>NC_090921.1:958047886-958672842 GCF_040938575.1 Ambystoma mexicanum | reverse complement strand
TGCTGCAGTCAAAAAACAAATTGTTACTTTGTGATTGGATTTATACAAGAGCTAAATGAGTGAAACTATTTCTATTTAAAGAACACATGTTTCTCTTTAAAAAGTTAAAACGGCTCAAACCCTATTTGAACAAATTCCCGAGTGCTTTACTTGGGAATCAATATCTCAGATTCCGATTTGATTTATGACATACGAGAGAACTGCTAGCCAGGTGGCGACTAATAAATAAACAGGAGAACATATGCAGATTTTGCTAGAACTTGAATCAAGGTGAACCATCAAGCATTTGGTTGTTGAACGTTCAGCCTTGTTGAGCTTGAGAAAGAAATACTTTCTTCAAATTTGTTTAAGTTACTCTATTACATCGTCTGAAATACTATGGCAGGCTATATTTTACTGCCAACGGCACAGGACAAATATAGCAGTATTTAAATTTGTATCATCCTTGAATTTGACTGAATTTGACTGAACTTGAGTGAAACATCATGCAAAGCACGTACTAGCAATATGTGGGAAACTAATATAATGCGAACCATAATGTAAGGGCATCATGTCTTTAAATTGTATATAGTACTTCTGCAACAGCACCAGATTAGTTCATTCTTCTCAAACTGTCGCTATAATTCCATATTCATGCTGTTTTAACTTATAACTCAACATAATCATGCAATGTGAGAAGCTTTGCACACTTATGAATTTCATATTTTTCTTTTTTGTATTTATCAATTGTGCAAGATCTATTTTGAAAACTGTTTTTGAAAATGTTTCGACTTGAAGAGTTGGCTTCGGCCAGCTGGAACAAATAAAAGAAATATATATTGTGGTTTGATTTCCCCTTTCAGAAAATATAATTCTTTCATGGATTCAAGACTGTTCATGAAAACAAGTTTGGTTATAGCAGATCACCTTCTATGGCCCAGATCCAGGGCTTTAGTAGTTGGGCGGTGAGTGGCTTTCAAGTTTCTGGTTTCCTGCTCACCAAGGACCTTGTCAAATTTCCACCCTGGATTGAGAACGGATTCCAACATGTCCCATTTCATATATCATCTGGTGTTTAGTGACTCTCGGCTCATCCTTTTCAAAAGTAAATAAAATGTGCACCCTTGGTCAGTGAGCCAGCTAATCAGGGGGCTAGGAAAGTGGTTTAATGCTTGACTGTTAGTCTGTGTACCAAGTCCACATGATGGCTGCTTCCCCCGCCGGCCATCTTCTCCCCACTCCACAACCCCTTTTAAATAATGCCTACCTCGCCTCTTACTGCCGCTTCCTTCTTCCTCATGCGTGAGGCCGTCATGAACAGAGAAGAAGGGCTCCATACGGAGCCCTGCCTTCCCTTTCCATGGTGGTCCTCTTTGAACAGTCTTTTTGGTTCCGTGAACAGGACCCCTCGAGGCAACCTGTTCACGGAATGAAAAGACTTTAAATTAGCCCTGTTGGAGCCCATTGGATGGGTGCCTAAGGCATTGTGCACCGGGACGTTGCCACTCGTTCCAAGGGCTGGAACGGGTGGTAAAGTTCAGGGGCACTCATTAAATGCCCTCTTTGATTGGGCCGCTGGGCTGTTACCACCCATTCCAGCCCTTGGAACTAGTGCTCAACACCATATTATGCCCATAACATATTAAATACTTCATACTTGAGAAGTTGAATATATTGTAGAAGATTTGCTTCTGTATAGTGGAAACCTAATTGCAGGAGCACGTGTCTCAGTGTCTCACGGAATCAGTCCTCTAACTGGCTTGAGGATTTATCAGATGAGCAGTGGGATTACAAGATCATTGACCTTGTGAAAACTAATATCACTAAATGGCCCACATGAACATCAATGTTCATTGCGCGCTAGACCACTGTGAGTAGTTGAAATTGGATCCTTGAAGCATATGTGTGTAGTTTGGATCCCTTATCACTGCTCTCTGTAAACTTGGCATGTAATTTTAAATCCATTTTCTTTTTTTACAAACTTGTTCTGAAAAGTGCATTAGCAATTGGGGTGCTTTGACCATAAACAGTAACTCCAACTTGCCATTGACAAATCATATGATTTTAGAGATGTACCAAGATTAGTTTGTCCCTACCTGTTCTGTATAATATGTACGACCATCTGTCATTTAAAGCAAACACATATCCTGAATCAACGTAGCATTCGAAACGTGCATCCAAATTTCAAATCCCATGTGAATGACTTGAATAATGTAGCAGTCAATCCAATGCAGTGTGTTCGAAGTAGCGAGACAGTTCTGAATTGCCTTTGCTTTATGAGCGTGCATTTGCCGAGAGCTTTTCAGGTGAATTTCAGCTCTATTGCGAGGTCGAAATAACCAGTGACTCATACCAACTTGCATTGTATAAAACATTGTGCTGCAAACGAATTTGCTTCCTGTGCAGTGTGTGGGAGTGCAATTGTTGAATTGTGTAATCCTTAAACTGGCATTGTTGCAGAACAAAATAGGTAGTGGGATGAGGTTCTTAATTTGCCATGAACAGGTGCCACCTGAACAACATGTATCCCCATATGCCAGAAGCCTACTCATGATCTTTGAGAGATACAATAATAAATCATTTGATTCCCAATAAGTTCACCAGAGCTGGAAACAAAACCACTGATCCTGAAAGGCACAACAATGCTAGTCACGCCCTCACTACCGTACATCCTGATCTGTGTCTATAGTCCTAGGTAGCTGTAACTCTAAACTTCTAATTTGATTTTACATTTTCTGACACTTATTTAAAAAAGAAAATATCATGATCCTCTATTGTGGCCCCAGATGTCAAGCTATGACCTTTTAACTTTCATTTTTGCTGATTCTTGAGTCTATTGTATGGCCGTTTGTCTTTTTTTCTTTCTTGAGAATTTCCTTAACGAATTAAGGTCTTCCTCTTTGTCCTGATCTACAGCAGTGTTCTTAAAGTATTGAAGACTACATCCCTCTGCTCTAGAGTCCTTAACCATCTGATTTACCTGGAGCATACAGAGGAATCTTAATTTTCCTAGGAAGTGATTAAGGGTCCATCTGCTAAAGGGTTAAAGCAGCAGTCTACATGTATAAGGCAGTAGAGAATGCCTTGCTTGTGTTTTTTTGTGTGCAAATTAAGGTTGTCTCATAACCTTTACAGAAAAACTGATGCCTGAAGTAATGTGCACAGTGTATGCTCTATCTGGCAGAGAAAGAGAGTCCCCACACATACATTGCTTCGTTTGTTGGAGATTGTGCCTCTCGCTTGCTGTAACGATTAAAAGGATGTCTGTTAGATTACACATTTTGCTTGCTGCCATCTTCAAATGGGATGTCATTTAAACAGAGCAAAGCAATCTGCGCACACCCAGTTTTTGAGGTCGGATTTCACATTTGAATAAAACAATGGAGATTCATATTTTCTTTCATCCACTCCAATTCCAAAGGACAAGGCTGAGAGCCGAACAAGAACTGTTTCATCTATTGGAGTGAGTTTATTTCTTTAGGAATTCAGCAGGCCACAGAATGTATGTTATCCGCGTGAGACTCCACCCTGGCTCTCTGGAACATCCAGTCTTGCAGCTTAAAAGAACGGGAGTTCGTAACATGTCCTCATTATTGTGAATATGCCTTGTTAGGCTGTGATACGCCTACGTCCCGTCCCCTTTCCTCCATACTGTATATACGTCCCTGTATGGTGCACGGAACCCTTTTCACTGCAAAAATCAAACTTCCTGTTTACATTTTGATTTATGTGCTTGTAGATAGGTGTGACCACACATGCTAACCCTGCTCCATGGTGCCAATTTCGGTCTCTTTTTCTGTGTGACTGAAAAGAGACGTCTTCATTGTGGCAGCGTATTTTTTCAGTTGCTGCACACTACCTCTTCTGCGCTTTGTGTGCATAAAATTAATCTTTTACCAATTCCCCAGCCTTTGGCGTCCCCATGCGCATATCTGGTTCACCTGGATTTGGTTGGTGCACATCGTGTGGCACTCTTTTTCCCTGCATCGGATTCCCATTATCTCTGTGTGGAGTGTTTGGGGCCAGACCATAGGTGGGATTTGTGTGTGGCGTGTGACTCATTGACCCACAGATCATTGAACAGCCTTGGGAGGTGGAGAAAGAGTCTTTGTCCCCTCGCGGCTGTTTGAAATCATTTGCTTATCACAAGTCTTGTGAAAAGTTAAGAAGTTTTATATTCAAAGGCACCCCAGAAAACTGACTCCTTTCCTAGGGGTTCTCTCACTGGGAGGGCTCGTAAAGGTCCTCGTACCAGTACTAGGCCTGGAACCCATGCAGATACCAGTGCCCCCACCGAGGGGTTCAAGTATTCTACCAGTCCTAGTACTGAGGGGCACAAAAGCTCTGTCACGGGATGATTGTCTGAGGGGCTGGTATGCCCTAGGCCTCTCTTGGAGACAGATGGTGCGCTTTTGCGCAGGACTACAGCTCCTCAGCTGAGGACGTCCCACCTACTGGAACCAGTTCTGAGGTCCAAAGGAGAACTGGTACTTTTACCGAATGTCCAACAGGACCTTCTCTGAAGAGCGATACGCTGGGCATTGCCTCCCCCCCAGCCCCCGAATCAGATTCTGATGCACCAAGAGCAATGTGACAAAATGGCAGCAAGGCAGGAATTTGCCCACCATCTTCGGTTGAGCAAGAGGCAGTGAAAGCATTCAGCAGGTAAGCTTACGGCTTCTTTGGCAACTAAGCCATTGGTGTAAGGGCAGAGAGTGGTCAGGTGGTGACACTCCCCTTATCCTATGCCATCTAACATCATGAGGTATGCTGAACCAGAGAAACTGACCAGAAGGCCCTGAACATCCCACTTACATCGACTTGGACCCTGACGGTGGTGGGTGCATGACCTCCAGGGCAGGCATAGCCAGCGTGCAAGATAGGGTCGGGTCTTCGAAAGATTTCTGCTCTTAAGTCACCCTAAATGACAGGAATCCTTAAGGGGCACATTGAAAGGTCCTGCCACGGGAGTTAAACCAACCACTTGATGTGCATCCAGCTCCTTATCCGCACCCAGTACCTATGCCACCAACACTGGTGATTCCACCACTGCTCCCTCCACCACCCACTGTCCCTGGCTCCCCAGCCCCTGCAGTTACAGGGGCAGGGCTCCCATGACCAGTTGATGGCCAGAGGGCAAGACACAGACTATGACGATGAGTCTGAATTACCCTCACTGCCAGGGCCTTTCATGAAAGGTTGCAGAGTTCTTAGGGGTGCCCATTCCCCCCCCAGCAGCCGCCAGAGGTGTGGTTAATGGTGGAGGTCCTGGCATTGCAAAAGTCATCCCGATCAGTTGTCCCCTTTCAGAAGGATGTCTTGGAAGTGTCCTAGAAGCTGTGGGCCAAGCCACTCTTGTCTGGCAATTATCAAAACGCTTGATGCGTGTTATAGGCAATTGGGCAGTTAGGGGCCTCTGCTTGCCTCCCATTCTTGGCCACATTCTACAGTTGTGGCAGCAGCATCCCTCTTCTCCAATCTTACTGCTGGTACTTCAGGACAGTGCGCTTTGTCAACAGTTGTGCTACCTAAGGAGGACAAAGCCTTTGGGAGTGTCGGCAATAGTGGGGAGAGGAGCCCAATCTGATGGCAAGAGCTCCTCTCCATCCCCCTGCCTACTCGATCAAGATGACCATAGACTCTACACCTATGCATATAAATCGAAATGTAAAGGGAAGTGTTTTGTTTTTTTTGCAGTGCCAAAGGCTCCAGTACTCTCCCCGTACAGGGATGGTACAAAAAACACAGGGACATAGGCTACCCCTCCTTTCTGACACTTGCCGGTAGTGTATACAACACACAATTTAACGGACTATATCATTTGATCTGTACATAATAGAGCTCCAAAATTGCATGTTACACAATTTACACATTTTATTTTCCAATGTGGCTTAAAAATGGCCTCTCGCGGCCGTTATACATTCAAAACCTGTTTCCTACCTGTAATTGACGGGAGTCAACACAAATTATATCATATTCAAAACTAATACAATAATTTGCAATTGATTTATTCACAGTGTGGCTTAGTACATGTCGTAACTTAGAATGTGATTGTCATAACCAAACATCTGTCTAGTCGACACTTGTGTTTCTGGCACGTAGTGGGTGATTGGTATTCTAGTGCCATCTTCAGGAATGTAGAAGTGGACTGAGTGGTGTCACTGGTGTACCCCAAAGTGGAACATCTAAAAGTAAAGTGAAATGAAATCTGTTCTTGGGTGTCTCTCTACAGGAACCATAGTTCCCATATGGGGATGCCCATACAGTATCGAGGAAAGGGGACTATGGACTAGGCGAACAGTAGTCACTATGGGGAGTAGCTTGTTCTTTTATATTTAAGGACTGTTGTCATTGATCTATTTTGAGTACTAAAGTAAATTGTAAAATAAAATTGGGCATGTTGTGAAACACTGCTATGTATATGATTCAAGTAAATAGATTTGCATAGGTTTTATTTTAATCAAAAGGATCTGAAATGTAGGGAAGAACTGAAACCTCATGTAAAGTTTAATTTCTGCTTTGTCATGCATGTTGGTAGGAGAGCTTGAAACAGTCAAAATGGGGCAAGGGAACCGTCCAAGTTTCGCTTCCCACGCTTAACACATTAAAACCCTGACCCAGCCCAGAAATACACAGGAGGAGCGCACAGAAAGGGCCTTGACAACCTGTTTGGGCTGGTTCTGAAGATCATACCTATAATGGCTTTTCCATGTGTCGGTAATAGATTTAGGGTCCTCCACTTCAAAGGGGTGGTCCTCATTTGTCAAAAGTCCAGGCTAAGGAAAATTTCACCCTCCCACTAGCCAGTGGGTTATATGTCTGTGTGCCAGTATGTTGCACGGTATTTTAACTCAGTTCTCCATTTCCTCCCCAGACTTGGGATGCAGATGGAAGAGGTCGACATGTAAGAAGAAGGCCACTGCTTCTGGGCTATAGTTCAGGTAAGGCAGTGCGCGGGTGGCGGGGGGGTTGGTTGGATTGACCTCCACTCACCAAATAAGTTTCCTTTCAGATGCAGAAGATGCTGACTTCAAGGCGCGGTAGGAGTCCAGTGGGCGTCGCGGATGGGGAGTTGCAGAAGAAGTCAGAAGAGTTCTAGGGCTCCGGTAAGTAGCAGATCTTGACTCGCGTTGTGAAGATTTTTGGATTCCACAGGGAAGCACAATGTCTTGACTCGTCATGAAGAACAGGTTTCAAACTTGATCCGACGTGCAGAACGAAGCGGACTGCAGAAGGCCAGCATTACGCCGGCAGCAAAAGAAAACGCTAAGCACTGGGTGTGGCCCAGGGCGGGGTTTATATAGCCCTGGGCCCACCCAGATCCACTAGACCACCATTAAAAAACACATTGCAGCCCTCTAGGGGCCATGTTGAATAACACTGTCTGGTTCCTGTTGGGGTCCATCTTGGAAGGGGCAAAAGCACACAAAGGTCTGTTTCGGCGCCAGGCAGCCAGTTTCTCAGTCCAGGTGACTCCCTGAACCTTAGGGGTTCTCGAGATCGTGACAGCACTCCCCTTCAAAGCCCCCCCAAGGAGAGTCACTCCCGGAGCGGGTCGCTCTGGATATTCTTTATGGTAACGTGCCACCAGGTGGGGTGCATGCAAATGTTCCACTGGTTCCCAAATCCGATCCAGTACCCCATAGCCCTTCCAGTCCACCAGGTAATAAAGCTTCTTCCAGAAAATCTTAGAGTCCAGGATTTTACTGACTTCGTACTCAGCCTCTCCTTGCACTATTATAGGTGGAGGTCTTCTAAGACTGTCTCGAGTTCCTGGATGGACCGGTTTCAACAATGAGACATGAAATACTGGGTGTATTCGGAGAGTAGATGGTAAATCCAGTTCCATGGCAACAGGATTAACTATTTTTTTTCCAAGTATGGACCGATGTTCTCCGGTCTGGTACTGGGTTTCAGGCGTTACTTTTCTGTCTGCAAAGCGTTTCTTGTTCGTCTTGGCTTCCTGAAGAGCTTGTGTAGCCTTTTTTAGTGTTTCTTTAATGCTAGTATGCAGAGTGCTCATGGCTGGTGGGTCTAAAGCCCCTGGTGGATCCAGAGCTGAAGTTCGAGGATCTCGCCCATACAGAAAAAAGAAAGGTGACACACCGGTGGAACTATGGACTGTGTTGTTCTACGCGTACTCGGCTGCCCATAGTAACTCCTTCCAGTTTTGATCTGTTTGGGCAAGCATGCACCGAAGGTACTGTTCGAGCGATTGATTTGTCCTTCCGGTCTGTCCTTCGGTCTGTGGATGGTGACTAGTGGACAGACTGACCTCGATCTGTGCTTTAGCACAGCAAGCTTCCCAAAATCTGGACACAAACTGGCTTCCTCTATCGGAGACTACCACAGAGGGGAATCCATGCGATCTGACAATGTTGGTCAGGTAAATTTGCACTAATTGTCCTACATTAGGTATTCCTTTCAAAGCGATGAAGTGTGCCATCTTAGTCAGGATATCCACCACTACCAGTATGGTATTGTAACCACCGCAGGAGGGTAAGTCCGTAATAAAATCTAAGGATATGGTGTGCCATGGAGTCGGTGGAATTGACAAAGGACGGAGCAATCCTTGAGGCTTGATGCTTTGTTTCTTGCGTAAACATCGCAGGCCTTTACATGTTGCACGATGTCGTTCCGCCATGTTGGCCACCAGAAGTGTCGCTGAATCTTTGCCATGGTTTTGGCTATGCCAGGATGGCCTACTGTAAGTGCGTTGTGATGGGTGTCCATGATTAATTCTTGCATTTCGTGGTGCGGCAAATAGAGGCGTTTCTGGTAATATGGTAAATTGTTGACTTTAGTTTGCTGAGGTCCTTGTGCGACCCAAGTTTGCACTTCCACTGGAGATATGTGTTCTTTGATCTTTCCATGCAGCGTCTCCAGAGTGGTCCGAGTGTCGCTAATCAGTCCGATAAGTTTCTCTTCAGGTATAATGGGCTGTGGAAGAGGGGTAGCATAAGCATCTTCCTTTTCGGTATCCCAACCAATTCGTGACAGCGCATCTGCTTTTCCATTTTTCTCTCCGGGACGATAACTAACTGTGAAATCGTACTCCGAGAAGAACTGAGCCCATCGTAAATGTCGTGGCGTTCGTGCCCTGGCTGTCTGTAGAAATTGCAAGTTCTGATGGCCAGTAAGCACAGTGACTGGATGTTGTGCTCTTAATAGGTGTTGTCGCCACTCCTTGAAAGCTGCTTTGATGGCAAGATGTTCCTTATCGGTTACTGCATAGTTAAATTCAGCAGGATTACATTTTCTTGACCAAAAGGCCCCTGGATGTAATTGCTTGGTAACCGAATCCCTCTGGGATAACAACACCCCCATTGCCACATTGGAGGCATCCGTTTCGACCAGGAATGGGAGGTCCGGATTTGGATGGCGAAGTATTGGTGCTGAGGTGAACCGCCTTTTTAATTCCTGGAATGCCTTCTCGGCTGCTTCTGTCCATTGAAAAACACGGTTTTTCCTAAGCAAATATGTGATTGGATGGACTACTTCTGAAAAGTCAGCAATGAACCTCCTATAAAAGTTTGCGAAGCCCAAGAAGCTTTGAACCGTCTTAACTGAAGTTGGCGATGGCCACTGCAAAATTGCTTCCGCCTTGCGTTTATCCATCTGGATACCCTGGGGACTAAGTATGTATCCAAGGGATTCCACCGTGGTGACGTGAAAAGCACATTTTTCAAGTTTTGCGTACAGATGGTATGGACGCAGCTTTGCAAGGACGGCGCTCACATGACGTACGTGTTCTTCATAGGTTCTAGAATATATTAAGATATCGTCTATGTAAACCATAGTGCAAACATCCAGTAATTCTCTTAGTACATCTGTCATAAAATACTGGAAGGCAGCTGGAGCGTTACATAACCCGAAGGGCTTGACAGTGTACTCAAAGAGCCCAAACTTGGTGCGAAAAGCTGTCTTCCATTCGTCTCCAGCTTTGACACGAACCAAGTGGTAGGCCCCCCGCAGATCCAGTTTCGTGTAGATTTCCGCCCCTTTTGCTTGGTCTAGAAGGACTGGAATCAGTGGCAACAGATACCGATTCTTTACAGTGATCTTATTAAGCCCTCTATAGTCTATGCATGTTCTCAGGTCACCTTCCTTCTTGGGAACGAAGAAAAGAGCTGAGGAGACCGGTGATTTGGAAGGGCAAATGAACCCATTGGCTAAATATTGGTCCAGATACTCGCGTAGGTGCTGGTTCTCCTTTTCCATAAGGGCATAGATACGACTGCATGGAAGTTGATGTCCAGGGATCAGATTGATTTGACAGTCGTAGGGCCTGTGAGGTGGTAATGTAATGGCCTGTTCCTTGTGAAAAACGTCCTGGAAGTATCTGTACTCCTGAGGGAGTTGCCCTATCATCCCAAGAGCCGTCCCTGTTGTCTGCACTGTTGATGTTCCTTCTCAGGTTTTTTCTGAAACTGAATAACAGGTTTGGGCACATTCGGTTGAAAACCGCACTGTATGCTTGCGCCAATCTGTAACAGGGTTGTGACGTACCAGCCAGGGCATTCCCAGGATTAACTGGAATTGAGGAGCATTGATAAGGTCGAAGACTATGTTTTCCCGATGACCGTCATGGCATAACATCACAACAGTTCCAGTATATAGGGTCACTGGCCCAGAGGTCAACTGAGTTTCATCCACAGACAATACAGTATCGGCCTTTTCCCTTTTCTGGGTAGGAACCCCTATTCTTTAGGCCATGGTGATGTCCATGTAGTTACCTACCGCTCCGCAGTCGATATATGCTTCCAGGGTGTGCATCCATTGTAACGGTTCGGGGCTAAGGAGAATAACTGGTGTTACATGCGAGACCGCTGACGCTTCTACCTGTCCCGACAAGACGGTCTCTACTCTTGTCAAGCCTGGTAGTTTTCCGGTGACTCTTGTGGTTCTGCTATGGCATCTATAGCCCCCAAAGGTCTTCGAGTTATCTTGTTAGGGCAGTCTTTCAAAAAATGTCCCGCTTTGCCACAGTATAGACATAGTTGTTTTCTGCGGCGTTCCCTTTCCTTCTTGGTCAGTGGTCCTCGAACACTTCCTAACTGCATTGGCTCTGGGGCATTATCAGTGGTCCGGGGCGTATCTTGGGGACAGACATACAGGGGCCGATTGTCAAAACGGGCTTGGTCGGACATCCTTTCTTGCAGGCGGGGGTCATGCTGGACTACCAGGTCTATGTACTCAGCATAGTAATCCGGTGGGTTAACAACCTGTGCCAGAACGTCTCAACTCGTTTCGTAGGCCTCAGTAGAACGAAGTGGTTCTCTCATCCTCTGGCCAGTTGGTTTCTGCCACCAGGTGATTAAACGTGGTGATATAAGCTAGGAGATCCTGAGAGCCTTGTCGAAGACCGAGCCATTCGGCATCCAGAGCGTGTCCCCGAGTTCGGCGAGAAAAAAGTTTGTCCGTTTCCTGCTGAAACTGTGCAAAATTATGTAGAACAGGCTCATCACGGTCAACCAATGGAAGTGACCTAGCGGCATGCCCCCCGAGATAGGATAGGATGAAGGCCACTTTAGTTTGATCCGTTGGGAATGCTCCTGGTCGGCTTAAAAAGTGGAGGTGACACTGTGTCATGAATACCCCATATTTCAGTGGATCACCCAGGACTCTTTCAGGTGGAGTCAATGGGACGGCAACAGGAGTGGTTACCTGTAACTGAGGGAGTGCTGTGACTGATCCACTCGCAGTATCTGGCAATGGGGTTTGTCCTGCCTGAGTACTGGTGAGACGCCTTGCCAGTTCTTCAGTTCTGTCTCGATTCACCACCAGTTCCTTCCTTACGGCATTGGTCTCTGAGCGTGCAGCATGCACCTCGGCTCTCAATTCCCCCAGCAGGGGAGCCAAGGGCAAAGACGTGGGCTTGGCGTTCTGTAACGCTTACCTCTGGGGCCCTGCAGGAGTGCCTGGTCCGGTCTTTCGACGAGGTAAGGTCCGGTCTGTAACCGCCTTCTGATGATACCCCAAAACATCTCCCTCCGCTCTGCTCGCTGCAGATGAACTCACACAGCGGTCAGAGGGGCAGGAGTGATCTGGAGATTCAGGATCTGGATCTGTTGCGCCTACAAGGCTTATGGCACCAAAGTCACTATCAGTCCCTTGCTTGTACTGATGCTTCTGCCCAGTTACCTCACTGGGCTTGTACCAGTTCAGCGTAGTTTTGTCACTGTGCTTTAACCTTTTCTCCAGTAGGTTCGCCTCCAGTTCCTTCACTGGGGCGTGACGGCTCACCAGTTACTCCACTGGTTATATGAGAGCCCAGGCCCGCTGCGACTCCCAAGCCACCTTTCGTTGCATTTAGGCACCCTCCCACTAGCCAGTGGGCTATATGTCTGTGTGCTAGTATGTTGCATGGTATTTTAACTCTGTTCTTTATTTCCTCCCCAGGCTTGGGATGCAGATGGAAGAGGTCGACATGCAAGAAGAAGGGCACTGCTTCTGGGCTATAGTTCAGGTAAGGCAGTGAGCGGGTGGTGGTGGGGGGGTTGGTTGGATTGACATCCACTCACCAAATGTCTTTCCTTTCAGATGCAGAAGATGCTGACTTCAAGGCGCGGTAGGAGTCCAGCGGGCGTCGCGGATCGGGAGTTGCAGGAGAAGTCAGAAGAGTTCCAGGGCTCCAGGAAGTAGCAGATCTTGACTCGCGTCGTGAAGAGTTTTGGATTCCACAGGGAAGCACAATGTCTTGACTCATCGTGAAGAACAGGTTTCAAACTTGATGCAGAACGAAGCGGACTGCAGAAGGCAAGTGTCACGCCGGCAGCCAAAGAAAACGCTAAGCACTGGGTGTGGCCCAGGGTGGGGTTTATATAGCCCCGGGCCCACCCAGATCCACTAGACCACCATGAGAATACACATTGCGGCCCTCTAGGGGCCATGTTGAAAAACACTGTCTGGTTCCTGTTGGGGGCCATCTTGGAAGGGGCCAAAGGCACACAAAGGTCTGTTTCGGCACCAGGCAGCCAGTGTCTCAGTCCAGGTGCCTCCCTGAACCTTAAGGGTTCTCGAGATCATGACAGTAGATGATTGTGAAAAAGAAGGTGTAAAGAATTAATTGGATTTATTAAGAATTGTGAAAGGGAGTTTTAACATTGTACATGTTGCAGGGGAATAATCTAGCTTCAGCCCAGTAAAACATGCAGGCTGAAAACCACTCATAGATGAAGACATTGAAAGTTGCACTGGCAGGTAGCTTGAAAACAGTACATACTGTGGTGAATCTGGTCAATTTGCTCCTTCTCTACAGGGGGAGCCACCCCCCCCCGCCCCCCTGTGAGGCTAGGGAGGTGAGCCTGCACTGCATAATCCTCATTGGGGGTTTGGGCAAGCAGGACCTCACTGGGAGTGACTTCCCCGGTGTGGGGCAAGGACTCCCAGTCTGAGACCTCCCGGACCAGACCAGCCTGCCAACCTACATGAATGCGAAAACAACCTCCAAATTCTACGGACATCAATTGTCAAGGGATGCAGTATGAGGGAAGCAAACGCTCCCACTGAGAAAGTACTGTTGAGAGGATCAAATGATGCGGGACAAGATAAGAGAATCTATGGGGTCCTTTGAGCCTGTGAATACCAAACGAGTAGACCCCTGTTATGTATCTGGGGAAGCAAAGTATGAGCACTTTAAATTGAGAGAACATACTTTCCAGAGGGACTCGAGTAAGCAAGTGTTCAATGTAAAGGACTATATGAGAAACATAGAAACTTTGTATACAGGTTGGAAGAACTGTTGAGGCTCTGGGAGGTGAAGAAACCTGAACGGCCAAGCAATCTTGTAAATCTGAGCGATGGGTTGACACTCTGCATCCAAGTTGGAAAAGTCGACAAGGTTGTGAAAGCCTGAAAAGTTGCATGGGGTAGGAGGCCTGTATAAACCAAGTTCATTTGAATATAAACTCCATACATCCAAATTGGGGGATCCAACTATCTATTGGGAATCTAAGATAACAAAAGGGGCATGAACCCTGTGTAAATCAGGGTAAACCAAAGAACACTTTGCATCCAAGCCAGGAAAGCTGGCGAGGTTATGGGAACCTGAGTAACCTAAATGAATAAATATCCTATCCAAAGCTAATATCAAATGAGGAGCAAGTCTCCCAGAGAGTCACACAACTTTGGGAAGTCGGAGAGCCAGAGACTTGCTCCCACGAATCTTGGCAAAGAAGCAACTGGATTGAAGAACCTTCCTTTTGTCAACTAAGGTCTAATGGCAAGACCAGATTTTTTTTTTAAAATATTCATTAGAATATTTAGGGGCCAATTCATAGAATTCGGCGCACAAGTGGCGCACGCGGCTGGCGCACAGTGTGCGCATGCGGTAGTCTGCGCCAGCCGCGTGCGCCGAAACA
This sequence comes from Ambystoma mexicanum, assembly GCF_040938575.1. NCBI lineage: Eukaryota > Metazoa > Chordata > Amphibia > Caudata > Ambystomatidae > Ambystoma > Ambystoma mexicanum. The sequence goes on along the minus strand of NC_090921.1, from coordinate 958,658,500 downwards.
CATTTCCGCGCACAGCGTATTCATGGATTCCAGCCACCAAAACCAGCCGTGGCGCACAGTCGCGCAGCGACCTTGCAGCAGCGCCAGTTACGCGCCCAAGAACGCCTTCTGCGCAGGGAAAAGCCATCAAAATCCCCAATCCAGCGCAAAGGGCTGCGCTAACCCTGTACCAGCACGGCAAGCGGGCTACGTGTATTACAGGGGTTCGCGGGAAGTTTCACACGCGATTTCAGCAGGGTACGTGTATTTCAGGGGTGCGCGGGAAGTTCCACACGCGAATAGCCTGGGCGCGTGTATTTCAGGGGTGCGCGGGAAGTTCCACACGCGAATAGCCTGGGCGCGTGTATTTCAGGGGTGCGCGGGAAGTTCCACACGCGAATAGCCTGGGCGCGTGTATTTCAGGGGTGCGCGGGAAGTTCCACACGCGAATAGCCTGGGCGCGTGTATTTCAGGGGTGCGCGGGAAGTTCCACACGCGAATAGCCTGGGCGCGTGTATTTCAGGGGTTCGCGGGAATTTCCACACGCGAATAGCCTGGGCGCGTGTATTCCAGGGGTTCGCGGGAAGTTTCACACGCGATTTCAGCAGGGTACGTGTATTTCAGGGGTGCGCAGGAAGTTCCACACGCGAATAGCCTGGGCGCGTGTATTTCAGGGGTGCGCGGGAATTTCCACACGCGAATAGCCTGGGCGCGTGTATTCCAGGGGTTCGCGGGAAGTTTCACACGCGATTTCAGCAGGGTACGTGTATTTCAGGGGTGCGCGGGAAGTTCCACACGCGAATAGCCTGGGCGCGTGTATTTCAGGGGTGCGCGGGAAGTTCCACACGCGAATAGCCTGGGCGCGTGTATTTCAGGGGTGCGCGGGAAGTTCCACACGCGAATAGCCTGGGCGCGTGTATTTCAGGGGTGCGCGGGAAGTTCCACACGCAAATAGCCTGGGCGCGTGTATTTCAGGGGTGCGCGGGAAGTTCCACACGCGAATAGCCTGGGCGCGTGTATTTCAGGGGTTCGCGGGAATTTCCACACGCGAATAGCCTGGGCGCGTGTATTCCAGGGGTTCGCGGGAAGTTTCACACGCGATTTCAGCAGGGTACGTGTATTTCAGGGGTGCGCGGGAAGTTCCACACGTGAATAGCCTGGGCGCGTGTATTTCAGGGGTGCGAGGGAAGTTCCACACGCGAATAGCCTGGGCGCGTGTATTTCAGGGGTGCGTGGGAAGTTCCACACGCGAATAGCCTGGGCGCGTGTATTTCAGGGGTGCGCGGGAAGTTCCACATGTGAATAGCCTGGGCGCGTGTATTTCAGGGGTGCGCGGGAAGTTCCACACGCGAATAGCCTGGGCGCGTGTATTTCAGGGGTTCGCGGGAATTTCCACACACGAATAGCCTGGGCGCGTGTATTCCAGGGGTTCGCGGGAAGTTTCACACGCGATTTCAGCAGGGTACGTGTATTTCAGGGGTGCGCGGGAAGTTCCACACGCGAATAGCCTGGGCGCGTGTATTTCAGGGGTGCGCGGGAATTTCCACACGCGAATAGCCTGGGCGCGTGTATTTCAGGGGTGCGCGGGAAGTTCCACACGCGAATAGCCTGGGCGCGTGTATTTCAGGGGTGCGCGGGAAGTTCCACACGCGAATAGCCTGGGCGCGTGTATTTCAGGGGTGCGCGGGAAGTTCCACACGCGAATAGCCTGGGCGCGTGTATTTCAGGGGTGCGCGGGAAGTTCCACACGCGAATAGCCTGGGCGCGTGTATTTCAGGGGTTCGCGGGAATTTCCACACGCGAATAGCCTGGGCGCGTATATTCCAGGGGTTCGCGGGAAGTTTCACACGCGATTTCAGCAGGGTACGTGTATTTCAGGGGTGCGCGGGAAGTTCCACACGCGAATAGCCTGGGCGCGTGTATTTCAGGGGTGCGCGGGAATTTCCACACGCGAATAGCCTGGGCGCGTGTATTCCAGGGGTTTGCGGGAAGTTTCACACGCGATTTCAGCAGGGTACGTGTATTTCAGGGGTGCGCGGGAAGTTCCACACGCGAATAGCCTGGGCGCGTGTATTTCAGGGGTGCGCGGGAAGTTCCACACGCGAATAGCCTGGGCGCGTGTAATTCAGGGGTGCGCGGGAAGTTCCACACGCGAATAGCCTGGGCGCGTGTATTTCAGGGGTGCGCGGGAAGTTCCACACGCGAATAGCCTGGGCGCGTGTATTACAGGGGTGCGCGGGAAGTTCCACACGCGAATAGCCTGGGCGCGTGTATTTCAGGGGTTCGCGGGAATTTCCACACGCGAATAGCCTGGGCGCGTGTATTCCAGGGGTTCGCGGGAAGTTTCACACGCGATTTCAGCAGGGTACGTGTATTTCAGGGGTGCGCGGGAAGTTCCACACGCGAATAGCCTGGGCGCGTGTATTTCAGGGGTGCGCGGGAAGTTTTACACGCAATTTCAGCAGGGTACGTGTATTTCAGGGGTGCCGGGGAGTCCTACATGTGATTTGACAGTGTGGGTCCTCCCAGGTGTTCCCTGTACACCCTCCACGGCCCCTGGAGGCAGCCCACACCACAGGGGACTACCCTGCATCCCTGGTCATGTCCCGCAGGCAGCCCACCCAACATGGGCATGCCCCCCAGCAAAGGCACATGTCTCCTTGAACTAATGAACACCAACTCATGTCCCCCACCACCCCCACCCCCCAGCACTGTGGGGCACCTGCCAGCAGGCCCCCACCCATGTCCAACTCATGTCCCCCCCCCACCCCCCAGCACTGTGGGGCACCTGCCACCAGGCCCCCACCCATGTCCAACTCATGTCCCCCACCACCCCCACCCCCCAGCACTGTGGGGCACCTGCCAGCAGGCCCCCACCCATGTCCAACTCATGTCCCCCACCCCCCCACCCCCCAGCACTGTGGGGCACCTGCCACCAGGCCCCCACCCATGTCCAACTCATGTCCCCCACCACCCCCACCCCCCAGCACTGTGGGGCACCTGCCAGCAGGCCCCCACCCATGTCCAACTCATGTCCCCCACCCCCCCCCACCCCCCAGCACTGTGGGGCACCTGCCAGCAGGCCCCCACCCATGTCCAACTCATGTCCCCCACCACCCCCACCCCCCAGCACTGTGGGGCACCTGCCAGCAGGCCCCCACCCATGTCCAACTCATGTCCCCCACCCCCCCACCCCCCAGCACTGTGGGGCACCTGCCACCAGGCCCCCACCCATGTCCAACTCATGTCCCCCACCACCCCCACCCCCCAGCAGTGCAGGGGCACCCACCACCAGGCCCCCACCCATGTCTCCCACCACCCCCACCCCTCCAGTCACCAGGGGCAGCCTCCACCAGGCCCCCACCCATGTCTCCCACCACCCCCACCCCCCCCCCAGTCACCATGGCCAGCCTCCACCAGGTCCTCACAATCCCCAACACACATGCACGTCAGCGTGTAATACGAGGAAAGGGCCATGCGCGTAGTGGAAACTGCACGTCCGCGTGTAATACGAGGAAAGGGCCTATGCGCGTAAGTGACGTGACGCACGCAGGTGTTACCCTCATTGCACGTGATGACAGAACACACGTGGATTTCCACCAATCGCGTGTGAAAGTTCCCGGCACCCCGGAACACACGTACCCAGGCCACTTGCGTGTACGCACACTCCCCTCCAATCACACGCGATGACACTCGGACCGTATCCGAACACGGGAAACACGCGCACGGCAAAAGACGTGCACAGGCGTCAACGCGTCTGCCACACGAAGGCAGGCGGAAGCGTCCCCGCGCACAGCATAAAAGTGCGCGCAAACAACAAACGCGTATATACAGCTACGATGAATGCCCCATTTGTCGGTGGACTGATCGTGGGACACCGCAGGAGGAGGAGAATAGCCAGGGCACGCATTTTCGCAACACGGACAAGCCTTTTTGGGATGCCTGACGACCAGGTCTATGGCAGGTATAGGTTTCCACCCCATATCATCCTAGACCTGGTCAGGGAGTGGGAACATGACCTCACATCCCCCACCCTTTGCTCCCAAGCATTGAGCCCCTTGGAGAAGGTGCTCAATGTCCTGCATTTTCTGGCCACTGGGTCATTTCAGCGGACCACTGCCATAGTGGGGGGGGTCTCACAGGCCACGCAGTCACGCTGCCTACACCAGGTACTGGCAATCATGACAGCGCGCCCCTCAGTCCGCAGGCACATATACATGCCCAGAACACCCGCAGAAAGGCAGGCCGTTGTCCTGGATTTTTTCAGGGTGGCACACTTCCCCAAAGTGCTCGGTGCCATAGATTGCACCCATGTGGCCCTACGTCCACTTAGGGCCATTGAGCACATCTACCGAAACCGCAAGCACTGGCATTCCATCAATGTACAGGTGGTATGTGATGCAAAGGGAATCATCACCTCTGTCTATGCAAACTACCCTGGCTCCACCCATGACAGTTTCATATACAGAATGTCCGCCCTGAGCCGGGCCCTGGAAGCTGGGCAGCATGGCGACACATGGCTCCTAGGTCAGTACAAATGCCCTTGCACATGCATGCAAGTCACACACAGACAAATATCCATACCCTAATTATCTCAACTATTATCATCTCCCCAGGGGACAGTGCCTACCCTCTGAGCAACCACATGATGACGCCAATCCGGAACCCCACCACACCACCCCAGGTAAGATACAACGCCGCCCATATTGCAACCAGGGGCATAGTGGAGCGCACATTCGGAGTGCTCAAGTCACGTTTCCGCTCCCTTGACCGCTCTGGCGGGCAACTACTCTATGCACCACCAGTAGTGTGCAGGATCATTGTGGCAGCATGTGTCCTGCACAATGTTGCAACACGGCAGGGCGTCCCGGTGGACATGGTGGTGCCCCCACATCCCCAACCACAGGCGCTGCCCATGGGAGGGGACAGGGCACGTGGCGAGGAAGCCCGGACCCAGCTTGTGGCCACATTTTTCACCTAAACTCCCACCCCTGCGGAGTGCACACAGGCCTGGCACATACCAGGTGACAATCGATGATGACAAAGAGACAGTCAACTGTCACAACCTTACCACCCTGAGATAGTTGCCATGGAAGTGCCACATCGTCTGCATCCCTAGCTACTTAAACACAAGCTATCCTGTGTGACCAAAAGGCACACATATGACATATGACATATGACATGATATGGGCCATACACAAGTATTCCAAGGCGCAATGAGGCAGGGAGGGGGGAACAAGGGAACACAGAGAACGGTACTACTAGGCCAGGTGTCATTGGGATCGTGCAAGTGCAGGGGTAGGGGGAATGGGAAAAGTGCAAGGGGAAGGGTGGGGGGGGAGTCCAGTACAGGGGAAGTAGCCCGAAAAAATAATACATAGGTCACCTGGTGGCAACTACAAAGGTGAGTGCAGTCAAGTGCTGGGAAGGGAGGGCTGTAGGGATAGAGAGACAGTACTGCAGTGCAGGGGTTGCCAGGGAGGCAGTGCAAGTGGAGAGTGGCTGGGCCAGGGACCAAGGTCGGTGAGAGTGGCCCAGTTGCAGCTCCTGTGCAGTTCCAGTGGAGAATTCTACAAGGGAGAGGCAGAGAGTAAGCAGAAGCAAAGAGGAAGGACATGAGGTGCATCCAGAACTGGAGATGATTCCCCTCAAGTTCAAGCCAGGCCGGAAGTCTGTTCCAGGGGGAGGGCCCTGCTGCGGAGAGAAATCTACCCCCAGCTAGTTGCTCTGAGAAGCGGATGACACGGACATGCAAGGTGTGCATCACACACACCTGCACACCAGGCCATGGCCATCACTGTCATGTCACACAAACCCTCCCAAACATCAACATGTCATGGCACGCAATACCCATACACCAATGCAGTAACGATAAGGTACACATTGCCATGTCCTAAATGCACAGTGGCATTGGACACTGCTGCCTGACCCGGAATCAGATGAAATGACAGACCAACAACCTCCCACCCAAAATAAGTCATTTCAAAATGCATTACAACAGTCGTAGACGTAATATCACAATGAATGCCTGTCTACATGCACATCATGCATTGCAAAATCAACACTGCAGCTCATGTGTGCAGTGTCCTACTCCTGCATCACACTGCTCAGCGTACAGCACAGTGAACAGCCATTGTGTGTGATGCACACCCTGAGCATCAAATCTAAGTGACAGACCACGTCAAACATCAAATCAGGCATGTACTGGATCCATGATCGGTCACAGAACATGTGCTGCCGGGACACAGTGGGCACCAGAAGGCAAACAGTGTACATGTGTATATGCAAGGGCGGGAGTACATGTAGTGCATCAGAGTGCAAGTGTGTGGTTCTGCAAGGACATGCACTCCACATATGCATGTGCACTCAAGTGACCATCAGTGTTCCCTACACATCACATGTGAACATCCACCATGTGTACACCCCAGCATGTCAAACCTCAACTATCCCCTCGCACCTGAAAGGAAAACACAACACATGAACAGGCATTGATCAGCAGAACACAACATGTACATGGGATACCACCATTACTATGTCAGAGTTCCCATCACACTGCAGGGCAAGGCAACAATCAACAACAACCCCCCCTCCCTCACAAATGACCATGACCCACTGAACAAGTTGTTTGGAGCCCCCAAACCTCAATTCCACCTGGCCACAGGATCACCTTTACCCTTCGTCATCATCTCCCACCTTGTGTGTAAAAAGATGCCTGAACCCCCTGAATACACACTCATTTCCGAAACACAAAATCCAAGGCATAAAAACGAACCCAAACACCCTCCAGTAGATGACTTGACGTAGCAGTACCTCACAAAGTCCAAGTACTACCACAATGATGCAACAACCAAGGTAGCACAGCAAAACAATGTCACGACAGGATGTGAGACATGTGTGGTACATGACATCGGATGATGCACCATGAATGGATATGTACTGTCACAGGTCCCCTGTACAGGCGCGGGAGTGCCACGAAACAACCACCCCCACCATGTCCCGGGTGCCTGCAAGGTCAAACTCACACAGGCCCCTGAGACCCTGGTGGGGAAGGAGGTTCAGGGATATGCAGTCGGGACAGGTGTTGACACACTGGATGACTGGAATGAGCGGCAGGAGAGGGGAGGTGGAATGACACATGAAACTAGGGAATGCACGAAAATGTACAACCTGCATGAACACATACACAATCCAAACAGACTTGGACATCATTGTCATGGCCTTCTGTAGTCCAGGCTCAGGAGTGGTACGAACCCACCACCCCCTCTAGGGTTTTGGCGCCTGCAAGTTCGGGGCTTACACAGGCATCCGCAACCCCAGTGGGGAAAGAGGGTCAGGGAACGTTGCTTGGATAGGCACGGGAAGCAGGAACACCGGGTAGAGGGTACAGGTTTCAAAATTGCATAGGATCACGGGTGATTAGGGAGAAAATAACATACCAAATAGAACCACACATACATCCATGCATCAGTACACTCCCCAGCAAGCCTATGCAGAGCAGTTTGTAAGAAAAACAACAAGACACTTAGCTCTGGTTTTGAGTGCTGGCCTCCTGCCTGCGCACTCCCAGGTCCGGTTACAGGAGCACTGCAATGCTGCAAAGAGAGACACAGTCAACAACCTGTACGTGCCAATTGCACAAAAACACAACACCAAACATGCCCCATAGCAACAGACTACTCTACAAACAGACAATCTGTGGTTGATGCTTCGTACCCATATATAACATCACCCCTGTGACGGGTCATACACAGTCAATGCAGTAAGGCAGCCGCTGCTGGGTGCGTGGAAAATGGAACACCAATGTGTCACAATTCACACAACATGCAATGTTCCCTGGGTAAGCAGACAGACCCATATTGCAAGCCATGACTACAGAGCAAGTTGTGTACCACCATGACCGAAACAAAGTTGGCAGTGCATTTATCATGAAGTACGTGGAAAAGACATGCACTGCACCCGAGTATGTCCCTTGCTGCATGTCCCTGTGAGCTGCCCCTTTCCATGTCTCGGAAGGCTACATGGTTGATACAAGTGGCTCAATGGACCTTGGTGTACCGGAGGGTATGTGCCACTGCCCCTGCATGTGTCCCAGACAACCCTACTATCAGCAGCCATCAGTCCACAAACACATCTGAGCTGCATTGTGTGCTTCAACACCAATATTCGTCTAAGCTCACCCTCAGTGCTGTGACTAAGCCTGCATGTGCAACTCGCCTGGTGCAAGCTTTGCTGTGTCGTGGCCCCCCTGTGATGCTCACCTTGCCTGGAGTTCCTTGGAACATGTCAGCAGTACTAGGATGTGGGTCTGCAATCACTGTGCCTCTGCTCCTGCACACATGTGCATGTGGGCACCAACAAACGGGTCCAGAATTCCGTCGTCCAATGGGCCATGTCTGCTGGCAAAGGTGCTCTGGAGGCTCATCCCCCTGCAGAAAGGGCATGTAACACATGATTAATGCTTCAAAGTAATCTGTATGTGTCTCATCAGGCATCTCATTACTTGACCATGTCAGAGAGTCACATCACAAATCACACCATCAGTCCGTCTTTGACTTCCAAAGTGTGGAACACTATCTACAGCATGAATTGCAACAGGCACGTGTACAGGAAAGAAATGAGACATAATACACAATGCATAGCAATCAATGTCCACATTAATCATGACACACCCCGTCTAGCAAAAGCTGAACAGTGGACAATTACACCTAAATCATCCCCACTAGGGGTGTCAACACAAGTCACAAAGCACCAGACATGCCACAGATATGACAGTCCAAAGCCCTTGTGTAAAATTCTGTAACACCGAACCATCCTTGCGAGCCCATGGATAAGGGAGGCAGGAGTGGCATATGTGAGTCAAGGAACCCAAGCAGCAAACACATACACAAGACAACCATGAAGGGCCCAGCTGGAACAGACAGTGGATGCCTTCAAAAACCACAAGGCACCGCACTGTCACATGAAAGCACAATAGACTACAAATTTTAAACTAACTCAACTATTAACTAATTACACTAACTATGGAAAACCTACATTACCTATTTAAACTAACTATCAAACAGAAACTTAACTAACTAAACTAAACGAAAAATCAAAAATGGCCACATACGACCCGGGGGGGAGGGGAGGCACCCAGGAGGGGGGAGGTACAGGGTGCTGCTCAACATCCACATGCGATGATGCCGAGCCAAAAAAAAATACCTCCATGGGCTCAACGCCTGCACAGCACGACCTATGTGGGAGATAGATGGTCGTCCGAGTCTGGCTCATCCTGGAAAGGAGGACGTGGCATAGTAGCCTGGCCACGCCTAGCCGCAGCTTGCCCCTCGTCGGCAGCAAGTCTGCCGGACAGGTGAGCCTGGTTCTGTGTGGCGATGTAACATAGGTCTGCATGCAGAACCTCACGTGATACACGTGCTTCCTCTTGCAAGGTAGCACGTGTAACACGGAGTTCCTCCTGCAAGGCCTGGCTGGACAACCGCTGCACCTCCCGGCAAGCCTGTAGCTCAGCCGAGATGGTGCGCTCAAGCTGTGCAAACCTCTCCTCTGCCTGCTGCCTGACATCATAAGGACACCCAGAGTGGATCTGAGGGAGGCATACTCCTCCCTCAGGGCATCCATGTGCGCCTCTGCGTGAGCAGCAATTGCTTGACGCAGAGACAACATTTCAGCCTGGCGTGCCCTGTCTGAGGCCGCCATGCCCAGCCTGAGCGAGCGGGCCGTGGACCGTGCCGCCTGCTGCTGGAGAAGCACCTGCCTAGCAGGGGGGAGCACAGATCGGGCCACACGCTCCATGCTGTCAGCGATGTTCTCCATTGCTGCCCCCTGCCGTTCGGAATTGGCAGTCATGTCTTGCTCCCACTCAGTATACAGCGGTTGCGCGCGGCGACCGCGTTGCCGGGCTTGACCCCTGCGGGACCCAAGGACCGGAGGTCCTCGCTGTGTTGGCACCGCCTGCGGCTGCACGACTACATGCCCCCGTCGACGTGATGTCCCAGACACATCAGTGACTGGTGTGGAGGGTGACCCTGCGTCCCGATCCACCACGGGCGGAGGAACCAAGACTGTCTGATCCCTCAGTGCAGGTGTCGCAGACAGAGGAGTGTCCACATCAGAATCACTCACCCCTGACACATGGACTTGATGGTCATCCAACTCAACATGGACGTCAGAGTCGTCATCAAGGCTGGACTCATAGGCAGCCAGAGACAGGATGGACTGCAGCACTTGGGGGTTTTCGTGGCCTACCACCCCACGACCCCCACTAGTGCCGGGTTGATGTGGTCTTACCAACCCTGTGTCTGGCGTGACAACACCATCCTCTGCATCCATTGCGTCATCACCTGAAAAATAGAGAGGAAAAGGTAACTACACATGTCAGAAGCACACAACACACACACACACCGACAGCAAAGGCATCCGGCAGACATGTGACACACAACATATGACCTGGCATGCATGCTGGGTCTACTTAGAATAGCCACTGTGATCAGACCTGTTGAAAGGTGGCAGTTTGCATGGAAGTGGGTCTATGCAGTGCTGAAAATGTGTACGCCACTCACTACCTACATGTACAAGCACTCCATGGTGTGTGCCAGGAAATGTGAAGGCAGTGCAATGTCAAATTCAGACATCACGTGCATTGTGTATTCAATGTGTACCATGTCTAGCAGCCAAGCACCCCTCCACCCCAGTACCAAAGCAGGGATGCCTAGCATGGTATCAAAAGGCTGCCCATACACCTGTGTATTGACAAGCAGTGTTGACTGGCATCAACAGCTTAATGTGAATCAAATTACAACACTGCTAATGATGCTGGGACAGTGGGCAGGACACATGATGGAAGATCCGGAGGCCAGCCACGTGTGAAGAAGACACGACCAGAGTTGGACAGAGTCATTGGCCATTGAACAGGCTGAGGCCTGTGAGCCACACAGATTGTCATTGCCTAAACATGTGTGCAACGCAAGGACTGAGCCACAGTTGACATGGGGAGGCCGATAATATGGCAGGCAATGTATGTAACCAAGGACTCATATTACAGTGCTCATCCAGTCAAGGACACATAGGGGCATGCGTGCAATGCACATGGAGCATGAATGGGCGGGACATCTGACCCATGCACAGTACAAGTGGGATACCCTGCATCGAGTACTAAGGCTGTACCACACGGCATATGTCTGGCAGTTTCTAAGCTGGAAGTTAGCATCTACACAGGACACATGAACAAGAAACTACACATTGGCAAGAATGTAGCAGACCAGTGCAAAGGTGGAACTGGGGTGCAGAGTGGCGGAGGAGGGGCAAGGGAGCATGCCCACATGGAGTCCCGCATGCAGGCAGAGGAGACATGCATGACGGTAGCATTGCATTACTTACACCTCAGAACCATGTACACGTCACATGTAGCAGCAATCGTGCACAACACATCCCACAAGTCAAACACACACGTCCTCAACAACTACGCTTTAACACTCACTGGACTGGGCATCAAAGTCCAGCATCTCTCCCACACCTTCGACCAATTCTGGTGGTATGAACTCCGCAACGAGAGCCTCATGCGGAGTGAGTTCTTCCTCCTCTGGTGCAGGCCCACCGCCAGTCACCAGAGTCAAGTTGTAATTTGAGGCACGCTTAGCCTTAGTGCTGCGCTTGATGTCATTCCAGCGCTTTTTGCACTCCTGCGCTGTGCGCACCTCATGGCCGAATGAACTGACATGTTCCGCAACATGCTTCCAGTGGGTGTCACGTTGGGCAGCCGTAGTATGACTATTGGCACCCACTAGCATGTCACGGCTGTGTCCCCGCACGTAGTCCACGAGGAAGTCCAGTTCCTGCTTACAGAAAGGCTTCTTCCTCGACGTGCAGGAGGTCGTGGCTGTGTGTGGGGTCCCAGCCTGTGCTGCAGGTGCAACCTTCCTCCTCTTGGACTGTGGCGCAGACCCTGGCTGGCTAATGCCGCCCTGACCAGTATGGCCAGTGGGTTCGGTGGATTGAGCCGAGGGAGTGGCAGGTGGAGGGATGACCAAAGGCCTGACTTGTGTCAGTGGCAGCTGGGTGCCCACTAATGGACCCTGCGCAGCAACATCAGCTGTGGCAGGGTCATTGACCGCAACGGTCCTGGTTGGCAGACTCACAACCGGGGTGCTGTTGGGTGCATCTGCCCCTGCACTTGCCAACACCCGGCTGTTCGGGGCAGCAGATGACATGACTGCCCCAGGGACACGTGTCTTGGTCTGAGCAGCCCGGCGTGCCCCTATGGTTTCCCCCCTGGCCTGTTGGAGATCTACCAAGGGCTCTTCAAGTGCCAACGCAGCCTGCGCTGGCAGACCCTGAGCCTGGGTGGCGGTGTCCACAGCTGCACCTGCAGCTACCGCTACCCTTGGGCCCGTGGCAGTCGATGGAACGGACTGCTGGGTCATACGGGTGCCAGTGCCAGATGCAGGAGCTGCATCCCCCGGAACCACAGGGGGTGGTGGCATGGCTGCACCGACACATGGCACAACATTGTGCTCAAGTGGCGCACCCCTGCCTCTTCCCCCTCTGTGGCTGCCCTGGACACCCTGGAGTCCCCCTACTCCCTGGTCACCACGGCCACGTCCCCGACCACGCCCGCCACGAGGAGTACGCCCAGCTGAGGCGCCCCTCACCTTTGGTGGCCTCCCAACCATGGCACAGATGTAATAGTGCTGGCACAGATGGAGTGGTGCCAATGGGAGGTGTACACCACAATTGTCCTGGGCAATTGGGGTGAAGGGGGTGGGAAGCAAGATGTTAACAGCCCCCCTGCACCTGCAAGGCTGTATGTGACCCCGGTGATGTGGTGACGGGTCACGCAACGCTCAGGCACCCCAAAACTGCAGTAAAACCGTGCACGCAACCCTGCAGCCTACGTGCGTGGATTTGACCTCCCGCAGTACGCGGTGGCACCCAGTAACACGAATAACGCGTACGCGTGGGACACGCAGGCTACGATGACATCGAAAATGGGTGCAATACACAGGGGCACCCGCAGTGGGAAAAGGAGCGTTTGCGACTCACCGTCTGACTAGCGCGATGCAGAAAAACACGCGTAGCCAATACCCCCGCCAAAAGAAGAGATACGTCCTTGAGAGCTGTGAAGTAGATGGCGCGCGAAACAACTGGAAGCAGCAACACACGTCGGTCTCCACGGAAGGCACGTACAGCGAACTGCTGGGCCCGCTCACCTTTAACCCGTGCTGAGGGAAACGCACGCGCGCGTCACGTCACTTACGCGCATAGGCTCTTTCCTCGTATTACACGCGGACGTGCAGTTTCCATGCGCGCTTACGCGCATGGGCTTTCCTCGTATGCGCGCTTACGCGCATGGCCCTTTCCTCGTATTACACGCTGACGTGCATGTGTGTTGGGGATTGTGAGGACCTGGTGGAGGCTGCCCCTGGTGGCTGGGGGTGCAGGGTCACATGCAGTGGGGGGGGAGTAGTGCAAGTTGACATGTGGGTTGGCTGGTGGGCATGGGCATGGTGGGTGGGGTGCCTGCATGACATGTGCTGGGTAGGCCCCTGTGGTGTGAGTCACCTGCAGGGGCCGTGGAGGGTGTAGAGGGTACACCTGGGAGGACCCACACGTGCAATTCAAGTGTGCTGCTCCCCGCGCACCCCTGTAATACACGTACCCTGTTGATATGCGCTCACCTGTAATACACGTACCCTGATGGAATTGTGTGTGTAACTTCCCGCGCACCCCCGAGATACACGTACCCCGCTCAATCGCGTGTGTCACTTCCCGCGCTCCCCAGAAATAAGCGTAGCCCGCTCCCCCAGGCCCGATCGCGTGAGAAAGTTCACGCGAACCCCTGAAATACACGTAGCCCGCTCCCCCAGGCCCGATCGCGTGAGAAAGTTCACGCGAACCCCTGAAATACACGTAGCCCGCTCCCCCAGGCCCGATCGCGTGAGAAAGTTCACGCGAACCCCTGAAATACACGTAGCCCGCTCCCCCAGGCCCGATCGCGTGAAGAAGTTCACGCGCACCCCTGAAATACACGTAGCCCGCTCCCCCAGGCCCGATCGCGTGAGAAAGTTCACGCGAACCCCTAAAATACACGTAGCCCGCTCCCCCAGGCCCGATCGCGTGTGTAACTTCCCGCGCAACCCCAAAATACACGTGCCCCGCTCGCACAATTGCTGTATGTTGCCACTTTTGTAATGCGCAGGGACGCTACCGCCTGCCTTCGTGGGGCGGACGTGTATCGGCTTGTGCGTGTCTTTCACTGTGCGTAGCTTTGCCCTATTCGGTTCCATGAATACGTGTGGTTCGGGTGCGTGTGGGCGTTCCCTCTGCTTCCCTGCAGTACATCCCCAGTTACGCCCTTGTTTTCGCAAGTTGTTCCCCATTCCGCGCGTTACGCCCTGTGTTCCGCCCACTTTCTAGTGTATGCGCAGAGGTTGTGCGCTTTCACTGTGCGCGTCGCGCACGTCTTTCGGGATGTTGCAGTGACGTGTGCGCCATGCACGGGTTTGGCGCACATCCCGAGGAAGACACGCGCAGGGACTTCCATGTATCGCACGCGTGCGCGTGCGCCTCTTTTTTTCCGCTTGCGCCTGCTTGCGCCTCCTTGCGCCTGCTTGCGCGTAGATTTTCGGCGCACGTTTGTTCCATGAATCGGCCCCTTAAAGACCTGCTGTGAAGGGCCGGGCAGAAGTCTAACCCCAAGGCTGTGTCCCGTTCTCCAATGTTTTTTTTTTTCTCTAAAGTGGTAGGGCCAATTAGGAGGTAGGACTTGGACCAAAGACTGTAATTTTCAGAGGGAGCTTTAATTTTAGTTTAATAGGCAGGGCACCTCTCTCATAGAAATGGGTATAGACTGGCATTTTCCTTTTTTAGTTGAATACAGAATTACTGAACACTTCATCAAGTCGCCCGATGACTCCTGGTACGCCACAATACACAACTGACTTTAAAGCTGCATAAATAGTTGCAAAGTTACCCACACACAAGTATGGACTGCAATCACACACGTTTTGAGAAAGTCACACATGCATAATTGGTGACAACTGTACCTGTCTTTTGAGGAGACCATATTCATGTAGTTTCAGAGTAGAGTGAATAGATAACATGACACTATTATTTCAAAATTCAAACCTCCAGCAGCCAAATTAAGCTGTCCTTTGACCTATATCTAGCTAATGCACACATTCACTACATCACACCTGCACAGGAGAGTTGGTTGACTATGGATGGTACTGTCAAGTAATTATGCAAACTAATTTTCTCTGATACCATAATGGTCTTGATGCTGGAGCAAAACAAATATTCTGAAACATCACCTGGAATGTTTAAATGTAAATATACATACACAGGCCCAGCAGAGGCAATGTTGGTATTGAAGTAAAATTGTATTTCTGAGATCAAAGAATGTATAGAAAGAATTATAATTCATAGTATTATATTTTAGAGTACAATATTTTGGAATGAGAAAGAATGCTTGTGCGTACTGACCATGGTGAGATTCATATAGGCAGATAATGTTTTTTTAAAAAATATTTGTGGATTTGCAATACATAGCCATGTATTGATAAGTTAATTTGACAACCTCACTGTCAGTTCCTTAGCCACAAATAAAAAGATTAATATAAAAACACAAACATTTCTTCAGTTCGGATTGGGCTATTCGGTTTTAGCTTGTGGCTCTTTGGGCTGCGACCCTAGTGTTTGGATCATGACTAGTTTGCCTTGTTTTCCTCCTTTTCTTTTTTTATTATTTTCTTTTGGTGGGGGAACCACATAGCTGTTGTCCAGTGGTGGTGTTCTAACTAATTTTCCTCATCCCCTTAAATGTTTGTTGCCAGCCAGGTTTGTGTGATCTGTTATGAACCTCTTCTTACTTCTTGCTTTTTGGTTCCATGGTGCTCTCAGATATGTTTTCCTTATTCTGTTCTGCAAATTCTGTGTCTCTCTTATGAACTTGTTCTCCTTTACATTTGGGCTGTCGGTGAAGCTGAGTATATTGCCAAGTTTATCTGATTTCCGTGCTATAATCATCTATCTGAGATAGAATGATTATTTCCATGAGTGACCAAACAGATAAGAGCATCAAACCTCTGGGGTATGATTTGCAGGGACATTTCTTCTAACCTCCATGAAATTGCTCCAAGTACAAGAAGACAAAAACAATACCCAAAGGTCTGAGAATTCATTTATAAATCCAATTAGTCAGATTTTGTGATAAGTGCCTGAACCTTAGCAAATGCTCTTGAGTTAATAAACCTAACAATTGAACTTTGCAATTTTCAGAAGATGGAGGAAGCTATCAAAGATACTAAAACCAATCTAGAAAAACTAGTAGCAGTGAAATGGAAAACTGTTTAAACCTTGTCAGTTGAAAAAAGCTCTGACAACTCCATCAATCTTGATTTGTTTACAACTGGCTTCAATACCAATGACAGCTGCTTAAAAAATAAACTGAATATATATCACACGCCACACTCTCATGGGAGTGTCAACAAGTGGGCACTCGCAAAGCTAACAATTACAAATTACCCTAATGGCTAGCAGTAACTTTATATATTGGCTTCACAGATCTACTTTCACAAATGGCCTCATGAACACGCCAATGCTTAAAGACTGTTCAAGGGTTTTTGTGAGAATAGTAAATGGGCCTGGTATCCCTCATCACCAGGCTTGCTAATAGTCGGTAACCCCTACCATCTAAAGAGCTCTGTAACTTAGGTTCTGGCCTAAAGGCAAATGCCTTATCTCTCTAAAACTCTCCCTCTGAACAATATAGGTGGTCCCTTCTGTAAATTCCCCGAGACGATGCAGCAAAAGGTTTGTGTGCCCTCCAGACTACCAGTACTTGCTTGGTCTTATCCTTCCATTCTCTGATTGATGTTCTTCTCCCTTACACTGCCACCTCTATGCCTCTGATGCTCCACTCTACTACAGGGTTCTGTAACGTTTGGCTTGCCAGATGTTTTGTACTACAACTCCCATGAGCTCACCATTGTCTGGGCTGACTGGGAGTGTTGGGAGGTGTCGTCCAAAACATGGAGAATAAAGGTTGCATACTCCTGCTCTACTGCCTCCCTCAATCCTCCAATCTTACCCTCTCCACACTACTACTGCTTGCCTCTACACATGCCTACTTCCCCCTTCTTCACGCCACTACCCCACCCACACGTTTCACCCTTTCAGTTGTTAAGGATTTCAATCAGGCAACGCACACCTTAGTCTCGGCATAGTATGAAGCGTGCAATTGAAATGCTTATATTTTTATGTTAGATTCTATATTGAGATGGTACACCACTCATATGAAACCCCCTTTTCAAATACCTCGGGTCACAATGGACCATGAACCAGGCTGGTAGATAAAATGTAATATATTTTTTTTAAAATTCAAAAGAAATCATACAATTTTTAATATGGGGCAGCAATCACCAATGGGGTGATAATAACAATAGGATTGTAAGCAATGCACTTAGTTTAACCTTCTATTGACACATCTACAAAACACCAGGGAATAGGAGCACTTTTTGATTCAGGTCAGATAGAACTTAAGTTAGAATGTCCCCCTGCAAGGTTCCCTCAACCCACAAATAATCAATTCTGAGTGGGTAAACATAAGCAGCAGATAATCAGGAATGACAAATGGAAAACCGAATTGAAATCAGACCTTGCCTCCACAAACAAGAGAAACAGATTTTAAACCCTGGCAATGCTAAAAAAAGATACTCGGAAATGGATGAATAAAATAATGAATGTGTGCAAAAACCTTGAAACAAATACAGTTTTTCACTAAGCAACATTGTAAAGGTACTAACAATCACAAGCAATAGATAACAAAGAGCATACAGTTTGAAAATGAGTGGCAAGGTTTTAAAACATGATGCAGCAAATAACACGTTGGAAACTTTGCAAACTTTTGCAATTCCCACCTGAAATGATCAAAATGGTTTTTAATACAAACGGGTGAAATGCACTGATGTTGGGGTGTATCTATAGATCATAGGTACAATATGGAAGTGAGATTAGGTCTCTAGCTGGTAAATTGAGTGAGCTATACAAGATCTAGAAAGGTGCGTTTTGAGGAAAATGGAGCGGTGAAAAAGGAAAGGAATCCGTTTTGACAAGAACAGTTTTACTCTACACTAGAGCATTCAGTCTAGGCTACCAAAGAGGGACACCGTAAGCTCCAGGGTTGATTCGCGAATTCAACCGTAGCTCCCTATCGCCCGCCCTGGCAGAACCAGTCTGATCACTCGAAATAGGATTAATAGCTTAGGATTTCACAAGACACAATTACTACAGAGATGGCGCTAGCACTAGAAATCAATGGCAGGGTGGCAAGAATGATTGTGACAGTTTAAACAAGGTATCAGGATAAGGATAGGGTGACTTAGAGAGTAGGATGAGGAAAAGACAAGATAGGCTATGGGTTTGGGAGGGGTGGCAATTGATACTTGCAGACCACTTTTTAGTTTTTGGATTCTGGACAGTCAGCGTTCTGGTCACTACACAGATCTGGTCTAACAAAGGACGGCCGGACAAAATCAGCGGGACAGGAGCAGCTGGGCAGGGACTGGTTACCGGGTAGCACTTCTGGACTGGCAATTCTGGTCACTGGATAATATAGGTCATCAGGGTATCAGGATGGAAGCAGCATGCAGTGAGTGGCAGCAAGCCAGGCTGCATCAGGATGCCAAAAGTACCACCGTTTTTCCCTTTGGTTAATTGGGAATTTTAGCGGTTTTCAGAATTTGAGGACTTGCTGGAGCAGGATTAGCAATGCTTGGCCTTGTAGTTGGTGTCTGGATCTAGAAGATGACAGGTACAGGAAAGCAGCGCTGGAAATCAGGAAGAGTGTGGGTCTGTTCCAGAGTCTTGGCAGGGACCCTTATTTATAATGCCTAGTGGCTCCATCCAAGTATATGACTGGGGCAGGCTTCACTAAACACACCCCTAACAAAGGTCTGGGACATGGGTGCTAGTCTCCGCCTCGCTCTCAGCTGGTTGGATTTCCAAGGGAATGATGTCAGGTTTATGAGTTGAGTTTTACAATGTCCAAAAACTCCCACATTTACTTTATTTAAAATCCGATTTTGCCAAAAGCATACATTTGCAGTCTCTTGGCAAATTATACACACAGGTTACATATTATGTGCTGCAAAGATTAGTCCAATCCTCAGGTCTGTGGGACCTTGTTTCACCTTTCTGATACATTTTGGTAATTTTAAACATGAAAGATCTGGCCTAAAATTCCATACTTTTGTACACTGATGAGAATTATCCCTAGGGAGGTATGTACAAAATTGTATGTTTGCAACATTAATACTTTCCTTGTAATCGGTCATATTTTATAACTTCTGTTCATCATGCGGAAATGAGTTCTACCAGCTCATACAATTATATTTGAAACTGCAAACTTTTTACATTTTTACTAATTCTTGTTGCAGAGATAAAAAAAAGTCTTTAAAGTTTCTTTATAAAATAGTCTTTGGAACCAAAAGGCAGTCCATTGTCACTAGATCATTTAATTTCCTTCCTCCCACTGCAACCAACTGTCATTTCCCTCCCAGGCAAGGTAGGGGTTTCTCATCTTAATTGAAGGTTTTATTTCCCCTTACACTTGACAGGTTAGTGTCCCCGGACTCCTATTGTCCCAGCCTGGAGTACGGACGAATGTCTGACAAGCATGTGAATTTTCTTTGTCCTGGCCCATTAAAAGTTTTTCAAGCTGGCAATTATCAGTTACGTGTCCTGGATTTATGGTGCATCTCCCTTCCATGGGGAAGTTTCATGCCTGGCAACTGGAATGACTGGTTTTTCTGAGAGCTTGCAAATCCAGCCCATGTGTTTTAAACTCTTTAATTTCTTATTTTGGTTCCTGAATTAAAACAAACCTGTGAAAGAAGATAACCTATGTGTGTATTATCACCACTACCATAATCCCTTTACATTGCTAAGTAAGCAGACTTTTATTCAACAATTTATTTTTAAACGGGCCATTTTTTTTTCTTCAGTCAGGAAAACCCATTTTTCCACATGTGTCAAAAACTGCTAGCATTTCTTTCTTCAAATTCGGTTTGGCAGCTCCCTCAGATGATCATACTGTCTTTGCAGTTGTAGTCATTTCCTTGAATGCAGGAGTTTTATCTAAAGCATAGATACATTTAACACTGACTTGTCTCAGAGAGTTAAAGTCTCTTTGAACTTCTGAGCCTGGATACTTTTTGGCAAGAAATAAACGCATGTTCCTGTGTGAGTGAAAATTAAGTTGCTTATTGATTTCTCTGAGTTGGTTTGACTGAGCATGTCACTCGGTAAGTATGCCTGGTTTTGGTGAAGCACAGTGAAATATCCTGGGAATGACAGGGCCTTTTTAATCAGAGGTTTCAGAATGAACAGATGGAATTGGCATCAAAGCAGCATTTTTAAAGGGTGAAAATGTTTCATTTTGAAGGGGATTTTTGGCATTTGCAACAATGGCAGGCTTTCCTTTTCACTTGATTCCATTTCTAGGTTTCAGAACACACTGGCATGCTTTTTCAGTGTGTCCCATTGTTCCATTTACCTTAAAGTGTGCTAGGCAGGATGGTGCAGCCATCTTTTTGCTGCTGCCAAAATGCAATTTTGAGGTCCTGGTGCGCACAGGAGCCAGCGCAGCCAGGTTGCTGTTTCTTGCACAAATGCAGCTTGGTGATTTGGTGAAATACCATTCAGTGGGTCACTATATCACACACAGAACTCTGAAAACCAAATACCACTTTCTCTCACGAATGCCTCTCCTTGAACTTCAGTAAATTACCCTTCATGCTCTTCTCCAAATCCTTCCTCTACATGGTCTCTTGGCTTCACCCAAATAACCTACACCTTTAGGTTGCCAGTCTTCCTTTTAATTGTCCCCCTTCCCTCTCCATTGGCTACCTTCTGCTGGTTTCGCTGGGCCAGCCGTTGACTGCTATTTGACCTGGGGAAGTGTTACAACTGAGCAAAAGCATAAAAGGGGTCTTCGGCCCAGCCCCTTTCTTGTATGCAAGTCTGCAAGCTCTATGAAATGTGGGCCAGCTGCAGTAAGAATCTGTCTTAATGTCCCAGTTTGTATGTGGGCTTTCTGGTGTGTATAAGATGCTGGATTGAGATCAGGGCAGCTGAGTGGTCCTGTAGCAAGTAAGTGCATTGTACTTGTGGGTGATGGTGTTAAAAAGCTGCACAGAGCGCTCAACGATCTGGTATTGGTTGAAGGCGTCATTGGAGTCTGGGTTGTGTTGGGTGCTGGGAAATCTTGATCAGTTTATAGGTCATTCTTCAGTCTAAAGCTCCCTTGCTGTTTCTTTACCTGCCTGGCTGCTTCCTCTTCCGCCACTGAGTCTTCTGGGATTTGTAGTTTTCTGGGGGAAATTACTGTCCAGAATAGTTTACTACAGGTAAGGGGCAAAACAAGGTAGTACTCATTTTATGCATGCAGACACAAAAAGGGGCAGGGACTGAGGCTCTCCCAACTCCCACAACCTGTCTCTGGGAATCTCTGTGGCAGGCCTCCCACCCTAGGCTATGAGGGGGTACCCATATGCTTTAGACTGGGTCAGGATACTGAACCTGTGTCACTACCCTCTACACAAATTCAATTGTTCCAAACATTTAACTCTGAAAATAAAGAGACACAAAGGAAAGGAAACATTGAGCTACCCTCTGAAGGCACCCACTCCCCAACACAATATCCAAAAAACACCAAATAATGCACACCCCCAGTAGGGAATGAGACCAGGAGTTGAATTGCAAGTAGAACACAATTTATATAAAATAAGTTGTGCATACAGAGAACTCTGCTGCCCTGAGATCGCTCTGCTAAACATTACACGAGCAGCACATTATAAGATAAAATCGTGTCACTAGTGACACCATGCTATAAGTACACAATTCTGTAATACAATTGGAGGGACAGTCTAGTACATTATGTATCTGTAGGTGATGACCACGTTGGATTGGCTGTTGCTTGGGTGTCACTCCCACAGCACGTGGGTCCGCTGGGTTCATCTCCGTGGGGTGAAGGTTGTGTCTGCAAAAGTGATACATTCCCTGACTGTCTAAGCTAAAACAGGATCTGAGGGCATGAGATAGATGACGATCATAACAGTTTGGCATGAATGGGCCACTTTCAGAGTTCACTGACAGGCATATGGACATTCTGCCCTCTTCACTCAGGCACCCATAAAATCCAGTGCCCCAGACGCAGGTGCCCATCTTGTGGATTTTGATCTACCTGATGCCTCATGATACGGATGGACATGTGGTGTTTCTATAGAGGATATATTGGTGCACAGGGTTAGGGCTGTGGTGGGTGTCCTCATCTGGTCACTGTGAGGGGTCAGATGTGTATCTGGATCAAAACAGAGCAGAGGGGCATGGGCAAAGTGGGGGTTGAGGGAGCACAGGCAGGTTAGTGGAGATGAATGTGCACAAGGGCTGGGGCCTGCTCTGGTCTCACACAGCGCAGTGAGATCATTTGTCCATGGATGATACTAATTGTTGCAACAATGAAATGCTGTATTTCCATGAGAACAGGGCTGGTGTGGGGATGGCAGGAGGTGGAGGGGGGACTTTGGCTGGTGGTGTGAGGCACGAGGCAGAGGGAGATACATGCTTTTAAAGATAATTATTGGGCCTAATGAAGATGGCGTCTAGTGTGTCACAAAATAGTCTGAGTTTCAATAAAACTTGATTACGTGATTGCCTTGTATTAGTAATAAAAGTGTAATTAATACAGGTTACGCGGATGAGCAAGGGGGGTGTCTTCCCCCCTTTAGCATACGTGAGATCTGTCAATGCGGGAATGCTAAGGGGTGCTGAAAAAAACCACCTGTCCCCAACACCTCTGACCAATAAAAAAAAAAACGTGCGCATAAATGTTCACACCTGTTGATCATCAACACACTCGTTTATTCAGCATATTGTAATATACCCTGTACTGTGGTCAAGACACATGAATCACATGATCCATTATTGACATTTTAGTCCTTGTTTCTTTCCACACAATATAACCTTTGGAATGTGTACAGTAGCTACGTCCAGGATCAAACGCTTCCGAATCCTATTGGAAACTACATTGTCTAATTTGAATACTACTCCTAAATAACACATCACCTTTTTTCTACTATACCATTTTATTTGTACAACCAGATTATCTATGAATAGTCCATTCTTAAAATCCATGCTGAATTTGTACACATTGCCCTTCATATTAGAATTAATTACCACAGCAATTTCATATGTTACACATATTGCAATAATTCATCTCAATGTATAAGTCACTAGTTCATTAGAAAAAGCTTTATATGTGGATCCAAGGGTCTAGAAATGTGGATCCAAGGGTCTAGAAATCACAATTTCTAGACCCTTGGATCCATACAATGGGAGTACAAATGATCCTATGTTTGTTTTCACCTCAATATGAATGTCAGTAGTTGCTTAATCTATGAAGTACATCCTCTTGTTAAAAGGAGCAGCAGGGGTACTCTTAGCAGCTACCCCGATTGCTAGCAAGAGGGTACTAGGGCCCCAACAAATCCCCCCGCTGCAAGAGATTACCAGCAAGAGGGTACTTGGGTCCCAAAAAATCCCCCGCCACAAGAACAGAAGACTCAAACACAGGGCAAAGGGTACTGTCTTTATTATTGATCAAATGACGAGGATTGCAACTGGAATATCATGCCGTTTCCACAAGCTCTCCTCCTCCAAACCTGTGTCACTCAGTTTTAACTGCTAGTGATGTCACAACACAAGTAACATCCCAAAAAACCTATCCAGGAAGTGAATTGGTTAGTCAAGGAAAAATAGATATACAATTTATATGGGTGAGTCTGGTCATTAGGTCGCCATATCTGGTGCCTCTTTCTAGGACCACCTCTGTCAAAAATACAAAGTTGCAGGTTAGCATAAAGGTAATTGGCCCATGCAACATAGTGTGCTTAACATGAAACATACTTAGGGATTGGGTAGAACAGGTCTTCTCAGCCTTGAGACCTTGCACAGCTACCAGGGCAAGTGAAACTCTACAAGGCGTGGTGAATGCTCTCAAAGGTGCTGCATGTTCCCAATAAGCTGCTATCTCTGATCGCCTAAGCCCTGAGACATAGCCTTCAGTTTTAAACCTGTGTAATAGTTTCATCTTTCCACCTCTGGTTCGATGGGAACAGCTTTCCCCCATCCACCTCAAATGAATAGACTCTTTCCTGCTTCTTCATGTCATGGAGGGACCACGAAATGGAGCTCTTCTGCTTGCAATTATGAGGATTTTTATATTGTATCCCTCGCAGGTACTTTATCACCTTGGCTAACTGGAAACTTTCCATCTCTACTCGTCAGTAATTCAGTCTTTTTGCTGTTTAAACAGAGCCAATTAGAAGACATCCAGTCCTCGATCAGATGGTAGGTAGTGAACAAGGTGGTGGAATATGCCGAGTAGTCTCCAGTCGCCTTAATAACCATTTGGAAATCGTCCACATAGTTGGTAAAGGAAACACCTTGATTATGTAGCAGGGTGCAGAGAGGCCGGATGTACAGATTGAACAGAGTTGGCGATAGACTGGCACCCTGCGGAACTTCACATCTGATCGGTTTGGTGGCAGAGCTTGCCTGACCCCAGTGAATGCGAGATTCATGATCAGACAGAAAGGAAAGGAACCATTCAGCAGCACTGTCAGAGCATTGTCCCGAAAGATGGAGGGATTGTTTTAACATAGTATGATCAACCAAATCGAAGGCTGCCAAAAAGTCTGATAGGACCAGGATGCTTGCCCTGCTTTTGTCGGATATACTAAGCATATGAGCCTGCAGGTCCACCAGTGCAGTCTCTGTGCTGTAATTGTATCTGACACCCAATTGTCTGGGATGAAGGGTACATTTGGCCTCAAAGAAACTTTGGAACTGCCTATAGGCCGCTTTGTCTAGCACCTTAAGCAAAATGTTATTGGTGATAGGCCTATGGTTGTTGGGGCAAACCTGATGGTTTCTTGGGCAGGGTGGTTACCGTGACGTTTTTTTAGATGATGACATCTTACAATCCCAGAAAGAGATGTTGACCAACCTTATGAGAAATGGGGCGAAAAGCACCCTATACTCCAGGATTTTAGGTACAATAATGTTCTCAGTGCATGCTGTCGGCTTCATGGAGGAAAGAATATTTTCCATTTCACAGATGTTCATTTTAGAGAAGATAAACTGTGAGTGGTTGGCCATCTCACGTTGGACATATAAGGAGGTCATGGTTGTTATTTTTGGCCCCCATTTTAACATCTATGTTTTCTCTAGCTTTTGTGATTTTATCCTCGAAAGCTGCCTGCGCTAGGGTAGTATCATGACACAAGGGCAGAAATGGTGTTAGTAAAGCATTAGGCTTCTCCAGAAGCCTAAGTGTGTTGAAATGTTTCCTGGTGCTGTTACCTGCTAGGGCAGTTTCCTGGTTGAAGAATTGTTTTTACCATCAATCACTTTGTTTTTATAGATTTTGTTCTCTCGGTTTCCAGGCTTCCTTATTTTCCTTTGTTGGCTGCTTCAGCCAGATGGATTCTAGCTTCCGTTTTTGTTTTTTGAGAGCAACGAGATCCTTGTCGAACCATTTTTGGTGGCCGGGATTGTCTCTCAATTGCCTGGTTTTGAGAGGTACGTCTTTGTCCAAGAGGGAGGTCAACTATTTGTTTTGCAGAAAAATAAGTTGTTGAGCGGAACAAGTTTCTTTTTTGGTTGTCGGCTAAGATTTAGTGGTGTAATTAGTTGTAAATGTGCTCCTTGCGTAATAGAAAGGTCTTAACCAAGTGTGCCTTCAGGCAATGATTGACTGTGTTGCTGCCACTGGACGCCTGGTTAAAACAAGTATTGGCACAACCAACATTTCTGGCTTGTAAGTATTGCATAGTCATTTTCCAAGCACAGCCGCAACCTGGATACTAAGCCTTTTCCGTATTATGGACAGGTAACTCCATGATAGCAGTGCCCATAAAATGCATATCCCATGCCTACACAATGAAGAAATGCTGCCTTGGCTTTTAGGAAATGGAGCTGGCCTGTCTGTGTGAATACGGAAATCAGTTGAGTGGCAGAGACATTAATTCGAATTTTAAAGTATCGAAGAATTTCGGGGCCTGCCGCATAATCCAGCACCAAACTGTGTTTACACGAACATCAACTTTTATTGATAGTAAGAACCTTGATAATGCATCCACGATTTAAATTTTAGTGCGTCCACCGTGCAGGGAAAATTGAACAACCCACCCACAAACAAGATACGAACAATTATTTTGTTTTCTTTTTCGGTCACCTGTAGCCACAGCCCCGTGGTAACAAGCTGTGCTGTAACTATTTTCTATTTAATAGACCACAAGATAGTTGACAGGTTGGCACTCTTCATGTAACGCTGCTGCCAAAGACGAGCAGAATAATTGTAGTCCCAAACGAATCCCGTCTGCTTGGATTGCTTTGTACTAACAGTTCATGCAGTTGCATTTCAGTACCTTTCAAAGCACGCACGCACACACGCACACCCCCACCCCCCCTCCCTCCATTCCACTTGAGCTGGCTTTTCTTGATTAACATTATATGAAGAAACAGGGATACATTTTGCATTTATTTAAAATAATGTTTAAACCTTACAATTTTAAAAAGCCACAGAAATACGAGGTTCAGAAATGAAAGCAGTAAACGAGTCAATGTACTGTTCATGTATTTGCCCCAGGGGTTCACTTATGGCAACGCATCTTGATTTCTGTGCTACTTTGAATTGAAATACATTTATAATGGGCAGTTTTTAAAATTACACTTTATTTCCAAGGAACAAATGAAGGTGTGAATCTAGCCCACCCACATACATCTACTGTAGTTTTGTTCTCCCATTCCTGTTTTTAATGCCTGTAAGGACTCGCAAATGATTTAATTCAGGACCTTTTAATATATGGTCATCACAGGGCTGCAATGTCTTCTCGTCACATCATAATTCTCAGCCAGACATAATTTGGCATCTATGAAAAACAAGGGCTTCAATACATTTCTAATCGCCTGCATTATATTAGATTCTATGGGAATGTCAATTATAAATATGCTTTCAGGGTATTTGTTCATTTTCTTTGGTTTCTTTACTGGACATGGGGCAGCATGAGTGCATAAACTGGGCACCCTAATGGTTCCCTCTGGTAAATCTCCTCAAAGACTTAGATATCTCCAATCTCTTCTCTTCACTGGAGAAGGAGGGATTTGTTACATTTCATCCCTCCTCTCAGTAAAAGGCCATCGCAAAGAGTACAATTTGGCAAAATAAGGTTACTAAAAGTGCATTTTCAATAATGCAACACCTTTAAAAGTCTATTGCTTTTGTTGCTCAAGGTGAGCTGTTTTCTGACACGCAAGCTACATTCGGCTAGGATAAACAGAAATAGGTTTAGAGCAATTGACCGAAATTTCAGTTTAACGTCAATGCTTTGTGAACTCCATTGTCAGTCTACAGGTTACAATCCTATCTTCCCATTTCCTCTACCTTGAATTGTTAATAAGATATTAAGCATTCCAATTCTTGAAAACCTCTCACTTAAAAAACATCTGTTTAAACACTGTCCTTGTTGCATGCCACTGGCCTATAATCCGTTTACTTCCTTTCCAGGGAACACGTCCAGGATCCGTGCACTTTTGCCTAGGGATGAGGATCATGTGCAGCCTACACGGACTATGCAGAGGGAGTGAAGAAAGGAGAAGTCTAAATGGGTGAAATCCTACCTGCGGGGGCAGGTCTCGCCTACTGCCGATGGGGAGTGATTGTCAGTGCCTTGTGAGACAACTGTGCGGGCAAACATGGGTGACATGTGAATCTACCCTCTGTGTGGTCCCCACAATGGGTGTTATAGATAACTCTCCTGCGGCTACGCCTGAAGAGGTTGGCCAACTCAAAATCCTCGGAACACCGCAGGCGAGAAGTGGTGTCACTCCAGGCGTGGGGTGGACACATGATATGATATGAATGTGCATCTGACAAACCAGTTTGGGTGGTAATGCTCAAATTGTTCTTGATCCCTTCCTTTTGTTTCTCCTGTGGGTCTGCTATAGTGGCACATCCCACCTTAGCAGTTAACCAGGTTTTACTGGTACCCCTCAGTCCTTCATCCCATGTGGATTAATGTGACCCTCCAAGGGTGTTTCTTTTACCTGAAGTGGACTGAGGCGGCCAAGTAATTTCTGTTGGTTGCTAACCTGACCCGACGTCGTTGATCTCTCCTCACACTATGACAAAGCTTAACCCACATCTCTACTGTTGAAGAAACTAAAGTGGTCTCTGTCGTGCTTGAAGTCTGTCTTGCGACCTGATGTCATGATGCAGAGATAAGCACCATTGCGGTGACAGACCACTCACTAGTTTATCTTTAAGATGCACAATCATTAAATCCTTCATCCGGAGGATGAACACATCCATAATGCAATCATGAAAGATGAAATCATTAAGGAGATGGACAATCTATCTGAGTAGTAGCAATAGCAGTATTGGGGAACCAATCCCCATTGAAGGATCCCGGAGACCAAGAAGTGAAGCTCTTGAAAACAGTGAGAGTACAGAACCACGTGTAGTGAGCCCTTTAAGAACAATTGAACCAGCAACATCTACATCCCCAAAGAGGGCTTTTTTAGGCATTCGGGAAACATCAAAAGAAAAACAAGGCGTGGGAAACAAAAATCAAAGAAAGAAAACCAAATGAGTGATAACCTAGTGGTTAATATTTCCAGTAAAAACTTAACAGGTGGACAATTGGACATGCTCAATCGTAGGCTTTCTTTTGTACCCACGAGCAATACATCACTTTTTGATGAGAAGATATGTCTACATAGATTACTCAGGAAACTCCGACTCAAAATTTTCTTTGACACTGATTGTAACATGGAACCCACACAAGGTCCTGAGGATGAACTAGAACTGAGCCCTAAGAACTATTTTGACCCTCCTACACAGAATCTGATTCTTGATATGTTCGAGAAAAATGTACTTACTGATCTCAAAAGGATTAACTATCATAGAACCACAACCCATAACATTAGAAATTTTCAACTAGACCACATTGAAGCACTGGCCAGAGATGAGAGCATCCCAATTAAACCAGCAGACAAAGGTGGGGCCATTGTAGTCATGGACACCGTTGACTACACCAATAAATGTATGATTCTTCTGAATGACTCTTCTACTTACACTAGACTCGATGGCGATCCCATTCATAGGATTAAGGTAGATATTGAAAAAACCATCAGTGAAGCATTCGAAAACGAATGGATCAGTGAAAAAACCAGCAAGTTTCTTGTTAACCAACATCCTATAACACCTGTTTTCTATGGTCTTCCTAAGATTCATAAAAACCGAGATTCTCCACCACTCAGACCAATAGTAGCTGGAACAGACAGCATCTTTGATCCGCTCGCTATCTACATTGATCGTTCATTACAACCCCTGATACAAAGTATCCCCACATACCTTAGGGATACCACCGACTTTCTAAATTGTATTAATGAGGTTAGAGCCTTAGACTCTGACTGCATACTTTTTAGTATGGATGTCTGCAGTCTATATACATCAATTCCTCACAGAGAGGGCATCGAGTCAGTTTAATGGTTGCTCCTTAACTCTCCATCTTCCAGTGGAAACCCAGAATTTATCCTAGAACTACTCAACCTAATACTACATAACAGTTACTTCAGATTTCAGAACACTTTTTTTTTTCTACAAACAGGCACGTCCATGGGGTCATCAATGGCCCCAGTGTTTGCAAATACATTTATGTATCGTTTCGAAAAGCAATTTGTGTTAGATCACCCTCGGTGGTCTGCATACATCTTGATGTGGAACCGTTATATTGATGACGTGTTTGGCATATGGTGTGGTCCAGAGGAAGATTTGCTATCATTTTTGGAATACCTCAATTCAGTGCATACCAATATTAAATTTACCATGGAAGTTGGCAAACCACTACTACATTTCCTTGATGTCAACATAGAAATCAGGAATAATACCCTATCCACATCGATATACTATAAACCAACAGACGCCAATAATCTCCTTCACTTCACGAGCTTTCACCCGAGAGCAATGCTTAAAAGTCTTCCATACAGCCAAATGTTAAGGCTGAAGAGGATTACATCAGAACCAGTGGGATTTGACATGGAGTGCTCTAAATTGATTGAGAAGTTTGAATCAAGAGGTTACCCATCGTCAGTTTTGAATGAGGCAAAGGAAAGGTCTGACCTTCAAACCAAGGAACAATTATTGTCTGTCAAAAATAAAGAGAAGGAACCACCACTTTTGTATGTTTCCAAATTCTCACGTCAGAGCTTCCAAATAAGCAAGGCAATCAGGAAACATTGGGGAATCCTTCAAAATGCCCAACACTACATAAATTGTTTCCCAAAGCACCAATGATGGCGTTCAAGAGAGGCCGCAACTTGCGTGATAAATTGGTGAAAGCAGAGAGACCGCCCAAAGAGAAACAACAATTTTTAACCACAAAAAGGAAAGGCACCTTTCAGTGTCTATCTTGTTCTCATTGTAACAATGTAATCAAAGGTGACATTATCAATCATCCCCAGACGGGTAAGAAAATTAAACTAAAGGACTATGCAACATGTCTCACACCAGGTGTCATATATTCCATCAAATGCCTGTGTGGCCTGTTGTACATCTGCCAAACAACCAGACCCGTCAAAGAAAGGTGGACGGAGCACAAATCTACAATCTGATGTAAAAATACCAAATCTCCATTGGTAAGACATTTTCTTGATAACAAGCACTCTATAGCTCAACTCAAATTTCAAATTCTTGAAGTGGTGGAACGTCCCCTCAGGGGAGGAGATTATCAGTCGATCCTATCAAGACGCGAGAAATATTGGATACATTTCCTGGAAACATTGGACCCTAAAGGGCTTAATGAAGAATTTTCACTAAGATGTTACATCTGAGTCAGATGATCACCATATGGTATCCCACATGTGGCCTACATGTAGTGTTCTGAGATGGAATCCCTTATGAACATTATCTCATTCTCTCTATACATTTCCAATTGTTCACATTTACAAAACAATTCTTTTTCATTCCCTTTCCCTGTATCACAAATATTGAGCCTAAAGAACAAAGCATCTCCACATGTTTAGGTGATTAGCCAGTGTGTTACCTTGAGCGATTGCTCACACCATTGTTTTGTACGGTACATTGAATGTTAATTGGAACTACTGATACTTTTTCCTTAAATCATAATTCATGAGTGGCCAGTTGACTGCGGTCACCTCCATCTGTATATAATTGATGTAGCTTTGATGAAGAACATAATTATCAATGCAGTGACTTGTTCATCTCTTTACATGAATGGTACCGGCACACATGATTAATCGGTATAACAACGGCGAGTTCGTCGTTAGGTGACACTTGGTGCGCTTCACAATTAAATATTCTTTGTAATTAACGATTATGTGATAATTGGTCTTCGAGAAGGAGCACCCTCTTCACACCTACTTAGAACACTTATTTAAGTTTCACACTGTTTACTGAAGATTGCCCGTCACAAGATGGACCTCGGACTTGAACATCCAGTTTTGTTTAGTCCGCTTTTTATCTTCATCACTCCCTTAGTCTTACGTGCTCATTAGCGTATCACGATCATCATCCCGTGATTCGCTGACTTGAATTTCTATGGTAACCACTACGCTTCCCTGAGCGTAAGCTGTTTTGGAAACGACGAACGCCCCTTGGAGACAGGTAATTTTTCCGTTCTCACGGAGCATCCACAATCACTTTTTGAGCGAATTCGCCAGTAACGTTATGTGTCCACTTGTCCACAGATAACCCACACAGGCCACTGTATGGAACAACGCTCCATTCTATATTTAGCTACTAATGCTTCCTGCGACCAATGTTGAAGCGACAAGCATGTTTTATGCTATTACCCTTGACTAGTCTCCTTCAGTCCACACCAGGTAATGAATGTAAACACTCATGTTTTGTGCTTTATCTAAACATTTAGTTTCTACGAAAATGTAATGCACATTTATATCACATTTTCACTAGGGAGCGCATGCTGCTTTTCACTGAAATGAAAATATAGAAGCTCCACATATTGACGTCCCATAGATCTGCGGTCACTCATACTTCCCTGCATTTGAATGCCCATTGGGACATTTGCATGAGTAAGTCTCTATTTTCACTACTTTGGTCAAACGAGTTCTAGAAAGTCTATTCCTCATCACCCTTAGTTAAACAGGATTTTCCACCTAATTAGTGTTCTGTTGAGTTGGTGCTCACCGGGTCCTCCTTCTCCATAACAGTGGCTCGTAGAAATATGTGATTTAGGAACTATGCATTGAATGTATAGTTTGGTAGAGAATTATCACTTGACCAATTCTTTAAAGCATTGCTTTTTAATTAGCGGCACTGGTTTTATTTCTCTTCTAACATGTGTTATGTGATGCTCGTTATACAGAATTATGGAAAATATCCATTTCTCCTTTTTTTGAAAAAAAAAAACCCTTTTCTTCTCTCCACTTTCTGTTGAACAGTTCATTTGTGTCAGAGTGCTAATAGGCTCAAGAAGAAGAGGATTTCACCTCGAAACGCGTCAGCCAAGCACAGTCTAATCTATGGATACTTTCCTTTGCTATGTTTTGCATTTTTGATGCCTATTGACCGACAGTCAATAATGACTATTGTACATTGTTCTTGTCAAAATTAAATTTCTCTACCTTCTTCATATTGAGATTTCTTTTGATTATTATTGATCATACTGCATATTCAAAATTGTACGTAATTTATTGAATGTCTTTGTTGACAATATTATACAGTGTGCAGGGGACGGGAGGGCTCCCAATCTGGATCCTCTTACTTCCTCTTCTTTCAGCAATCTATCTGAGTTTAACAGAAGGCCTTTCTAGCTCAATGATATGGGAAATGCTAAAATGTTACATGAGGGTTAATGAATATTACCAGGCTTTTGAGGAAAAGGAGATGAAAAGCTCATCCATTGAAGTGAAAGCTTTGCAGCCATGACGGGTCAAACCTTCCAGGCAGAACTCAAAGAAAAAATGAGCTGAATAGGATCATCTCAGGAAAAGTGGAGTATTTCATGTTCAGAAGCCTGTGAACTACTTTGAACAGCAAGAAAGGGTCTGTCTCCTTGCCCATAAGCTCAATTTAATTTTGAGTAGAGTGGAAGGGACATTATGGCATTGACATCCTAACGGTGACCACAGAAGGAATCGACGACAAGTTTTGGAAATTCTCTGAAAATGTATATTGCTCTGAGGCCACATTTGATATTGCAGACCTGGAAACTCTCCTGACTAATTGATCTACCCATACTCACAGGTCTGAAAATTATCTGGCAATATATTGTTGGGACTGCCAGGACTTTGGGCTAGCTAGCCTTTTAGTTGTAGTCCCCGAGCTTCTATCTGGGGATACAACCAAAAAACCCAGGGCTAAAGTCCCCCCAGTGGCCCCTCCTAGTGACACCTCTGCTCACAGACAAGGCTGCAAACATTTTAAAAGTAGCAATATCAGTGCAAATAATCTGCTGGACCATCCCATTTCTGGTCAC
Organism: Ambystoma mexicanum; assembly: GCF_040938575.1. Classification (NCBI taxonomy): domain Eukaryota; kingdom Metazoa; phylum Chordata; class Amphibia; order Caudata; family Ambystomatidae; genus Ambystoma; species Ambystoma mexicanum. The sequence goes on along the minus strand of NC_090921.1, from coordinate 958,624,940 downwards.
AAATAAAACACCTTGTATAGATGGACTACCAGCAGAACTTAATCTTATCCTTCCTGACTGCCATAAAGCTCCTTATGAGATGTTTAACGAATCCATTGAGTTGGGCTTTTTGGCAAAATCCCTGAGGCATGCCTTAATCACCATCCTATTGAAGGGTAAGACACAACATGAGACGCTAACTACTGACAAATTCGCCTGATAAACACAGACTGTAAAATCCTGGCCATCCTCTTTTTGAACCAGCTAGATAAAGTGTTATCCCTGCTGATCCATGAAAATCGGGCTGGTTTTCCTTTGGGGACGAATGTTGCGGATAGGAAATTACTGTTAACCTTCGAACAAGTAAAGTGGGGGTCCAATCTTGTTGTCTGCTTCTCTGGATGCTGAGAAGGCATTTGATCGCATTGCATTGGGGATACCTCTTCATGATTCTGAAGATGCTGGGATTTGGACTTTTTATTTGGATTATTGATTATTGCAATGGAGCCCCTGGCTGTCATGCTGAGGAATAATTGAGATATTCTGGGATTAGGCTAAGGCCAAAAGTCAGGAAAGATTTGGCTAAACACTGATGACCTTCTGGAGGTTATTAATGATCCAGATTTATGCATGGTCTCGCTTATTGATGTGATTGCAGCTTTCCCCAGACTCTCTCGTTATAAGGTGAGATGGAGCAAGTCTGACATATTGTCAGTTTCTCCATTTTGCAGGAAACATGTTTGATCAGTGGAATTTTATGTGGTGCCCACAATACCTGGGAATCTGGATCTCCTCAGAGGTGGATGAAAAGATTGATACAGATGAGTTTGGTGGTGCTACGCAAGATCAAATCATACTTGGAGAGATGTTCACTCTTAAAGCTCCCCTGGAGAGAAGCCCACAGCATAAAAAGGAATACAGTGCTCAGAATCAACTATATCCTTTCAATGCTCTGTGTTAGGCTGGCAACATGTTTTTTCAATGTAGTTGATGCTATGATGCAACAGTCCTATGGGAGAGCAAACCACCAAGTCTAGCGCTTTGAAAGCTGCAACTGCTGCCTTGCTCAGGGGGGTATGAATATCCCCACATTCTCAAAATACCATTTGGCATTCTCCATCTGACATATCCACAGAATGATAAAGCCTGGTGCTGACGTATGGGTAGTAGATGCCGAAATGAAATACACAGCAGGAACCCAGAGCATTAATAACTATCAAATAAAATATGCTACAGAAGAATTCCCTCGGTTTCTATGGGAGAGCTGGCACTCTAAATCCCATAGATTCAACGCTGACCCTTGTGTTTATTTGGAGGCATTGCTATGGTGAAATCTCAGATTCAAGTTCCAGGGTAAGAGCATATTTTGGCCCAACTGGTATATGGGTGGTTTCTGCTATGTCCGAGACCACCTTGATGCAGGAATGGGGATCCCTTGTAACCAAATATGCCAGTGACATGATCTATGAAACTGTACCTGCATAGATTATAGACAACTGAGCAGAAGCCTAACTGGCATACCACTTGCTTTACCCCCGTACCCTGAATGAGGCTTGGTTCTGAATGGAACTATTTATGGTGAAGGCTCATCTGGTAGCCACCATCTTCAGACTATTGGTGGCAACCAGTGAAGAGGACCGAAAATTCTGGTCTATGTGGGTGCAAGTATTTGGAGAAAACCTCAGACCAGAGTGCAGGAAAGAGGTGTAGCAACAATGCACAGCTAACCAGGTTGGACTGGAGCCTGAGAGGCTGTCCTATCAAGCTGCTGTATCGGGTGAACTGGACACTTGAGCAGATGCACAGAAGGAACCTGTGCAACAATAATATATGCTGTAAATGTAAAAAATCGGGTAACATTGAGACACCTGATCTGGCTCTGCCACAAGACGGAGTCCCGTAAGGAGTTGTCTGAGAGAATGAACTTCAGCGAGAAACTGACATGCCAATGTAGGCTTTGTACCTATTCATCCTGGGGGATTGTTGTGTGTCCCTCCTATGTCTATTGCCCTTTTAAGAGGTGGCATGACTATGTTATGACACCAAGCTAATAAAAGGAGCTCCTGCATGGACGTGCCTTAGAACGGCTGCAGATTCCAACAATGGAACGCCTGTCTGTGTCTCTCATTCATGGGCCTGAAGGCTTCACTGTGAGATCACAGTCCTGTGGCATGGGCTTGTAGGCCTACACAATGTGTCCGCGGTCCTGCAGATCCTACTGACCTGGGCCCTCAGACCAGCCTGGTGCCTTGGGTCGGCTCAGGCCACTCCACCAGCAAGCCCGGCCTGTGTCCGCACAGGCCATTAGGGTCCCGCCCTGCAACACAGTAAGTCTGGTTGATCCCGGCAACCAAAGTAGATGCTGGACCCTCCAGCACTAATGGAACAGAACTGTGTCCCCCAACAGAGCATGGTGATCAATGTGCACTGGCCTAGACTCTCTGGTTATGTCAACAGGTTTTCTATTTCAGCTGCCCACCAACTTGCAGCATGAACAACATGGACTGGAAACATCCATGCACTTCGTGCCTCTGAAAATGTAAACGATTTATTCCTGGTGTCCCTGCAGTGACAGACAGTTCCTTGAAAGTAGGTAACAATACTTGTTGGTGGTAGCAATATTCTTATAGTACAGTGAAAGCTCTCTGTCAAAACTGCCACCCCAATACTCTTTCTACATCCAGGGTATTCCTTCTTGGGGAAGGGAGAAGAGTGGCTGGTGATACTCCAGCAAGGAGACCCAGCTGAAGAGTAATGCAGATCCATTTGAGGGTTGGGCTACATGGGAGTACTTGTGTGCTCTCCTATGCCGACTGAGTCCTGCTGCTGTGGCTACTGCCTGGGGGAGTGAGAGTAAGTGAACATCTCCCGCCTGGGGGAGGGACAGACTGAGGGTGGCCTCTTACTGCCTTGGGAAGACCTCCAAGTGCAACTGCCCTGCTGAAGTGGGCAGCCCCTCCGCCCCTTAAGGCACTCACCTGGCTGCGGCTCTCACCCCAAGAGAGTGCTCGTGCAGCCCGGTCATGAACAGACTGCCAGACCCCCTGCCTGGGGGAGTGTGGCTTATGCCGTGTGTTGTAATCTATGGTTGTCGTCTATCATTACAATGGTGTGTAATGTGCGCGCCTGTAGCAATGCATTCTATAACTTGGATGATGTGTGTGTGTTCTAAGGGAGTCAGTTGGTGAGTGCCCGCTGGGTGGGAAGCCGGTGTCTGTTCTCCTACGTGTCAACTTGTACTTGGAGACATTAAAGACTTACAAGCAACTTACCTGAGCGTGGACCTACCTTATTACACTGTTCTCCGAGGGACTTACTTCTTGGTTGTTTAGAATGTTTTTTTTTTTCCGGGGTTGATGTGACCGGTGGTAGTGCTTTGGGTTGCATTTGTTGTTTGGGATTTTGGAAGGCCGGGAGGGTCCATGTCCTGGGTGGTGCTTGTTTCGGATTTTGGACGGCCCGGAGGGTCTATGTTCCGGGGTACTGCTTGTGGTTTGGGATTTTGGACGGCCGGGAGGGTCCATGTCCTATGGGTTGTGCTCCGGTGTGGCAGCCTGGAGGTCCTGGGGTGGCAGCCTGGAGCAGAAGGTGGTTAGTGCACTGATGGTTGGGAGTGTAGTTCGGTTTTAGAGTGTCAGGTGTGGCAGGCCTGTTCTCCGAGGGGCAGCTCGGTGTGGGGTTGGTGTTGGGATTGGTGTTCTTGTAGGTTGGTCCTTGGTTGTAGGTGTAGGAATAAGGTGCTGAACTGGTGTTTTGTGGTGCAGGTTGTGTTGGTGTTCTAGGTGGGTTGGTTTGGTTAATGTGCAATGTATAAGTTGCATTTTGCTTTGGGTTGTGATTAGGAGGCGAGTTGGTTGTGTTTACCGGAGGTGTACAATCTGGTAAGGGTTATACGTTGTCTTGACACATGGTTCTTCTCACATAAAGTGTGGGTTCCTCTTTGCACCGATTCATTTGCGGGGTATGCAATTTTCAGGCATTATGATGGAGTGCACATCATGGTGGCCACATGTTGTGCATTCTGTGTTGGTTGGCTTAGTCCTCTTTGAATTCCTGATTAATTAAAAGGGGGGAGAAGTGTTGTAATCTATGGTTGTAGTCTATCATTACAATGGTGTGTAATGCGCGCGCCTTTAGCAATGCATTCTATAACTTGGATGACGTGTGTGTGTTCTAAGAGAGTCAGTTGGTGAGTGCCCTCTGGGTGGGAAGCCGGTGTCTGTTCTCCTATGTGTCAACTTGTACTTGGAGACATTAAAGACTTAGAAGCAACTTACCTGAGCGTGGACCTACCTTATTACACCGTGCCAATCCATATCTCACTGCCCCACGCACACTGGAAGGATGTGACTCCTGCGTGCTGTGGCTTCTCTGAAGCAGGCTTACAATCAAGCTGGCACTGACCTTACCATGGCCCTCCACCGAAATGGTGCTTGTTCAGCCCAGAAGAGGGGGTGAGTAACATGCTGCCACCCCATACCTTTTTAATATCAAGAGGCATTCCCGCCTTGGGGAGCTTGAATGTGGCACAGCCTAGATGCCCTGCTATCAGTGTCTCACTGCCCGCCCCAACATCAAGGGACTAAACTGATGTGTCCCCCAGTGTGCCGGGTGTGGCTTTGCCAGCTGCTGAACTGTGGTATCGACTTTCCTGAACTGATACTAGTGCAAGTTTGAACTTGGTTGCTGCAGCCCCGCAGATGCTTATAGAGGACTCAGTGAACATGTATTTAGATGCTGGGAGCATGCATGTAACTTATATGCTTAAAGTGATCTCAGTTGAAACTGATGCGAAGCTGTGCTCCCGCAGTTTGCCGGCATGCTGTTTATGCTGCCAGTAGCTAACAATGGTATCATTCGGTGGTTGAGGTTCTGTGTCTCCACTGTGTAATAGTGTTAAGAATATGATCGAGATGCCAAAAGACCATCAGAATTCCACCGACCCCAACTGTCACCCGCTGAATATTTACAGCGTGCTTGATCCACTATATGTTTGCAACTAGGTGAGCCCCAATGTATGTGGTTGTTTTCTCCTATAATTCCCAAGTGGTTTAAGTATTGTCATTTTGTGACAGGGGCTGAAATCAGTTAATATTCAGTGATACTTGTTTTTTGGTCGTTCTGAAAAAGGATGAATTTTATGTGTCCCTTCTATATGTCATGACACCCAGCTGATAAAAGGAGCTCCTGCATGTGCGTGCCTTAGAAAGGCTGCAGACTCCAACAATGGAACTCCTGCATCCGTCTCCTATTCATGGGCCTGCAGGCCTCAACATGTGATCATGATCCTGTAGCCCTAGTCCGCATTCCCACACTGTATGACCACGGTCCTGCTGACCTGGGGCCCTCAGGCCAGCATGGTGCCCTGGGTCCGCCCAAGCCACTCCACCATCCGATGCTCTTGGCATCCATGGTGCCCCGGCACCTCCAAACCTGTGTCTGCACAGGCCATCAAGGCAATGCAGCACAGTAAGTCTGGGTGATTCCGGCAACCAAAGTAGATGCTGGAACCTCCAGCACTAATGGGGCAGGCCTGTGTGCACACGGGTTGCCCCACAACAGTGATGACAAAGCAATACACAACTTACTAAAAAGAACCAAAGATTATCTGTTATGGGGAAAAGAAAATGACCCTGCATGCCAAGAAGTCCAATTGCCTGAGCATTGATGATTGGATTGATCTACTAACACTGTCCATTTTTGTGAGGATCATCTACAAGAACAGAAGAGACCTGGACACTTTCTGGGAGATCTGGGATTTGTTCCTAGAGTCATATGGTTGATTCTGGTATGGCTCGTATTACCCCTTTTAATAAGAACCTTTCATGATGCACAGCAAGGATATCCTGTGCCCTTCCACTCCTGCTCACTGTTTTCTCCAGAGATTACAAATATCCCAGATTGATATGTAATGAACTTTTTTCTTTTTTTTTCCTTTTCTTGTCCCCTCACCCAAGGAGGTCAGTGGCCACTTGTTCTTACTATGTAGATATTCCTTAGAAAAGTGATGGTTTTAAACTCCTTTCCTATTTTTGCCTTGAGCCAATTGCACAGGTTGTCAACATTCTGCACACTGTTTTGTCAAAACAATAAAAGAAAAATGGCTTTTGCGCCAAGGTGGCTATTAGTATATTTCTGAATTCTAGGTGCAGTGCTGAAATTGTTTAAATGTTTAAGAAGGGTGACTGATCTTTCAGATCAGGCTACAGGCCTATAACCCTTCTGTATAGTTCATTTCAACGGTTTGGTAAAATAATCTTCGCTAAAACTTCAAGAATGGGTGGAAACTAACAATGTTCTGGCCCCTAGGTAGTTGGGTTTTATTGAAGTGCTGGATACAGCGCACCTGAGCCTAAAGCACTTTTGAGTTCATTAAGTAATGCACTTTATATGACCCTTGGTAATCTAGAGGTGCAAGTTCTGCTTGTGGGTAACATGGCAATTCCAATGCTGAAGAGACGGTAGCGATCACAAGAGCATCCCACTCTCTCCAAAAGTTGACTTGAGAATATTCTGATTTCTATTACACTAGCATTATAAATAACTTCTCTCAAATCTGTTACAAAGGCTTTTGCTAAAGTAATGTGAAGACACCCATCTGTTGGTTTTTCATACTAATACAGAAATTGGAGAAAGGGTATCCGTTTGATTATTTGGGGACAAGGATTTTGGAGGGACTAAGAAGGATTTTCATATTCTTTGGTAGCTGTGAGGCACAACCAGTAAACACTCTATTAAGTTTATGGTAATGGTAAAGGAAATCTCTGTATCCTATACACATTGGATGTTTGGACTTCTAGAACTGCGAGGCCTTGTAAAAGAATGAACGTATATTGAAGAATGGTTTTAGGACTACCTCCTTCCACTGCCAGATGTGTGGCCCACAGGGAACGTGGATTGAGTGATCTGGGAGATCACTCAAAACTCGGCCCAGTCAAATTATGGTCAAATATCTGGATTAATGCTAGCTTGGTTATCTCGCCTGATGGTTACAGATGTCTGAAATAATGACAGAGCTCCGGCTATTCCCTTGGCAAAGCATACACAAACTAAACGTGTAAATGTTGTGACATCCGATTGTATTGAGGATCCTACTAGTCTAAATTCTATCTGTGCAAACACAATATCACTCATGAAGGGGGCTTTTAATGTTAACTCGAGATGCACTCTACTGCAGATTCGTAAACCTGCAAACGTGGTACGGAGAAAGTGGTTTGTGGGGGAGAGGGAGGGAGTTCCCTTTTTTAGTACCACAGACATTGAATCCGTAATGCATGTTATTGCTCTGGATGCGGTACAAAGACATGCGCTGGGGTAATATTAACACCTTTTTAAAAAAAATGTGTTATCAAAGTAAACACATCTTATGCTCTGATGGGGTTATAGTCTCATGGGCCTTAAACTATTTGTACGCTGTATTGTTGTTTCAGGAATACACAGCCGATCAGTGACACTTTTTTTGACTTTGACACGGTCTTTATTTTTTTTAGGAGTGTGTTTATGCATGATATTTGTTATAACACGTTATGGTGTTTGTGTTGTGTATATTTTATTAGGGGATATCATGAATTGTATATTTTATGACATTGGTTACTAAAATGGCTATAGATGATGCCTTTTCCAGGGGTTGTATGTTTTTAAATCTTTGGCCTGGTTACATGGTTTTATTAACACCAAACAGTATTGGCATTACAACATGCAGTAATCTGACGAGCCTGCATGATTTAGTCACGAGGATCCTGGAGTTATTCCCTATTTTGGAAATAAACTCCATGGGGATTTCATTGTACCGCGTGTAGTAATGCTTTCCTGTGGTGCCAACTACCGCAACACAAAAGCAGGCAGACTGGGAGTTTTCCATGTGAAAATCAGAATTTGCAGATTAGTAAAGCATCTGCTTTTCTAAAATATGAAATGTTTTATCACCACTGCTAACTTGTAATCGAATTGTGTTATTTATTTTAAATACAGGGAAACCCTGTATCATCATACCATAATACCTACAAGATGTATAAGAAAGAACTGATTATACTTCTAGGGCACCCTGCTTATTGTGCCGATTCCCTAGGTGTCATTACTTCTCCCCAAGGGAGAGCCCCTCCTCGTGAGGCTAGGGAGGTGAGGCTGACACCCAATAGTCCCCCTAGGGGCGGTTTAATGCAGGAGGGGACCTCATTGGGAGGGTCTTCCCTACTGGGGAGGACAACGTCCACTGGGTGATAGGTGGCACAACACCGGAACCCAAACCTTCCCGAAACTTCTATTAGCCTTTCACCCCACCGACTGATACATCCATGTGCTATTGTAACATCATGTGAGTTTCACCAAATGCAATGAAGATCATCCAAGACATAAAGCTTACCCCCCAATGCAAGTACTGGGAAGAGGTGGCCCTAAGGATTCATGAAGAGTGGCCCAGGGAACGGTAAGAACTATTCTAGTGCTCCACAGGGGAGTGTTCAATTGACTAACATGAAAGCAGAAGGACTCGACAAGAGGGAGAAGGAGAGCAGTGAGGGAGACAGCCCAGCCCAGGAAAAACAAAGGAGATTCAGAGAATGCTCCAGAGAAGCCGAGAGCCATCATCGCCTGGCTGAAACAGGAAGCAGGCAGCAGGAATCCTTGACCTAGTAGTGTAGAGCTGGTTGAGACTGTGGCTGGAAGCTGAGAAGCGGTGGCGCGACCTCTGCAAGGTGCCATACAGAAACGGCACCTATGCCGCGGGCACAGACAACAGCAGCGAGACACATGAAGCAAGAGCAGAGGAGACACAGAACACCCAAGCAAAACACTCCCAAATGAAGCACCATCCCAGGAAGAACCAGCTGCGTGTCCCAAAGGTGGTCAGAACGCAGCGGGGCATTACATAGTCCAAAGGGCATAACCTGATATTCATAAAGGCCATATTTTGTTGCGAAAGGCCCTCTTCCACTCGTCTCCTTTTTTGTCTCTTACTAGATGGTAGGCCCCTTGTAAGTCTAGTTTTGTATATATCTGAGTGTTTTTTACTTGATCCAAGAGCTCGGGGATGAGTGGTAACGGGTACCGGTTTTTTACAGTGATCTGGATAAGTGCTCTGTAGTCAATGCAAGTTCTCAGGTCTCCTTCCTTTTTAGGCACAAAAAAGAGGGGCGAGGATGTAGGGGACTTGGGCGAACGAATGAAGCCATTTGCCAGATACTGATCGAGGTAGGTTTCTAGATGCTGGTTTTACTGTTCTTTTAGGGCATAAATCCGGCTGCAGGGAACCAGATCAATTTGGCAGTCATATGTTCTGTGCCGAGGTAGGGTGTTTGCTTGCTCTTTTCGAAAGACATCTTGGTAATCCAGGTATTCAGGTGGTAGTGAACTGGTTTGGCCCAGTATGGTTTCTTTCTTCGACAAACCTGGGTTATTAAGACCTTTTAATGAGAATCCCTTGCTATAACAGGTGTCGGCACAGTCTTGGGGAAAGGTTGTCAGTCTAGAAAAATGGATACCTCTCTTGATTGATGGTAAACGTATTTTGGTGGCCATGGGCCAACCGTCTCATGCACGATACGATAGAAATACAGGTTTCCGAGGCTACCAATGAACGGCCATTTTGATGTAACAAGGATCGCCATTTTGTTTCCTAACAATTGCTCATTGCTTTCTGTTCTTATTGCTTCGCAGCACATTTTCTGCTTACACTGCTCGACTGTTAACATTGTTGTCTGAACGTGAAAGGACAAGGCCGCAGGGCCGCGAGGCTAATAAGAGTTTGCTGAAACACAACATAGGCAGCACTGGAAAGGAATGCCCGGCTCCCTCCCGAATGTAGCCTTGAAGCAGAGCCGCAGGGCATTTAATCATTTCACAGCTGCCAGCCAGTCTCGTTATATGGTAGAATATGTTAGAATAAAGCAGCTGAAGGCTTGAATTATGCTCTTCTTACGGCCCCCCTTTACCGAGCCCTGTAGAGCGTGTCGGCTCCCAGGACACAAATAGCACCTCATAGATAGCAAGGTCTGGAATGTGACTCTTCCCCTGTATGCAGCTGTGTTCTGTTCAACAACTAAAAGATGTCTCCACACTTGCAAATTGCATATTGTTATTAGAATAGATATTTGAAGGTGTCCTAATTGTCGAAAGTGTCCATCATCACACCGAGTTCAAAGAAACCCAATAAAGGTGGGTGTTAAACATGTCATAGCTGATTGTATGATATGCATTTTGTATATATGTAACTGATGTACGTAATTCACTCTCTTGCGTCCCTCGTGGTCTAGAGATACACGTCGTGGGTCGTGAGACCGAGTTGGCCAACTGAGACTATTTGCTTTGCAATAAACCCTAGCTTTGGGAATACAACCTTGTGTCTGGCATATCTATCGTGTGTGGTGACTTGCCTTGTTTCCATAGATGTAAGGGACCCCTAGGGGCCCCTTTCAAGTTCAGAACTCTTTTATGCCAGTCGATCCTGGGATTGTGGGTCTCCAGCCAGAGAATTCCCAATATCATCAGGTGCACTGGTGAGATCGAATGTGATGTCCTCTTGGTGGCCGTCCTGACACAGAAGCATGACCTTCTCGGTGTACTACGTCACTGGGCCGGATGATAGCTTAGATCCATCAACTGCTGTGACGTTTTCTGAAACCTGCTTCTGCCGGAGAGGAAGGCCTATCCGGGTAGCCAGATCTTGATCCATGTAATTTCCCACAGCCCCAGTGTCAATGTATGCCTCCAAGGCATGTATTTTTGACGGTTGCTTGTGGTTTACCAGGAGCACACAGATGACTAGATGTGAGGTCTGTATAGGTTCCTTTTCACCGCTCGGCAAGTGATCCCCAACGCTTGCTGGGCGTTGGAGTTTCCCGAGACCTGTTCTTCTTCACCCATGTCAGTTGCTCCAACTGCTTTCCTGGATGGTTTCACCAGGCATTCTCAGCCTTACCACAGTACAAACAAAGCTGCTGCTGTCTCATTTTCTCCCTTTCTGCCTTGGAGAGTGGGCTCTGCAAGCCTCAGATTTGCATTGGCTCGGACTGATCCTGTGATTTGGTTTGATTCTCACGGGGTCGCACATAGATCGACTGCCCCTCGGCCTTGGCCTGATCTATCTTCCGATCATGCAATCTGTGATCGAGCTGCACTGTCAGGTCGATGTATTCAGCACATCTTTCCAGGGGATTTACTACTTGGGCTAATACGTTCCCCTTGCAAGCCTCTGTAAAAGAGCATAGTTCTTTTCTCCTCTGGCCAGTTAGTTTGTGCTATCAGATGATTAAAGGAAGTGATATGTGTTAGTAAGTCTTGATTACCTGCCGTAGCGATAACCATTTATTGTCCAGACCCTGCCCTTAAGTATGCCATCCAAATAGTTTCTCCATTTCACGCTGGAAACCTTCGAAGTCTCGAAGCAAAGGATCATCCTGGTTTACCAAGGGTATTGACCAGTCCACTACACTACCTCCCAAATATGAGAGTAGAAATGCCACTCTCACTTGATCATTGGGGAATGCCCCAGGTCTGCACAAGAAATGTAGGTGACATTGATTCATAAAGATGGCGTACATATTCGGATCGCCTGTGAAGCGTTCTGGTGGGGCCAGGAGAACCCCCCCCTGGTAGAACCACCTGTACTGGAGTGAGCTGAGGAGGCATGGCCAGAGTTGCATACCCTGGCACTGGGACCTGGTCTGCCTGTGCCTGGAGCATTTGCCTTGCTAGTTCATATGTCTGCTCCTGGTTCACAATTAGATCCCTCCTTAGGGCATTGGTTTCCTGTCTTGAGGCATGAACTTCAGCCCATAACTCTCCCAGTAATTGGGCCAACTGGTCCGTTTCAGAAGTTTCCATAACACTCAGGCAGAGATTCAAAGAGGCTTTGTGTCCTGTTACACTCACCTGGTCTTTGTGGGGGCATTGGGGCACGGTTGCAGTCCTCCCGGGGGTGAGGTTGCTCGGGTCCGACTTCGCCCTCTGCGCTTATGTGGTGACTGGTGGCAATAGGTGATGCTGCTCGGGACTGCTCCTATGTGGAGAATAGGTGGTGTGAGTATGCCAGCTTGTGCGCCTCATCCCCTTCCAGACCCCCTTCTCCCAAACTGTGCTACCCGTGGGATGCGCTGTCCCTGGAAAGCTCACCTGTTGATTAGTTTTGGCGAGCACTTAGTCCTGCTGCTTCTGGCAGGGGCGCTTGTATGATCTGGACTGAGTTTCTTCACTGGTCCCTTGCACATGGTGGTCTAGTCTGCTTTTCTTTCCTCGTCTGTTTTTGTTGTATTGTAAAGTTTGTTGTCTTATATTGCTGTCCGTTGCACTTTTGATGTTTGCTCTTTTGCTTTCTTCACTTGCAAGTGATGTTGCCGGCCCGGCAGAAGCTGCAGAGCTCAAGGCGCCAGCCGGAGGGAATGAGGAATGAAGCTGAAGCGGTACAGTAGCTGGCAAGTTATTAACTAGGGGGTGTGTGGGGTTCAAATGCGGCGAGGCCCTAGGATGGATGTTCTAACCTCGTCTTTCTTCTTCTTCGCAGGGTCTGAGTTCGTGGATGCAGAGTGCGGTGCTGCGGTTTTGGGATCAAGATCACTGGATGTCAGGAGATGAGTCTGCAGATGAAGCGATGAAGCACCAGTTTCCTGGAGGTGAGTATGCAGGAGAACACCTGGTTTCAAAGGTAAGTAAACTGATCCAAGTGGCGGTGAGCGTCACGTTGCATGCGAGTGCACAGTAACGCGAAGCACCAGCTTTAAGGATGGAGCAGCTTATATAGCTGAGCTTCTGAAACCACGCCCACCCGGTTCAGCCTGCCTGCCACACCCATGAGTCAGCACATGAAGACCAGGACTAGGGAGCCACACCCAATAAGTCAGCGCATGAGGATGTTCTCTGTAATAAAGGCTTTCACCTCCTGGAAAGTTCTTTTAAAATAAAAGCTCTCCTGCACTGAAATAAAGTGTTTCTGCTCACATCTCTATATGAGCCTGGTGCCAGGACTGAGTCCAGCGAGGGCCCCTGTGTTTATGGCTCCCAAAGGGACATAAGTGAGTTTAGTGACCCATTGCCCCCATCACTAGATGGTGTGGTTTTTGTGTTCTGGGGCCTGTGGCCATGACACTATGGCAGGTATAGGTTTCCACCTCATATCATATTAGACCTGGTCACAGAGTAGGAAGATTACCTCACATCACCCACCCTGTGCTCCCAGACACTGAACCCCTTGGAAAAGTTGCTCAATTTACTGCGTTTTTTGGCCACTGGGTCATTTCAGCGGACAACTGCCATTGTCGGGGGTATCTCACAGGCCACACAGTCACGCTGCCTACACTAGGTGTTGGCTATCATGACTGCACACCCCTCAGTCCGCAGGCACATCTACATGCCTAGAACACCCACAGAAAGGCAGGCCGTGGTCCAGGACTTTTGTGGGGTGGCACACTTCCCGAAAGTGCTTGGTGCCATTGATTGCACCCATGTGGCCCTACATCCACTTGGGGCCACAGATCACATATGTCACAATTGCAAGAACTGGCATAACATCAACGTGCAGGTTGTATGTGATGCCAAGGGAATCCTAACCTCTATATATGCCAACTATTGTGGGTCCACCCATGACAGTGTTGTATTCCGAATGTCACCCCTTTACCGGGCCCTGGGACCTGGGAGGCAAGGCAACACATGGCTCATTGGTGAGTACAAATGGCCCTGCAAATGAATGCATGACTCACACAGACAAAACCACACCACTGAAAACACATCTCACTTCCAATGGGGGTAGTGCCTTCCCTCTGAGCACCTACATGATGACGCCAATACGGAACCCCACCACACCACCCCAGGTAAGATGCAACGCAGCCCATATTTCACCTACGGCCATAGTGGAGCGCACATTCGGAGTGCTAAAGTCACACTTCCGCTCCCTTGACCACTCTGGTGGTGAGCTACTATATGCACTACCATAGTATGCAGGATCATTGTGGCAGCATGTGTCCTACACAACATTGCAACACAGTGTGGTGTACCAGTGGACCTGGTGGAGCCCCCACATCCCCAGCCACTTGCATGGCCGCTGCGCATGGGAGGGCAAAGGGCAAATGGTGAGGCTACCCGTACCCAGCTTGTGGCACAATCTTTCACCTAAAATCCAAACCCTGCAGAGTGCACACAGCCCTGGCACATTCCAGGTGACAATCAATGATGACAAAGGGACAATCATCTGTCCCAACTTTATCACCCTGAGAACCTGTCCTTGGAAGTGCTACATTGTGTGCATCCCTTAGAACTTAAACAAACTCAATCTGGTGTGCACAAAAGTAGCACATGAAAGATGTAGCATGTCACTAGCAACATGGCAAAGTACACCTCCAAATGCTGGTATGTCACCTAAACCATCCCGCACTCCATGTCATCTGGTCACCACACATTGCCATGGCATGCAATGTCAAAAGTGTAAATCAAATGGCCATCACTCAACTCCACTGTCACAAAGTGCTCAACAATCTACGGAACCAGTTCATACACAAGTCACTTTCACACATTAAACTATCAATGTACACAGGGACACCAATTGGGTAGTACAACATACCAGATACACACGCCAAAATAAAGAATATGTCTGACAGTGACCAATCATAATTGCACATGTGCCTCAACATGTCGTAACTTGCACATGCCACCCTTCCATTATTTGTGGTGGCCCTGATAACTAAAATGGGAAGGGAAGCACATAAAGACCAAAGGCCAACAATAATACAGATGGGCAAACCAATAAATGAAGATGGAAAATGATGATAGGATGGGTCCCAATGTACAAACAAAAAGGTATGGCAACCATGCACTGGACATAAAATCATGAAGGTCAGACTTTAGACGGTCCACAGATAGAAAGGAAGCCTAATGCGTCTGTGTAAGTTACTTTCACACGCTGCCCTCCTTGCAAGCTCATGGAAAGGGGAAGCAGGAGTGGCATGTGTCGGGACCCAAGGTACAAACACCAAAACGCGGGTAGGGGGGCAGGGTGCACGTCAACACCCACATGTGCAGGTGTTGAGGAGAAAAAAATAAAACCCCTCCATGGGTTCATGGGCTGCACGGCTATCATGGATTGGGAGAGCTGTCGCTGTTGTCACCACCCTCTGGTGTAGCATTAGAAGGTGGTAGTGTTAAGGGAGGATCACCATGCATAGCCTTGGCCTGGTGCTCCCTGGCATTGGCCATGCAGGACTGATATGCTCGCATCTGTAACATGATCGCTCGGAGGTCCCCATGCAACACCTCACGGGATGCACAGAGTTCCTCTGTGATGGTCTGAGTCAACTGTTGCATCTGCTGTTCCGACTGTCTCCTGTGGGCTACCTCAAGTGCAGCCAGTGTAGTTCCCAGGGACCTATACTTTTCCATCAGGGCGTTCCTGTGTGCACGACCTTCTGCAACCAGGGATCCCCGCAGAGCCTTGAGTTCCGCCTGTAGGCTCCTGTTGCTGGCCTCCATGTGCGGCATGTGGACTGCATTGCCTGCAGCTGGAGCTCCACCTGTCTTTCTGGGGGGGGGGTCATGGAATTGGCCCCCCTTTCCATGCCCTGAGCAAACATCTCATAGGAAGCCCCCTGTTGAAGTGCAACACCATACATGGACTGCTCCCACACAGTATTGCCAGCTGACACATGCCACCACGTTGGCAGACCCCACAACTGGCAGGCCCAAGGGAACCTGGCCCTTGATGTGATGGGCCTGTCTTTGGCTGCAGGACTGCATCCCTCCCTTGATCTGCTGTCCCAGGACCAGGAGCCAATACTGTGGAGCATGACCCTGCCTCCGTAACCATCACAGACTGATGTATCAACACTGATTGGCCATGTGAGGGGTCTTCACCCCCCTGCAGACGTTTGAGACAAAACAGCACTCACAGTTGATCCACTCACCTGCGACAGTGTTGAGGAAGCCATATCTGGTTCACCACCAGACTCAAAGGAATCATCAGAGGCGGTCGCCCACTCAGTCAGGGCCAGGATGGACTGTAGCGCCAGTGGATCTTCATGGGTTACCACACCACATCCTCCACTGGTGGTTGGTAGCCGCTCAGTATCCTGCACCATCTCCCCCTCCTCCTCTGCAATGAGTGCCTCATCACCTGCACATGGACAGAAAAGGAAATGAAGACCCATGTTAATTGCATAGCCCACTCACACAGCTACCATGTAACATATTAACCTGCCATGTCACTCATGGCAAAAAAAAACATGCATGTACGCAGTGTAAATGGAAGAGAAGGGAACTATGAATGCAGCCATGGATGTGTGATCTAGGGCTCAACAACACGTGTAGTGCATGGTGCATAGCACCTGCTTCACGCACAAGCACCTGACGTGCAATACACAGATGCCACATACCCATGCATGAACTGCAAAACAGCATGAGATGGAACCTGATGAGAG
The DNA here is from genome assembly GCF_040938575.1 of Ambystoma mexicanum. Classification (NCBI taxonomy): domain Eukaryota; kingdom Metazoa; phylum Chordata; class Amphibia; order Caudata; family Ambystomatidae; genus Ambystoma; species Ambystoma mexicanum. The sequence goes on along the minus strand of NC_090921.1, from coordinate 958,608,567 downwards.
ATGGAACCTGATAGCTAGAGTCCCAGAGCCATGTACAATAGTTGTGACATGACATTAGATTGTACTCATAAAATCAAAATGCGCAGTGTCGGAATAGAGTGAAGACAAGCACACTGATACCATGATGCAAGGTCACATTGACATCACGTCAGTTAATAGGCATGTTGAAGGGGATACCTGTGTTTGGAAGTGAGAGGGGACAGTGCAGAACCTCTGAACCGCCTCAATTTGAAACATAAAAATCTCACCAGTAATGTAAGTTTTGTGGCCTGTTGGCAGTGGAAGAGGAAATGCACACATCAGGTGTCAAGTGGCGGTAGTGGGTTGTAGGGATACAGTGATCAGCTATCAAGTGCAGTGGATGCCCGGGATGCAGTACATGGGTGAAAATGTTGGCTCAGAGGACTGTGACAGAGATCAGATTGTTGCCAGGTCACTAGTGCATCATCTCAGTCATCCTGGACTCCAGCAGGGGAGAGGAGGAGCGCAAGTACAACACATGAGGAAGCATCAGATGTGCCGCCATCCCTGGAAAAGGTTCACCCTCAGTTCCATTGAGGCAGGGAGGCTGTACCAGAGGGAGGACCCAGCCAAAAGACACATTAACCACCAACTAGTTGCAATAAGGAGCTAATAAGAGTGAATGGGAAATGGATGAGTGAAGACTATGACAGGTAGGCAAATCTTGAAGATGGAGTTGAAGTAATATCAGCTCCAGGACCCCTAAGGATTCTGAACAATACACAGGATTCAGAAAAGAGCAGTCGTAGCCATTTGGAGACAGTGGCATCATCACAGTCCGAGGGAGACTCAATCCCTGGCCCCAATCCAAAAGGACACTTCCCACAGTCCTTTTCTGGATGAGTAGCAGAGGCAAGAGAGTTCAACCACCAAAATCTAGTTAGTCTGTTGCAGTAGCCCACCATAGCTACGACCAGTCCTCTGCAGACAGTGAGCTGCAGGGGTAATGAGAGGAAAGGAAGAATACCTCTGAGGAGGTGCATCTGGCAGGGTGACCTCCCAGAGATGTCACAGATGTGAGTAGAGAAGGAGAGTGTGGAGTGGAAGATTATCACAGGCTACTCGTCATCACAGACTGGAGCAGGAAGAGGGCCACGAGAGGCTGTACATAGTGACATGGAAGGAATGATAATGTGTGGTGAGGACACTGGTCACGGTGTGCAACACATCTTATGTATGCAGTCTACAGGACAACAAGCACGTGTCAGTCCACCAATGACATGCCCACCCATGGCAGTCATGTAAATACAGGCAGAAATGCCGGACAATCACAACAATCCATCCAAGCAACATACACATGTCATGGACGCACACGCATCATCACTCACCTGACATGTCCTCATAAATGGGCACGTTTCCCACGCCTTGGATCTGCTCCACATCGGTCATATCACTGACTTGTTCTTCATGTTGAGTGAGCTCATCGTGCTTTTGGGGTGACCCACCTTTAGTCACCAGAGTAGAGGCATAGGCGCTACCCCACTTCTCTTTGGCTTGGCGTCGTAGGTGATTCCAATGTTTCACTGCCTCAGAAGCTGTGCGCCTCTCATTGCCCAAGGCGTTGATTAGATCTGTGATGCACTGTCAGTGGGCCATACGCTGAGCATGCTAAGCATGTGTATGTGTGCTCCCTGCCTGCACCTAGACGTAGTCCACAAGGATCTTGAGTTCCTCAACACTGAAGCTCCTCTTCCTTGACGTGTGGGTCTCCTGTGCCATGCCGTGGAGCCTGTCCCGCTACTGCACGCTTTGCCTTCTTGCGAGGTGGTGCAGACCCTGAGTGGCTGTGACCACTTGGGTCAGTAGGGGCTGGAGCACTGGTGGAATGGGCAATGGCATCACCCACCGATTTTCCGACAGGAGGTTGCCTTGCAGGTATCCGTACCTGTGTGCTGGTGGCTGCCAATTCCCCATCACGTCCCTTCCCCTTCGAGACAGGGACTTCTGCACCTGGGTCCCTGTGGACCTGTGCCTGGACCACTACAGGCCTGGATGTGTGACCCTGAGCCTCCTCATTATTCCACGTGTAAAGTAAAAACATAACGCAGTACGCTGTGGCACCCAGAAACACATAAAATGGAGTAAGCAAAGGACACGTAGGGTAGTATGACCTTGAAAATGGGGGTAGGCGAGACACAGGGGCACCCAGAGTATGCAAAATGCGTGCGCGACTCACCATCAGCCTCAAAAACAAAAATCAAAATGAATGTGCGTGTGCGCGGAGGCAAATCCCCCATCAAAAGAAAAAGCTTGCACTCTCGCTGGTGGGAAGAGATCGCATGGAAACGCTAGAATCGCAGAAGTCCACACATCCATCTGCTATCGCTAGGACAAGGGTGTGATGGTCGCCTACGCACTTATTTATTCCGATACTGTACGCTAATGCCCAACGTCTAGCACGTGTCACATAACATACATGCATAGGCCCTTTCCTCTAAATCCAGACTAACGTGCTCTTTTCGCACGCGCAGAGTCACTCTGTTTCTGGCTGGCCATACGAGTAACACGGAAGACCAACGCTCCTGCCTACCAGCCAATTTACCTGCCTCCAAGTGCCCCGAGCTGCCTCCTACGAGCCATCTGCTGCTGTCGGCCCACTGTGTGTGCCTGCTGCCCATGTGCCCTGTAATTTTGCTGCCTGCTGTACAGCCATTGCCAGTGCTTCTGTCGTTGGACCTGTGAAAACATCTGCTGATCCAGAAGACTCCCGATGTGCCAGACCACCGCTCCACAGCCCAGTACCAGGACCACCTAGCCCACCCAAACCTGCCTCAGGGATTGCCATGTCTGAAGCAGCATCATCGGAGGCAAGTGGCAACCCCCCGACAGCGACGCAGAGGGCTGTCAGCTTTTCAGCCAGGGAAGTTGACATCCTGGTGAAGCAAGTCCTGGTGCATTATGATGCCCTCTTCCACGGGCCATTGCAAGTCGGCAAGGAAGGACAGAGGAAGATCTGGGCAGACATCCTGGGTGCCATCAACACGGAGGGGGTGGCACCCCACGACTACATCCATGTCGACAAGTGCTGGGAGGACTTCAAAGCCAGGACCCGCAACAAGGCCCGGTGCTTCTTCAAGCCTGGCATGGACCAAGAGGGGTGCCGGGTCTAGTTTACCACAAGCGGGTCCTGGAGTGGTTCTACTCAGTGCTGTACGGCCAAGTCATGGATTTGGAACTCCGCCTGAAGTCGACTGGTAAGTGTCCATGTGTACTTGTCCATGTTGATGTATGGTTGGAGTGTGCACCTTGGCCTTATGTCTGGTATGCCTCTTGTACAGATGTCTGTGTGCATGTCCCAGACTCTGCTGCATGTGAGTCCATTCAAGCATGTGTCACATTAACAGTGTTTGTGTAGCAATGGGTGATGCACAGAAGCATATAACGGCGTGCAAATGGTTGATTACATGTGTCTGGACTTGGCCATGTGAGAGGTGTCACACATGGGTGCTTTTGGCAACATCATGGACATGCATGGTGCATATGTGCATGTGTCTGAAGAGTATGTGTGTGACTGGCCAACACTCCGGGATGGATGTCAGTTGAGCATAAGATTGTGTGATTGAGTCATGCTGCCAAATTGACCTCCAGTGCACTCTGATGTGATAGCTCCATGCCCTGTTTCAAGACTGTCAAATGATGTGTGTGAATGAGATGTGCATGTCCCATGGTGCATGTGAGGTGAATGCACAGTTTTGAGGTGCAGACAGTGCCTTGTCCAAAGATGTGATTGTCTGTTGGGAATGCCAGACATTATTGTGGATGTCTGTTGATTGCATCACCCTGTGTGTTGTAGACGGTGATGATGGTTGTGACCTTTGACAGCACCACTCCTGTACATTTGCTTTGTGCAAAACAGACATATGTTCAGTAGCCTGATGTTTGTGTTCTATGTCTCCCTATCCACAGCGACGATGGAAGAAGAGGGCGGAGAAGGCACTGTGGAGCAAGGCAGCAGGGATGCCTCCACCAGGCACAGACGCAAGGCCTAGTCTCGCTCCCAACTCATATCATCTTCGGGAAGCCAGGAGACTGGTGCTGCATCTGAGCCAACGGCCGCAGCTACTTAGGGGAGGCCCAAAAGGGTGAAGTTGGTCATGGGCTCCTCAGAAGTGGAAGGGACAGGGGAGGTAGCACAGGGGCAATGGATGCAGAAGACGGTGGGGAGGCATCCAGGTTGGCGGAGGTGGAGGAGGAGGAGGAGGCCGCATTAGCCCAGCCCACGGGCCCGGCAGGGGTGATGATGTGGGTGTGACTGGTGCAGTCCAGACTTGGGAACAGGAGGTTGTACAGGTCGCTATGGAGGGGCCTGTGACTCATCCTGCCCCTGGGACTGCGACTGCACCAGTATGCACTTGCGAGTATGCCCCAGGCCAGACCCATGCACAAGTGACGGATGTTTCCACCCAAACGGAACCACCAATACATGCGGATGTCATCATTCGGGACCGTGTGGAACCAGTGCTAGCCAGTATCATGAGGCGGACAGCCACCATTCGTGATGATGTGCAGGCTTCCAATCTGGGGCTTGCACGTCATCACAAGGAAGTTGTGCATCTGGTGAACTGGCTAGCATGTTTCCTGGTCTCAAATTTGGTGCGTGGGCTGGCCCCTTCTGCGACCCCCCTCTCATCTTCCTCCTCTGTGCGCCAGTCGTCCTCCCTGCCGTCTTCCAGCCTAGATGTCACCAGGGTCCCCTGTGTACCTTTCTCAACCCCAGCGGCCAGCCTGGTAGCGACCAGATCCCTACCAGAGTCGGGAGTCGAAGTTGGATCATCTGAGGTGGTCACCACGCAGATCCAGCCAGCGACAGGAGCTATGGCAATGGAGGAAGAGCAGGTACCAAGGAGCAGGGCATGTGCACGACAGCCCCAGGGGTTGTCATCATCCTGGAGGCTGTCCTGGAGGCGCAGGCACCAGGCTATTCGGCAGCAGCAGGCTCAGAGTAGGAGGCTACAGGACTCAGGGCATTTAATCGCAGGGAGGCAGGTATCGGCCATCAGGCAAGAGGCAAACGTGGACCTTACCCAAAGGATGTCTTCCGTGTTGGAGCGTTTGGGCCAGCAGATCGGGGCAGAGCAGCAGCTGGCACAAGAGGCAAGACTCACCATGGCCAGCGCTGAGATTTCACTGCATCGAGCAGAGAGGTGGGCTGAGGTCTTTGAGGAGACTTGCAGGGAGTTTGAGAGGAGCATGTTGAGTCGCCGCAAGCCTTTGAGGAAGAAGCGATGGCCCACCTAGGGGAAGTGGACACAGTTTTCGGTGATGCCCTGGCCGAGACTATGAGGGAGCATGGTGAGGAGAAGGACTAGCCCGCTGCCATTATATATAGTTATTTAGGTGTAAGTTTCATTTTTGTTTCTTTTTTTTGGGAGTTATTGGACTGTGCTCCACTTTTTGTACATAGTTATTTTTTTGGTGTGTCATTTTGTGGATAGATTTTTCATTTTTTTGTTATGCATTTGGGACAATGGACCTTTCATGCTTGTACATAGTTTTCATCTTTTTGGATCCTTTTGTGTTTGTTTGCCATGATGGAATGGATTTCTTTTTAATTTTGGTTTTATTTTTGAGAGTCAATTAAGGACATGGGCTGCATTTTTGAGTTTGACATATTTATTTTGTGAACTCTGTTTTTTCATTTGGATATGCTTACTTTTCTTGTTGATTTCATGCACATTTTATTTAATTTCAGGAAATTAGTCTAATTCTCATACTTGTTTTAATATATTTTCTTTTTTTTACTACAAGTGGTGTTTGTTCTCAGATACGGTGCAAGTTTGACGCTTCCTTACCCTGTTCTGTGTCCCTGATGATGACCAATGTTGTTCGTGTGTGCACACAAGCATGCATGCGTCATGTTTGACATCCATTCACATGGGGCATGTCCTGGTGTTCATGACCAGTGGAAGGGTGTTAAAGGCATGGTCTAGTAAAAAAATGTATTTAAAAAATAGATAGGCAACATAAAAAAAAAATACTAGCATTCTCTTTTTTAAAACTTCCTATGTAAAATTTTGAGCTATTCAAACTCAAAATTCGCAAAAGCAAGCACATGGGCGCATCCATTTTGTGAAATGGAGGCCCTCCTGTGCTGGCTTTTGCTTTTGCGGCACTAATGAAGGAAAAGCCAGCCAGCTGTAGTAAACAAAAGCTACCGCTGGGTGGCTTTCCCTTCATTAGTGCTGTACGCGGAGGACGGGGACCGGAGACCAGAGCAGGAAAGCTGCAGCTGAATCTCGGTAAGTGCTATTTATTTATTTTTGAAAAATGAGCACTAGCTGCGGTTTTTTTTCTAAGTTTTCCGGGCTGGAGGAGCCCAGAAAACTTAGAAATAAAACTGCAGCTTTAAAAACATTGTATTTATGTTTGCGGTCGCTTTTGAAGTGACCGCAAACATAGATACAACGTTATTGTGTTGGAAAACGCTGTGGTTTTTCTTTCCAAGTTTCTCAGGCTCCTCCGGCTAGGAGGAGCCTGAGAAACTCGGAAAGAAAAACCGCAGCGTTTTCCAACACAACCGCGTTGTGTTTCTGCCTGCTGTGGCTATCACTTTGGGTCTCCGGTGCTCCTAGGGGAGCACCGGAGACCCAAAGTGAAAGCCACAGCAGGCAGAAACACAACGCGGTTGTGTTTACATGCCGCGTAGTGTTTCTACCTACAGCTGATTTCCCATTTGGAGCCCGAGAGCCCCAAATGGGAAAGCAGATTCAGGCAGAAACAACGCGGTTGTTTTCCGCAATGCCGCGTTGTTTCTGCCTGAATCTGCTTTCCCATTTGGGGCTCTCGGGATCCCACCGCGTTGTTTCTGTCTGAATCTGCTTTCCCATTTGGGGCTCTCGGGCTCCCTGTGGGGAGCCGAGAGCCCCAAATGGGAAAGCAGATTCAGGCAGAAACAACGCGGTTGTGTTGGAAAACGCTGCGGTTTTTCTTTCCGAGTTTCTCAGGCTCCTCTGAGCCAGAGGAGCCCGAGAGCCCCAAATGGGAAAGCAGATTCAGGCAGAAACAACGTGGTTGTTTTCCGTAATGCTGCGTTGTTTCTGCCTGAATCTGCTTTCCCATTTGGGGCTCTCGGGCTCCCCGTGGGGAGCCAAGAGCCCCAAATGGGAAAGCAGATTCAGGCAGAAACAACGCGGTTCTGTTGGAAAACCCTCCCACCCTCTGAGCCAGAGGAGCCTGAGAAACGTGGAAAGAAAAACCGCAGCATTTTCCAACACAATAACGTTGTATTTATGTTTGCGTTCGCTCCAAAAGCGACCGCAAACATAAATACGTTTTTAAAGCGCGGTAGCTTTTGTTTACTACAGCTGGCTGGCTTTTCCTTCATTAGTGCCGCAAAAGCAAAAGCCAGCACAGGAGGGCCTCCATTTCACAAAATGGATGCGCCCATGTGCTTGCTTTTGCGAATTTTGAGCCAATGGTTTTTTTAAATAAATTTTTTTACTAGACCATGCCTTTAAGGTGAAGTTGGAGTGGGCACCGTGTGGTGGTCTTTGATTTCACATGTGCAGCGTATTTGTGTCTTGGTCCTCAGTGTTTTTGGGAGGGTGGCGAGTTGGGTGAGTGATGTGAGTGTGTAATCTTGAAATTTCTGGAACAGGATTTGCTTGATGCAGTGTAAGTGCCTTCACAATCATGTCTTTGTGCTAATTTAATTGTATCTCTTGTAGTTGAACATCCGGCTTTGCTATTCCAATTTTCCTATTGGTAGGGTTTGACACATGGACAGACCAATGCTGCAGTATATGTTAGGTAACAGTATGTTTACCATGTACACAATCATGACTTGAGTCATTCCAAGGTGCTTGTGCTTTTGGTACTCCCTTGATCTGATGAGCTCCTGTGGAAATCTGCTATGGTCTGTACCCTCTGAACTTGTCATAAGGTCCCCTTGCACACTGGCACTGGCTCACAGGCATGCACAATCTTTAGAATGTTTTTATGTATGCAAACAGAATCCTACCAACAGTTTGCAAATCCTCTTTTCACTTAGGCTTGTAATTGACACCGGCTGGCCAGAATAACTTTGTTGTGGTTTTGGGTGTTTTTCTTGAGGAGGTGTCCTTCACATGTGCAGAACTGCCACCGCTGCAATCACATTTCATCTATCAACAATTCCCAGGCACAGGCACGGTCTCAATGTCACCTGCCCAGACTAATTTCTAGTGTCTGTCTTCACTCGGTTCTCCCTCCCGGGACTCTTTGGCCCTTAGCACACTTGTGTACATGTGCATTGTGAATGACACGTGATTTGAATGGATGTCATGTCCCTCACAAATGGGAGGGTCACCCGTGTGTTTATGGGGTAATAGGTTCATGTGATGTATGTTCATTAAATGCTCATGCCATGATACGGCATGCAAATTTCTCCTAATGTGAAACAAATCGAGGGTGCTTTGGATTCTGTCACGGTGTGTGTATTTGTACATGTGTTTTTTTTTTCATTACTTTGTCACATGGCATGCTGGGCTGCTCTTTTCCATACACCTTTGTCATGTGTATGTTGGGATGTGGTTGCAGTCAACAATTGCGTGTGATCAGCTGGGACACTGTTGCGTGTAGGCCAGGTGTATGGCTTTTTTGTTGTTAGCTGTATGTTTTGTGGACAGGAGGTTGAGGATGGTGTCAGCATCCGGCATGCAGGTGGTGTCCAGTATTCAGGGCCTTCCTGCAGGTTGGCGTGAAGGGTGATGGGGGTGGGGGTGTCCCATGACAAGGGGCCTGCCTGCAGGTTGCCGTGATGGGTGATAGGGGTAGAGGTGTCCCATGACACGGGGCCTGCCTGCCGGGTGCCGTGACAGGTGATGGGGTGGGGGTGTCCCATGACACGGGGCCTGCCTGCAGTTTGCCGTGACGGGTGATTGCCATGGGGGTTTTCCATGACACACGGCCTGCCTGTAGGTTGCCATGATGGGTGATGGGATGGGGGTATCCCATGACACGGGGCCTGCCTGCAGTTTGCATTGACGGGTGATGGGGGTGTCCCCTGACACAGGGCCTGCCTGCAGGTTGCTGTAACAGGTGATGGGGGTGTCCCATGACACGGGGCCTGCCTGCAGGTTGCAGTGACGGGTGATGGGGTGGGAGTGTCCCATGACAAAGGCCCTGCCTGTAGGTTGCTGTGACAGGTGATGGGGTGGGGGTGTCCCATGACACAGGGCCTGCCTGTGGGTTGTGGTCACGGGTGATGGGGCTAGAGGGGGTCCCATGTGGTGTGGGCTGCCTGCAGGTGTGGTCACGGGTGATGGGGCTGGAGGGGGTCCCATGTGGTGTGGGCTGCCTGCAGGTGTGGTCACGGGTGATGGAGCTGGAGGGGTCCCATGTGGTATGGGCTGCCTGAGGGGTGTGGTCATGGGTGATGGGGGAATTCCTTGTGGTATGGGCTGCCTATGGGGTCACAGGTGATGGGGCTGGGGGGGTCCCTCGTGGTGTAGGTGGCCTGTGGGGTGTGGTCATGGGTGATGGGGGCTGGTGGGATCCCATGTTATGTAGGCTGCCTGCGGGGTGTAGTCACAGGTGATGGGGGATCCCTTGTGGTGTGGGCTGCCTGTGGAGTGTGGACACGGATGATGGGGGGGTCCCTTGTGGTGTGGGCTGCCTGCGGGGTGCGGTCACGGGTGATGGGGGCTGGGTGTGGCTGTCCCCTTAGGAGGGGTCAGCTTCCAGTGGATGTGTGCGTATTTGGCGCAATTTGGCTGCGGTGCCTCCGGGGTATGCGCTGAGTTTCCACGCAATTTGGCTGGCGTGCGGGTGGGGTACACGTAGGAGTTTCCACACAATTTGTCTGGTGTACGGGCAGGGTACACACAGGAGTTTCCACACGATTTGGCTGGTGTGCGTCCGGGGTACGTGCTGAGTTTTCACACAATTACGCTGGGGTGTGTCCGGGGTAACCGCAGGAGTTTCCATGCGATTTGACTGGTGTGGGTGGGGTACGCCCTGAGTTTTCATGCGATTACACTGGTGGTGCGGACGGGGTACGAGTGGGTGTTTCCACACGATATGGTTGGGGGTGCCGACGGAGTAATCGCGTGAGAAGTCAGCGCATACCCTCTCCACACACCAGCCAAATCGCGTGAATACTCAGCGCGTATCCCATCTGCACCCCAGCCAAATTGCATAGAAAATCAGTGCGTACGCCGTCCACACTGAGTTTTCACCCAATTTGGCTGGGTGGGGCTGTATGCTGGACCAGGGATGGCATGGGGGCTTGTGCCGTGTTAGGCATTTCGCTAGCTTTTTACTGCGCTTGGAGGTGTTACTGGCACACTTGATGTTCCTTGCGTCATGGCTAGCGAGGACTTGGGAAATCCATGAATATGTGTGCCGCGCAATTGTTTCTTTGCACCATGGATGGCTCACGCGTGGCACACGCTCCTTCTCGGCGTGCAGCGATTGCGCCTTTTCTGCGCTGGATTCCATGAATCGAGGCTTAAATGTCCACTAAAAAGCTATGAATCATTCATTGGCAAGGGGCTTATGTAGATGAAACTGGACTTAAAGGGCAACAATGTAATAACGCTTCTGTATACCACTGAGGTGGGCCATAAAAGGTAGCCTGTAATGTGTGTGCCCTAAAGAGCACATGTTATGTCCTGAATGAAAGGAGTATGTTGCTGTGTCATTGAGTGCCAACTTGGGGCCAGCTTCTAAGGCCCTGCCCTCCCCTTAAACTAGGGGCCTATTTCAACTGAAATAGTCTAAAGGCCCTGATGCTGTCCCTGCTATGTGGAGCATGTACCTCAACCTTTACGGAGTTTGTTTCTAAGTGGTGCAGCTTCATCTGCTGAAGGGGGAGAGACACTGCTCAAGGCCAGTCTCCATCCCATGTCGTAGATGCCCTAAAAAAAAAGGATTATGGGCCTCATCACGAGTTGGGCAGTAGCCCTTAAATGTGGCAGTGATGTTATTACCATCACATTTAAGGGCTGGCCCGATCATAAGTTGGCCGCTAAATGGTCTGTTTTACCTCCAAATTTTTTCTTGAGGTGAAAATCACATTTAGCGCCCTGTTTTCAACGTAATTACCGCTGGCTGTATTAGCGTGCTGTATTTGCACTGAAGATTCCTCATTGGGCCACTGGACCCAATGGGGAAGGGGGATTTCCAGTTAACGTCCAACCTGTGATCTGGCAGTAATAACGCCGGACTGACTGACGCTAACGCTATTACAGTTGGGCGCTATTACCGCCGGGATACCACCCAACTAGTGATGAGGCCCTAGATCTCAAAAATCCTGTTTGTGCCTCTCGTCCTGCACTTTACAGGTCATCATTTCATCTCCTAAAGAGAAGGGAGCGGACCCGGTGGTGGCACTTAGTTTTGTGTGGTACGCATCCCCGCTCCTGAAAATTAGGAAAAGGGTGATTTTTTTGAAGTGTAAAATACAGAGGGTTTGCCTCTGTGAAATCCTGATAACGTTTTTTTGGTGTGCATATTTCTTTGAAGTCTTATCTTTTATTAAGCCGATTTGGCCACAACAGCACGCCCGAAACATATGTAGATTTTGCAAATATGCATTGTCGCTATTCTAGGAAGAACACACTAAATACTGTTTGAGGTGTAACAAATACTGTACATTGGGGGGGATTGTTTTTATGTGCAGGTGTAAGCACCTGCGGCTTTGTACAGTGAGTGATCATTGAATGTGTAGAAGGAGAATGCGTATGGATGGTGAGATAAGTGATAAGATGTGTTAGAGGTTTAGATTGAACTATTCTGTGATTTAACAGTATCAAAATTGCTTTGTGAAGTTATTACAAAAATTGTTGCAATACAAATATTAAAAAAAAACATTTTTTAGATGTAAGTGATCTCTTTAGCCTTATTTTTGCTCACTGGGTCCTTTAATTGATCACGGTAACAGTTGTGGTTCTCCGTGTTTTGGTCTTGAATTCGCCTCCGTAGGTTTCTTATTCTGAGACTGGCCACACGATGGCGCTATGTCCCCGTTTGTCTTGTATTTAGACTGCTAGGATGCGGGGCTCTTCTATGCACGCTGTTTTTGTTGGCCGTGGCTTCACGTCTGACGGACGCCTTTTCGCACGCGTCTTTCAAATCGCCGCCTGTACCTGCGGATTCATTCGTACCAATCTATCGCTTTTAATCTACGGCAATTTTATACAGATGTGCATCGCGTTGCACTGCGTGTCCCTCTCGTTTTCCATAACTAGTGCCTCGCCTTCTGTGGCTCCTGGTAGGTGAAAGTCCTCATCTCCCCTCCCACCGTCACATCTTACAGCTACCTGCGCTGAACAATCTCCCTCGCACGGCACGCAATCGCCACATCCGCAAAATCACCATCTCCACATCCACACACTTGATGTCCTTGGGGGTAGCGACAAGAGCAGGTAGCCAGATCGTCGGGGCGCCTTTCTTCCTTTCCTGAAGGCATTCGGTCTAATAAAGGGTATCACGCGTCCAAAGAAATCTTCCTGTTCCCAACCCAAAAAGCGTTGTCATTTTTCAAACAGTTTTGTGTCGGAATGGGGAACGGATAGTTGGTCCCTGAAAGTTAAATGCCCCGGTTGTATTGCTCGACGGCACCTCCGGCCCCATCCCAATCATACAGGCAGGAACGTCAGTTCACCAACATGCCAGGTGTAGCGTAGGAGACATCCGATGACCTTTGACACCGACAACATTGCAGGAAGTGATGGTATGCCCTTTTGCTCTGACATCACAGGAAGTGGCATCACAAAAGTAAGAAATCGATGCATGAATGATTAGTAAAATAAGAACTAGAACTAAAGTGAAAAAGGACTGTTTTAGTTTTAGACCATATATAAACTAACTTAATCACCAATATATAATGGGTGCAATTAATATATGCTCCCAGCAGAAACACCATAGGCCAGGAGCACTGCTTTCTTATGCAAATATTGCCCCCTATAACCAGTCACTTGCATGCCAGGCCAAACCATAACATGGTAAATACCGCCTCACGTTCAATGCTACGTACACCCTCACATACCCCATAGGGCCATCGTCTGCCAGTGCAAGCCCCATACACCATTTATGGTGATCACATGGAAGCAGCTGCCTCACACACTCATGTGCTCTGACCACTGTCAAGTGCACATTCAGTCCCCCAAGTACTGCCATCTTATGCCAGGTATACCCCGGAGAGGTCAATGCATGATTCAGCGTGTTTGCTGTTTCATAATGCAACATAATCTCATTTTGAAAAGTTAGGTAAAATGAGGCTCTTTGAGATGAAGTAATTTGCACAGGATCCCTTTTATTGGTCAAGTGGTGAAGGCCGGGCGTGTGCCTATTCCCCTGCCCCCTGTTGTGCCAGTGTACTGCCTCTCCGACTGTCCCATCTTTAATTTAGCGCCAACGTAGAGGTTTTTTTTGTTGCATTGTTCTTTCAGGAGCAGACACAGTAGTTCGTGTTCAGTTTAGTTACATTTTTCACATAAAAAACTGAGGTTTTTTTTATGCCCGTCTACATGCAAAAAGAAAAGTGAGGGGTGGGGTTGAGAAAGAGGGTATACTTTGTACTGTTCCTATAGTTAGGACACAATAACAGGGATTGAGGGGAACAGTGAGTGCAAGGGGACAAGACAACATTCACTAAAAATGAGGCTGCATTCAATTCTGCATTTACAAGTATCCACATATATGAAACATACACTTTCTCTATTATGTCAATATCAGGTAGTCAGTGAGTGTTGTGAAGGAGGTCTATAGTGAGTACATTTTAGCAGGGTAAACATTGTTGCTATGATGTTATGTTAATATGCTTTTACAGTGCACCAAAACACCAAGGTAGTATTGGCAGAGTGGCAAGGCTTATCCATTGAGTGGCGTACTGTGCCCCTGCCAGGGTTATCCAGGCCCTAGTCGGCTGGAGGAAAGAAAATAAAGAAGGGGGAAATAAGAGGGTGGGAAAGTGCAAACAGATGCTACAAACACAGGGAGGGTTGCAGTGAGGGTAAAAGGTTTGATAGCGTGGGTGCAGATCAGTCCTGTTAGGTGGACCATAGTTCTGCAAAATGGAGGTGGTGCATATGTCCTAGAGTGCTGTGATAGTTGGGTTGTACTTACAAGGCAGATTTGGAGAAATGTAAGTTCTCACACAATGTGATGTTGGATGCATGAGTGGTTCGTGCAATCCTGGAAGTTTGGTGGTTTATTTGACTGGCATCTCTACACATTGTAACCAAGGTCAAACTCCAGAATGTTCATTCTGTGACTGCCGAACCTAAGCCAAGCTGTGTATAAAGAAGCATGTTGTTGGTAACAGACGGTATTGGAATGCAGTTGTCAAACTATCATAATAAACTCAAAAAAGCTTGGCACCTTATTGTCAAAGTCCCAGTTCCTGCCATGCCATCTTTTTTAGTTTTGACTATTAGGTGGCGCTGAAACTATTGTCATTAAAATAAGAGCTTTAACATAAGAGCTTCAAATAAGGACTTTGACTAAGGGTCTTTAATGCTTTTCAATGCAGATATGAGGATGGATATGTTTGGCTATGTGTCCCACCCATTTAACGCCTGTCCTCTGTATGATTTTACACGCATTCCCACCCATCTTCACCCCAAACCACACCCATTTTTGCACTTCTTGCCTGCATTTGTATTGTGTGCTGAATTTGTCATTTTTACTTCCAAAAGGGCAGCCACCATATTTTAATGTTAATAAAAAAGTTATTTGACTTGTTTGATGCTTTATAACAATACTATGGGAATAGGGGGGCCCAGAATGTTTTTTATTTTAGGAGGGTCTCAGCATAAAAAGTTTGGTTTGAAAGGCCACTAATAAAGCTGTGCTTGCTAATCTGTTCTTACTGTCTCGTGCACACACATTATGATATGATGGGTTATTTATAACATGCTTAATCCACAGAGGTTTCTAAGCCTGGACCCGGGGATCGAACCTGTGTTGCTCCATGCCGTCTTGCTTCCAAGGCGAGCACGTTGCCTCTGAGCTATCCTCCGGAGACTGGTTCTGCACCATAGTTTTTTTGTTTCCATGTCATGGGTCATCTAGTCTCTTTTCTCTTTCTATACTCTTTTCAGGCCGAATTTTTCTACTGTTTGCATGCCTGGGGGCTGTGGTATCGATTCTAAGTGATTCGACCGCGGCTAATTTTGCTGCGGCCGTAATGTTCGCATGAGAAAGGTGAGAACTACCAAAAGTTTGCACCTTTCTCATGTGAACACTCTTACATGCTATGGGGGCTGCAGGGGTTTCTCCCGCAACCCCCGCTCACTATACTATACTGTAAGGTATAGTGAGCGGGGAGTTGCGGTGGACACCCCTGCAGCCCCCTTTTTTTCTCATTTTTTTTTTTTGCAGGTGTGCTGCAGGGTTTTCCCCCGCAACATCCCGCTCACTATACCACACACAGTATAGTGAGCGGGGTGTAGCGGGGGACACCCCTGCAGTCCCCACAGTCTTTTAAAAACATTTTGTTTTACTTACCTGCAATGCTATCACCAAAGGTTCAAACTTTTGGTGTTCGACCCTTTGGTAGTAGCATTTCTCGGTCGTTTTGTACGGTCAGACCTTTTTTTTCGGTCCGATCGTACAAAACCGTGGTATCCTGAGCGATTCTACTGCTGTCTGGAGACGCGCAGCATTAACATGTGTGGGGAACCAGAGAACTCTTGGAGCCCTGAGCGGAAGTTCAGCTAGTTCGTGGTTCTGCATGGACCAGCTCTGCACTCTGCAGGCATTCCCTCCCTGTATTGGGAGAGCCTGCACCACAAGCTTGCCAACAAGGTGAGTCCAAGCATGCTTTATATCAGCAGAAAAACAAGAGGTCCATGCAGCTGGCGGCTTCGTTGACATGTGCAGGAATTTGCCTAGAGTTAAGAGAGTAAGTGAAACGATGCATTTTTACAGATATGGTCAAACATTTTTAAAAAGCATCACTGAACTGTGTTAACGCAACCGTAGCTTACAAAAGGCAGGCTTGAAAAACGAGTTCTTGCGAGGATTGAGAAGCTCACCATTGGTCTGGTTCATAGTTTGGGGGTTAGGGAGGCATGTTTACCCCAAAAAATGATGCGCTTCACAACCTGAAGACTCATATCTTATGACCAGATCCTAAGTTTTTTCTGAGCCACTACAGCACACAGCACTATCACACTGGCAAATCCCGCTCAGTGTAGTTTGTTGAAATGAGGGTCCACTGCAGGCATGTGAGGGCAGTGGAGACCCAGTTAGCAGCAACTCTGGTCTCTGTGTCGTTCTTATGTCCATGTCTGCCTTGTGACCACGGCCTGTGTTTCAGCCCCGGCCTGTGTGTCCACTGTCCCGGTTCTGCCAAAAGAGACCCCACATTGTCATTCACAGACAAATGATAAAATGTTTATTATCCGGCAAGGACCAAATCGTTTTAGTGATGTGACCTGGCAGGGAGAAATGGGACTATGTACCCACAGATACATGTTATTTAAGAGAATTATTATTGACACGGATGTCTTTTCCGGGTTTGCTTTACAGAGTCTGTGCCTAGCTGGTGTAATTTTAATACTACATGGACTCATTTGGAAGAGTCAAATTGCACACTGCAAACACAAGATGTTGTATTTGCGCAGACAAAGAATGTGTGTCTGAAAATGATGTTTGTGGGTCACCTGATGCCGACAAACCAGCCCCAGCAAGCACAAAGAAACAGACTTGCAAAACATTGAGGATAAACCAAGTACAAGCTGCAGGCAAATCTATTCACCGATGCATGCCCAAACGGAGAACATGTGGGCATAACTTGCATGAAAAGTATTGAATATATCATATTTTTGTTTGATGGGTGTGCAGAATACAATGGACCTACTGACAACAGGTCTGGTAGCTGTACCAACAACTGCTTCAATTTTGAGACCTCTTTTTGTAATTATACATAATGTCACGCTCACCTGATTCCCACGGAGGCGCAGGTCTGGCTTCGAGTGCTGATGCTTCTTCAATGGTGAAGCGCAGGACTCTGAAGATGGACAGGTAGGGCCCCTCTGCTCTGGCTTCTCTGGCTCGTAGGAATATTCCCCTGTGCGTGAAAAGGGAGTATTACCTACTGACGGAATAATGCTCAAGCCTCCCACTTCCTTCCAACCCTCCACGATACCCTTCACCGATTCCCCGTGAAGTCTCACCTTAGGGTCTGGAAGGATGAGTTCTCCATCCTGCTTCTGATGCAGGGGCGCGTTGAAACCCAGTTACTTCACTGGATTGAGGTTTGATGGAAGTTCAAATAAGCTTGACTACTCAGGTAAGGCGCTGTAAGAGTTCTGTTGCAAGTTCAAAAGTTCAAGCTTAATAATAATGTTCATAGTCTTATTGCAGCAAGCGCTAACGCTTATGTCTTTTTCCCCTTAGGGGCCGGGGTCTGGAATGCCAGGAAGCGGCAGGACCCGAAATGAAATGGGAATGACCCAACTGGTAAGTCTTAGAAGGAAACTGAGCTTTTCCTATTCCCTTCCTTCTCTCACCTTGTGTTCTTGTCTTTTTCTCTCTAGGCACTGGGAAGTGGCCGCGGATCCGGATGATCGCTGCTGAAGATGGAGGTGCCCAGGAAAGGTGAGTGAAATGCAGCGCTGCAGCGATCGAAACGAAATGCTGTTAAAAATGATGTCTTCCCTTTCAGGATCGTCGGTGTAATGTCTCTGTGGTACAGCTTTAGCAGGTAAGGTCTTCTTTCTCTCCAATTCTCTCTTATCTCCCTTTGTAGGTGACCCAGGATGCTGACAGGCGTGGCTGAAGTCCAGATGCAAGAGCTGACACGGTGAGCATCCAGCTGCGAGGAGCAGAACAACGCGAAGCAAGAGTTGCTGATCGGGTGTGGATTAAATAGCTTTGGAAGAAGTTCTAGGTATGTATCCTTCCACCGATCAGGTATGTATCCTTCCCCGACCACACCCAGGTGGAAAGTAGTCCCACAGGTAAAGTAGTTCCATTCAGGCCTCAAGAGGGCCTGGATGTAGCAGCATGGTCTGCATCAGGTAAGTTCACATTGAAACACTTGAACACATGTCTAGCTTTATGAGCCTGGCGCCTAAGGCGCCAGGACTGTGTCCAAAGGGCCCCAGCTTGGACCCGCTGGCACTTCCCTGGGCGGAATGATGCCTGCCTCTGGGGTTGCTGGGTCGGACTCGGCTCCTTGGAGGTAGGCATCATGAAAGTACCCCCCCCTCCCCTCAAGGCCCCACCCAAGGTTGTTCCCTCCGGGGGTCTTGGCTTGTTCGGAAATCTCCGGTGGAAACTTTGTATTAATCGAGGTGCGTGAACATGGTTACTAGGCTCCCACGATCGCTCCTGAGGTCCATATCCCTTCCAGTCAACAAGATAGAAGAGTTTTGACTTTAACACCTTGGAGTCTAAAATATCTTTAACTTTGAATTCTAATTCCCCTCCAATTTGAACTGGGTCTGGAGGCTTGGACAGTCGGGTCCCTGGTTGTACTGGCTTCAAAAGTGATGCATGAAAAACTGGATGAATACGCATGTTGGACGGTAAATCCAGTTTAAAGGCCACGGGATTGATTATAGCCTTGATGGGATAAGGTCCTATGAATCTGGGATTGAAGGTTCGCGGGCCCTTGAGGGGTAAATGTTTCGTTGCTAGCCATACCTGGCCTCCTACTTGGTAAGGAGGAGTTTTACTTCGGTGCAAATCAGCGTTTTCTTTATACTTTTTCTTGGCTTGCTGTAAATGAGTTGCAGCTTCTTTGAAGGCTCGGGTTATTGTGGAATGCAAATGATTTACTGCGGGCATTTCCAGGGTCAGAGGTGGATCTAGGTCAGAGGTCCGAGGATGGTGACCATACAAAGTATAAAAAGGAGTTTGTCCGGTTCCAGAATGCACTGAATTGTTGTATGCATATTCTGCGATCCAAAGGATGTCTTTCCAATTTAACTCGGATTGGTGTAACATGCACCGAAGATATTGCTCGAGAGTCTGATTGGTTCTCTCGGTTTGTCCGTCGGTCTGGGGGTGGTGGCTGGTGGATAACCGCACATCTATTTGTGCTAGTTGGCAACACTTCTTCCAAAAATGGGAGATAAATTGACTTCCACGATCCGAGACTAATATGGAAGGGAAACCATGTATGCGAACTATATTCTCCAGAAATTCCTTGGCCAAGGTGGAAGCTGAAGGCAAACCTTTTAAAGGGATAAAGTGGGCCATTTTGGAGAATAGATCCACAATTACAAGAATAGTGTTGTAACCAGCACAAGGAGGCAGGTCAGTTATAAAGTCCATTGACAAGGTGTGCCATGGTGTCGGTGGAATATCCAAGGGTTGAAGTTTTGACCCTTGTTTTGGGCGCAAATTCCGCAAGACAATACAAAAGACTTTGTCTTTTCTCCAAGAAGGCCACCAGAAGTGGCGTTTGATTTTTTCCTCTGTTTTAGCGATACCAGGGTGTCCTTCCATTAATGATTCATGATGATGGGCAATAAGAAGTTCTTGCAATTCTTTACTTGGCAGAAACAACCGCTCCTGGAAGTAGGGTAAATCATCCTTAACGGTGTAATGAGGACCCTTTTGACTCCATTCCAGTAAGGCTGAAGAGTCTAGAAGTTGTTTTACTTGCGTTTGGATGTCCTCAATAGTTTCCAATGAAGTTAGGCCTAAGATTCTTTGTTCAGGTATGATTGGCACGGGTTCTAAACTCGAATTGGGTTCTTCCATGCCAATCCGGGATAAGGCGTCCGCTTTACCATTCTTGCAGCCAGGGCGATAGGTAATTACAAAATCAAATTCCGCAAAGAATAGAGCCCATCGGAGTTGTCGTGAAGATTGAGCTTTGGCCGTCTTTAAATACTGTAAATTTCTGTGGTCCGTAATTACGCTGATGGTGTGCCTTGCCCCGAGAAGGTAGTGACGCCAAGCCTTGAAAGCAGATTTAATAGCCAGTAACTCTTTGTCGGTAATTGCGTAGTTGATTTCAGGAGGAGAACATTTCCTGGACCAAAAGGCCACTGGGTGTAGTTGGTTAGTTTCTGGGTCTCTTTGCGACAGGACAGCTCCCATGGCCGAACTGGATGCGTCGGTTTCCACAATATAAGGGAGATCTGGGTGCGGGTGCTTTAATACAGGTGCAGAGGTGAATTTGGTTTTCAGGTCCTGAAAGGCTTGTTCGGCCTCAAGAGTCCATTCAAAGCGTTTGTTTTTCTTTAGGAGAGCTGTGATGGGTTGGACTGTTCGGGAAAATTCCGGGATGAATCTTCGATAGAAATTGGCAAAGCCGAGCATGCTCTGAACTCCATTCACCGAGCTAGCAGATGGCCATTTGAGGATGACGTCCACCTTTCGCGAGTCCATTCGGACTCCTTGTGGTGTCAGGATGAATCCGAGAAACTCAACTTCTGTGGTATGAAAAACGCATTTTTCGAGCTTTGCAAATAGTCTGTGCTGGCGCAATTTCTCAAGAACTGCCCTAACATGTTTTCTGTGATCGGATTCTGAAGAAGAGTACACCAGGATGTCGTCAATATAAACAATGACACAGACATCGATAAGTTCCCGAAGAACATCATTCATAAAGTACTGAAAGGCGGCAGGTGCATTGCACAAACCGAAGGGCATCACCTGATATTCGAAGAGCCCAAATTTGGTGCGGAATGCAGTCTTCCATTTGTCGCCTTCTTTTATACGTACCAGGTGATAAGCTCCTCGAAGATCTAACTTGGTGTACACAAAAGCATCTTTCACCTGGTCGATAAGCTCAGGGATCAGGGGCACAGGATAACGATTCTTAATCGTTATTTGATTTAGGGCGCGATAGTCTATACATGTTCTAAGGTCGCCCTCTTTTTTCGGCACGAAGAACAAAGCTGAGGAGACAGGAGACTTGGACGGGCGAATAAAACCATTGGCTAGGTACTGATCTAAATGCTGACGCAAATGCAGGTTCTCAGGTTCCGTAAGAGCATAAATCCTACTACAAGGTAGTTGAGCATTGGGTACCAGATCGATTTGGCAATCATAAAACCGATGGGGAGGTAACGTGTTAGCCTGTTCCTTCTGAAAAACGTCTTGGAATTCTTGGTATTCTGACGGTAGCTGTACAGGGGTGGAAGTTGCTGAGGCTAGACCCATAACTGGATTTCTTGGATAACAAGTTGGTTCACAATCAGGAAAACTTATCTTCTTTGCTCGCCCGTCAATTCTGGGATTATGTGTTTCTAACCAAGGAATTCCAAGAATTAGTTGAAATTGTGGGGCCTTGATCACATCAAACACGATTGTTTGCCTATGTCCATCCTGACCCACCAGTGTCATTTCAACATTGGATTGCGTTACAGGCCCTGAGGCTATTTCGGTTCCATCTACTGTAGTAATGACATCTTGGGTTACTTTCGGGCGGAGAGGGAGCTTAATCCTGGAAGCCAATTCACGGTCTATGTAATTTCCAATAGCTCCACTGTCGATGTATGCTTTTATAGCATGCAACTGCTGAGGCTGTTTTGGGTCCACGAGCACCATTGGCATGACAAAATGCGAGGTCAAAGAATCTGTTTTCAAGCTCGGCAAGCGGACCCCTACGCTTGTCGGGCTAGGTCGTTTCCCGAATCAGGTGTCAATAAATCGTTATCAGTGGCTCCAACCACCTTCTTAGGTGGTTTAACCGGACAATTTCGAAGAAAGTGACCTGAAGTCCCGCAATACAGACAAAGTTGCATTTGCCGTCTTCTCTCTCGTTCCTTCTGCGTTAATGGTCCTTTAACACCGCCGATTTGCATAGGTTCGGATAGGTCGGTACTCTTGAAGTTGGCGTGGGTTTTGATCGGTACTCGGGTTTCGTACTTGAACCGATCTGCTTTTCTATTTTGAAGTCCGTGATCAAGTTGAACCACCAAGTCTATGTAGTCTGAGCAGACCTGGGGTGGATCTACTATCTGAGCTAGAACATCCTTAAACTCTCTGCGCAGGCCTTGATGAAACAATGTGATCCTTTTGTTTTCTGGCCATCCAGTTTCCACAACCAGTCTATTAAAGGTGGCAACGTAGGACAGGAGATCCTGATTACCTTGTTGTAAGGATAGCAGTTCGTTATCAAGGGCCTCTCCTTGAGAGTGTCGAGCAAACAATCTTTCCATGCTGGCCTGGAAACCCTGAAAATTCTGGAGAATGGGATCATCCTGATTTACCAATGGAATAGACCAATCAGCAGCACTGCCACTGAGGTAAGATAGTATAAAGGCTACCTTGGTCTGGTCATTAGGGAAGGCCCCATGTCTGCATAGAAAGTGTAAACGACATTGGTTCATAAAGACGGCATATTTTCTGGGATCCCCCGCAAAACGTTCAGGCGGGGCCAAAGGCATGTGTCCAGGTAGATTGATTTGTACCGGGTTATTCAAACCCATTGATGTGGAAGTACCTCAGGAATTAGGTAAAGGAGTGTGCCCTGCCTGGGCCTGCAATAACCTTTTGGCCAGGTCATCTGTTCTTTCCTTGGATAGGATCAGTTCTCTTTTGAGAGCGTTAGTCTCCTGGCGGGCTGAGTGCACTTCTGCCTGTAATTCTCCCAAAAGCTGGGCCAGCTGATCTGTCTCGGAAGTCTCCATAGCGCCCGGGTGGGAAATTGTGGGTAGGCTTCACGTTCTGTCACGCTCACCTGATTCCCACGGAGGCGCAGGTCTGGCTTCGAGTGCTGATGCTTCTTCAATGGTGAAGCGCAGGACTCTGAAGATGGACAGGTAGGGCCCCTCTACTCTGGCTTCTCTGGCTCGTAGGAATATTCCCCTGTGCGTGAAAAGGGAGTATTACCTACTGACGGAATAATGCTCAAGCCTCCCACTTCCTTCCAACCCTCCACGATACCCTTCCACGATTCCCCGTGAAGTCTCACGTTAGGGTCTGGAAGGATGAGTTCTCCATCCTGCTTCTGATGCAGGGGCGTGTTGAAACCCAGTTACTTCACTGGATTGAGGTTTGATGGAAGTTCAAATAAGCTTGACTATTCAGGTAAGGCGCTGTAAGAGTTATGTTGCAAGTTCAAAAGTTCAAGCTTAATAATAATGTTCATAGTCTTATTGCAGCAAGCGCTAACGCTTATGTCTTTTTCCCCTTAGGGGCCGGGGTCCGGAATGCCAGGAAGCGGCAGGACCCGAAATGAAATGGGAATGACCCAAATGGTAAGTCTTAGAAGGAAAGTGAGCTTTTCCTATTCACTTCCTTCTCTCACCTTGTGTTCTTGTCTTTTCTCTCTAGGCTCTGGGAAGTGGCTGCGGATCCGGATGATCGCTGCTGAAGATGGAGGTGCCCAGGAAAGGTGAGTGAAATGCAGCGCTGCAGCGATCGAAACAAAATGCTTTTAAAAATGATGTCTTCCCTTTCAGGATCGTCGGTGTAATGTCTCTGTGGTACAGCTTTAGCAGGTAAGGTCTTCTTTCTCCCCAATTCTCTCTTATCTCCCTTTGTAGGTGACCCAGGATGCTGACAGGCGTGGCTGAAGTCCAGATGCAAGAGCTGACACGGTGAGCGTCCAGCTGCGAGGAGCAGAACAACGCGAAGCAAGAGTTGCTGATCGGGTGTGGTTTAAATAGCTTTGGAAGAAGTTCCAGGTATGTATCCTTCCACTGATCAGGTATGTATCCTTCCCCGACCACACCCAGGTGGAAAGTAGTCCCACAGGTAAAGTAGTTCCATTCAGGCCTCAAGAGGGCCTGGATGTGGCAGCATGGTCTGCATCAGGTAAGTGCACATGAAAACACTTGAACACATGTCTAGCTTTATGAGCCTGGCGCCTAAGGCGCCAGGACAGGGGTCCAACATGAGCCTGGCGCCTAAGGCGCCAGGACTGTGTCCAAAGGGCCCCAGCTTGCACCCGCTGGCACTTCCCGGGGCGGAATGATGCCTGCCTCTGGGGTTGCTGGGTCGGACTCGGCTCCTTGGAGGTAGGCATCATGACACATAATGACTCTTTCGTGGAGGAAACCGATGTGCGACAATCGTATTCTGTCTACAATTATTGCAAATTCAGCCAGGAAACAAAAAATAAATGGAGGAACTTAACACAAATACTGACTTACAATATCACCCAAGGCGATGTCTGCTTTATAATGACTTGGCAGCCAGAAGAAGTTGGATATGACCAAAGAAATGAATCGGGCTGTGTTTGAGGATCAGTTGTGTCCACGCACTTCAAGCAAAGGCACCAACATTGACAACACCATGATTTGTAATCATACAGTTGTAGCTGCTTGTCATTTGAACCATGTAAAACATCCAGTAGCAGGGCTTTTTTCATGTGGAAATATAACCTATACTTGCATTCCAGGAAACATCCCTGGAGGACCATGTGCACTAACACTGCTTGCTCTAATGATGTTTCTGTTGCATCCAGCACTACCTAGACTCAAAAGATCAGTTTTTGAATCTATAGGGCTATCCCCCCGACTGTGATTCAAATGTACACCTGTTATCAGAAACTGAAGTGTTATCTCTTGGGGGCTATACATCTTTGATTAAGTTACCATATTAAGTAGTGAAGGGGTTAAATAATACCTCTCAAGCCTTAGAAGCATTGCTTCTATATATAAAAGTTATGAGAAAAGCATTTTTGAAGAATAGAGCTGCTATTAATGATTTGTTATTGAAACGTAATTTAGGTTGTAACACATTTGAAGGAATGTGTTATTTTAACTTGAGTGACCATTCCCAGTCCATGCAAAATTACATCCAAAATTTGAAGGACTTGACGAAGCAAGTAACATCTTATCACACTGGGAATTGATGGGATTGGTTGTTTTATTGGATTCCAGGTATTGGTGGAATTTTACACTGTGCTTTTGCTTGTATTTTTATAACTGTTATGATTAAAAAATGTCTTGCTGTTGTATTCAATGTATTTCTAGTTTAGTTATGTTTCATCGGTTTGAGAGGCTGACTTTAGTGCCACTGAGTTAAGGAAATCATTTGTCCAAGAGTATAATTGTAATGCTTTTAACTAAAACATGAAGTCTGTGTGAAATGCATTCTGGTTGAGCCCAGAGCAGCAATGGACATTTTTCTTCCTCTGTGAGATCTGAATGTTGATGAGTAGTCTGAACACTGTCTGTAGTCTTCCATTAGAAAACATGTTTTTCTTGCCTATGCTAGTTAGCAGTGCTTCAAGGATTGTTTTGAATAAAGGTGCCAGCGACCGCTTGATTATGTTGTAGAGCTGAGAGAAGTTATGCTGTCTCTCGCCCTGCCATGAGAAAAGGAATAGTTTACCTCTTCAAGTGACCATGTGTCATTCGGCCGATCAGCAATGATCCGCAATGCTGGTCCATGGGGATAGTGAAGGGGCGAGAAAGGATGCATTGTGGGTGTTCTAACATCACTCTTCTTGCCTATTTAATGCCACTCGATACCCCTCTGTGGACTAGATACCTGTAGTTGATAGTTACCCACTTATAATTCGACATGTTGCCTGTGGCAGTCAGACCATACCTGTCTGGGCTATCGGTTACTGAAGTTGGGTTGTTCACAGCATGATAATAAGTCATTTACTGGTCTGCAAATCATGGTCGATATTAAATGTAACTCTCTGGCATGCGGATCCGAAGTGTGATGCCCACTATCAGAGGTGAGATTCTTACCACCCACCCTACTTTCAATGAGCACGATATAAATAAGGAAACTGACGCTGTACATTAATTTGAGTCATCATTAGTCTGCTCACATGGGACAAAAGAGCTACTTAACACTTTATGCAGACAGGCATCTAGCCTGACTGCAATTGTTAAAGCTATTGAATGAATAATATACAAGTTGCATTATCTTCAAAATAAATTCAGAAATAAACGTTTCACTGCTGTGCATTACGTTTTATTATATTGCTATGTATGCAGAGAAGGCTGGTAACAAATAAATGCTGCTGATGCCAGTAATTAGAAATATATATATATATATATACATATATATATAACACAGCCCGCGGTAGTGGCTGTGTAGTTATGGTTAAGTTGCTAAACAAAGACCACTTTTTGGGCGAATTCCAGCTTTTGCTCCCGTGGACGAATTTGGATAAAACTTTGCCCAAAAAGTATATGGGTCCCGCAGAATTTCTCGGGAAGTTGGGTAACATTTCACGGAGGTGGAGGGGATGGGGCAAAGTTTTAGGGTGGTCCCAAAACATTTTTTTCCATAGACTGAATGGGCAAAAACTTTGCACATGTCTACAGGCCGCACGGCTGGACGGATTTTAAACACATTTGCGGCAGCTTTGGGGGCTTGGTCCCGAAAGCGGACTTTTGTGGCAAATAACTGAAATGTACATCTCAAAAAGTTAGTGATATCACTAATGGCTCTGCGGACCCATTCCCCTGTTTGCTCCGTGGACAAAAGTCTCATTGGGTAGCAGTACGCCGTGATGTTGGTGAACATTGGACGCAGCCCGTGGTTGGCTGGAGGGAAGCGTGCTGTGCGTCAACATTTTTGGGAAACGCTGCCATGGTGTATCGGAGGACAGTGCGGCACCGGAAGGGGCTGGGAAACATACTTTACGCCATGTGGTGGTGAGAATAAGAGATCGAAAGGGTGGGAGAGTGACTAGTGGTTCATCTGATATATCGCATTAGGTGGAAGAAGACAGTGGTGTGCCTGCAGTGTCCGTGCGTATTGCATCAAATCACAGGTACCTCCACGGGTGACTTCCTTGCGTGGTGAATGCAGGCAGCCTGCATTACGGCACAATAGCTGGTGCGGTGACCTCTTTCCATGGTGACTGATGACAGAACAATGGCAGAAGGGGAGTGCATTGCACATGACATGAACATTTTAACAAACAGTGTACTATGGGGTGTTGCATGTGGTAAGGCCATAACCCCTGTGATGCATGGGTGGAGGCCATGCACTGACAACTATGTGCCCTTGTTGCAAGTAGGTTTCACATTGTTGCCTTGTGTGTGTGGTTTGTCAACATTGCATACACTGTTCATTCCATCGGTGTGGGGATTGTTAGCGCATCCTATAGTGTGTAATCCATGGCTGGACCTGATGGAGTGAACAGTTCTGCAGTGGGTCCAGAGGGTGCAGTGTTGAAGTACTGAGTGCATAGAAGTGGATAGGATTGAACTGTATATTTTATCGGCTTAGGTACTGTCCATTGCGCGGAGTGCTGTCTACTCTACTGCACCATGAAGTATTGGTTTTGTGCACTTAATAGAGTGCTGGGAGCAGGGCCACTGTTGTGAAGATTTTGTGGTTGGGCTGGCAGTAATACAATGCTATGTGAATATAAGTGGGTACGGGTGCCGGACATTGTAGTATGTTTGTGGATTCTGGTAACTGTTGCATGTGGGCATGCATCGATGTATAATGGTGCAGGTGTTGCGTAGAAGTGTTGCTGCCTATGTTACGTTTGTGGATTGTGGTACCTGGACACATGTTTGCCTGCATGGCTCTGTCATGTTGTGCTGGGTGCGGGCAAGGCCTACACTGTTGGGTGCATGGCAAAAGGCCATAGGCCATGCACCCAAAAGCCTAGGCCTTCAGCATAGCCACCACAACATAATGCAGCCATGTAGTTTTAAGTCTGCATCTCTGTGAGGTTGGTGACCTTAAAAGAATGGTTGTGGCGGACAGTTTAGACTTGGTAGAAAACCCGAAGTGAGGTGATGTGCGTACATTACCATATGGTGTAGGTCATTGCACGTGTAGCACATTAGGGAGCCACATGTGGCCATTTGCGTTTGCTTTGCCCTTTATAACACCCTCCCTATGTTACATTTGTGGATTGTGGTTTGTGGCTACCTGTTCACATTCATTGCTCTATTATGTTGTGGTGGGTGCGGGCAAGGCCTACATTCTTGGGTGCATGGCCAAAGGCCATGCACCCGAGAGCCAAAGCCTTGACGATAGCCACCACAAGATAATGCAGCCATGCAGGTGTAACTCTGCATCTCTCCAATGGTGGTGACCTTTGAAGAATGTTTGTGGAGGACATTTTAGACTTGGTAGAACACCCGAAGTGAGGTGATGTGCATACATTACCATATGGTGTAGGTCATTGCATGTGTTGCACGTTAGGGAGCTACATGCGAGCATTTGCGTTTGCTATGGTTTTACCATTATTTGACCCTTGCTGTAGGAAGTGCTTTAAGATATTGTGCCATGAAAGGAAGTCCTCAGCATCACACATTTAAAATATGGACAATGTACACAGTCACCCACATACCTTCATTGCACCCAAAGTAACGTCATGCAGCCATCCCCGCAATCACGTTGTTGTGTTCTGTGTGTGGTTTGTGAGCATTGAAAACATAGTTGGTTCCATGGGTGTGGTGATTGTTAGCACATCCTACAGTTTTTAGTTCATGGCTGGAGCTTATGGCGTGAACACTCCTGTAGTGTGTCCACTCATTGCTATGTTGAAATACTGTGTTTAGAGAAGTGGTTAGGGTTGAAATGGATATTTTATGTGCTTGGGCAGTGTGCATTGCACAGATTAATGACTACTGTACTGCACTATGAAGTATTGGTTCTTTGCACTTACTGGAGTGCTGGGAGAAAAAAAAGTATTGCTACTTCTACTTAGTATCAACCGGTCAAGTGGCACAGCGAGTAGAGCGCTGGCTTTGACAGCTGTGCAGAGCCTGCTAACAAGTTCGAATCCCGCAGGGCCAAACTCAGCTTTTCATCCTTCCGAGGTCGATAAATGAACACCACACCCCGTGGGTAATAATAAGCAGCGCTCAGATACCTGAGGGTTCATAGCGCTATATAAATGCCAAATTATTATTATTAGTGGTGATGGGTGCTGCTCTGGGTGAATCTGGATGCTGAAAGCGTGGATGCTTTTGGAGAACATTTAACTGGAGGTGCTTTTAAGTTACACGATACGTCTATTATGAGTGTGTAACGGTACATATGGAGTGCTGTACAGAAATGATAGTGGTTGATGCAGGCATCTTGGAAGTAATTGCTGCATGTCTGTGTGACTTTATGATCATACCTAATGATGGAGTGCTGCAAAAACAATAGTGGAAAGGGAAGAAGAACTGTCCCTGCTTTACTAGGGCGCAGCCCTCACTGTAGCTGGGAAAGCGCACATGCCACATTCTGCCCTTCTCGGCATGGAAATGGAACTGTGGGGATTATCCATTCAGGTGACGAGGGTGTGCTTCACAGGAAGGGGCTGTACTATTTTTCCCAATACTCAGTGTAGTGAGGTTGGCAGAGATGGAGAGACCCAGAGTGTTGATCATGGGTGATACCTCTGTGCAAGATCTGAACAGGTATGCCGCCCAAAAAGGCATTGCTCGTAATTTCAGGTTGGAAGGAGTGGAGGTTTTCTGGGGCACTCTCTATGAGTGCAGTTTTTTTGGTATGGTTGACCTTTGCAGATGTATGGCCTATGTCGGTACTGTTGATGTTGCCGTTGTGCTTTATGGAGCTGAACATTTGGGGTGCATGTTGTGAGGACGCTTGATCCGTCGTCTAAAGAAGATGGAAGCAGTGATGCAGATTTTTACCCACTGCCAAGGTGGTTTTCTCAAGCATACCACCAAGAGGAGAATGGGACCATGCCTGTGTAATGTGACCCCAGCCAGAGGTCGAAAGGTGTCTTATAAACAGAAGTAGATGTCCATTTATGTGCACTGCTGGGATGTTCTCCACCGACTGTGACATTAATGTGCAAAATTTCCACTGGCTCCATGCAAATGGCATTTTATTTACCGCCATTGGCAATGCTGTGTTGTTTTACACTGTGCAAAAAGAGTTGAAGAGAATCCTGTAAAACATAAGGAGGAAAAGGAAACAGAAACTGAGATAAAGAGCAAAAACAAACAAGGTTCTGTGCAAGCATGTAAAAGAATAAATAAACAAAAGGCTCTTTTCAGAGCGAACACTACAGACGAAATCCCCTACCCTGGTTGAAATGTATTCCTCCACTCCTGGCGATGTGGATGAATCTGGATTCCGAAGTCTTGGATAGTTTTACTGAACTTTGTACTGGAGGTACTTTCGATTCACACAACACTTGAAATCTGAATGTGTAACGGTACATATGAAGTGTTGCACGGAACTGACAGTGTTAGATGCTGACGTCTTGCCTGTGATTGGTGGATGCGTGTGTGACTATGTAACAGTACCCAATGAGGTAGTCCTGGACAGACCAAAAATAGTGGAAAGGGAAGAAGGACTGCTCCTGCTTTACTGGGGTGTGGCCTTCGCAGTACTTGGGGAAGCGCACGTGTCTCACCATGCTGGCCAATGGAAATGGGACCGTGGGGATTATCCAATCAGGTACTGAGGGTGTGGTTCACAGTAAGGGGTGGTAATACTATTTTTCATTACTCTGTGTAGTGAGGAGAACTGACATGGAGAAACATATTGGGTTGATTTTGGGTGATGCCTTTGTGGTAGATTTGCACAAGTACGGTTAGGAAAGACACTTTGATGGCGATTTCAGTTTGGAAGGAGTGGACACATTGTGGTGCGCTGTGCCTGTCCGCACTTTCGGCATTATGCTTGAACTTTGCTGTCAACCAGCCAGTTTCGCTACAGTGCACATTGTCGTTGTGTATTATGGCGGCATGCATTTGGGTTACATGGCTTGTTCACGTTTGTTCCGTCAACTGAAGAGGTTGATGAATGCAGTGAAGAGGATTTTTCCCACTGCCCAGGTGGTTTTCTCAGCCATACCACCAAGAAGAATATGGGACTATCCTAATGTATGTTGTTCCCAGCCAGAGGCTGGAAGGGGTCTCATCAACAGAAGCATGTGTGATTTTTTTTTTTGTCCGCTCGTGGGATGTTCTTCTGCAACAATGACAGCATTAATTCTCGAAATGCGGTGTTGTTCCATGCAAATGGCATTTCTTTGTCCAGCATTGGTGATGCTCTTTTGTTTGCCCATCTACAGGAGGCATTGAAATGTTTACTGTAAGAATGTGACGAGGTGAAGAAAACAGAACACACTATGAAAAAATGCAAATAAAGGTGTTTCTCTAGAAGCATCTAAAAAAAGAAGAAAAAAAAGGATCTTTTCGGAGCCATCCTGTCACGCCCCCACACACACCCCATCCCCCACTTCCCCCCTCACACCTGTCTCTCCCACCAGGCGCTTCTCGCCGTCGTGTTCTCCATCCACATCAGCAGGGGAAGCACGGCAGGCGGGATACCATGTTGGGCGGACCCGCCTATTTTCGCCCTTATCCGCGCTGGCGGTTGCCATGGCGCCTCCTGCACAGCCGGCGACGCCAGTTTACCAGGAAGTACCGGCAGCACCAATCGCTGGCCACGTTGGGCTCCACGTAACGCGTGCGAGTGGTCACGTGATGCGTCACGTGACACCGCTCGCCGCTTCAAAAGAAGCCGGCAAACACAACACTTTGCTTCACAGCTACTTCTCCGGAGGACTGCCAGGCGTTACCTATTGCATCCTGTTACTCTCCTTACCTCGACCTTGGAACGTTTCACTTGGACCTGCTCTCGGATTACCCTTGGACTTTGGCGTGCTCTCTGATCTCCCGGACACCTGACACCTGTTTGTACTCTGGACTTGCCTTTGGATTACCCTTCTGTTTCTGCAAACCTCGGATTGCTTCAAGTTTTGCCACGGATCAAGTTCTTGCTCCACCAGGTGTTTTCAGGAGTGCCAAGTACATCATCTCAGCCTGCTGTGGGTTCCCCTGCTGTCTGTATAGGTCTCTTACCTATGCTCCACCCCTTTAGGTAAGCTGCTGTCACTGTATCTTGTTTGCTCCCTCTGCCAATTGCCTTTTGGGTGTTTCCTTGATTATAACCCTTTGCCTTACAGCACTCGGGGGTCCTTCCGGTGTTCCCGGTACGAGGCTGACGACGACACTCCACACCTGTGGCCTCAAGGATTGCTAGGGCAGTGTTTACATTCTGCTCGAGCGGTACTTGGGGACGGAGGCATTACATAACTGCACGACCATCAAGTCGGACCCATCGAGTTAGAACAGACTGTGAAGCCTTATGGTCGTCCAGTTATGGATGTTTCAGCCGGGAACCCTGTGACTGCCTTAATGCAAGCAGTGACATCGCTTAGGGCAGATATGGCAGCTGCTACCACTGCCCTCCGCACTGACATGGCTGCTGCCACCACTGCATTGAACCACCGCCTTGATGCAATGCAAAGCACACAACATCCCTTACCTGTTGACGCCGAGTTCGGCGATGCCAGCCCACCCCAAAACCCGATTCCTGTCACACCACCCACCCTGCCAGCCCCGTCTGTGGTGGTTCAGACCCCATTTCCTCTAGCAGCCCCTGAGAGGTATCAGGGGGATCCTAAGAAATATTGCACCTTCATAAACCAGTGCAAGCTGCATTTCTTGTGCCGACCCCAGGCTTTCTCTGATTCTGTCTCTAAGGCGGCTTTTCTTCTCTCCCATTTGTCGGGTGTGGCAGCCACGTGGGCCAATCCATTGTTGGAGGGCGACCGTCCTGCCCTGTACGATTTTGAGTTATTGACCCAAGAAATGGCCAAGGTTTTCGACACTAGATATAAAGCCCAATCCAGAGATATGGAACTCCTGGATCTTACTCAAGGCCGGTCCACCCTCATTGAGTATATCACCAAGTTCAACCAGCTCCCCACTGAGACCTCCTGGCCAGAGAACAAAAAGGCAGTGATCTACTATCGGGGCTTGTGTGGTTCCATGAAGGATGCTTTATCTGTGGTGTCTTCTCTTCCCTCACTCTATACCGACCTAGTTGATTTGACCTTGCAAATCGACGCCAGACGGGCAGAACGTAGTGGGGAAGCAGGGCTATCCCATACCTCACTTTCAACCACATCCGGCACCTCACCCAAACCCATGCAGATCGGCGGGGTACGCAGCCCCATTACTCATGCTGAACGAGAGCGCAGAAGGGCGGACAATGCTTGCTTCTACTGCGGTCTCAACTGGCATTTTGGAAGGAGTGTCCCCGTCGGCCAAAGAACAAAATTCCGGGTTTTCCGAAGACTCGCCCTTGAGATCAGGGGTTGGGGCGAGTCCTATACAAAATTCCTCTGATCCGGCTTTTGGTCCCGTCCGACCTTAAACCCTGCTTCAGGTATCTCCCATGCAGTACGAATAGTGATCGATTCTGGAGCTACAGGCTGCTTTATAGATATAGCGCTAGCCAGTTCACTGAACTTACCTCTGATCACAAAAAAACACCCCGAACCGGTTCATGCAGTAGACGGGACGTCCCTAGCCTCTGGACCAATCCTGAAACAGACAGCCCCGTTGGAATTAATCATACAGGAAGTCCATAGAGAGACCATGTCATTTGATCTCATAGCCACACCTCAGTTTGGAGTCATCCTGGGCATTCCTTGGCTGAAAAGGCACAATCCTGTGATTAACTGGGGCACGCGTCAGGTCTCCTTCGAATCAGAAACGTGCCAATACTACTGCCTGCTCGAGACACCTCGGGTTTCCAGCCCCGCAGACATCCTAGGGGTAGTCACTTCTTTAGCCATAGAAGACAGGTCCGACACCCAGGACACTCACATGATAGGGGCGGTCACGAACAACATACCTCCTGAGTATCATGAGTTCTGGGCTGTGTTCGACAAAGGCTCTGCGGAAGGTCTTCCTCCGCATCGACCCTACGACTGCCCCATTGATTTAGTTCCGGACGCTCCAATCCCAAAGGGCCGGATCTACTCCCTAACCCAGACGGAAGAGCGAGTCCTGCAAGAGTACATACAGCAGACCCTGCGTCTGGGTCACATTCGCCCGTCAACATCCCCAGCTGCAAGTCCTATCTTCTTTGTGCCAAAGAAGGAAGGGGATCTCCGTCCTTGCATAGATTACAGCCGTTTGAACGCCATCACGGTAAAAAACCGCTATCCCATACCTCTTATTACCCCGTTGTTAGACAAACTCACTCATGCCACGATTTACACCAAACTGGATCTTTGGGGGGCGTACAATCTCGTACGCATGCGTGATGGAGATGAATGGAAGACGGCCTTCTGCTCACGACAAGGGTTGTTCGAGTATACAGTTATGCCGTTTGGCCTCTGTAATGCTCCTGCTACGTTTCAGCGCTTCATGGATGACATATTCAGCGATATCCTGAACGCCTACGTGGTAGTGTACTTAGATGACATACTGGTTTTCTCTTCCTCCCTCGATGAACACATCACGCATGTTAAGGAAGTGTTGGTACGACTCCAAGCCAACGCATTATTTACTAAACCCGAGAAGTGTCTTTTCCACACCAGTCAGGTTGAGTTCTTGGGGTTCCATATCTCCCCCGGGGGTCTCTCTATGAATCAGTCCAAAGTCTGGGCAATCAAGAATGGCCAATTCCGACCACACTCAAGCAACTGCAGTCATTTTTGGGTTTCGCTAACTTTTACCGACAATTCATTGCTGGGTTCTCCTCTATCGTAGCACCACTCACTGCGCTCACCTGCCCTTCCGTCCCCTACGTCTGGTCCGTGACACAACAAAACGCCTTTGACTCTCTGAAAACCATGTTCACCACGGCTACGGTGTTGCAACACCCTGACCCTGAACTCCTGTTTGTCCTTGAGGCAGACGCATCCTCCTATGCACTAGGCGCTGTACTGTCCCAAACATGTCCTGCCACTGGTCGTCTGCATCCGGGTGCATTATACTCTCGCAAGTTTACGGCAAGCGAATTGCACTACACAGTTACGGAAAAAGAACTATTGGCCATTAAGGATGCTCTACAGATCTGGAGACACCACCTCTTGGGCGCAAAACACCAGACTGTGGTGTTCTCCGATCATAAGAATCTCCAGGACCTTGCCTCTCTGAAATGTACAAACAGCCGACAGGTACGTTGGCATCTCTTCTTTGCCGCGTTCGACTTCGTGGTCAAACATAGACCTGGTGTCGGGCATGGGAAAGCAGATGCTCTGTCTCATTCCCCTGAGGAGGAGGTTCTCCCATCCTTCCCTGAAACCTTGTTGAGTGAGACTCATGTAGTTTTTGTCTGCATACCGTCGCCTTCTTTACAGTCCACCATACGACAGTGGGTCTCCCGCTATCCACAATCACTAACAGAATGGGATCCGGTTATGCAGGATGGGCTACCCTTTGTACACGGGAAGCTCTTTCTTCCCACAAGCGAAACCAGGAACCTGGCGTTAGACTGGTCTCATGATGCTGCCATTAATGGTCACCCCGGGCAGCATCGTACTCTAGACCTACTCAAATGCTGGTGTTGGTGGCCGACTATGAAACGCGACGTACAGAACTACGTCAATACCTGCTCAGTCTGTGCCCAGGGCAAGTCACGCAGGGGCCGACCTCTGGGTCTCCTTCTCCCTCTCCCCGTTCCTCCACGACCCTGGCACACGGTCTCAATGGACCTGATTACAGATCTGCCACGTACACAGGGTTTCGATACTATTTGGGTCGTTGTCGACTCCTATACCAAACTGGCCCGTTTCGTACCATGCAAGGGGGTACCCTCAGCCCCGGTCTTGGCCAAGCATTTCTTTAGGTCTGTGTTCTGTCTCTTTGGCCTGCCCCATGTGTTGGTGTCCGATCGAGGCACGCAGTTCACCTCCCGTTTCTGGCGGGCCCTCACCTCTCTGTTGGGTATCGATGCTCATTATTCCTCTGCTTACCATCCAGAGAGCGACGGGCAAACCGAGAGGGTCAATCAGACATTGGAGCAGTACCTACGCTGCCTAACATTACAGTACCAGGACACTTGGCTCAACCTGTTGCATCTCGCTGAGTTCGCTTATAACAATACACTTCACTCTGCTACTGGGTTCTCGCCTTTCTTCGCCCTCTATGGCCAACACCCCTGTACTCTCCCCATTCCAGACTTCTCCTCTTCTGATACCCCTGCCGCTTCGGCCTGTGCTCGGGATTTGGTCTCGGTCCATGCCCAAACATTGTTCCACCTGCGCGAAGCCCAGACCTCCATGAAAACCGCTGCTGACAGGAGGAGGGCGGATGCGCCTGCTTACAAAGTAGGGGACCGGGTTTGGCTCTCTACCCGCCATTTGCACATCCCTGGCTGTCGCAAGCTTCTCCCTCGTTTTGTGGGTCCATATGAGGTGGTCAAGGTCCTGAACCCAGTGGCAATACGCCGGGCGGTGCCGCCCGCCTGGCGGATCCACCCGGTGTTTCACGTCTCCCTGCTTAAGCCATGCCCTGGCCCTACCCAGTTGGCTACCCCTCCTGCCCCGGTCTCTGTCTCATCCCCCGATGTGTTTGAGGTGCGGGCTATTCTGGGTTCCCGTATGTACAGGGGCGGGTTGCATTATCTAGTGGACTGGCTGGGTTACGGCCGTGAGGACCGCTCCTGGGTTGCCTCCCAGGATGTACATGCTCCTCGCTTGGTGGCCGATTTCACCGTGAACATCCGTCCAGCCCACGCGGTCGTGGGCCTTTGAGGGGGGCTCTGTCACACCCCCACACACACACCCCATCTCCCACTTCCCCCCTCAAACCTGTCTCTCCCACCAGGCGCTTCTCGCCGTCATGTTCTCCATCCACATCAGCAGGGAAAGCACGGCAGGCGGGATACCATGTTGGGCGGACCCGCCTCTTTTCGCCCTTTTCTGCGTTGGCGGTTGCCATGGCGCCTCCTGCACAGCCGGCGACGCCAGTATACCAGGAAGTACCGGCAACACCAATCGCTGGCCGTGTTGCGCTCCACGTAACGCGTTTGAACGGTCACGTGATGCGTCACGTGACACCGCTCGCCGCTTCAAAAGAAGCCGGCAAACACAACACTTTGCTTCACAGCTACTTCTCCGGAGGACTGCCAGGCGTTACCTATTGCTTCCTGTTACTCTCCTTACCTCGACCTTGGAACGTTTCACTTGGACCTGCTCTCGGATTACCCTTGGACTTTGGCGTGCTCTCTGATCTCCCGGACACCTGACACCTGTTTGTACTCTGGACTTGCCTTTGGATTACCCTTTTGTTTGTGCAAACCTCGGATTGCTTCAAGTTTTGCCACGGATCAAGTTCTTGGTCCACCAGGTGTTTTCAGGAGTGCCAAGTACATCATCTCAGCCTGCTGTGGGTTCCCCTGCTGTCTGTATAGGTCTCCTACCCATGCTCCACCCCTTTAGGTAAGCTGCTGTCACTGTATCTTGTTTGCTCCCTCTGCCAATTGCCTTTTGGGTGTTTCCTTGATTATAACCCTTTGCCTTACAGCACTCAGGGGTCCTTCTGGCGTTCACGGTACCAGGCTGATGACGACACTCCACACCTGTGGCCTCAAGGATTGCTAGGGCAGTGTTTACATTCTGCTCGAGCGGTACTTGGGGACGGAGGCATTACATAACTGCAACGAATTAGTGGCTGCAATGCAGAACTTAACTGCAGAGGTACAATCCTTGCGAACAGAGAACATCACTCTCCGACCGCAAGTTGTCTTACAGCGAGATGATCATGGCGACTTGCCAACTATGCCGCTCTCCTTCGGCAAATACGATGGACACCCTGGAGGACTGAACGATTTCATAGTCGCCTGTAAGGTATACTTCGCCTTCCGACCCCATGCCTATGATTCTGCCAGAACCAGAGTCGGTTTCATCATTGCTAATCTCACTGGGAACGCTCTATCCTGGGTCACCCCTTTGGTGACGAATAATGATCCATCCCTGAACGACTATGACCATTTTTTGGAAATATTCAAGGAGAGGTTCGACAGACCCGAAGTACTCTACTCCTCTTTGGAGGCTATTCTCCACGTTCGACAGGGGAATACAGATCTTCAAACATACATTTCCCGCTTCCAGAGACTCGCGGCCAAGGCAGATTGGCTGGATTCAGCCCAACAGACCATATTTAGATGTGGTCTTCATGACGAGATCAAGGACGAGCTTGCGCGGGTAGCTAGACCTGCTTCCTTCCAAGATCTGATGACTTTGTCCCTCCAAATAGAATTCCGATTGCAAGAACGTCGTCAGGAGAGAAGGCGTCTTCGTGGAACTCTTCAGGCTATCAGTCTCCCTTCCCCTTCACTGCAACCCAGAGCCACCAACACTGCAGAAGAACCGATGCAAATTGGAGCCACCCAAGGTCCCTTGACTCCGGAAGAGAGAAGACGACGTCCCGATGCAGGATTGTGTATGTACTGTGGTTCTTCAAAGCACCTATTAAGAGACTGTCCAGAGGTACCCCCTCGACGGAAGGAAAACTCCAGTCCCCGCTCTGCTGCAAGTGAAGTGTTGGGGGTCTTGACAAGTACCCTTGCAACAACTCAAGAACCCTAGAAGATTCAGTGTAAAACAGTTTGATGGTGTTTAGGGTAAATTTGTGGTTATCTGAGTCTGGTCCCACCAAGGTATTGGCCATGTTGGACTGCGGAGCAGCAGGGAATTTCATGGACCTAAAATAGGCCATGGAACACCAGGTGTCTACGAGGCCAAAGACAAACCCTATATACAGTAGAGGGAGTAGATGGCATGCCCTTGTCTTCAGGACCCATCACTACCGAGAAGATCCCTTTGAAGATGAGAATGGGCAATCATGAAGAGTATGTGGTATTCGATCAGATCCGGGCAGCGCACTTTCCTTTGGTGATTGGAATTCCGTGGTTAAGAAGGCATAACCCGCACGTCGACTGGGCTGCTAACAAGGTGAGCTTCCACTCCCCGTTTTGTAAGGCAAATTGTATGAACCAACCTACCGGCTATACCACTAAAGTACGATCCAAGGAGGGTCCTCCACTCCACGGTCCCTTGATAATATCATCGATTCCTCTCCAGTATCAAGAATTTTCAGAGGTATTCTTGGATACTGTACCCAGACTATTGCCTCCACACAGGGCTGAAGACTGCTGCATTGACTTGATTCCTGAGGCAATAGTTCCTTTTGGGCGCAGGTACTCTTTGTCACTCCCCGAGCGGAGAGCCCTTTGCGATTACTTAAATGCCAATCTGCAGAATGGGCTCATCAGGGAATCTAGATCCACATGTGGGGCCTCTTTATTTTTCATTCCCAAAAAAGACACTGCCGAGTTACGCCCTTGTATAGATTACCGAGGCCTCAACAAGGTAACTATCCAGGACAGGTATCCCATGCCATTGATACGGTACATTCTAGAGGCCGTACAAGGTGCTGTGTACTTTACCAAATTAGACCTGAGAGGTGTGTACCACCTACTACGTATAAGAAAAGGAGACGAATGGAAAACAGCTTTCCGCACCCCATTTGGCTTATTTGAATATAGAGTAATGCCGTTTGGACTTGTAAATGCGCCAGACGTTTTCCAAAGATACATGGACAAGGTGTTTGCTGACATGTTGTTTGCATCAGTGGTGGTGTACCTTGATGACATCTTGGTATTCTCTTGGACTCTTTCCGAGCACCGACAACAAGTCAGGCAGGTGTTACAGCATCTACAGTCCCATCAACCGCTGGTAAAGCCTGAAAAGTGCCAGTTTGAAACAACTTCTGTATCCTACTTGGGATTTATCCTTTCCAAAGAGGGAATAGAGATGGATCCAATCAAGATAAAGGCGATTAGAGAGTGGAAAGAACCGACCAACATCACGGAATTGCAGAGCTTCCTAGGATTAGCCAACTTTTATAGGAGGTTCATTCCCAATTTCTCAAACACAGTGCTTCCTCTGACTTCACTGCTTAAGAAAGGGGTTAAGTTTAGTTTTGGGGAGAACCCTAGGGAGTTTTTGTGACTCTCAAGAATTGCTTTTCTACTGCACCCATATTGGTCCAGCCAGATCAAACCAAGCCTTACATTTTGGAAACCGATGCTTCCATGGGGGCGATCAGGGCCATCCTGCTGCAGGAATCAGAGGACGGATGTGAACATCCGTTTGCTTATTACTCTAAGACCCTGACTACCAGTGAGCGCAATTATTCTGTGCTCGAAAGGGAGTTGTTGGCGATCAAGTTGGCTTGTCAGGAGTGGCGTCATCTTTTACAAGGGGCTGCACACTGCTTTACCATCTGAACGGATCACCGTAACCTTTGGGTCTTGCAACAGATGGAATGTATCAATGCACGTCATGCCAGGTGGGCCTACGTCTTTCTGCAATTCGACTTTATCTTAACCTACATTCATGGAACTGAAAACAAGAAGGCAGATGCCTTGTCTCGGAGTATCGGGGAAGGCTCTGGTGCTTGCATGGGTCATGACTTGGTCTTTCCGGGTCTGAAGATTGTAGCTTCTACGCTATCTTTCCTCCAAGAGCTGATTCCCCAGTACCAACTCAACTCCAACCTTTCCCCTTCTATCACTCAAGGAAGGGATGGGTTGTATAACCATGAAGAGGCTCTGTTCATTTCCACTAAGAGGCTCCAAAAATGTGTCCTATCATGGTGTCACAACACCCCCTTAACAGGACATCCAGGGGTCAGAAAGACTAATAACTTCCTACACAGGTGGTATTGGTGGCCTATACTTAAAAAGGATGTTGATCAATATGTATCTACCTGTTCTGTTTGTGCGTCCAACAAACATCGGACGGGAAAACCTTTAGGATTGTTACAACAAAAAGCACTACCTGAATGCCTTGGGAACATATATCCACCGACTTCATTGTGGATCTCCCCCTGTCAAATGGCATGACTGTGATAATGGTAACAATTGATTCATTCAGTAAGCTTACCCACTTTTCTGCCTTTAAGCAAGTTCCTTCTGCATCTGAGACAGCAGCTGTGTTTCTCCGAGCTGTAGTCCGCCTGCATGGATTGCCCCGGACAATAGTGTCAGACCGTGGACCTCAGTTCACTTCAAAATTCTGGGCTTCTCTCTGCCAGAATTTGGGTATCCACAGGGCTATTTCTTCAGGTTACCACCCACAGAGCAATGGGCAGACTGAAAGACTGAACACCAGCCTGGAACAATATTTGAGGTGTTTCTGCAGTCCACAGCAGGGAGAATGGTATTGTTTCCTTCCGCAAGCAGAGTTTGCCTATAACAATGCCCTTCACACATCGATTCAAATGAGCCCTTTTTTTGTACATATGGATATAATCCTCAGCATTTACCCTAGCTCAGTCCTCCTTCTACCAAGATCCCTGCCTTTGATGGAGTCCTGAAGGACCTGTACGAAGTTCATGAGCTCGCAAAAAAGGCACACCTGGTCAGTCAACAAACACAAAAGATATGGGCTGACAGACGCCAGGGCTCCAACCCAAAGTGGGAGATAGGGCAATTAGTCTGGTTATCCACCCGATTTTTGCCACGATGGGTTCACTCAGGCAAATTTTCCCCGCAATGCCTTGGACCTTTTCCTATTGTACAACAAATCAACCCAGTGGCCTTTAAGCGCAAACTCCATGTCTATCTTAAAAGAGTGCATCCGGTCTTCAATGTCTCGTTGCTCAAGGAGCCTAAGGAGGATCCATTCCAAACACCTGTCCATAGGGGGGGAGTACTCAAGTAAACCAGAACCCTGAGGAATATGAAGTGGCCTATTTGGTTGATTCCTGGTATCGCCGGGGTAGGTTACAATACTTGGTCCATTGGAAAGGGTACCCAGTGGAGGAAAGGTCTTGGGAACCAGTGAGCCACATACATGCACCTCGACTGGTGAAAAGGTTTCACCATTTCCACCCGGGTAAACCCGGGTGTCCCCCGAGGAAAAGGGGGCATACTGTCAGGAATCGCCAGTGGAAGCTATGGAATGTTTGGAGGCATTGACTTAAGCAGGGTAACGCCTAGTCCTCATTAAATATGGTGTACTGCCCTATAAGGTCCGGCTCCTCCCACCCAGCCGATGTGTTGTATCTGTATTTTTACCTGCTACTACGCCTGTTACTCCAGTTGCCTTTTGCAATCACTTTCCTTCTTTAGTCTACCATGTATATGCTTCCTTTTTCTTGCATTCCTATTTTTTTCCTAGTGTACGGTATTTCCTTCGTGTTGTGTGTATTTGAGCCTATCCTTGCCTTCTGATTTTTTCTTATTTTTCCTGACGCTCTCTGCCAGTATCTGCCTACTACTTTCGTCCGTCTTCGATGCTTGTTTGTTTTTCATTCCCTGCAGCGTTGCCACTCGGCTCGCTGCCTTCGTCCGTCTCAGACGTTTTGTTTATTTAACTTCCTTTGCGACACTGCCGTTCGGCTTGTTGCTTTTGTCACCTCGGGCGTGAACAACGTTTATGATCACTATTCTTCCTTTCCTT
Source organism: Ambystoma mexicanum (assembly GCF_040938575.1). Classification (NCBI taxonomy): domain Eukaryota; kingdom Metazoa; phylum Chordata; class Amphibia; order Caudata; family Ambystomatidae; genus Ambystoma; species Ambystoma mexicanum. The sequence goes on along the minus strand of NC_090921.1, from coordinate 958,566,524 downwards.
TCCCCTTCACGGCTTCTGTCCGTTCATACTGCACTGTCTTGTCACCCTGTAATCATTGCAGTTTTCCTCTGCCACCCGGGAGTTATCTGCTGGTTCTGTATTACATCTACTTTGATTTTGCTAATTTCAGAGAGGTACTCACCTTCTTTTCTAACATGCCATTTCTGAGTTCTTCCTTTTGTCAGCTCCTATACCTTTCCTTACCTGTTATTCCGGTCTATCTTCCTGTTTAATTCCTTCTGTACTTCCTTTGGTATACTTCTTTCTCGGGACCTTCAGTGCCAATCTCAGTTTTGTCATCCAGTGCGGATTGCCTTTGCTGGATTTCGGTCTTTGGATATTGCACCATCCTCGGAATCCACCATCTTAACCAGGGTTTTTTCTGCCTTCCGGATTTTTCCCTGGGAGCAAGGCTGGCCCCCTGGGGTTCCCCGAGGGTAGAGTCTCACTTCTGCCAAGGTGGCCTCCGGAGGGGCCAGACCTTATTTACACGAGAGAAAAGGACATAAATTCAAGACTCAGAACCCTCGGAAGGTGAAGAAGGAATGGAAAAGGACTGAAGCGATTCTTAAGGAACTTACTTCTGAAGAATTAGGTGAGGAGAAGGGGGAGACAGACACTAAGCTTGACAGTTTGTGCCTTTCTAAAAGATGTTGGCATGTCCTCTTTTCACAATGAAAATATTATGTTTCATAGCACATACATTTTTCGCAGAGATGGAGTCCATCTTACTTATGTTGGTAATGACATTTTTTGGAGAAATTTACAAAATGCATTGCTTCCTTTTGTGGAATTACAGCCATCCATTTTTCAGTAGGTGTTTACTATTTCAAGTTTTTCAAACACAAAAAAACACCACCAAAAGGCTCTTTTCAGAGCCACCACTTCTTCCTAGAGAAAAGTGCAAAGATTTTGATTTGGCTAGCACTCCAAAATTTTAGATGTTTGCGAACTGTTCGCTGACTTTTAAAAAAAAAAATGCACAGGGCCCTGCTCCATTTATTTGTCACTTCTATTTTTAGAATGTGAAAGGCGGCTCTGAAAAGAGCCTTTTTTTGTTTTTTGTTTGGATTTTTGTTGTTTTATAATTTTTTTGTTTTTTTACACACGACACACTAGGAGAGGAGGGGAAAGGAGGATAAGGGGGGACACCAACCACAGGGATAAGAAAGGGCGGGTGGAGAGAGGAAGATGTAGGGTGGGCCTTATTTAGGTAGTGGGCAGGTCTTCTCATGCTCTGAGACCAGAGTCTCAAAAGCACTTTGAAGTCTCTCCCCCCTGCAGAGTACTGTGTCGCAGTACATACACAAAACTGTGACCCTTGAAAGGTAAGGGTCATCAGAATTGTGAATGGCCTGTGAGGCAGCTGGAGGGATGCGCTCTCCCACAGGCGTGTCTCTTGTGGTGAGAGGAACGGAAATAGAGGATGAAGTAGAGGAACTCAACCTACTATGCTCCTCACAAGGTACAACCTTGCGAATGGCCCCACTGTGGAACAACCTTAGGTGTCGCTTCATAGTAGTCGTACCAAAGCTGTACGAACCAAGCTTCCCGCGACTCAGCACCATTTTGCACTGGTTGCAGGTAACTTTTTTCGCACGTGCCTTGGATACACTACCATGATGGTAAATAACCGCCACACCCAAGACTCATGGCGAGTGCTGGTAGTAGGGACTTCCACTACCTCATCCTCGTCATCCTCTTCATCCTCCTCTATATCCTCATGCCTGTTCCCCTCTTCAGGCCCTTGGGGAGGTGGTGGTGGCGGAGGGGCTGGGGGTGGTGCTGAGGCAGATGTAGCACCAGGTGGCAGTAGAGGATCCATGGATGCCATCAGGTTTCAGAAAAATAATGGAAAGTTGGTAGCAAAATACACTGTGTTCTGTAAGGTAGCCAGAAAAACAATGAGGATGAGCTCTGGGGTGTGGCCTTTTATAGGGGTGCTGGTGCACGGTTCACGGACAGCCGCGCTGTCCGCGGACAGAACAAACACCCCAAAAGGACTCAAAAAGTTCTAAAAAATATCTAGAAAGTCAGGGTTATTGTCTGGGACATGTGCTATGCTGCATTTGTAGTATAAAATACTGTGGATTGCCCGAAAAGGTACTTTTAAAATGTTCGGGGACCCGGACAGTGTCCGCAATTCAGGACACACGCTCAGCGTGGGTGCGGTCACATGATGGCGCCGTGAACATGGCCGCGAACGGGAGAGGTATTCGCAGGACATCAGCTGCACGGGAACGGTTGTGCGCATGCGCGCAGGTGTTCTACGGACAGTGTTCGGGTCCTGAAATTAATTAAAGGTGCGACACAAGCGACGCTAACAGTAACAGACAGGCGCAATGTTCGGAGAACTTACGGGTGTGGTGCGCATGTGCGTAGATGTTCTTTAGGCAGTATGGACAGGTATAGTGTTCTTAGAACACCTACATTTTGGTTAATTGGACATCCCGGACACCGAGTGTGTTCTCAGAACAGTTTCAACTTGCCTGCAAACAGTACGGACAGGTGTAGTGTCCTTAGGACACCTCCCTTTTGATTAATGCAGACATCCCGGACACCTCTTGTGTTCTTAGAAAAGTTTCAACTTGCCAACGAACAGTACGAACAGGTATAGTGTCCTTAGGACACCTCCATTTTGATTAATTACGAACATCACGAACACAAGGTGTGTTCTTAGAACAGTTTCAACTTGCTTGCGAACATCACAGACAGGTATAGTGTCCTTAGGACACCTCCATTTTCAGTAATTACGGACATCATGGACACCTCTTGTGTTCTAAGAACAGTTTCAACTTGCCTGGGAACAATGCAGACAAGTATAGTGTCCTTAGGATACCTCCATTTTGAGTAATTACGGACATTATGGACACCTCTTGTGTTCTAAGAACAGTTTCAACTTGCCTGGGAACAGTACGGACAGGTATAGTGTCCTTAGCACACCGCTATTTTAGTTTGATTGCGGACATCCCAGATACCGAATGTGTTCTTAGAACAGTTTGGACTTGCTTGAGAACATTACGGACAGGCATAATGTTCTTAGAACATATTCATTTTGGTTAATTGCGGACATTCCGGACACCTCGTTTGTTCTTAAAACAGTTTAAACTTGCCTGCGAACAGTACAGACAGGTGTAGTGTCCTTAGGATGCCCCCATTTTCGTTTGTTTACGGACATTCCGACACCCGCGGTGTCTGCAGACACCTCAACTGCTTTTTAAAAAAAATTAGGGCACAGTATAATAATTTTACTTTATTATATATGGATGTAAAATTTATGACAGAGAAGGTGAAGCAGAAGCTGAGACAAACACAGGAGAATTGGGGGTTTCAAGAGGATTCATATGAGGTGAAGAAGGGATGGAAGTCTCATCAAAATGTTTTTGTTCATGGAGAGGGTTTGGGGATAATTGACTGGGATATGGTGAGGGGGGACAGGTACATGTGGGACAATGGTATCTAATTTTTTATTTCAAGTGATCCTCCACAAAGTTTTTCAAATTGTTGAAATTTGCCATGAGTATGTCCATTTTTTCTTCCATGCGCTGGAGAGTCTTATCCAAAATTTCTTTTTGTGTACTATTTTCAATGTTTGTATGGCCTGTAAAAAAAAATGTATATGTTACATGTATATAAAATAATACTTATTAATTGGTTTATATAGAAAAGTGTCTACCACTAGGTTCACTATCTTCAGACATTTCCTCACGTGGGAAATTCTCCCCTAGCCACTCAAGAGTACTAGACATTTATGTGAGAAAAAATAATTATCACTTTTTTGTGCCTAATACAGACATTTTTGAAATATATGAGTAAAATGAAGTACACTTACTAGCTTCTGGAAAGGTGTATTCTTACTGGTTTGTAGCTCTGCTGTTGCTCCTAGTTGTGGAGCTTCTGTGAGGTAATTATGTTGGAAGCCTATCTTTCTTCTTTTGGTATATTCCATTTTAGAACATATTGTATTTAAATGAATGGTTGATGTGTTACATATATGGGTTACACTTCTTATTTATTACTACATATAATGTGTATGTGTGCTGGTTTGTGAACTTGTGTAGTGTTCATATGTTATAACAATTTAAGATACCCCCCAGACTTTTTGGGTAGTGCTGCTGTTGTCCGCGCCTGTCCGCAGACATACGAAGAGTTTGCGGACATCAAATTCAGTAGCGGGGGTTCAGTATGTTCTATGTTACATGTACATAAAGTCAGAGATATTATTGTTAACCTGTGCTACTAAAAACCTATGAAATTCAGTAAAAAAATGTTGTTAAAGGGAAGTTATGGTTAAGTTGTACTACTAAAAACCTATGAAATTCAATAAAAACACTTTGCTAAAGGGATGTTAGTATTCCAAGTAAAACCGAAAAACCCCTGAAATTCGCCAGTTATGGTAAGTTAAACAACCATAACTCGCGCCACCACTGTGCACTGCTAAGACTATCACCCATGACATCAAAGATGACATCACAAATGTAATTGATGACATCACTGATGACATCACATGTGCATTTACTTTTCATAAAAAGTCTTTGCAATGGATTCTTATTATAATGTTCACAAAAAGGTGTCAAGGATCATTTGATATATATGGAGAGAGAGAGAGAGAGAGAGCGAGAGATATTGTAGTTTGAGTGTCCTGCGTGATATTTATTTAATTTACAATAAGGTGAGAGGGAAAGGGGTGTAGGCCATTTAGGGGTTCATGCCTACCGTGTTTTCTCTATTATTGCTGTTACTATTGACTTTATAATATCTTTAATGTGATATTTACACATGCTCATTAATTCACTTTCTTCCCTATTTTCCATACCAGACTGAACTATTTCACATAGATCATCTCTGACTAGTGCACTAGAAATCCCCTGTACGTGCCCCAACCAGGCTCCTGTTGTATTACAATGCAACGCTTCACACGCACCCATCACCCCTCCGTATGAGAACCTTGCCCTTGCTTGTAGGTCAGAGTGTTGCGAGTAGGAATAACGTGTTCAGTTACAGACATTGATTTTCATGAGGTTAAGTCCTATATTGCCTGTTTCCAGACATCTCTGCAAGGCGTCATGTTTCTCTAAGAATACCTTCTTTAGCCAGTTTTGTGTCTGCATTTTTCTTCAATTGTGCATCACAGACAATAGAATTAATATTCATAACGAGCATTGCCAAGCCAATAGGGTTGGTGTTAATTAAATTTTGCATTAGTACACACGAGGAGCAGGGAACAATAATTACAATTGAATAGGTTCAAGAAAAATAGGTGTTCTCAGAATACTCCTGTTTTTTTGTCCCCCTCTGCATAAAGAAAGAATACATGTATTCAAGCTCCGTTGTAGAATCAATCTTATTCTTTATCTAAAGTTATACAGTTCAACATAAAATGGACGCTCCAGAGTTAACATCAAAAAAAGGGGAGGTTTTTGACCGGAAGTACAGAAAATATTTACAACACACGGAACCAAAAGTATCTTGGTAAAACAACCACTTTGTGTGTGCAAGACAAAATCAAATTCAAGTATCATTTGTCATGAAGTTCCCATGGGAATAGCAAACATATAGACATTTGGACATTTATAACATCACATAAACTTTTCAAAAAAGACAAGTCATTTTCTCTGTGTAAAGCAGCATAAATATACTGCAGTTGGGGATAGTGTGTCTACACCACTGTGTTTCAGCCGTTTCTAGGTGGGCTTAGTATGCCACATCTGGTGTACGGCCTTCATCAGGACGGGGGTCTGTACTGTATGATGTCTGAGCTGCAGGGGGATGGGAGACAGTTGTCAGGGGGGTATTCATGCACCGATTATTTAAAGAAGAATAAATCATGCGCTGTGTAGTATTGAAAACACACACAGCTTACCTATGGGTGTATTAATTCCACAGATTCTGTTATTTAGAAGATACATAAGCCACAAGGGCTAATCTCTGTCTGATCCTATCGTGAAAAACAGAAAGATTGGGTTTTTTTATTAGTACGAAGATCACCTACGTAGGGATCAACTCGGTGAAGGCGGGCACTATTTTCATGAAACAGACTCTTACCTCTCAGCCGGAGGTGAAATTTCACTTTTAAATGATGTCCTGTTCGCTATAGTGCTCCACCCCTCGGTCCTCCCCACTCTCCGCACCTTATTCCAAGTCCTCCAGGTGTAGCTGCCTGTGAGACCTAAGATGGTTTGTGTTACAGACTATAAAATTACCTAAAAGAGGAGGGGATATATCCACTATGTTCCATAAATTGGAACAACGATGGATATATCGCCTTGATACAGTAAAGCATGGCTTCAATATTTCGGTGGAATGGGGAGCCCTTATTACACACTAAAGGGAAGGGAACGACCATTATCCACTTACAATATATGAATATATTAATTTTGGTGATGGGTTAACAATGGTTTTCCAACTGTACAACAATCTGGTATCACCGCATTTGAGCAGTTTATAAATAAACAAATAAATATATGCAACTGTTGTGCCAATAACCATTACACTACGTATATATAAATATATGTACAATTAACCATGTGGGTGGTCCCCCCAAAAGGTGCAGTAATCTCAGATAAAATTGAGTCGGTTCCCTTTTTCAGCAGAAGGCGTTACCGCTCAGGAACACGATCAAACATGAAAAAGGTAAAGTAGTCCCTCATTGATGTTTAGGAACGGAGTAATTAGTCCATCCTTTTTGTTCACCTACTATTTAGGTACTTAAGTCCTCTTTCTATCGCGATCATGATCGTGATGCGAGCCTTAAAAGACACACGTCGCAGATCAACAAACAGCGCCGGAAGAGGGAGAACGAAACGGAGCACTGCGGGCTTTCAGAATTAACGAATCGAACTGCCAGGTAAGCGCACGAGCGGGGACAGCCGTTCTCAGGCAAAGGAATCAACCACACGTTGAACTAATGCGACGAGTGGCTGCGTAATGAATGGGTGCAGTAATCTCAGATAAAATTGAGTCGGTTCCCTTTTTCAGCAGAAAGCGTTACCGCTCAGGAACACGATCAAACATGAAAAAGGTAAAGTAGTCCCTCATTGATGTTTAGGAACGGAGTAATCAGTCCATCCTTTTTGTTCACCTACTATTTAGGTACTTAAGTCCTCTGTCTATCGCGATCATGATCGTGACGCGAGCCTTAAAAGACACACGTCGCAGATCAACAAACAGCGCCGGAAGAGGGAGAACGAAACGGAGCACTGCGGGCTTTCAGAATTAACAAATCGAACTGCCAGGTAAGCGCACGAGCGGGGACAGCCGTTCTCAGGCAAAGGAATCAACCACACGTTGAACTAATGCGACGAGTGGCTGCGTAATGAATGGGTGCAGTAATCTCAGATAAAATTGAGTCGGTTCCCTTTTTCAGCAGAAAGCGTTACTGCTCAGGAACACGATCAAACATGAAAAAGGTAAAGTAGTCCCTCATTGATGTTTAGGAACGGAGTAATTAGTCCATCCTTTTTGTTCACCTACTATTTAGGTACTTAAGTCCTCTTTCTATCGCGATCATGATCGTGACGCGAGCCTTAAAAGACACACGTCGCAGATCAACAAACAGCGCCGGAAGAGGGAGAACGAAACGGAGCACTGCGGGCTTTCAGAATTAACAAATCGAACTGCCAGGTAAGCGCACGAGCGGGGACAGCCGTTCTCAGGCAAAGGAATCAACCACACGTTGAACTAATGCGACGAGTGGCTGCGTAATGAATGGGGGTAAAAAAGGCATGGGGAAGTAGACTAAGGGGGCGTTATAGAGAATGTAAATACATGAAAAAGACACAGACTGCATAGGGGCTTTTTACTAAATATAAACTCCTAGGTACTATAGTATGTACGGGGCTCATAGTGAAGTAACCTCTATGAAAAGCCCGATGTGGGATGATTTGAATCAAGAGGATTACTTCTATGTCCGAATCTTTATCTATCCATTTACAGAACTGTTCAAAGTATCTACATCATGGTCGCTACAGAAGGCGGCTTTCTGTGAAAAATCTTCGGATTCAGAATTGAACCTAAACTGGCTGTAAGTCCCATCCTACTTGCCCATTTAGAGATACACTCAAATACTCACTCCCTTGTAACACTCTCCCATTTCCCTCATAGTTGCAAAGAACCCCTCTTGAAGAAAAAGGGCCAAAAGATCGTAAAAATAGAGAGAATCAATTGGATTCTATTCTAAGTAAGTATTACGTTCTACAAATAAAAAAAGAACGGTCTGTTTGCTTGCATCTAGGTTGGTGGGCAGATTGAAGTGGCCACTAATTTAAAATGTAAATAGGATTTATCCAGGTAGCAATACGAGTGGGTGTAAAGGTAATCACTCATGGATATTGTACTATGATTACTTTTTAGAATCATATTGTCACATTAAATGTGTTCTAAACAAGAGGGAATAGCCAATAGGGAATGAATTTGAAATGTGTTTTAAATGTTTTGTTAGTCTTTTAGCGTTCTAAAGTTTTTTATATTGTATTTTAGGTGGTGATTCTCACCCTACTTTATATCTGTGGGAATAAACAAACTCCCATTAATCTTGTCCTGAAGAAGGTTGTATGAATATTGACGTCCCGAAAATAGACAACTGAAACACATGTAGACGAATGTCGGTGTGATAAGCACGCACAGACGGAACCATCAGAACAGTGGATGGAGGACTTTTGTGGAATTGTCTCAATAGAGCAAGAGGCTTCTATATATGAGGCCAAAATATACACATGTCATTAGTGTATTACAAAAAGTAAAAACAGTATGAATGGTAGGAGTGAATCAGTCTGAGTTGAATTTACATTTAACTGTTTATTGAAATGTTTTAGCATTGTATATGAATTTATTATGAGAATAAAAAGTTTTTAGAAATGAAATTTGAACATTTATTGGTATTCATGGAAAAATAAATGTACTAAGTGGCTATTCCCTGTCCGTTAGGTCCAACCCCTTTCTTTTCTGTGAGACAGGTAGTCCTTCTCTCTCTTGTGTGCCGTGAGCCTACCTCAGGAGGAAGCCACAGTGAGTGCTGGGGCCCTCTTCCCGTGATCAGGCAGTTAACGAAGGGAAAAAGCCTTGACAGGCAGAAAAAACCCTTCGGCAAGATGTGCAGCAGAGTAGCGTGTCCTGTCAGGAGTAGGAAAGTCTCGGAGTCCTCGAAGGTAAGCAGTTGAATGAAGTAGACTGAAGCGGGGTAGCGAGCAGATGAATTTCAGACGAAACACAATACCGCTGGGATTCCACCACAGGCAAACGCCTTCCTACGAAGAGCTGCGCAGGGCCGGGAGCGGCAAAAAGGAGACCGCAGCCGGAAGGCAGAAGGAGGGGGCGGGCGCAGAGTGAGAGCCGCAACCGGGCAGAGTCAGCGGGTAAGGGAGAAAGAGAAGAGAGATGAGCGCAAAGGCAAAGGGGAGAGGAGAGGAAAGAAGGGAGACGGGCCGCGAGAAGGGGCGGACCAGGAGAAAACGAAGAGTGGCCAAAACGGTCGAGAGCTGCAATACTAGCGTTTAGACCCAAAGGAAGCAAGAAATGCACAGCCAGGGGGTTGCAACGCGATGGCCGCTGGGGAGGAGGAGCTAAGTACCTCCCAGCGGTCGCCATGTTGAAAAAACCTCTAGACTGGCAATTACGCTGGGGAAAAGACATGGCAGAACTATCCGCTTGGCTTCCTAGCTCGGAGCCGCCAACGAGGATATAAACGCCAAGTGTGGTGGTGGATGACAGTATGCCCTCCTCCAGAGCGGAGCACCCCGGGTTTACTAGTGAAATGAGAATAGAAACGGGCCAATAGTCTAGGCGCATGGACGTTAGAAGCTGGTTCCCAGGAGTCCTCTGACCTTGGGTACCCCTTCCAAGGTATTAAGTACTCCAATCTCCCCCGGTAATATTGGGAATCCCGAATAGTAGAGACCTCATATTCATCTGAGTGGTTCCTCCGAGAGGAGGGTTGGTCAGGGATAGGTCTCTGGATGGTATCGGGGACAAAGGGCTTGAGAAGAGATGCATGGAAGACAGGATGAATATGGCATAGGTAAGAGGGCAGTTTAAGCTGAAAGGAAACAGGATTGATTCTAGACAGAATGGGAAAGGGTCCCAGAAAATGAGGTGAAAGTTTAGAAGGGTGAACCCAGCGTGGTAAAAACCTGGTGGATAACCACACCTTGTCCCCCTCCTTCCAATCCGGGCAAGGTCTGCAACGACTATCAGCTTGTGCCTTATTGTGTTTGCGGCTCTTCCCCAAACACTGTCTAGCAGTGATGTGTGCTTCTGAAATGGACTGTAGGACTTCCTCCGCCATTGGAGAGTTGGTGGGCTTAGATACTAGGGGAAGAAGAGATCGTGGGTGTACTCCGTAAGTGCAAAAGAAAGGAGATCGACCGATGGCAGCATGAGATGAATTGTTATACGTAAACTCAGCCGTGGGAAGCAAAGTCACCCAATTGTCCTGGGGTTTATTACTATAACATCTCAAATATTGCTCCAAAGTAGCATTTAGGTGTTCAGTCTGGCCATTTGTCTGGGGGTGAAAGCCATAAGAGAGAGCCCGTTCCATCCCCAGACGTGAGCAAAGAGCCTTCCAGAACTTTGAGATGAACTGGCTGCCGCGATCCGAATTGATTAAATCTGGAAGACCATGTAGTCGAACGATGTCTCGGACAAATACTTCTGCCATCTCAGTAGCAGTGGGGAGGCTCCGTAGTGGAGAAAAATGGGCCAATTTGGTCATGGTATCCACAGTAACCATGATGCATGTGCAGGAATTGGAAACCGGAAGCTCGACAATGAAATCCGTAGATACCAAACCCCACGGACGTGTAGGTGCTTCTGGTTGGGTAAGTAGGTCCAAAGGCTTGCCGGTGAGGGGTTTTGCCATGGCGCAAACCGGGCAACTCCGTATGTATTCATCCACATCTTTTTTGAGTTCTGGCCAAAAGAAGGATCGAGCAATCAATTCAGAGGTATTGTGCTTCCCACGATGACCAGCGGTGAGGGTATCAAGACACCAACTAATGATCTTCGGACGTAAGGGACCAGAAGGGATGTACAGCTGATGGTTCAGGTATAATAGCCCTTCTTTTTCGGTATAAGTTGTCTTCCCTTGGAGTTGAAGGCCTGGTCCTTCCGAAGACAAACCAGACCTTACTTCTTGAAGAAAGGTATTGACCAATCCCAACATCCTATTTCTGCGGAACATAGGTTCAGTGGATTGTTTCTTCTCTTCTACATGGACTCTTTCCGAGAAAGTGCATACACTAACTTGTTGTTGGTGCCAGGTGAGTAAGTGATCTGCAGATTGTATCGGGCAAAGAAGTAAGCCCATCGGGCTTGTCTGGAGTTGACACACTCCATATTTTGCAGAGCCTTTAGGTTTTTGTGATCCGTTCTAATGATAACAGTATGACTTGCTCCCATCAGTAAATGACGCCAGACCTCACAGGCTTGATAGCCAACAATTCCTTTTCCAGGACCGAATAGTTGAGTTGACTAGGAGACAACATCTTTGAAAGGTAAGCTATGGGATGTTCCCGTCCTTCAAAAGATTCTAACAGGACAGCACCAATAGCCTTAGCAGAAGCGTCTGTCTCCACTATGAATTGTTTGGTTTGATCGGGGTGTCGAAGGATGGGAGCTGAACAGAAGAGGTTTTTAAGGGAATGAAAGCTTTGTTCCGCTTCTTCGGTCCAGCGGAAAGGCTCAGCCTCTTTTTTGAGTAGAAGAGTTATGGGGAGAACGGTTTCAGACAAGTTCGGGATGAAACTGCGGTAGAGCTAAGTACCTCCCAGCGGTTGCCATGTTGAAAAAACCTCTAGACCGGCAATTACGCTGGGGAAAAGACATGGCGGAACTATCCACTTGGCTTCCTACCTCGGAGCCGCCAACAAGGATATAAACGCCAAGTGTGGTGGCGGATGACAAATGAGCCTAGTTTCTTTTTTCTTTCAGGTGGCCCCGCGGGCAAAAACCTAAATGGAGCGAGAATATCTAATTAATATTTTATCGCACTGAAGGCACCTCAATGGTTCTGAATGTCTGCAGAGTGCGCGCAAAATGGCCTTACCTGTCAGGGTGCAGGACATACTCGCAGTCTGCCGCTGTAGCGTTCGAACCGCTGAGTCATTCTACGATTCACGGTGACCTGGCTGAGGCGTTAGTAACGCTGTTGCTAGGTCTCCGTGATCATTTATACAGTGGCCATTTTAGATGGGGTTAGGTTGCCGCCGATAATAAAAACGAGTGATAATGTTCCATCAATCGCTCGGATTGTAACAAGAAAGTATTTACATGGGTCCACATGTCTACGGGATCCAAATGTGTAATTTAGACACTGTGTTAGTAAAGGTTGCTATGGCAACCGACAATGAGCAAAAAGAGGCGATAATATTGTATCAATCGCTCGAATTGTACAACGAAAGTATTTACATGGGACCCCCATGTCTATTGAGATTCAAATGGGTAATTTAGACCCTATGTGAGTATTGGTTGTCATGGCAACCGACACTGAGATCCCAACTGTAGGAGAACGGGCAAAAAGGTTAAAAAGGAGGTTGGGGTAAAGGAGAGCGATTCTGACCCTCCCCTTGGCACTGGGGCAGGACCTTGTCACTAGGCGTAGATGTGCTGAACGAATATGCTTGACCAGTACAAGTGAAGTTCTTAAAACAGCATCACAGCAAACAAACACTAAATGGTGCAAAAGTGTCCCATACAGAGTCTAATACAAAAGATACACATGTGTGCAATTAACATTTTGCATTGTCTTTGATAGCTTCGTGTACAGTTGCATAGTCAAACGACATTAGGACACATTGTTTTGTAAAGACAGTAATGGTACATCAAGTGACTATTGTTCGTAGTTGCCAAAGTATACATACTTTCATGTTGGTTTTTTGATTTCTGTAGATGAAAAGACAGAATTTATTCTGTTCATATTTATAGGATCACAGTTCTGTTCTATCACCAAGGAATGGGATTTCATAGGAAGGACTTCCACTCGACTGAGATGTTCAGCCCAGCCTGTACAGTGTTGAGTTTGTGAACTCAGCGTTGTTCTAGTTGTGTTAGTGTTTTGTTCAGGTCTCCACCACGGTTTGCTGGTTTTACCTTTTGAAGGACGAACCATCTCAAATCAGTGTCCTTATGGTTCTTATGAATTAAATGTTCAACTAAGGGCTTGTCCGCTACCTTATTCCTAATGCAGGAGCGATGTTCTGAAATGTGCATTTCTATGGCGCGTATTGATTTCCCTACATAAAGGAGGCCGCACGGGCATTGTATGATATATATAACCCCCTTCGTGTTGCAGTTGGTGAAATCTTGCATTTTCCATTTCACTTTGACATGTTCGAACAATCTTTTTTGTAAGGTCAGAGGGCTGGCCACACAGTGTCCACATTTGTGGTGTCCAACTAACGGGGGTAGATCCCAGAGTGTGTTCGGTGCTTGCGGAGGTGGTTCTATGAAAGTGTGCACCGTTGTGTGTCCTTGAGATTCCTGTTCTTTTTGAAAGCAAAACACAGCACACTGTTTAATGTGCCAGGATGTTTGACCAGGTGCCAATTCTTCTTGATGGTCCTCTGGATCAATTGGCTCAGTGGTCCGAAGGTGGTGACACAGACTATCCTGCCCAGATCCTTTTTGGGTTTGTTCTCTAGACAGATTTCTCTTGGTGTATGTCTGGCCCTTTTCTTTGCTTGGCTGATAGATTTTCTAGGGTAGCCTCTTTCTGTAAGCCGTTCATTCAATCCCTCTGTGTATTGTTGGAATTTGTCTAGATCTGTACAGTTTCTCCGTATACGTAGAAATTGTCCGTATGGTAAGTTGTACTTTAAACCCATCGGGTGGTAACTTTGAAAATGTAATAGACTGTTGCGGTCAGTGGGTTTTCAAAATAGTTCAGTTTTTAGCAGGTCGCCAGTTCTGTAGATGTGGAGGTCCAAGAAATCTATTTGATGGTGGTCCCAATGCATCGTGAATTTGATATGTGGATTCCTTGTGTTGATCCAGTTGTGGAAACTTTGTAGTTCGTGGGATGTGCCCTTCCAGACGATGATGATGTCATCAATTAATCATTTCCATAAGGAAATGTTCTCCAAAAAAGGGTTCTCTGTTGTGAATACATTGTTTTTTTCTTAACTGGACATATACAAATTAGCAATATCCGGGGCAAAAGTAGCCCCCATACTCACACCCTTTGTTTGCTTATAGATTTGGTTCTGAAACAGAAAGAAGTTTTCAGACATGGCCAATCTCGTACACTCCAGAATGAAATTGGTCGGAGTGGAGTTTAAGTCTTTTCTGGTGTTCAGGATGTCTCGTATAGGCTCTAGCCCTTATTGTTGTGGTATTGATGTATATAAAGCCTCTACATCCAAGGCGGGAGGCAAGGAGGCTGTCGTCCGTTAAAATGATGTTATCAAGTAGATTTATGGTGCTGGTGGTGTCCTTCATGTATGAGGGCATCTGAATTACAAAGGGTTTTAAAAAATGATCGGTGTACAGGGATAGTGGTTCCAGGAGGGATTCACATGCCGATACTATCGGTCTTATCGGTGGTTTTTCCGAGTTCTTATGCATCTTCGGCAGAATATAAAAAGCCGGTGTGCGTGGGTTGGTCTTGTTCAGGAACATCTTTTCATCCTCGCATATCCACCCTTCATTGAGGGCATGTTGCGTGAGGCTAGCAATTTCTTCTTGGAGATCCTTTGTGGGGTTGTGATCGAGGGGTAGGTATGCTTCGTGGTCGCTCAATAGTCGCAGGCATTCTGTGTTGAAATCAGACGTGTCCCAGATGACTATCCCTCCCCCTTTGTCTGCAGGTTTTATTGTTATTGATCTGTCAGTTTCCAGGTTCCTCATGGCAATCCTTTCTTCTCGATCCAGATTAGTGACCACTTTTTCAAAGGTAAGGATCTCTCCTGGGGTGGATCCAAGAGGGGTAACGAAGTTGGATTTCTCTTTTAGACCTGTGATATTGTCTGATTTTTTACACTGTTGTTCTTGATCGGTCTCATTCCGAGAAGGTAAGTACACTTCAAAAAATGTTTTCAAACGTACATTTCAGTAGAATTTTCGTAATTCTAACTCAATCTCAAAGGGTCGTGCCCTTTGTGCAGGGACGAAAGAGAGGCCCTTGCCAAGGAGTCTTAATTCTGGAGGGGTCATCACACGGGTGGAAAGGACGAAGACAGGTATCCCTGGTTCTGCCCTTGATTCTGATACCATTGGCCCGTTCTCATTCGCTGTCCTGGTGCGGAGGGTCGTCTCCTGGGTCTTCTGCTTTGACCGTGTCTGGGAAAAAAAGGTTGTGGTAATTGTAGCCCAGCTTCACCTGGAAGATGAGCTCCCACTTCCACTTGATGAGGTTCCCGCGAAGTTCACTGATCTATTTCTGCGATTGTAGTTCTGCGTAATAAGTTGGTCTCAGGTAGGGATAAGTTTTCTCCTCTGGAAAGTTGTCCAGATCCTTTTTGAACTTATCGACCTTTCTGTCTAGAGTTAGGTTTTTGAACTTTGTGATCTCGACTTCCAGTTTGTCTAGCTTGTCTTTTGCGTCCTGGATAGACTTGTCCTCTAGGAATTTCTTCTCCAGTTCCAGTAGTTCTATGCCTTGTTTGTCACATTCCTCTTTGGCCGTGTCGATGACTAAAATCAACCAGTCTCGGCTGCACTTGTTCCCCACCCCGTTAAAATTTTTGGTGAATTTCGGATTATCCGTAAACACCCTGGGGATGTTGCGTACTTGCAAGCCTTCCGGGATTATGCCGGCCTTCAAGTACTCAAGCATAAATTGACCATGAAGTTCTGTCCGTATTATTATTTTTTTCTTCTGGTTTAATGTCTCTAGTTGGTCCTCAGTTAAGCCTCTAGTGATCACACCCTCCTCGTTACGGAGTGTGGAGGTGGTCCCTAGAAGTTTTTTAAATAGTCATCGGTGTACGAGACTACATTTACCTTATCCATGAGGACAAGGGATAAAAACTTAATATGGATATGATGCCCACAGCCACGGGCTGTACAGATTGGATAAAAAAATTATCCTGGTTAGAAGCCTATTCTACCCAGGAGAGTTAGTAGGGAACAATAATTACAATTGAATAGGTTCAAGAAAAATAGGTGCTCTCAGAATACTCCTGTTTTTTGTCCCCCTCTGCATAAAGAAAGAATACATTTATTCAAGCTCTGTTGTAGAATCAATCTTATTCTTTATCTAAAGTTATACAGTTCAACATAAAACGGAGGTTTTTGACCGGAAGTACAGAAAATATTTCCAACACACGGAACCAAAAGTATCTTGGTAAAACAACCACTTTGTGTGTGCAAGACAAAATCAAATTCAAATATCATTTGTCATGAAGTTCACATGGGAATAGCATGGGGAGCATACTGGATAACGGAAGGGTGTGCGGAAAGATGTGAGATGGAGTACAACAGTGACCAGAGAGTGAGGGAGGGATTGACCAACCATGCAAGCAAGTGATGTTGGCAGAGAGAAGGGTATCCAGAACGCATGAAAGAGAAAGAAAGGATTACAAGCGAAGGGGAGAGTCAGGTGAGACGTGATGAGGGTCAAGACCGAATGCACCAAAACTTGAAGGGGTCGAGAGATATTGAGATTTGAAGAGGTACAAGGAGTGTGTCTGTGCTGACTTGGGGAGCAAGTTTGAGGGTGCGAGGAGCGCGAAGGCGGATGCGAGGAGCGCGAAGGCAGATGCGAGGAGCATGGTTATTAGGAAAGCATGAGTTTATGCCTACACTTTCATCAATGTATACAAACATTCTCTGCACGCAGTAAAATGTGGTAGGGGTGCGGGGTGAGGGGGGATGGGAGGGTTGTCTTCAATGTTCTTCAGGCAGGGAGCGTCATTCATGAGATCCACTTAACACCCTTGCCCTGATGACTGGAAGCTTACATGCAAGAATATATATCATGTGTGGTGCATAGTGAGTACATGCTTGTTAGTGACTTAAGCTGTGAGGAGAATTACATGTATTAGCTATTAGAGGGGTGCTGGAGACTGGTGCAAGACGCGTTAAGGAATTTAGAACATTATGTTGCAAATCATGTGTGTGTAGTCAAATCGAATGTACTCTATCTGTGACGCAGCTAATTGTTCTCCCTAAACAGTTTGGCATATCAGTTTTCATTTCATCATATGTTTCAGGTGGTGGGGGTGATAAAATAGAATACACTATCCGTGCATAACAATCTACAGGGGATTGACCTTTCTCAACTTTGACCTTCACTGGTTTCCATGCACGCGTTTCCAACCAGGCTTACCTAGATATAGAGGGGCCATGGGTGCAAGTTGGGTTATATACAGTGCCATGTTGGGTGCATACCCAGACTGTTGGTGGCAGTGTTGCACTCAAACTTACCTCCATATTCAGGGGCCATCAGTGCAGAGTGGGTTATACACCATCCCATGTTTGGTGTATGTTAAATACATGATTGATGGATACCTAGGCTGTGCCATGGCAGTGTTACACGCAGGCGTACCTCCTTATACTTATACCATCGGTGCAGTGTGGTTTTTTGCTTCTTGGCAGGCGCAGAGGGGGGCGGGTCAGTGGCTGCTGCAGCTCCAGACTCTGGACTCATTCAGCACAGCAGTTACCCCCAGTGCAACCAACCCCAGGGTGCACCACAGCTGGTAAGTGGCTGGTGTATGGGACATGTCAAAGCCCTCCCCACTGCTCATGCTGCCACCTTGTGATGTGGTATCCCCCCAATCATGGCAGGGAGAGATCCACTGGATGGAGGTCATGCAAAAAAGGCAGAGATTCTCCTAATGGTGGGAGAGAGGAGGAATAGAACCACCTGGACAGGAATGATCAATCCAGAGAGGATACGACCTACCTGCTGATGGAGCAACTGATCCTATAATGGAGCAAACCACTGAAGCGGTTCAACCATGAAGGAAGAGAATCTGCTGGGGCTGGAAACTCTTGCCTGGGGTGAAGGGAATGGAGGGTGGAATCCAACCAGAAGAAAGGCAGGCCTAGATGGTGCAGCAGGGAGAGCTGGCTGAACAAGGTGATATGAACTTGGGGAAGAGCCTCTGCCTTCAGAATGCAGGCAAGGAAGGAAACTAATACAGAAGGGAAAAGGTGATTTATTTGATAAATGGAAGAGCTGATCACAGTGATAGCTCACGTCAGATCTTTTGAAGGCATGTCTGAGGCCGGTGAGTGGCCATCCAATCTGGACTAGGAACTTTCTTGCAGTTGCCAAGCAGAGGGAGCAGATCCCATCAAAGATCCTCATAGAAGGGCCCCAGGAAAGGAGGCTGCAGAGGAGGTCACACCAGCCTATCCATACAGATATTTCCTGAAGTTCCCAGGGCATGGCTTCTACAGACTGAATGGCAGGAGAGACCTAGAACACATATTGAATTTCCAGTGTCTCACTGCACAAGTAGAATGGAAATGGAACACTAAAAATGCTCAGGACTGGGGAAGTAGTGGTGCTGCAGCGGCAAGTGGGTTCCCTGGGTGGCCAGAGCCAGGGAGGGGATGAGGTGCCCAGGCATTTAATTGGCATGGGGCACCAGGGAAGAGATCAAGAATGGGTTGGTCAATCCTTCCAAAACAAAGCCTTTGGTCTTTTCCAGGAGCAGAAAAAGCAGTGTGAGGACGATGACAGTGGAAAAGACAGTTCTTAAAACATCTCCAAAGATTATGGGCCTCATTACACGGTAGGCGGTAAGATACCGCCTTTACGGGCATGGCGCTAACAACGTGTCCGCGTAGACAAGAGGCCGCTAATTGCGTGCCATTACGAGCACGCGGGCACAAGTTTAGCACCATGCCGGTAATGAACCTAACGCCATGCCGGTAAAGACCTTGTGAAGACCCTTAGCTGCACCGATGAAAGCGCTGATAGCACTTCCGACCTCCTGCAACACGGCATTAGTGGTGACTGCTATTAGCGATCACCGTAAATAAGCAGAACCGTAAGTAGCGTCATCTCACAGGAACGGGAAATAGCACGGCAGCCATCTTTAAAAACACAATCCATTGCCATCTTCTGCCCCAGGACCTGCATCCACACCAGTGCCATACAAAATCATCCAAGTCCCCCTGACAATGCCCAAGGCAATCAAAAAAGGAGCAGAGCAGCAGCGGAAGGAGCGATTCACCAATGAAGAGCTCATCATGCTCACTGAAACGCTTGCCACCAACGCGGATGTGGTGTTCGCAAATGACATGCGGCGTGTCACCCTAATTAAAAAAAGGCAATCTGGGCAGAGGTGGCCCAGAAAGTTTGTGCGGTGGGCACCACCCCCCGCACTGTGCAAGATTGCAGGAAGCGGAGGGATGATCTCCGCCTCCATGTACGCAGCATACTGGCTGCCAACCGGAACCTGCCCATGGCCACAGAAGGCGGTGGAGGAACCCCTATCAAACTGATGGAGTGGGAGGAGACCTGTGCGAGCTCCATAGGTGTGGAATCCATAGAGGGAGTCACCAAAATGGAGCGTGGTGCCCCCACAACATCAGATGGAGGTGAGTGTCCACATAAAACACTGCATTGTGAAAGATGAGGTACCCCACCAAATGTGAGCCCTAAATCAGCTCATGGATGTGGCCACAAACATACATGCACACAACCCTGCTCATGTGAGGGTCACATCCCAACACACACACATACACGCATCACCACAGACACGTGCCACCCAGACCCATGCATGAATGACCCACTCAACAGTCCTACGACCTGTATGCCCACAAATGAAGTCCAAATGCATAGAACAGCATGATGAACAACATCTGCATGAAGCACGTTGACCTATCACCAATGCCATCCCCCTCTTTGTCCCCCACAGGCTCACAGACTGACAGTGATGAGCAGGACACTGCGACACAGGCTCCCCCCGCCAAGAAACAACCCAGGTGAAAGGTGTCAGGCAACATCGCCAGCGCATCGAGGGGCACAGGGAAGAGTGCACTCCCGCAGAGGGCGAAACACAGCAAGCCACCCACATCACCAAGATGTGAACCTACGGCAGAAACAATTGCTGCACCCACTCCAGTGATCCCCCCCCAACGCATGAGCCACCCACGGAAGGGCAACTGTCTGCTGCCAACAGTTCCATTGGCGAGGCAGCAGCCACAGCACCGCTGTCCGATGGGGAGGACACTTGTGACTTGGCCATGCAAGAGCACACCCCCAGCCCCCAGCAATCAAAAGAACCAAGCCCACGCCCCACATCACAATCCAGCAGCCATGCCCAATCTGGCGATGAAATTGTGGCAGGGTGCTGGAGTCCACCGGTGTCCTCACCTGATGCTGGACCCATAGAACAAGGTGCGGCACCCACCCCACGAGCAAGACACAGTGGCCATGACATGGCCATCATCAGACAGCGGCAGGAGGACATAACAGTGCTGGTTGGCCAGCATGTCGATGAGGCAGCACGTTTGAGGGAGGAGTGCAGAGAGAATGCAAGGGAGATCAGACAGGGCATGGAAGCCTGCACCAACAGGCTCTGTGAGGAAATGGCACTAGTGAGGCAGGTCCTCACACGCATAGCTGACGCTATGGACAGACAGAACCCCCCACCGCCACAAGAACAACCATGCACCTCCTCCTCTGCCAACTCAAGGCAGACGAGCCCCCGGCGCTGGTCCTTGCGATATATGAGGCGCACACCCTTCCAACCCCCTAATGGTGGGAGTGTGGATGGGAACTATGGCCAACCCGATGTAGCTGACACATGCACAGCAAGACAGCAACGTTGTACCAGCCATACATGGGGTTGTTGTGGGGGGAGGGGGGAAAGGGTGTTTTGGGAGGGTTGTGGGGGGAGGGGGAAAGGGTGTTTTGGGAGTGTTGTGGGGGAGGGGGGAAAGGGTCTTTTGGGAGTGGTGTCAGGAGGGCGGAAAGGGTTTTTTGGGAGTGTTGTGGGGGACAGGGGGAAAGGGTGTTTTGGGAGTGTTGTGAGGGGAGGGGGGAAAGGGTGTTTTGGGAGTGTTGTGGGGGAGGGGGAAAGGGCGTTTTGGGAGTGTTGTGGGGGGGGGAGGGAAAGGGTGTTTTGGGAGTGTTGTGGGGGAGGGGGAAAAGGGTGTTTTGGGAGTGTTGTGGGGGAGGGGGAAATGGTGTTTGCGTAGTTGGGTCCATGCACTTCTTTACCTCATAATATATTAAACACACTGGTGACAAGTTAAAACACAGGCTTGGACCTTATCATTGTATATGTGAGCTTTTTTGGGGGACAGGGCCCAGTGTGCGCTTTACCACAAAACCCAGTGGACATATACCCACATCCATTCAACAGAGCAGGACCATGTGAATCAGAATATTTGGTTGATCAGATGCTGACACACAGCGCGTCCCTTCTGGGCATCGCCTCCTGCATGACCTGCAGCCCCGTCTCCTCCCTCCTCATCCCCATCATCATCCTCATCAGGTGGTTGCATTTCAATGTCAGGGGGCATTGGCACATTCCGTCTCATACACATATTGTGCAGCATGACACATGCCATGGTGATCTTGGCCACCTTCTCATGGCCGTATAGGAGTGCCCCACCCGACCTGCTGAGGCATCGGAACCGTGTCTTCAAAAGGCCAAATGTCTGTTGTGATGTTGTTCAGCGCACATTTCCATTTTGCATATTGGCTGCATGTTGCTGCTTTGCGTCATATAGGGTATGGTATGATGTTCAATGTGCATGTGGATAGATATGTCATGTTTGGCGTATTGGATTAATTTCTTTGTTGTGCATCTTCCAACTTGCATGTGGTTTTGTGTCCGGTCCATTGTGGGCTCCCTTGGTGGACATTGCCGTACATCTGTATTTCCATTTATTCTACAGACGACATTCCACACCCAGTTGGAGTATGCATCTCTCCCCCCCAATCACACCCAGTTGGAGTATGCATCTCCCCCCCACCAATCACACCCAGTTGGAGTATGCATCTCCCCCCCCCATCACACCCAGTTGGAGTATGCATCTCTCCCCCACACCCAATCACACCTAGTTTGAGTATGCATCCCCCCAATCACACCCAGTTGGAGTATGCATCTCTCCCCCCTAATCACACCCAGTTGGAGTATGCATCTCTCCCCCCAATCACTATCCACATCACACTGCCATGTGCTTGCCCTGCTACTCACCAAGTAGCCAACGCATGTTGTCCAGCATGTCACTCCATGTAGGGTGGTATCATTGAGTTCCATAGGACCATTGAATCATGGGTTGATCCGGGATATCGGGCACAACAATGTGTGATTATCTTGTTTGAGTCACATACCATTTGGACATTGATGGAGTGGTATTGCTTTCTGTTTCGGTAGACTGCTTCATTGTCATGTGGGACCACCAATTCCACATGGGTACAGTCGATGACCCCGATGCAACTTGGGATGCCTGCCAGTGAATAGAAGCCAACTTTGGTGTTGGAGATCTCCTGGGCAGTCCGTGGCAGGGATATGTGTTCACTTGTGTGCTTCAGTAGGGCATCGAGCACCTGGGTCAGCGTGCGTGAGAATACTGGTTGTGATATGCCATGGATCTGCCCTACCGTATGGTGGTAGGTGCCTGTGGCCAGGAAGTGGAGCACAGGTAACACCTTCAGTAGAGGGGGGATGGCAGTACGGATGTCTATGAGGCTCACAATGTCGTCGTGTATCATGTCCACAATGGTGGTGATGGTATCCCGGTCCAGACGGTACAGGGTGTGTATCTGCTCAGGGGTTAGGTTGAATGGACTGGCTCGAATCCTGGGGATTGGTGGCTGCCTCTATAGTATGAATAGGTGCACTGGTGGGGCTTGCTGGGCCTGTCTCGCCCTCCTCCTCCTGCGTCTCCTCTGTGCTGCATGTTGTTGTTGGTGCTGCAATGCAATCATGTCCTCCAGCCCATGTAATGCTGCTAGTATTGGAACCATCTTGGTGTGGGAAGGGGTGTGGGAAGGGGTGTGGTGTGCTCCTTTTCTGCTGCCCCAGTCTCCATTGCCTCCACCTGTGCTGATTGTGGCCACCTGTGGCAGGTGGGCACACTGCTCATGTCTTTTAACGGGTGGTTCGCGATGCCTGTATTTCCTCCATGCCGGTATGGGCTTTTTTGTCCAAATCCATGCCGCTATTAGCATGTCCGGATGGCTTGTGATGGTCTGCTATTAGCACAATGCCGCTATTGCCGACATGAGGGGTCGCGCGCCCACGTACTAGCCGTTATTAGTGGCACCGTTCTTAGCAGTGCCGCTGATAGCGGTTATCCGGGTCGTGATTGGCAAGGGAATTTAGCGATACCGGTTATCCCTTACCGGTATCGTTATTCCCTTACCACCATCTGTATAATGAGGCCCTATCTATTTTTTTGTTTTTAATCTCTTCTCAGCATGCAATACAAAATGTGCGCTAGGCATTGACCCAAAAGGGGGCTGCACTAACTAACTAATCAAATGAGAATGATAAACCGTAAATTTGGCTGTTTTTCAATAAAGAAGGTGGTACCAAAGATAATGCATGGTATGGAACTTTACATGGAGCAGGCCAACAAATGGCTTAATCAATTAGAAACTGCAATCTGGAGACGTGTTTTATGAGTGCCAAATGCTGCCCCTTTATCTGCAATTAGATTCGAATTGGGTCTTGCATCACTCAGAACACGAATTGCATGGAGCATGATATCATTGTTTCGAAAAATCATTTTGCCTATTCCTGAGATCCTCTATGAAGTGATGAGTGCACATTTGGAAAAACTGGAACAGATAGAGTTGATGATTGTCTCATATGTTGGGTCCATTAGTAAGAATGTTTTGCCAAAATTACATTTAGATCCTGAGTACTCTTTGATCAGGATTGGGTTGAGATTGTGAAAAGTCTACATGGTTATATCTCGATGCATCATCTTGCTCATGAACACAAAAAACACGGGTATATCTCAACCTTCCTTATACCGTTTCCTAATAACCAGTATACATTGATCTTTATGAGATTTAGATGGATTCTCTTACCAACCAAGGAGGTGCTATTGAGGAGGGGAAGATGGACCGAACTGAGAAATGATGTAGGTATTGTAAAAACAAGAAAACTGTAGAAGCTCTTAAACACCTTGTATTATTTTGCCCTTCTCTTAATTCCCAAAAGGTTATGTGAGAACATTGATTACTTCCATTTATTGTATTAACACTGATAGTTTATGGTATCGCTGCCTACATAGTGTGAATGTCGGGGACAGCTTGGCTGTGGCTGCTTTCCCGAATTCCATTCAGTTAAATTACATACTCTTAATAATATGTTGGATGTATGTAGGGAGACTTTTGAAGAGTGAAACATGTCTTAAACCTTTTTTAACTTCTCTTTTTTTACCACTGTGTTTCAAATGTGTCTTAATGTATGATGAGATTTTGCTGTTTTACAGGAATTTCTCTATTTGTCTTTCTAACCTGAATTTTGACTGTGGTGATTTAATTGTGCTTTTAAGTATGTTGAGATTTTGCTGTTTAGAGCAATTTGTCTATTTCTATTGGTTTTAATAATATAATTTTTTCCTGAATGCTCTGTAAAGTTTAGATTTTTTTTAACTCTATACAAATAAAGAAAAAAAGAATGTGCAGGGAGAAGGAGAGGGAGTGAGATGTCAAGTAAGCTGAGACGTGAAGGTATTGCCACTGCACCCCCAACACTGTGGCATTGTGTCAAGAACAGGAGCAATGGGCTAGGGAAAGTGGAACAATCATCAGATCGCACAGGGTGAAGGGGAGGAATCAAGGACCAGGGGGTATGACAAGACCATTGTGATGCGTGCAGGGGTGGACTGGCCTATAGGGAACTCTGGAGATTTCCCGATGGGCCTCTGCACCCTGGGCCTCTTTTCTGTGGTATTTCCAAATTTTCCCATAGGAAAAGCATTGATCTTGCTGAAAATGTGTCATATACGGCCACTTTGAAAATTATTTCCAGGGCCTCTTTTGGTCCTCAGTAATTATTTGCAGGGCCTCTTTTAGTTCCCAGTCCACCCCTAGATGCGTGCATTCCGCCAGGCACTGCCAAGGAGCATGCTAGCAGCTGGCCGAGAAAAAAGAAGCACCCTAACTGACTATTGGCACACGCTTATTAAAATGTCCTTTCATTAGTTGATTTGGCAGAAAATAACAAAAAATAACAGTCAGTGCTGCAGCCAGAACATGCAACACACATTGCCAACCATCTACTCTGCTTCCCAAAACTCCTTCTCTTCTTGTCTCCAATCTGAAGCATTGTTTTGAACACCAGGTGCTGATGAAGCACCACAATATGCACCAAAATAAAAAATATGATTTCCAAACACTATGCTCATTTGCTGTTTACTGTTCATTTATTTGGCTGGGTCCTCCCTTTGGAACAGCCTCCCTGCCACCTTGAAACTTGAGGAGAAACATCTCTGGTTCCAGAAGCACCTCAAGACCTTCCTCTTCACTTCTGCCTTTACCCCTCCTCTCCCCTGCTGATCTGTTTTCTATCTTGTCACTGTGCACCTGGCCAACCTCTGTCCTTCGGCCCAGGTACCTGCTCACTCTGGCACTCACCTGCACTGCCTCCGGGCCACCCCCATACAGTCCCCCACCCACTTTTCTTCTGCACTCCAAATATACCCTATCTGCTTAACCTAGCACTTGCCACTTGCTGGCTGCACTACCACTGTTAATCGCCGTTATTTATGTATTTTACTTATTATTATGTATTCCGTCTCTCCTCTGTTTCTGCACTTTCCACTCTCCCCCTTCCATGCACTTTCCCCCTTCTCTTCCCCTTGCACTTCCACGTTCTCAGTGTCACTGGGCCTAGCAAGATCGCTGTTGTTTTTTTTTTTTCTCCCCTCTTCCCCTCCCATTGCCTAGTCGCACTCTGAAACACTTGTGTACGAGCGCGATATAAATTAAATATCATTTCATTTTAAGCATGGCTTTGGGCCTCATTACGAGTTGCTTGGTAAAACCGGGTTCATTACCGGCATGCCGGTAAGAGCGGGTCTGTGCTCGTATGAACCTGCTAATAGCGGGTGATTACGAGTGCGCGAGCACGCGCGTCCCCCCATGCCGGTAGTGGCAATACCGCCATGCCGCTAAAGGGCCTCCAACTCCCCTATACCAGCATCGCGGGACCCGCCCATAGCGGTACCGCCTCATACCAACCCCTAAATACCGGCATGGTAATACCGGCATGGTAATACTGTGTTCGTCAAAAAACGGACCCGGAAATTACGTCATCGCGCAGGAACGGGAAATGGGCCGGCGGCCATCTTTAAAAACACAATCCATTGCCATCCTCCATAACCACCAGCCGATACTCGGAGAGCACAGTGGAAATCCATAGAGGATGTCAAAGGCTACCAGGAAGACCACCCCCCAGCTGCGTAAACAGTGTTACTCAGACGCAGAGCTCACCATATTAGCGTACACTCTAGCTGCACATGCAGACACAATACAATCCCACGACAAGAAGCGGGAGGTGCAGCAACAAAAGAGGCAAATCTGGCAGGAGGTAGCCCGCAGGGTATCAGCCGTAGGTCCCACCCCGCGCAGTGTGAGGGACTGCAGGAAGCGGTGGGATGACCTCCGGTTGAGGGTACGCAATATCATGGCCACCAATCGGAGGGAGGCCATGGCCACAGGTGGGGATGCCCACCCCCCTGCCAAATTGATGCCCTGGGAGGAGACGGCCAGCAGATTCATCAGTCCTGAGTCCATCGAGGGATTATGCGAGATGGAGACGGGTGCAGCATCAACTGCGGAAGGAGGTGAGTGACCCTGCAGATCCCTGTAGGGGAGACCATGAAGTAGCACAAGTGAAGTGGTAGAGAGTCTAGGCAAGGCAATGCATGTCCCAACACCCACATGACCATACCCAAATACAGATGGCGGGCCAAACGCTGCCACACTGAAATGCATGCTGAGTGCCCATCCCTTAACCAACACACAGCCAACACACCTGGAGCTTGCCCATGTGATACTTCACACAAACCCAAAATCAACGGCATGCCACCTGCCATGCAGTGATTGCTTACATGCCCTCTCTGAATACCCTGCGTGATACACCTGTAAGACATGAAAGCATGATCAAATGAATAATGAACAGCACCGCCACTGCCATGTCACACCATCACTGATGCCCTGCATCTCTTCTACCCCCCAGGCACTGATGAGGAAGAAGCAACCCAGGAGACCACACCGTAAGAAGAGGGCAACCACCACCTCTGCTGGAGACAAGCAGGCCACACCCACACCTGGGCAAGGGGAGTCCCTGGAAGCACCCGCCTCCACTGGGGAAGAACTTGATGCCAGTATGGAGCCTGAGGGAGACACCGAGGTGACATGCCCGGCCACCCCGAGCCCCGTGCCCACCCCCTCACCCCAACACCTGCAGTCACCCACCTGCAGTGAAGTTGATCCCTGCCTCTGTGACTGTGACCTACCCACCTCTGAGGAGTCCAGTCCCAAAATGCCATCCACGTGACTTCACAACCCACCACTCCAGCCCCCTCCAGAACCCTGGAGACACGATTGTCGATGGTGGAGGCCCAACAGGAGGCCAGGTTAGACCTACTCCGCCAGTACATAGTGGACGGGGAGGAAACCAGGCGTGGTATTGCCACAGCAATTGCAGGGACCACAGCGTCCATCGAAGCAAACACAGCCGCTGTCAATGCATCGGCTCGGCTAATGAGGGACTGCCTGGGGGCGGTGACACAGGTGCTGACCTCAATGCTGCTTCATATGCAGCAGCCACGGCTTGCAGGAGGTGTGGAACCTGCCAGCGAATCACCTACTACCTCCACACCAGCTTCATCTGTCCCCACCAGCCCAGTGCGTCCCACACGTAGGAGTGCAAGGCACACTGAAATGCCGCCTCTGGACAGGAAGAAGTCCCGGAAGTAGTGTGGGGGGACAATGGTAGTGGGACACAAGGTTGGGGGTGAAGGGGTGCATCTTGTGGAGTCTATTGGGGGTGTTGGAGTTTGTTGGGGGAGTCTGGGAGGGGGGAGTGGGCACATTTTTGCTGTTGTAAATAATACACACGTTGTGATAAGAAAAATCCATGGCTGGACATTGTTATTTTTGTGTGCATCCATTTAATGTGGTACGGTGTTCAGTGCCCAACTCCCAACATTCCCTGTGTGCATGTCCACATTGACCCAGTGTCTGACTGACACAAGTCTTTCATAGTCCCTGTGTTTCAGAAGTATTTGTGAATTAGTGCTTGGCGTACAGCATGGCCATCCTGTGCATCACGTACTGGCAGGGGGGCTACTTCACCTCCGTCTCCATCCTCATCATCCTCACCCTCACCCGGCCCATGCATTTCAATGTCAGGTGGCAGTGGTACATTTCTCCGGACGCACATGTTGTGCAGCATGACACAGGCCATGCTGATCTTTGCCACCTTCTCAAGCCTATATAGGAGTGCCCCACCAGACCTGCTGAGGCAGTGGAACCGCCCCTTCAACAGGCCAAAGGTCTGCTCAATCACAACACGGGTACGGGTGTGCACACGATTGTACTCCTCCTCATGGCTGTTCTGCGGGTTATGCACAGGGGTGAGTAGCCACGGCCTGAAGGGATATCCTCCATCACCTGCAAGCAGATTCAAATAGGTGTGTGTCAATCTGAACTGCCACATTCAGGGAGCACAGTCATGGCGGCAGCTATTTAGTGTGGTCATGCACATGTCCCTGTAAGCATGAAAAAATGTTATCTAGGTGCAATCTATACTTTCATGAGGTGTGGTAGTCTGGATGGCGTTCAATAGATGATGCAGGGTGTAATCATGCATGCTGAGGCAGATATGCTGTGGTAGTGCAACAATGTTTTGACTCCAATTCATGCTGTTCATTATTTACTATGCATGGTCACACTGCCCACATTGCCACACTTGCCATCCTGTTCATTCATGCATTGCTTGCCATCACCATGTTGGCCTGGTTGTGCCTTTTACTTGTTCTCATCGATATGCATTATTTGTGATATGTGGCCCAGTGAAGTGTCATGTACCGTTTGACTGGTTCAGGTCAGGAGTCTTTGGCTCTGCATGCATTCTCCAATCACCGGCTATTCCCACCCAGGTGCATTATTCCCCCCCTTATGCATCCCCACACATCAGTACCCCAAAGTACTGCCATGGGACGGTTGTGCAACTCACCAAGCAGCCGGGCACGTGGTCCGGCATGTCGCTCCATGTGATGGGGTAGCGTGGAATTACCCAGTAACATGGCATCATGTGTTGATCCAGGAAATCGGGCGCAGCAATGGGTGATGATCTTCCTGGAGTCACATACCATTTGCACATTGATGGAGTGGTATTGCTTGCGATTGCGGTACACCGCCTCTATGGCATGGGGGGCTACCAATTCCACATGGGTGCAGTCGAAGGCACCGACACAATTGGGCATGCCTGCCAGTGCATGGAAGCCTACTTTGGTTTCAGCTATCTCCTGGGCAGTCCGTGGTAGGGATATGTGGGTGCGTGCGTGCGTGCTTCAGGAGGGCATCCAGCACTTGGTTCAGCATGCGTGAAAATAGTGGTTGTGAAATGCCATGCAGCTGGCCCACTGTGTGTTGGTAGGTGCCTGTGGCCAGGAAGTGTAGCACAGACACCACCTTTAGTAGTGGGGGGATGGCAGTACGTATTCCTATGTGGCTGGCAATGTCGTTATGTATCATGTCCACTTTGGTGGTGATGGTGTCACTGTCCAACCGGTATAGGGTGTGGATCTGCTCAGGGGTTAGGTTGAATGGGCTGGGTCTGGTGCGAGGGATTGGTGGCTGCCTACGAGGCACTGGTGGCTGCGCTGGTGGTAATTGCTGGCCCTGTCTCACGCTCCTTCTCCTCCTGCATCTCCTCTGTGCTGCCTGTTGTTGTTTCTGTAGTTGTTGTTGCTGCTGTAGTTGTTGTTGCTATTGTTGCTGTAGTTGTGGCAGTATAGGCATGTCCTCCAGTGCCATGATTTCAACTGCTAGTGTTAGCATTTTGGTGTAGGAAGGGGTGTGGTGTGTAGGTGTGCTCCTTTTGTACTGGGACACTCTACATTGCCTACACCTGTGGGGGGGTTGTGGTGTGTGGGTGTGCTCAGTTTATACTGGCACAGCCTCCATTGACTCCACCTGTGGGGATTGTGTGCACCTGTGGCAGCTGCCTTGTATCCTGCTTGCTGTTTGCGGGTGGTCTGAGATGTCTGTATGGCCGGCATCATGCAGGCCGTGATTACCGGCTTCGCGATGCCGGTATTTGCATGTATGCGTGGGTTGGAATTACCCCCTATTACCGGCATGCCGGTATTTGCTCCCTGAAGGTGCGCATGTACGCGCCTATGCCGCTATTAGCGGCACCATTGTTTAGTGTGCCGCTAATACCGGGTTTGCGAGTCGGAATGCAACGGGACGGTAAACGATGCCGGTATTACCACACCGGCATCGTTTTTGCCTTACCGGCATACCTCGTAATGAGGCCCTTTGTGTTTTATTTTTTCATTCTGAACACAAAGATTGCTCCAGCGTATCCAACTAGTCTGAGCGTGCTTATGATTTGTATCCCTTCCTGTGCCCAACCTTCCACCCCAGACATTAGTGGGACATTTGCCATACTCCCAATCGGGTCTTGAACTTGACTGAAAATTCTTTTTTTCACCATTGCTTTTGTCTTTGTTGATCACTCCTTATTGAACTTTGAGGGAGGTAGGCATAGCAATGAATGGTTGGACCATTGGTAGTGGGACAGGCACATGTGCTTACCAAAATCAAAGTCCTGCATGTTTTGTGTTACTTTGGCATTTTGGACTATGCCACATGCAAAATGGGTAAAGGCATGTGAGTCGTAAAGTGCTCAACTAAATCTTGTCTTGAATCGGCTGAAATTAGTGAGCCTATATCGAGGTGATATTGAGGTGACTTTTGAGCTGATTCGAATGGAGCTACAAAATGTCTGATTCAACTTCTATTTTGGTCGAATACTGAAATTAAACAGGGTGCAAGGGCATCTCCAAGTGACGTTATTAGCTTTAATCAATTTGACACGCTTTGAGCCAGTAAGCACCAATTGGCTAAAAGTGTGTTAAATTGGCTTGAACCATTAAAGTCACTGTATTATATAATTCCCCCTTCCAGTTCGCTTTGCTCCACAAGTATGGTTTTTTGTATTGTTTCAAACCATCATACATCTCTTTTGCAAAGTATCATTTCATATGATATTTGTTAAACGTCTTTACCATTGCATTATTTTTCCCTGTACCTCATTGTGACTGACTTGCTAATTCGTTTTTGTAAATTTAATAAGAGGCTGCATGTGCAGTTGTTAACAACTATTCACTGCTAAGTCTCCATTGACTTTTTTTGGGTCACCTTCCAGAGTTGCTCACACTTGATGAAGACTAACACATTATGATATGAAGCTTTAGTGCCATTTTTGTTAAGATTGCAGATGGGGATAGGAAAGAAAGTATGTGTGGCAATGTTCATACTACACCTTGCACAACAAACTGTTGGAGTCAAGAGTTGCCTGCTTGCTTTGCCTTTTTATATATGTGGATGGAATTGGGTGCTTTTGGCCTAATGCAGAATATCCCTTCCCTCCACTAGCCCACAACATACAACATATGCAACCTGACTCAAAAAGGTGGCAATGTAGGAATATCTTACTTGCTGAACAGAGTACCGAAGCAGATATACTTTGAAGCTCACAAGCCACATTCAGAATCATTCAGTGTCTGCTCCATTCACATTAACTTCGGAATTATCAAAATGCCATAACCTTTCAATGGAAGGATATATTCATGATCTTGATGCACAAATGTGGTAATACTTAACATTTGAAATAAATTCATATTGAACAATTTTGAGCAGGGTTAAGCCAAGAAGTACTCTTATCCATCCCAGCAGCTGAAATCGATGCTGACATATTGCAATTAATTTCAGGCGTCAGATCCAAATTGTTTGAATCAAACAATTCGATCAAATTAAATAACTTCCCAATTCACACCTCCTACAGAACCTCAGTTGGTTGTGCCTTGTGAGTGATTAAGGTAAGCAATGAAATTAGACCGAGTTAAGCAAGCAAAGCAGTTTACAAAGTGCTTGCCATTTTTTGCAGGGACATATTTTGTATTTATATAATATATAACAAGCTGCAGGCCTATTACTAGAAGCAGTTGACTTCATCATCCACATATCGCCCAGAGGAATGCTTACAGAGGTCTCAAGTTGCCCCACATTGGGCTTGAGATTCTCAGCCAGTCAGACATAACTGTTGGGCTTCCATCACGTTTTATTCTTCTACTTGTTGCCCTGCCTTTACAGTAGGAAGGTAAAGCTACAAATACTGTACAATGATATAGGAAGACAGGACTTGGAGAACATATAAAAAATGGCAGGCTACAACTAGAGAATATTTCCACTGTACATTTTTAGTTTGGGCTATTAGGTGGTGCTGAAAGTGCTACCTTTGCGCCAAAACTATTGTCATTCAGATAAGAGCTTTAACATTAAAACATAAACCTTCAATATTTTTCACACCTGACAGAGCTACATATGACATTCCTTCTTTGAACACTGTATGCCCAATGTCAATAAGCGCTGCTTCTAAAGTCAACTCTTGTGATTTATGAATAGTAATAGCATTTGCAGAGCACAATGGAAATTGTGCTCTTTTCACAAAGGTATCCTTAAAAAGCATGAAACATGCAGAGGTCAGAGAAATCAAATGAGTTTCTTCTACATGATCAAATTTACATCAACATGTTCAATATGTGTATGAAATGCATTCACTCTTCCTATTGCTCGTTTTAGAAATTGAATTCTATAGGTGAACTAATTGCGATTTTGATCTTTTATCCAATGGCATAACATGACCATCTAAAACATCACACAATTTTATCCCCACAATATGTTGCTTCTCAATCAGCAGCATTGTAGAGTTGAACTTATTACACTCTGCAAGTGTAAACATCAAAGCAACACAAGAAATGGTTCTTTCCTGAAGAGTCAGCACAATATCAGATGCAGTGCAATCTGCATGAAACATGTTAGAAATCAATTTTCTTTCACATTCTCCTCAAGAACACCTATACAAATCTTATCAACCATTTCTGCAGATTGCCTCACATAAATGGTAGGTTCCTAGAATTCAAAACAATTCCAAAGGTCAACATTACCAATACCCCCTATACTTATTTGACTATCCTTAGATTGCAGCATCTTGAAAATTGGACGACCTTTTACAGGAGTTAATTGTAAAAAGTCTATTAAAAAAAGTACATGCTTACCTCCAAATAACACATCGTACTCAGTCTTCAAAACCTCTTGTATTCACATGTGAATGAAAGCTAGCATCAAGTTAGACACCATGCTTACTTCTTCTTCAATCAAGGTATTTAATTTTCTTAGAACATTTCCTACTTCTTGTGCTGCACTTGATACAAGTTTTCGATACTCTAGTTTGTTGACATGCTCCGCTGGTACCATTAACAGTCGATGTAAAGTAACACCTCCTACATTGAATACTGCTAAACGCGTTTGATCAGATACAATAAACGACAAAGAGCAATCAGTTACATTTTGGATCATAGCTCTTAATGCATGAATTAAAAAAAATGTACCTGTTCCTGCTCGTCCACTAACATACATCAACAATATAGCACCTCTCAAATCGAAGAAACCTAAACAGCGGGCTCATCTCAATTCTTGGTTCACTCCTCACCTTAGAACACTACGCAAAGAAAAACGGAATGCTGAAGCACTCTGGAAAAGTCATCCATGCGATGCTAATAAAGACAACCTCATTATAGTGTCACTTAACTATAAGGAAGCTATTGTACAAGCAAAAAAAGAGACGTACAACCAACGTATCTCACAAGCAGAATCTAATACGAAGGAGCTATTTAAAATTCTTAAAGAATTAGAATCCCCTCCCCCATCCCCGATACATGTAATAAGAACAGCACATGGTGCGACAACATCCAAAAAGCCCTCCTCACCAAAATAGCCACCTTACAGTCTAAAAGTAATGCTAAGCAAAATTGCCTAGAAACCCTCTCCCAAACTAAACTCTCGACTAATAAACCCAAAATCCCCATATTCACGCATACACCATTTAGCTTTGCTCCTATTACCATCCCTAAGGTAGAAAGCATCATTAGTAAACTGAAACCGTCCAATTTTCAGGGTGACTCCTGCCCTGCCCCTATCATTAAGGAATCTGTGCATGAACTTGCTCCTTTCATCACCGCCTTTATCAATTCCTCATTTCACTCGGGCATTGTCCCTGACAATCTCAAGGATGCTTTGGTCGTCCGTTTGCTAAAAAAAAACACCTTGGACCCCAGTATCCCCACCAATTACAGGCCCATCACCACGGTCCCTTTTTTATTGAAAATCTTGGATAGAGCAGCGTACCTGCAGATCCAGAACTATCTAGAAACCAACAATCTTCTCGGCACAAGACAATCTGGTTTCCGACCTAAGCATAGTACGGAAACAGTCCTATTAGATCTTAAAACTCAAATTGAGGACTTAAAAGACAATGGTAAAATGGCCTTACTATTACTCCTTGATTTATCGGCAGCATTCGATCTGGTCAACCATCAAATGTTCTGTCTTCACCTGAAATCAGCGGCCCACTTCTCAGAAAAAGCCACCAGGATCAGTTCCTTCTTGGACAACAGACAGATGAGGGTTTTCCCACCCACTGCCTCGGCAGAGCCTACCCCTGTGCCTTGTGGGGTGCCTCAAGGCTGTTGCGTCTCACCAACGCTCTATAACGTATTCACTAAACCTCTGTTCGCTGTACTTGACTATCTAGGTGTCACATATACTAACTACGCTGACGACACCCAGATACTCATTCCCATCACAGGTGACTACATAGTGGACTCAAAAGCCCTGAACAATATTTATCAAGTCATCCAAGCATGGATGGCCCAGCATGAGCTCTGCCTCAACAATGATAATACAGAGCTCCTCATCCTGGGCTCCCAACACCGACTGAACAGACTTGACCCTTCTTTCAAAACCTTCAACATTGACGGCAATTCCCTCAAAATCTCCACTGACACCAAAACATTAGGAATTTACCTTGAGACCACCCTATCACTTAACAGACAAACTAATGCTGTTGTCTCTGCATCTGCTTACACATGTAAGCTTATTACAGCACGCCGCCCCTTCCTAACCAAACAGAACTGCATTATTCTGGCTAGGACATTGGTTATGTCTAAACTCGACTATTGTAATGCCTTATATTTAGGGACTAACTAATGTAACCTTAATAAACTCCAGGTTACCCAAAATAACGCATTAGATCTGCCCTCAACTTTGCCAGATCCTCACACATCTCCGAAACAAGGAGAAGTCTACACTGGCTCTCTGTAACACGAAGAATTTCTCTGAAATCTCTTACCCTTACACACAAATGTCTCAACAATCGGGCCCCTATCTATCTAGCCTCCCGCTTCTCTCACTACTCGCCTACTAGGCTACTCAGATCTGCGCAATCACACTGCCTGACCATCCCTAGATACAAACTGCAGAAGGCAGGGGGTGCAAGCTTCCCAGTCCTTGCCTCCAAATTATGGAACTCAATCCCTTTAACCATCAGATCCGAACACTCTCCGTCCTTCTTCAACCAAAAAACCAAACTCTGGTTATCCACCACACAAGTCTAACTCCTCTCACCACCTCCTCCTCAGGACCTTCAGCTCGCTACCTGCCTAGCGTTTGTATTAAGTCTTATGCTAACTGTAGTTATAGCTGCATATTATATTATATATTGTGTTTAATACTACTGTATATATAGTGCTCACCTTACACTGTTATTTCTATTATACTGTATATCTTGTACATTGTGTTTTTGTTTCAGTCCTTCTATCTGTAAATATTAATGTATTGTACCTATATTTTGCCAAGAAACGCACCCGGATGCCCTTGGGCCTGGTGCGCTATACAAATATATAAAATACAAAATACAAATCCATCCATAGAGGTTTAAATTGGACACAAGAACATTCATGCTTGTCATGCTGTAAACCATGTAAGAACTGTCTATCTTTGATTTTATAATATATGTTTTGCTCTCTGTTAATTTTATTAACTATTGCATCATAATTTGCATTTTCAACTTTAGTTCGTTGCATTGCACTTTCTACTTCTTTCATGACAAGGAAAGTTATCCAGGAAGCAGGAGGAGTAGGAGCGCTCTCCTCATGGTGCACTACAGGAGCAGTGCCCCAAGATCGTATTCGAAGCAACCATAAGGTCTGAGGTGAGCCCAGGTGCCTGAACACTTCATCCAAGATGCCTGCATTTGCTTACTATATTTCACGTGGAGCCCGTAGGCTCATCGCTACATAATGCATCCTGTGCCGCTAATATCAAGGGATCTAATTTCGCCACGATTTCTAAAATACAGTCTTCCATTGCCATGTTAGATGGCCGACCTGTAGGATTTTACACTTCCAGCCCACTTCCACTGCTGCTGCAGCGGATTGGCTGCTCATCAGCCTATCCCCGCGCAAGGAAGACCGGCAGGCGCAAGCCGGCATTCGCACGAAGGCAAAGAACAAAGGTCCTGTTCCGAACCTGTCCTGAGATCTGCCTGAGGCTGAGGCCATGACCCCTGCCCAACTTCCCACCTGCTAACGGACCTAACCCCAAACAATCTTGCTCTGATGCATATACATATGTTCAAGGACTGCTGGTAAGCTTCTATTTGATTTACGTGCTCTACTCTGTCTCCCAACTGCTTTCACTTGAGGGGTTTACGCTCCTGTGTAAGTCTCTGTATACCGAAATTCTGCATACAATGCTATTCGGTTTACACACTTACTGCAGTCACCTTGGAACGTGCAAGACGCCAGAACTAAACAACCCACTGCCTAGGTTCTCGTACTTCATGACGCCCGAGTCACATGTGCTCTGTCAACAATCGTAGTATTACTCTGACTCCTCATCTACTGTATCAGCTGCCAGACTACTAACGTCAGCCACTGCTAACAAGCTGGCCCCACTTGTTCATAATGTGTTCTCAATCCCATCTATCACATGCCCACTGCTCTTTAGCCTGTTGATTGCAATATCGCAAGCCTCCTCTCCTGCATTAAGCAACAATACGTTACACTCCTTCACCTATCTTGTGCTAATACTATAACCCTAGTCTCCTACTAGAACTCATGTGGAACTCAGGATCTCCCACTGGATCAGGGTTCTATAGCATGCTGTACCTAAAGACCAGATACACTAAACCATATCGTACTGTATCTCATTGTATTGCATCTGGCTATTCCTGCTAGGCTGACCTATATAGCATTGTACCACATTGTAATGCATCTGGCTATTCCTGCTAGGCTGACCTATATAGCACTGTACCACATTATATTGCATCTGGCTATTGTTGCTAGGCTGACCTATATAGCATTGTACAAAACCTGAACTGCGTAATGCTATGCAGTAAGCCCAGATGCCTCACAACCTAAAAAACTTGTCGCAGGTTATCCTCTTAGGGGACCTTTACCTGGGATTTAACTACCCTAACGTCCTACACGCAACCAGTGTGGCTAAACTCCTTTCTGAACTAGGCCTCTCACAAAGAGTGCTTCACTCTACCCATAACAAAGGAACAATATTCTACTGGGTGGCAGACCACAAGTGTAATGCCTCTATCCTATCGATCGCCCCTCAAATCTGGACAGACCACTACCTCATAACATTTGCACTAGAAATTAACAGGCCCACTCCTACTATCACCCAGCTGGCACCACCCATTCTGACAAGGAACAAGAAAAACATCACCTCGAACAATCTACTCCCATCGATCCTTCCTACACTTAATTCACTGCCAGACAACATGGACCCTGAAGCTCTAGTGAATGAGTACAACAAAATTATGTCCACCGCACATGACTCAATCACACCGCTTAAAATGAGACAAAGCAAACCCAAAGCCCATTTCAACTCCTGGTACACACCGTACCTGAAAACACTTTGTACTAAAAAAAGTCAATGTGAGGTCGCATGGAAACTACAACCCTCTGATGAAAATAAAAGCATTCTTAGGGATGCATCTATCCTCTACAAAAAGGAAATACTGTTGGCAAAATGGGAAACTTACAACTCTAGAATAGCTCAAGCCAATTCTAGTATGAAGGAACTCCTCCTCATCTTAAAAGAAATAGAATCTCCCATCCCAGTGCTAGACAACTGTGTCAAAGATAAACTATGTTGCACCAACATTCAGCAAGCCCTGGCCAATAAAGTTACAACTCTCCAATCCAGAATTGCCAAGAGAAAAGCAACACTTAGGGCCTCATTACACGGAAGGCGGTAAGGGTTAACGGTCACCGGTAATGGTACCGGTGACCGTTAACCCTTACCGCCTTACTACGAGGTCCCTTTGCGGGTTGGTACTTTAACGCCTGCTTTTTGCAGGCATTAAAAACCAACCCGCAAAGGGACCTTGGTGCTAATTACGGCACCGCAAATTTGCGGTACCGTAATTAGCACCTTCCCCATTCCCATTATGCCCTATGGGGCAAAAATGGGAATGGGGAAGGGCAATGGTGGAAGGGGGAATTACCGCCCCGCCAACCTTGGAATGTGGCGGTAATTCCCCGTTCCACCAAGGCGGTGCCGGTAATTTACCGGCATGGACCAAGGTGCTAAGGCACCTTGGTTTACCGCCTTCCGTGTAATGAGGCCCTTAGTCTAGATATCACGCCTAAAACATCCACTACCTCTCCAAAAAACACCATCGATCCCCCTTGCTTCAAGTTCTCCAAAGTGTCCATTATTGAGACAGAAAAAATGATACTGTCACTCAAAACATCAACCTCTCAAGGAGACCGACCAATGCCCAGCCCAACTGATAAAGGACGCAGCCAGAGACTTGGCTCCCTTCATTTCAAAACTTATTAACGCCTCATTCGCCACAGGGTCTATACCAGGTAATCTAAAAGAATCCTGGGTACTCCCCCTGCTCAAACAACAGACACTAGACCCAGCCATACCTAACAATTGCTGCCCAATTACCACAGTGCCATTTCTCCTAAAAATCATAGATAAAATGGCGTATTCACAAATACAAAAACACCTAGAAACCAACAACCTGCTAGGAGTATGTCACTCTGGTTTCTGTCCCCAGCATGGGACCGAAACAGCCCTAATAGATCTAAAGGCACAGATCGACGAGCTCAGGGATAAAGGGAAACCAGCCTTACTCCTCCTTTTGGACCTATCAGCTGCATTCGACCTTGTTGACCACAAGGTCCTATGTAGGCATCTGGACATGGCTGCGCACTTCTCTGAAGAAGCCACATCATGGATTCAATCCTTTCTTAATAACAGGACCATGAGAGTCTTTGCCACCACAGCGGCGGCAAACTCTATCCCCATCACATGTGGAGTGCCCCAGGGATCTTGTGTTTCTCCCACCCTCTACAACGTCTTCACAAAGCCCCTTTTTGATTATCTGGACCTTCTTGGTATCACCTACACTAATTATGCAGATACTCAGATTCTCCTACCACTTACTGGTGATTAAGACAAGGATTTGGCCTTGGTGAACAGGGTGTATCTCATCATCCAGGCATGGATGGCCACTCACGGACTATGCCTGAAGGATGATAAGACTGAAATTATTATCCTGGGTACATCCCCCACCCTCAAAAAACTGGGTCCTAATTAGTCTTCCTTTAAAATTGACAATAATCAAATCACCACCACTCACGAGGTATGAACTCTGGCCTTTTACCTGGATTCTACCCTTTCTTTCAACAAGCAGGTCAACGCGATGGCTTCCGCCACTGCTTATACCTGCAAATTGATAAGAGCAGGCAAACCCTTCCTATCCAACAGCAGCTGAATTACACTTGCTAGAGAACTCTTTTTATTGAAGTTGGACTATTGCAACTCTCTCTACATTGGGGCCAATAAGGAAACTATCAAAAGAATCCAAATCCTGCAGAATAATGCTCTTCGAGCAGCACTAGGTATACCCAGGAGAGCCCACATTACTGAATTTAGAAAAGCCAATAACTGGCTCTTGACCCATGAGAAAATCCAGCTAAAAGTGGCTTCACTCATTTATAAATGTCTAAACAATGCTGCACCACGTTATCTATCCAAGAGATTCACGAGAATAAGTCCAACAAGATTCACCAGATCCTTCATTTCTAACAGCATTTCAATACCCAGATTTAAATTGTCCAGAGTCGGAGGCTGCAGCTTCCAGGTCAAAGCAGCCCCCAACTATGGAACTCCCTACCATCTACTCTGCGGTGAGATCAACCATACCCCACTTTCCGACAAAACCTTACAAGGTGAATTAAAGATGTGGACAAATAAACAGACTGCTATCTGCCTTTGACTAACTTTGCTTGTCCACCCACCGCCTGACTAACCTGTATCTTTGTACATAATTGTCCCTCAGTATTTACTGCCCGACTGAGCAGGCGCTGTAATAATGTGTACCCTTGTTGTGCCTTGCTATGTCTATTTAATGTTTTTATATGTGCCTATGTGTTATTGTAACTAAGCTGTATTATGTTGTATACAATGCTCCATGTTACCCTTGGGTCTGGTGCGCAATACAAGTAATAAAACAAACAAACAAAAACAAACAAACAAGCTCAACATCATTTTGAATAATTGACTCACGAAGCACATTTTGACTTCCTGGTGCAAAATCTTGACTGCCCTCAGGAGTATCTTTTGCCAATTCAGCTGCTAAAAGTTCTTCTTGATGTAGTTCTTTCTCCAGAAACTCCAAGTACTTCTCAAATTTTGATTATGTAATTCTTTTTTTTGTGTGCAAAGCCTGATCATTCAAATGTTTCAAAACTTCCAAGCAAATAATTCCTTTTTCTCTGCAGTTTGGCAAAACATTTTCTGTGGTTGATAAGACTTTCCTTCTCATGTCTCACTACACAGGCAGTATGCCCATGTGCTTTAACTTGTCCTCTGTCACTGTTTGCTTCAATATTTTGATATGAGTAGTGTTCAGCTACTTTATATAAACAAAGATCCTCACACTCTACTGATCAGTTTGGATAATATGTATCAATCATTGGATTTCAGAATATCATTACTGTCAGGAACAATTTCAGCTAACTGCTGAATTTCACTCAAAGGTTTCAGTACCCAATTTCTAGTACTAGCTGATCCAAGACTTAACCAAAGTACATAAATGCTATGTCCATACGGATGCAAACTAGTCCGCCGATCTGCAGCTTCGGAGCTACCACACTCTCTATGTGAGAGCATCTTCAGACCAAAGCATAGAAGTTTCTGACTAAGGGCCTCATCATGAGTTGGGTAATATCCTGGCTGTAATACCACCCAACTGTAATAGCGTTAGCGCCCACTGGTCCGGCTATATTACAGCCAGGTCACGGGTTGGACGTTAACGGTAAGTTCCCATTGGGTCTATTGGATCCAATGGGGCATTTTCAGTACTAATACCGTGTGCTAATACAGCTGGCTGTAACACTGCCAAAAACAGGTCGCTAAATGGAATTTTCACCTCCAGAAAAAAGCTGGAGGTAAAGGAGCCAATTTAGTGCCCAACTAGTAATAGGGCCAGCCCTTAAATGTGGCAGTAAAACCGTTATCGCCACATTTAAGGGCTACCGCCCAACTGGTGATGAGGCCCAAAGACTTTTATCTGCTGATAAGTATGCCCATACTTCAGCTGCATTGCTCTTTTCAGCTTTCTGTCATGTATACTGTAACATAACGAGCAACAGCTGTTTTATCATCAGCAATATACTGTACATCAGTAATTGCATTCCAAAGGATTGTCTTATATGTTTGTTGGGGTCTCCCCACTTTGTCCGAGGGGATGTGACCAGCAGGGAACATATTACCACATGTGGTGGGAGTGTCCCTCCATCCAAACCTATTAGCCCAAACTCTTCAGCTGGATTAAAGATATGGTGGGTGTCTCCCCAGAGACTTCTCCTTGGCATTCCTAACTCCCGACTCTAACTCAAGTAGCTTCCCGAAAGGGGCCGAGGCCATGCAAAGAGCCGGAAGAATATCCCTGGCACAGAAATGGGAGCATATGGCTGCCCTGCCCAAAATGGAGTGGCTCACTAAATTGCGGGGCATCTCCACCTATGAAAAGCGCTCAGCGGTTGTTAATGATAAGATGGACTTGTTTTTGTTGGACTGGAATGTGGTCCTTTTAAATGAAGTTTGTGACACCCTTAAACTGTAACAGGGGATCTCCATAGGGTTGGTCTGCTGCTTGGGCTGGAGTAATTAGCTGGCTCCCTTTTGTTGCTCTAAACAGTATGCGTAGAACCTGTTGCACCAGTCATACAAGATCACGGGTTGCAAGACACTTCCAGGAGAAACATCATAACATTTCACAAATAAGATGCTAGAAGTGGTAAAAATCTCCAACAGAGGTGGAGACAAATCCACTTGTCTCGCACAGTGCAAGATGTTTTGGATCCACAGCTTGGATACACTACATCCCAAAGGTTTTAACAAGGACATTAGCTTGCATTGTTTTTTTTTTTTATTCTTACTCAAGCAAGATTAATTAGGCATGGTTACATGATACAGAGAAACGGGTGCAGTTCCTCCACCTTGGAAGAACTAGCTTACAGTTGATACTTTCCACCTGAGATGGGTCTTTGAATAAACTGACCTTCGTTCTTTTAAGCAAATATTTATTTGGTATGAGAGGTGTCTAACTATGCCACTCTTCATTAAAGATGTATGTAAGGAACACTATGGGCCTCATTCCGAGTAGGGCGGTAAGGGATACCAGGCACCGGTAAGGAGACCGGTGCCGGTAATCCCTTACCGCCCTACTACGACGTCCCTTAGCGGGTCACTCCTTTAATGCCTGGTCTGACCAGGCGTTATGGACGGGACCCGTTAAGGGACTTCAGAGCTAATAACGGTACCACAATTTATGGTACCGTTATTAGCGCCTTCCCCATTCCCCATTGGGGAATGGCTTTTTCAATGGGGACTTACCGGTCCCGCAAATCTCGGACTACACTGGTAAGTCCCTTGTGAACCATACCAGTGCCGGTACCGTTATTGGAGGCAGTCATGGCACAAATAGCGCCATGACTACCTCCAATCTCGGAATGAGGCCCTATGTTCCTTGATGTATGTAAGGGATTAGTATGATCAATACATTCCCTATTCAATGGACAGATCACCATCTTAGTGTGTTTCTTACTAAGGCAAATCAATGTGAAACTATCATCCCTGCTTCTGGGGGGGTTAAATCTGCCCGAAAGAAAAAGGAATTGGACAGAATACCCAGAATTGAATTAAGTAAGGCATTGAGTAATTGTGCTCATTTGCAAGACTGTGATGCCCTATTTCAACAAGTGACTCAAATAATGAGTAATATCCTTACAAAATATGCCCCTTTGAGAACTATCGCCACTAAAATGTCATCTAAGGTACTACACAACTTTTAGAGTTAAAAATGGAACACAAATACCACGAAAACAGATGGTAACTTCTGAAATCACCTGACCATGCTGCACTGGCAAGAACAGCATTGAGTAACTATAAAAAGGCTGTGTTTAGAGCCAAATCCAACTTTCTGTCAAACAAAATCACATCAGCAGTAAATTGCCAGCAAGAATTGGTGTGTAGTTCCTGATTCCTGGAAATTATCAGTATTCTCCCCGTTATTAAAAAAAAGGTTAATCTTGATCCTGAGGATTATAATAACTATTGCCTGATTGATGATCACCCTTGGTCAGGAAAAATCCGGGAAAAGGTGGTCACAAGTCAACTACAGAATCATATCGAAGATAGTGGCCTTCTCCATCCTTTGCAGTCCAGTTTTCGCCCCATGCATGGGTTGGAGACCGCACTGTTGACGGTATGGGAATAGATGTTGCAGGCGGGGGATGCAGGCAAACTTTCCCTGCTTGTAATGCTCAACCTATCCACCGCCTTCGATACGGTACACCACGGTATCCTGTTGGACCACATAAAGAACCATGTGAATGTAGATCCTTTCGCTTTAGATTGGTTTACCTTTTTCCTTAGTGGGTGAACACTTTGCGTACAAACAGGAGTTTTTTTTATCTGAAGTCCTCCTTCAGGGATCGGCACTTTCCCCGCTTCTATTTAATATAGATCTTCCATCCCATGTTGATACTTTGCTCGATAGGCCAAGTATCAACATGCCCTATATTGCATAGA
Organism: Ambystoma mexicanum; assembly: GCF_040938575.1. Taxonomy (NCBI): domain Eukaryota; kingdom Metazoa; phylum Chordata; class Amphibia; order Caudata; family Ambystomatidae; genus Ambystoma; species Ambystoma mexicanum. Next base: position 958,522,387 of record NC_090921.1, on the reverse strand, counting down.
GAGGTTGCCAAATTGAAATCTTTGTGTACCCTGAACATGTAAAAGTTTAAAAGTTGTCGGCATTTTGTTAGCAATACACTGAGTACAAAAATTGTTAGTGTTGAATGTTCATTTTGAAATACATTGTTTTCATTACTACACATGAGTCTTATTAAGTTCATTTTTCTAATGTTTTTGTAGAATTTATTGAAAAACGTCTTGCCCCTGATGAAGAGTCAATCTCGAAACACATTGGGCCACTTGTACAATAAATATTTTGATTATGTCAAAAAGGGAATTGTCAATTGAATCATTATTGTTATAATTTCCTATTGTTTTCAAAATAAGACTTTTGAGTACCTGTACTTACATTTAAACTGAGTACAATCCAGGTTAGCTATTCTTTTCATAGGTGATCTCACTTAGTCATTGTACATGTTAAAGATTTTGTCTTTACCTTCAGGCCATAGACAGTGCGTAGGGGACGGGAGTTCCCCAATAGGGAACTTGTCTTCTATTCATATTGCTCTACAACCTACATGATATGATATGATATGATATGATATTTGTAACGCGCCTATACACAAGTGTTTCAAGGCGCGACGAGGCAGGGAGGGAGGGAAACAAGGGGAAGACAGACAAACGATCCTACTAGGCCAGGTGTCATTCAGATCGCGCAAGTGCAGAGGTAAGGGGAAAAGGAGAAAGTGCAGGGGGAGGAGGTGGGGGGGAAGTGCGGTACAAGGTAAGTAGCGTAAAAAATAAATAAATAATAAGTAATAAATAAAAGGGCCAGCTGGTGGCAAGTGCGAGGTAAGTGCAGAGCAAGTGCTGGGAAGGGGGCTGTAGGGATGCAGTGACAGTCCCACAGTGCAGGGGGAGCCAGGGAGGCAGTGCAAGTGGAGAGTGGCTGGGACCTGGACCGAGGTCGCTGAGAGTGGCTCAGATGCAGGTTTAGTGCAGAATTCAGTGGGGAGTTAAGCAGGTTTAGCAGGGGAGAGGGAGAGAGAAGGCAGAAGCGAAGAGGAAGGTTTTGAGGTGCTTCCGGAACCGGAGATGGTTCTCCTCAAGTTTCAGGGAGGCAGGAAGGCTGTTCCAGAGGGAGGCCCCTGCTGCGGAGAGAGATCTACCCCCAGCTCGTTGCTTCGAGAAGCGGCTGACCATGAGGGAGTTGGAGAAGGATGAGCGAAGGGCTCGTGAAGGAAGATATTTAGGAAGAGAGAGTTGAAGGTATTTAGGCCCCAGGCCCCAGAAGGCCTTGTGGACAATGCAGAGGGTTTTGAACTTAATCCTCGCAGCCACTGGGAGCCAGTGAAGAGATTTCAGTCCTGGAGAGATACGGTCCCTGGGCTTGAGGCCAAGGACAAGTCTCGCAGTTCTGTTCTGGATAAGTTGCAGAGGGCGGAGAGTGGAGGCAGGCAGATTAAGATAGAGGCTGTTACAGTAGTCCAGCCTTGAGAGAACCAGGGCTCGGGAGACAGTGAGCTTCTGGGGGAAGGAGAGGAAGGGAAGAATACCTCTGAGGAGGTGCAGCTGGTAGTGTGACTTCTTAGAGACGTCAGATATATGAGGAGAGAAGGAGAGTGTGGAGTCGAAGATGACCCCAAGGTTTTTAGCCTTGCAGGTAGGGGCAGGAAGGGGGCCAAGGGAGGCCGGCCAGAGAGCTGCAGGGAAGGAGGGAGTGGGTGTGCCGATGAGTAGAATCTCAGTCTTACTGGCGTTAAGGCAGAGGTCATTGGCGGCACACCATTCCTGGATAGCAGACAGACAGTCGGAGATGAGGGAAGGAGAGGAGGAGGCCGAGGGTAGCCTGAAAATGAGCTGGGTATCGTCCGCATAGCACTGGAAGTAGGGGCAGAGAGCGGCGATGCGGTGGGCAAGGAGTGCCAGATACTGGTTGAAAAGCCAGGGAGAGAGGTTGGATCCCTGGGGGACACCACAGGTGGAGAAAAAGATGTCAGAGAGGAAGGAGCCCATTTGGACCTGGGAGGGTCGACCGGAAAGGAAAGAGGTCAGCCATGCCAGAGCCTGACCAGTGATACCCAGGTTATCACGGAGACGGTTGAGCAGGATGGCATGGTTGACAGTGTCAAAGGCAGAGGAGAGATCGAGCAGAATGAGAACACAGGGAGTGTTGGAATCGAGGTTCAGGAGCAGGTCCTCACGGATGTTCAGGAGAGCAGTTTCCGTGCTTCGGGCCGCTCTGAAGCCGGATTGATGGTCATGAAGATTACCAACAGATTCAGCATGGAGGTTAAGCTGGGAGATGGCCAGTTTCTCCAGGAGCTTGCCCAGGAAGGGAGTGATGGAGATTGGGCGATAGTTGGCCGGGCAGGAGGGGTCGGAGGAGGGTTTCTTGAGGAGGGGGTGCACAAGGGAGTGCTTGAGGGGGGATGGGAAGACTCCAGAGGCGAATGAGTGGTTGCAAAAGGCAGCCAAGGCAGGAGCCAGGGAGTCGATGTGGTCCTTGATGGTTTTGGAGGAACAGGGGTGAACCTGTTTAGACGAGGCTTTCATAGATCGGACTTGTCTGGAAACCTCATCAGCAGAGAAAGGTGGAAAAGCAGAGAAGGAGGGCGGAGGGGAGGCTGCAAGAGAGCAAGAGGAAGAGCCGGGAAGAGAGGGAGGGAGGAGAGAGGAGGAGAGCGAGGACAGGATGTCCTGAGTTTTTGAGATGAAGTGCGAGGCCAGTGCGGTGCAGAGGGCCTGGGAGGGGACAGGAGAGGTAGAGACTGCAGCAGGGTTGGCCAGCTCCTTGCAGATTTTAAAGAGTTCGGCCGAGTTGTTTGATGCCTCAGAGATGCGGGCTTGGATAAGGGCTCTCTTCTTGGTGAGAACGGAGAGCCGGTATTGCCTTTGGAGCAGGCGGCAGGCCAGTTTGTCAGAGGATGAGCATGAAGCACGCCATTTCCTCTCTGCCACCCTGCACTTGCGTTTTAGGGTGACGAGATCCGAGTCATACCAGGAGTTACATTTGGCTTTGGGCTTCAGGCGGTTGTTTTCATCTCCCTTGCACCTTGAATCTCCCAAAATGTAACTTTATTACTAACTTTTACGACTCGAACTTACTACAAAACCAACATCTAACCAGGTGTGCTAGCTGTTTTTCACTTTTGCTGTTCTTCCATAGCTCTCTTCTTTGTCTCAGTCCCAGAGTGGTGTTTGGGGCTGTCTAACTTAATAAAGGAAGTATATATATAACTTTGTGTGGTGTCCTCCTCGTCATGGTACCTGACTGATGTGTGGCTGCATTAACAATATTAGGCTGATATGTACTTATCTTACCCAAATGAGGATGTGTCCTCCTAGTTGGTCTCTTCCTCGTCCCATTGTTGAGGAGGTTTTTCTGCGGGACATTTGGGAGGAAAGAAAAGGGATGGGCTGGCAGCCTGCAAAGGTTTGAGGGATTGAAGGTTCATTCTGAAAAGTGAAAGAAAGATACCATGTATCACATAAAGACATCCTCTCCTCACTGCCCAAATTCCCTCCACCCATGTGATCCTCCCTCCCATATCCACCCCCAGGGTCAGGCTCCAAAAGCGGGGGCCTTTCCATGGCCACCTAAGGGGAGGATCCAGGGGGAAAAGAAGTGAGGATGCCCTCAGCTTCCTCACAATGGTCGGTACTAACTTTGGTTAAAATCCTCTAACGGGTTTGGAATTATCGTGTTTGGGAATTAAATATCAGTGTAATGTGGACTGAAGAACATAAGATAGATATGGATTCAGATATGAGATCTGTGGAAATGTATGTCTGAACAGTATACTGTAACCCCATATTAGTCAGGTGAGCATATGGATGAGAGCTGTATCAACACAGCCGCTGTCTATGGTATATAGATTCCATACTTTATGTATATTACTCATTGAGATGCCTTTGTTAATCTGAAAATATAACTCCAATGTTTCGGGCGCATACTAGTGTACCTAGGAGGGATTTTCTTTATTGTGGTTTATGTGAAACAGGAGCACATGTATAGACCCTTATTTGTGCTTGTTTTATTGCAACTAGCTGATGAAGTGGCTGACTACTATGTAAGTGAATTATGACAGAAAATTGAAAGCACCTTAATCCATTTGAGATTACAAATAGGTATGCTATACAGAGACCTCGTTTGAACTCCTTGTGCTTTTCACAGTGCACCTCTCAATACACTTTATGGTCTATAGGGACATTTTTTGTGTTTCTTTCTAAATTATGTTTTCTTCTAAAATAGGCATGTTATATAGATTTTTCTGTTTGCTTAGTAGTACATTTTTTATAATACCAAAAAGATAGCAGGCTCCCCTCTTCAGAAAGAACATGGCATAACAACCTGTTCTGTGGCTTTCCCCCACTTTGAGAGCCCGCAGCCATCACTTTTAGCTCAATGTACCTTTCACAAAGGAAGAATTTTCATTTGCATATCAGTCTTTGAGGGTTGTCTGCTTCCTTTTTTGATTTTTTTTTTAGAATGTTTCCATTTCATTCATGATGTACTAAGTGTATTTAGTTGTGATGGTAATTTCAGATTTATTGACATCACTATATTGTTATTTTATCCCATTAGTGCAGTCAGTGCATATGGCAGTGACATTAAGGTGTGTGAATGAGCATTGATAACACTGTGTGGAGTCTTTCTTTGTTTTCTATGGCCATCGCGTTTTAGAATTCAGTTCCGGTGTTAGGACTGAATTCTACTTCAAGACGCAGAGGCTCAGATTATGCTTCACTCTCAACTTTACTTCTCGAGCAGCAACATTAAACACTAATATATACAGTAACAACGCATAAAACTACAGCTCCCATTTAGTTTGAGACTTTGGTAGTCCATATATTATTGGTCTTTTTAAAAACGTGTTATCCTTATTATCAATCATCACATCACTAGTCCCATAATCACTGAGACCATCTTGTTCTTATACTCTTTATTTGCTGCTCGGGCAGCGAGTTAAGTAGAACTTTCATTATTATAACTGTATTCTGGTGTAATTTAATACTTGGTGTTCGTTATTTTTATGATGAAAGCTGCACTTGCGTGAGGCAGGATCTGCGCAATTGCAGGTTGTTAGGTGTGCATATTCGCACCTTTCGTTATTGCGATCACTACGGGGGTAACGCTCCGGTGACCAAAACATCACAGGCCAGCTGGTAGGGGGAATAATGGTCACGAAAGGTGATCGAAGAATGACGGGGTATCGTATTGCCAGTACTTTTTGGATCACACTTCCATGACCGTTAGCGACCAGTGTGTGAGCTGGTGATAGGAGCCGTGTTTCTCAAACATATATATTTATAAAACAAACATGCTGATAGACGCAGAGCGCATGAAACATACTACCTCAGAAGGCTGCCAGAAGCTCGAGCCACCGGCGCAGCAGCCCCTGCTGGCAGTAAGTGCCATTTATCAGGAAATATTGTGAAAGCCACAGTCCCCAGTAAAAAACGCCGGCTGAGAACTCGGCAATACCCTGACCCACTGAAATTCATGACATTACAATATTATTGATATATTATGATGGCAACTGGCCCAAGACACCTCTGTTTAAGATCTCCCAATAATCACTGAGCAAAATGAGTAGCTCCAATGATGAAGGACGGGCTCATGTTAGCAAGAAAAGAGTACAGCCCAGCATGGGCCAAGTCATTGAAAAGGCCATAGGGGCCAGTCTGGGACATGGGTTACAACAATTATCTTTTCTGGAAAACGGAGAGAAATTCTCCCAGTGCGTTGAGGAGCTCACGGGAGCAGGCAAGCCTTGGAGAGAGAAAGGGGAAGGGAAAAGCCTGTAGAGCACAAGATTCCCAGTTGCCCCCTCACCCCTCTGGCACGCCATGGAAATTGAAAGGTGGCAAAAGAAAATCAGTGAGGTCGAGGGTGAAGGAAAGCAAGTGGCAGGACATATCCTCAAGTAGCTCAGATGAGCAGGAAGATGAGGAATGGCAGGAACAATCCACTGAGGATTAGGTGGAGACAATATCTTCCAGTGAGGGAAGACACAAGAAAGCTCCCAAGAAAAGGAAGGCCACAGAGATTGAAGAGGAGGACAGGGATGACTTTGACCCAGATTCCCTCATTCATCCACGATCATCAGAGTGGGAGCGCCCCAGGACAGCTCTAGCAAAAGAAGCTAGAAATAAGCTTAGACAGAGGGCCCTAGACCATATCTGCCAGAGGGGATTGCCAAAACCCTAGAAATAGATGAACGAATGGTCACCTTCATGGGCAGATATGTCAAAGACATAAAGAAGGGTCTGGATAGATCCTGGTGTTCACGTCAGGTTAGAATGCTGGACGTTGTGGGACTGCTTATGAAAATCCTGCTAATGGCAAAAGAAGAGAAGGCGAAAAACGAAAGCATTGACCCTCTGATTTTGGCAGGGTGGGCTCAGAGGGCCATCTGCCTGTTGGGAAATGCCAACAGTGTGATCACTGCATAGAGGCGGAGATCATCTTAGTTAAGATTGAACCAAAACTAAGTGAGCTGGCTACTTCAGAGGTGGCTGCTGCGGCCAAAGGCAAACTTTTCAGAGATTCATTCATAAAGGAACTAACAAAGTTCACCAATAGATAAGGCACAAGCATCCCTGAAGAGGGTATTTGGCAAACAGGTTTTCAAGCAGGCTGGCAGAGGCAGGGTCCGTTCTGCTAGCTGCTACGCATACGGAATGTCCTTCAATGATAGGAGCCAATGGAAGAAACAGGATGAATGTAAACCAAACCCATTCTTCCCTCGAGGGGAAGAGGCAGAGGAAGGGGCTGGCGGCACAGAGTATGACAACAGCATTGCACAGGTGAGAGCAGGCACAAGACAGCTAGTATGAATAGTAAACAAAGTGATCCCCGCAGTAGGTGGAATACTAGCATAATGCATAGAGACCTCGAGGCTCATATCCAGAGATTCTTGGGTACTAGACACTGTCCAAGGGTTTTACATAGATTTTTATACCCTACCAGTGGAAGTGAGGCTACCAAGGCCATAAGTGTAAAGCAAAGAGTACCAGCAGTTTCTAGACACGGCGATAAGAGGGCTGGGACAAAAGGCAGCCATTTTTCAAGTAGCAGATACCAGACAGCTTTATAAGCAATATGCTTTTGGTAAAGAGAAAGCACAAGCTCTAAGTGAGTTGAACGACTTCATTGTATACAAACATTTAAAAATGGAGGGGATCCACCTCCTGAGGGACAACTTACAACAGCGGTATTCAAACTGTGGGTCGCGACCCCCCAGGGGTCCACGGGTGCATCCCTGGGGGGCCCTGAGAGCTCAACATGAAATATTTTTAAAAAATAAACAAAATAAAAACATTTTTTTTTAGATTGGAAGAAATGGGCAGAGGTGGCTCACATGGTCGGGCTGAAGCATGAAACTGTCTCAGGCAACAATGAAAAAGTGGCCACAGTTGTAAATGGATATTCATTCCTTTAGTCACAGAGTGGGCCTCATTACAACTATGGCGGTACGGTAATACCGGTGATGGTAAGCTACCGGCACCGTTGCTACCGTACTGTCATAGTACGAGTTGTGCTTGCGGGTGCCTGACAGCCCGCCAGGTCTCACCTGGCAGGCCGTGTGGCACCCACGAGCAAAGCTCGTTGGATGCACCGGCACCGTAATTAACAGTGCCGGTGCATCTGAGCTCCCCATTCCCATTGAGCCCTATTGGGCTCAATGGGAATGGGGATCTACCGGTACCGGCACCCCCGAAAGGGCAATTATCAGGTCCGCCTAACTCAGCATAACCAGGTAATTTCCCATTCGCGGGTGCTGGACCCGTATGCAACTCCGGCGGCAGCCGTGCCAGTTTTACCGGCACAGCTACTGCCAGGGTTGTAATGAGGCCCACTGTTTCAATAGTACCCAAGGGGATGCTTTATGTTAAATGTAAGTAAATAGTGATATATTCAGCAACAATGGTCAAAATGACTAACTGCATAGTTAAGTAACTCATCAAACTGGTCCACATTGGCCAAAATGGTGGCCCATTTTGACTGGCCCACATCAGCATTTTACGTTTTTGGTATAGGCATTGCCCTATAGGCCAGTCCGAGCCTGGCGGCTCATCCATAATGGCAAGGGGGCGCCCACCCAGTGGCCCCTCACCCATTATGGAGGAACTAAGGAGCCATCCCAGTGAAACCGTGAGCACTCCCTCAGCTGCTTTTTCCAGCTGATGAAGTGCTCCTGGACTGGCTGAGCTGTCAAAGGGAAACACTGTTTCCCTTTGACAGTTCAGTTTAGTTCCAAAGCCGCACATGCTCACTGAGCCATGCAAGTGCTGCAGCGTTTTGATTCGCCAGCATTGCATAGCTCATTGGAAATGCTGGCTGGGGCACTGCATGTCTGTATGTCCGAGGGGGAGCTCCTGCGCCTACTCGCACATACGGACAGAGCAGCCTGGAGCAGGGCATTTCAGCACCCACACGCAGGCCAATGCAGAAGGTACGTTTATGTTCATTGTTTTTATTTAAACATGTGTATGGATGCGTGTATGCTTATGTTATGAGCGATTGTATGGTGATGGATGCTCGTGTGAATGATAGAGTGATTGCTGTATGAATGTGCAGCGCCTTGCATACACACAAAATCATGTTGATTGTGTTAGGCCCAGTGGGGCCTAGGGGACAGGGATGGTATCTTTTTACTGGACATCTATCATAGATGTCCAGTTAAAAAATGTCATGCCTGCCCCTGGGTCCCCCCAGCACCAATTGCAAACTGTTTGGCTACTTACCCATTTTTTTGTTAAAAGTATGCTCTACAATGCAACATTTTAACCCATTATTTAAAAAAAAATCACAGGGGGAAACCCCCCGAACCACCCTTTTTGGTTCGGGCTCCCTCACTATGCTCGGTCGCTATGGCATTTTGTGGGGAAATAGTTATGCCCCTCCACATAAAAAAAATCACCAGCCGCCACTGGCCCTCAGACTGTGTTGCGAACGGGATGGGGGGAACCCAGGGACTATGGTGGGAGCACAATGGGCGGGAACCATGGGATAGTGGTGGGAGCAGAGTGGGGAGAGCCCAGGGTGTGACGGGGGGGGGGGAGAGAACAGCGAGTGAGTAGGAGTGGGATGAGGGAGCCAAGCGACTGTGATGGGAGCAGGTGACGGTGCGCAATACATACTGTCTGTCCATTTGGCATTTCTGGGGGGTCCCGACCTGCCCAAACTTTTCTCAGGGGAGCCCCGTTTGAAGACCACTGCCTTACAACAAGGGGACTGGTTGGCCAGGATAGATCTCAGGGATGCATCCCTAATGGTTTTGATTCCAACAGAACACCAGAGATTTCTGTGGTTCCACTGGAGGGACCAGACATGGGAGTTCTCATGCCTGCCATTCCGGCTGGCATCGGAACTGTGGTGCTTTACCAAATTGATGAAACTGGTGGTGAGTAACCTGAGAGAGCAAGGTATCCGCCTAATCCTATATCTGGATATATACGACATATGCATAATGTGTCAGGACAAGAATTTGATCAGAGATCAAGTGAATGTAATGTTAGAACTGCTACAACATCTATAGGGTTTTTTGTGAATTGGGAGAAATCCTAACCAAAACCGGAGAAGACCATGGAGTTCCTGGGTTTCGTGATAGATACGAACCAGGGCACATTAAGTCTGCCTTTGAGCAATGTGAACAACATCAAAAAAGAGATCAGAAACACACTGACAAATGAGGTGATGTCTTTCCGGGAGATAGCAAGACTGGTGGGGCATTTGGTATCATAATTTCAGGCTATATTCCCAGGAATGGGAGAAACATATTTGGCTCTTCCATGGACCTGGTAATAGAGTCCAATGCCAACAGATCGTGCCGGGGTGCCCGATGTAGAGAACTGTCGACAGGAGGCAAGTGGTCAGAGCAAGAATTGGAGTTGCACATCAACTGCCTAGAATTGCTAATGGGGTTGTTCGCAGTGAGAGTTTGGACCCAGGAGAGAGCACAATGTTGTGTGCTCCTCAACAAGGACGTGTCCGTAGTCCGATACATAAACAGACTTGGTGGCATGAGATCCAAAATGCTGGCAGAGTTGGCAAAGGACTTTTGGCATTTATGCCTAAAGAGGAAACTGTTGGTGACAGCAGAGTATCTGGCAGGTTAGCAGAACGAAGTGGGAGACTGGAACTCCAGGTGCCTCAGGGATGCCAGCGATTGGATGCTGGGTGTGAAAGTGTTCCAAGAACTTGTGGCACGATGGGGCCCTTGTCAGACAGATCTATTTGCCTCGAGGTTGAAAAAACAGCTACCTCGATTCTTCAGTTGGAGACCAGGTCTGGAAGCGACGGATGCATTTCTCCAATCATGGGGCCCAGACAGGGAGCATGCATTACCGCCATTTTCAATGATAGTGAGGACATTAGCCCAGGTAAGGAAACAAAAGGTCTCCCTGATTCTAATTACTCCAGATTGGAAGGGACAAGTTTGGTTCCCCAATATTTTGGAGACAAAGCAGCCGCAAATTTAGCCAAAGAACTATCGCACATGGGGTTCGAACACAAAATTGCTGCTCCCACTCATAACAAAGGCAGATCCATTGACTGGCTAGCTGATCATAACTGCGCATCTGCCATCACCTCTATCTCAGCCCTCCCATGGACGGACCATTACCTCATTCAATTCTCCATTCCTACCACGCCCATGCATAAAACCTTAACTCACGCCCCTCCCGCTAAAGTAAGAAGCTCCAAAAAACTCACTGCTTCCAATCTCATTCCTCTCCTCGACATCCCTGATCTCAAGCCGCCTCCATTTACCCATGACACCACCTCCCTTGCCAACATCTACTCCAGTGCACTCACTAAAGCCATCAAACTCATTGCCCCTCTAGAAGATAAAAAAGGGAAGAAATCAATGCACTGCAACTCTTGGTTCACTGAAGAACTATCTGACCTTCGTACCAAGAAGCGCAAAGCTCTATCTAAACGGCAATCAGCACCTAACCAACTCTCTCTTAACGATTTCAAACTGATCTCGTCGACCTACAAAAAAGCTATATTCCTCGCTAAATCCGAATCCTATAACCAGAGAATTACTAATGCCAGCTCCAAATCAAGAGAAATATTCTCCATATTCAAAGAACTCACTACACCTGCCTCCAGCCCAGACGAAATCATCAAGGATAAAGCATGGTGCACAGGCATTCAGTCTGCCCTCCTGAATAAAGTCAACACACTCCAAAACAAAATAGCCTCCCAACGCAAAGCTCTCAACACCCCCACCTGCTCACCCACACCACCCACTAACGACTCTTCCTCACAAACACCCCTTTTCGCTTTCAGAGAAGTCTCAGAGTCGGAAGTCAAGGATCTCCTCAAAAAAATCAAACCTTCCACCTGCAAAAGGGATATCTGCCCACCCTTCTTAATCAAAGAGTGCTCAGAACCCCTCACCCCTATCATCACGGCTTGCATCAATGCCTCATTCGCATCCGGAACCGTACCACAATGCCTAAAAGAAGCTTGGGTTTGCCTGCTCCTGAAAAAAGCCTCTCTCAATCCTCCTCCCCTATTAACTATCGCCCCATCACTACCGTCCCCTTCCTCCTCAAAATCCTAGACAAAGCTGCACACAACCAAATCCAACACTACCTGGAAACCAACACCATCCTAGGCAAAAGACAATCAGGTTTCCGCAAAGGACACAGGACTGAAACTGCCCTTCTAGATCTAAAGAATCAAATTACCAAGATAATGGACACAGGCAAACCTGCTCTCCTCCTACTGCTCGACCTCTCTGCAGCATTCGACTTGGTCGACCACAGCATTCTCACATCTCACCTCTTCAATGCCGCTCACTTCTCCCATAAAGCAACCACCTGGATCACATCCTTCCTTGAAGGTAGGGCCATGAAAGTGTACTCTGACCAGGCCAGTGCGCCCCCCACCACTATAAGTTGTGGAGTCCCACAAGGGTCTTGCACTGCACCGACCCTCTACAACCTATTCACCAAACCCCTCTTTGACCTACTGGACTCCCTCAACATAGCCTACACAAACTACGCCGATGACACGCAAGTTCTCCTCACCCTTTCTGGATATTATGACCAAGACTCAGAAGCCGTCCTCAAAATGTATTCCACCATCCAAACGTGGATGGCTATCAATGGTCTCTGCTTAAACGGAGACAAAACCGAAATCATTATCCTAGCCCCCAGCAAAACACTAGCTAAACTCAGCCCCGATTACTCTCACATGATCATTGACAGTATTAGCATACCTGTCTCCACTGCCGTCAAGACCTTAGGAGTCTACTTAGACGCCACACTCTCCATGACCAAACAAACCAGCGCCATCGCCTCAGCATCTGCTCTGTCCACCAATCTTATCTATGCTATCAAACCCTACCTTACCACGCCCAACTGCCTCTCCATAGCCAGAGCAACTATAGGAGCCAGACTGGACTACTGCAACGCCCTCTTGGCAGGCACATTGACTAAAAACCTAAGCAGGCTTAAAATAGTACAAAATAACGCCCTCCGAGCTGCACTACACATCCCCAAAACTGACCATATTTCACAGGCCAGAAGGCGCGCCCATTGGCTCCCAGTCAAGGAAAGAATCAACTTTAAAATTCTCACTCTCACACACAAGTGCATCAATCATACAGCACCCCCATACTTATCTGAAACGATAACAAAGAACTCCTCTACCCGTCCTAGAAGAAGCCATCATGCCAACCAACTCCGAGTACCCACTGTGAGAAGAGCCAAAGCCGGCGGCATTGGCTTCCCACACATAGCACCTAAGCTCTGGAATGCCCTCCCCAACTCACTCAGAGCAGAACCATTGCTATACTCCTTTCGCAAGTCCCTCAAAACGACACTATTCAACTAACATCCTCCCTCGTCACCTACACTTGCTCTCTTACGTCTGCTACGTAATGTGTCATGTAATGAAATTTTCTCTGTAACCATCTTCCTTCCAATGTAACCAGATTATGTCTTCATGTAACAGCCCCACGATGCCCCCGGGCTGACATGCGCTTTAAATAGATCTGAATAAATAAATAATGAATAATCCCAATAGCTCTGCCGAGGGACAAATTCATCCTGTGGTATGCCACAGATGGCAGTCACCCATTGGTGTGAGCAGGCAGCCTCAACCATATTGCAAGGCCATTTTCAGGAGATCCTCCTTGTCCGTGGGGCCCAGGACATTATCAAAGAGTCCTGGGCTCCAGGGACAAGGAAAGCATATAGATCAGTATGGGAGCAATGGCATAGCTGGTGTATGGCGAGGAACATACATTCCTTTGGAACAGATGTGGTTCATGTAGCCAATTTCCTAGCACAAATGCTGGCACAAGGGAAAACATATAGGACTATTAAAACAGCACTCTCAGCAATTTCAGCAGGTCACCCGCATCTCGAGGGAGAAGCTGTTGGAGAACACCCTTTAATATGCAGAATGCTCAGAGGAATAAAAATGCTCAAGCCACCTACACCAAGCTACTCCCGGATGTGGGATGTTGATAGAGCATTGAAGTTATTTTCAACTTGGCCTGACAACATGGATTGATCCAGGAAGGCGCTGTCAGCCAAAGTGACAATGCTTCTATGTCTCTTATCATGCAAGGGAGAAGCTGATATTAGAGTGTTGGAAGTTACCAGAAAATCAGTATCTCCAATGGGAGTGACATTCTATATCACGATAAGAACAAAGGCGGGTTTGAGGACAGTATCTTATGACTCATTCCCGAAGCAAACTAAGTTGTTTCCAGTTTGATGCTTAACGACATACAAATACATTGCACGAGAACTGCGACCCGCAGGAGTGACAGTTATTCATAACCTTAGGGAGACCCTTTGAGGAGGTGCTCTAGTTTTAGTAGTAGGTAAGCTAATGGAACTTTCACTTTATATAGACACATTAATGACCGTTGTGAGTAGAACATTCAGGTCACTAAGTGCGCTCCTTCATTTAGCATCTTTGCATGTTGGAAACAAATGTTGGGTAATTCGGTTAGTTTTCTCCACTGACAGCGCTTGTGGACTGGGTAAGCAATGTGAAAACAGATTTGGTTTAGCATTCACTATTTTACATCTTACAATTTTAATTGCAGGATTGGAAATCATTAATTCGGAAGCTGAAGCTCTTTGGGATGTTAACATGCCCTTGGGTTTCTCTAACATGGCAAATAAGGCATGCTCCATGTAAAGAGTCATAGAACAGCCCATGACAATACTTGTAGACTTCTTAATTGCAAATGTGGCAGCAGCCAAATATTGTTCTCACAGGAAATGTCCTTTCATAACTGGATCTAAAATCCTGCTATAGTATGCCAAAGGTTTGTACCCCAGTGTCGTCCTTTGTGTGAGGATTGCTGTCATTACTGCCCCATTCATGTGCAAAAATAAATACAATTTCTCACTGTAGTTGGGAATCCCTAAAATTGGAGCTGTACAAATTGTTCTTTTCAATTCCTCAAATCCTTCCTCCATTTCTTCAGTCCATTCCATCTTGTCCTTAACGACTTGTGCTTTTTTTAACCCTTGCAAAAGTAGCTTTATATATGTGCTGTGATCAATCACCCAGGCTCTGCAGTAATTGCATAAGCCCAGAAATGACTACACTTTTCTCACTGTGTTTGGTTTCGGTGTCTTCATAATTGCCTCAGCCCTTTCGGGTGTCCATTTCTTCCCCTCATGTGAAATTAACTGACATGTTTATAACACCTCTTCCTGGCAATACTGTCATTTATCCTAGTCCACCTTATATTCTTTGTCTGCTAAAATAGTCATTAGCTGGGCAGAGTCTTGCCTAAACTCACTCTCTGTTGATCTTCAAATCAATATGTCTTAGACGTACAGTATCACTGAAGTCTTAACATCGATATTGCCTAGATCCATCAGTAGGATCCTGTTAAAGATCGATGGGGACTCCCAGTTCCCTTTAGGAAGATGGCTATGTTTTAGTCTTTTTGGTCTAAACATAAAGGAAGTCAGGTCTTGTGAGTCTTTATGCAACGGGATCGAGAAAAATACATTTTTCAAATTGATCACTGTGAAAAACTGAGCTTCGATTGGGATGCTGCATAATATTGTTGCAGGATTAGGAACTAAAGGAAACTCTGCCTCTATAATCTGATTTAGAGGCCTAAGGTCCTGGATAAATCTCCACGACCTCCTTTAGATGTTTTAATCGGATACACTGCAGTATTGCACAATGTCTCTGATGGCACTAGGACACCCTGAGTCATCAGTGCTGAAATAGTCTGAAATATGCCCTCATCACCTTATCGGGACATGGGGTACTGTTTCGCTCGGGGTAAGATTGCTCCTGGTTTAAGCTTTATTTTAACATCCCATATTCCCTTTAATAGTCCTACGTCATAAGGGCCCGTGGTACACAGGACACTTGGCACCTCTTCTAGATCTTCCTGGTAAAATGCTGGTCGTTGCCACATTATAGCCATTTGCTGTGGGATTTCTCTTTTTTCGATCCTTATCCAATATGTAATGCTCATAAAGAACACCACTTCATCATTGATACGTTCTTCTCTGAACATATCTTCATCTGTTATGTCAGTCAATCTGTTCCCCTCTTCAAAAGCGATCACTGTTCCCCAGGACCTTCCTTCGTCATATACCCCTTCAAGCATTGCTATCTCACCTCATACTATAGTTGCTTTCAACTCTATAGGTATAGTCTGTCCATTTTCCTCATCCATAGGTATTAGTGGTCTAAATAAAAACTCATCAGGTATCCTCACAATCTTCCCTACCAGCCCAGGTAGCCATGTCGACAAAATACTTACTCAATATAGGAAGACCTCTGGATCTACTGGGACGCCTGGCAGCGCAACTGGTCCTGGGAACGCCAGTATAAACTCTCCGACTTTTAAATAGTGTTGTCCTGATCAGTGAATGAGATTGTCATGTTAAGTGTTGTCATTAAATCTCTTCCCAAAATGTTAACTGGCGTCTGTCATGAATATAACAAAGGAACAGACATGTCACATTCCCCTTTAGAAACTGGTATCTTATCAGTAAAAGGAACTCAATTTGGTGCTCCAGAGAACCCTTGAGCATTCATGGCAATACCTGACATTGGATATTTTCCCTCCCGTATGCATGAACGAGCCGCCCCAGTGTCTACAAGAAAAGAAAAGAATTTGCTCCCTATCATCACATCAACCCTTGGTTCCTCTTGGAGATCTGGTGTCACAGATAGTGCTGAACACATCAAGTCACCCTGTGAGCTGTATTATTGGGGGTATAAGATCAACCCTGTCCCTGTTAAAGGGGTTCCTCCTACCACAGTAACACCCCCTATCCTAGGTATGAGTATGTGCCATGTATTCGTGTTTTTCTGTGTTTGCATAGGTGCTTGTTGCGACTGTCCTTGCGATGGGTACATTTGTACTTGTCCCTGCTGTTATACTTGCTGTACTAGTGGCGCCTGTGTCTGATAGGATGTGTGATCATGGGCAAATCCCTCTCTTGTTTGTGTGCTGTATGGTGGTGGGTAAGCTGTCCCCCTCAAGAAAACTGGCTAGTTTGTACACTCCTTTGGCTCCTCCATATGCGTGTAATATGCCCTGTTATTCGACGATTACAACACACGGAGTGGCCATTTGGCAAACCCTCCTTGGTTATATCCTCCCTGAGCACTCTGATTATCGTTCTGAGTGTTTTGAAATTCACCTTTGTTATTCTGAAATCCGACTCCGCTTCCCCTAAAACGTATACCTTTGCCTCGTGGCGCAAACCCATACCCACCTTGATCCATCAGGTGTAAATTATTCACCTGTGATGTACCTATTGCTTCCTGCATCCCCATTCCCTCTCCGCTTGTCAATACCGCCCCTTCTATGGTAAATTCTGAAAATAATTTCTGACCCAATTTGGCTTCCTTGATTATTCTATTATCAACCTTCTTTTTGCTTTTGCTCTTGTAGTAGCCGACAGTGATGTACTATAGTCAACTGTATCTCAGCCCATGGCTTCGCTTCCATCCCCACTCATTTTTTCATCTGTCTTTGTACTGGTTCTGGTAACCTCTGACATAAAATATGATAAAATAGTGCCACTGTCTTTTCCCATGGCTCCCGAGTTTCAAGATGCCATTTCTCCTGAATATCCTGAATATATGCAATAGGGTCTTCATCTTTCTTCATTTTGCATGTCAAAATTGCACCCGTATCCAATGTGTCTGGATACTATACCCTGAGAGCCCCCCAAACATCTGCCCAACAATTATTGAAGGGCACTCCATCGTGAACTGTGTTTTGTGCCATCACACTTGCGTACCCCGCTCGCCTCCATATGCCATCAGCCCTCTCCCCAAGAATGGCTGCCAGGAGACATTTTATGTCTCCTCTGGCCAGCGTGTTTCCCCTGTCATATTTTCTAATTCGTATATACACTTCTCAGCCCCCAAAGTCAATCTAGGGAGCTTGCATTTTAAGTTATCCTTATCCATCTGTGTCCATGTAATGTATTGCAGTCTTGCCCCTCCCACCCCTCTTCTCTAGCAAAGGGAACTGTGTGAACCCCATCCCACAGTCAGATCCTACTATTAGTCTATCTATGGCAGGGATATTCGTCCCTATCCAGCTTTTTGCTGGTAGTGACCTTAACCTGCTCACATATGGTGGAGATTCTCTCTTCTCACTACATGATCGTCTTCAGGGAAGCTCAGGATATGAAAGGGGATCTGCCATTCTTTCTTTAGGGTGCTCCAGATCTGACAATCTTACTTCCTTATCAATCTGTTGGCTTCCCAGGTGGACGCACGCACCCTCTCCTTCTACCTCCTGAGTTGACTCTCTTTCTTCATCTGACATTTCCAACCCCTATCTAGTATGACTATCATCCCCCTCGCCTTTATCTAGATTTAACCTACTCAAAGACAATGCTCAGCGTCCATCACTAAACATATTTTCTTCCTCAATTTGCGGATACCAGGGATCGATAAGTGTCTTCCGCATCATATCTTTCTTCCTCTAGTGCTACTGTAGGTGTTTTTGGCATTACCTCCTTTATCGGGAGAAACTCTCTCATTCTATCCCATTGTATTTATTCACTCTGCCTCATTTGTTCCTTAAGGATGAGACTTGCATCTAAACCTTGCTGCCTCCTATTCTGCTGTATTTCTTCATCCACTTCCCTTCGCTTTCTCGCATCCCTGCTAGCTTTTGCTTCCTCCTGCCTTTATTCTTCCCTTCTTGCTTCCTGCCTTTGTTCTTGTTCTTCTCTCCTTCTCTGTAAACCTTCTGTCTTTTACTCTCTCTTTCTTTTCTTCCTATCTCTTTCTTCTATCGCTCTTTGTCTATTGTCATACTTTCTTTGTTCCCCTGTCTGCTTTTTGTCTTTTTCTTGTTCTTCCCTGTATAGCTGTTCCCATCAATACCTGCTTTTTCTACCTTGCTCATCCTCTCTCAATCTCCTTTCTCGTTCCCTGTCCTTCTTTTCTTGCTTGTCCTTATCTTCTCTCTGCCTAACCTCCTCGATGCTTTTCCAATCTAACTTAAATAATATCTGTCCTCCTATCCATTTGTTCTGTTCGAGCGTTACCTCATCAGCCCTGCCCTTTTCTCCCTTCCATTGCTTAATTTCTCAGTCTATATCTGTCGATATATTCAACCTCTCACCTTTTTCTTCCATATCTAGTATAGATTTACAGACATCTTCCTTTCTTTTACTTTCTTCTGGACTGTCATCACTACTATAAGCGGGGGGTTCATATGTCAGCTTACTATACCCCGCCGCTGCTTTCAGTTCCTTTAAAGGATAAACTCCTATCTCTTCTGTAGTTACACTCTTAATCTCGGACAACGTAAGAGGAGCTGTGGGATTAATGCCATCTCCCTAATGCTGATTAAGCATCCACTCTTCCGGTGGTGGGTCCTCCTTTTCCTCTTGGTACATCTTCCAAAGTTCTAAAATTACCAGTCTTTTCTCTAACTTCTTTCCTGTGCATGCAGTGTGTGTGTGTTAAACTGTATTCGTATAATACCGCCTTTATGTGAATATTGGCCCAAGCCCATTCGCGTTGCACAGAAAACCGTGTTTGAAATGCTGTGATTTCTAATCAACTTTGCCGCCATTTTAAGAATTATCTGCCATTTTGATTTTAACTCTTGCTTTGTGTCCTAAAATGGTGGACTGTGTTTTCAACTACAGCCGAGTCGAACAACCTTTGAGTTGTGTCAAGATTTAGGCTGACCGAGAGCAGACTGTTTGTTCTATGTAAAGAAACCTTGTGACTCACAAGGCTCATCCTCAAATAAACAGCGGAACAATGTGGAGCAAACTCAAACCGTGTACTTTGGTTGTAATATATTGTGTTCTTTCGTGAAACTAGGCTTACTATGAGCCAGAGACCTAATACTGCCATTGTATCTTCATGGACAAACAAACTTGTTAAAAATCTTGAACAATATTGTAATATTTGTCATGTGAACTGGGCACGAACCCTAGCATGTAAATTATTTGTTTGGAGAGGGGCTGGCCAATGATTGGAAAAATGTATAAAAAGAAGTTGTGTTAAGATGTCCAGCACTCTCACCCCTCACTGTGTCTGCTGGTACACACTGTGAGGTGTTGGGAGCCAGATAGCTATCTGTTTTGCTTTGAAATCTGTACAGAAATAAAGATACTTGTATCTTTTGACCCGTGATTGGCATATTTAATTTTCTGGTACTAAGCCTCAATATTTATTTGGTCTTTCATATGAATGTGGTCATATGTTGCAATACCGCTTTTGACAATGATCCCCCTTGTGTCCACGGCATGAACATTTTATCAGCTGTGCCATTTAACTGTTCTGCACTATACTATTTGTGCTTGGGCGCATGTTCTGGCAGTGTTTTACAAAGATGCATGAGAGGAGTGTCCTCCATAATGACAAGTCTCAATTGACTGTCAATACTTACCAGATCATAAAATAAACCTTTTATTTCAACTCAAATCACCACCTTTAGTTTTAAAATAAATATGAGCAAGCACCATCAATCACTGTGCAATCCTCTTTTATTTCAAGAACCTATCTGTCTTTTGATTGGTGCCAATCGTTTAGTACACCTTAACGTTACTTTCAACCCTTCACAGTTCTGTTACTTCTTGATACTTCACACAACAAATCATATTTAGAATAATCACACACTACACATTTATAACCCCTGTGATCACCTTCCCTTCATTATAAACCATATATTATAAGGGGTATACTTCTCTACACTCAACTTATTTTACCCTATGCAGGGGGTAATTCATAGAATTTAGCGCACAAGTGGCGCACTCGGCTGGCGCACAGTGTGCGCGTGCGATTGTCTGCGCCAGCCGCGTGCGCTAAAATCCATTTCCACGCACAACGTATTAATGGATTTCAGCTACCAAAACCAGCCGTGGCGCAGAGTGGCGCAGCGACCCTGCAGCAGCGCCAGTTATGCCCCCAAGAATGCCCCTCACGCAAGGAAAAGCCATCAAGATATCCAATCCAGCGCAAAGGGCTGCGCTAACCCTGGACCAGTATACAGGGCCGCCACACAGCACACGGCAAGCGGGGAACGTGTATTACTGGGGTTCGCGGGAAGTTTCACACGCGATAGGCCCTGTGCGAGTGGGGCACGTGTATTACTGGGGTTCGCGGGAAGTTTCACACGCGATCGGAGCAGGGTACGTGTATTTCAGGGATGCGTGGAAAGTTTCACACGCAATCGAAGCAGGGTACGTGTATTTCGGGGGTGCGCGGGAAGTTTCACATGCGATCGGAGCAGCGTACGTGTATTTCAGGAGTGCGCGTGTTCACACGCGAAGGGCCCTGTGCGAGTGGGGTACGTGTATTACTGGGGTTCGCGGGAAGTTTCACATGCGATTGGCCCTGTGCGAGTGGGGTACGTGTATTACTGGGGTTCGCGGGAATTTTCACACGTGAAAGGGCCCTGTGCGAGTGGGGCACATGTATTACTGGGGTTCGCGGGAATTTTCACACGCGAAAGGGCCCTGTGCGAGTGGGGTACGTGTATTACTGAGGTTTGCGGGAAATTTTACACACGATTGGCCCTTCGCGAGTGGGGTACGTGTATTACTGGGATTCGCGGGAAGTTTCACATGCGATTCTACTGTCAGAGCGGGTACGTGTATCTAGTGGGGTGCACGGGGAGTCCCACACATGAATTGGCAGTGTGGGACCTCCCAGGTGTGCCCTCCACCCCATCCACGGCCCCTGCAGGCAACCCACAACACAGGTGACTACCCTGCATCCCTGGCCATGCCCCCCAGCCAGCACACATGTCACCTTCCACTAGTAATCACCAACTCATGTCCCCCTGTACCCCCACCCTCCATCAGTCAGGGGCACCTGCCAGCAGGCCCCCACTCATGTCCCACTCATGTCCCCCTGCAACCCCGCCCCCCACTCATGTCCTCCTGCACCCATACCCCCCAGCAGTCAGGGGCACCTGCCAGCAGGCCCCCACTCATGTCCCCCTGAACCCCCACCCCTCAGCAGTCAGGGGCACCTGCCAGCAGGCCCCTACTCATGTTCCACTCATGTCCCCCTGCACCCCCACCCCCCACTCATGTCCCCCTGCACCCATACCCCCCCAGCAGTCAGGGGCACCTGCCAGCAGGCCCCCACTCCTGTCCCCCTGCACCCCGACCCCCCAGCATTCAGGGGAACCTGCCAGCAGGCCCCCACTCATGTCCCACTCATGTCCCCTTGCACCCCCAACCCCCAGCAGTGAGGGGCACCTGCCAGCAGGCCCCCACTCATGTCCCCCTGTGCCCCCATCCCCCGGCAGTCAGGGGCACCTGCCAGCAGGCCCACACTCATGTCCCACTCATGTCCCCCTGCACCCCCACCCCCCAGCAGTCAGGGGCACCTGCCAGCAGGCCCCCACTCATGTCCACTGCACCCCCACCCCCAGCAGTCAGGGGCACCTGCCAGCAGGCCCCCACTCATGTCCCCCTGCACCCCCACCCGCAGCAGTCAGGGGCACCTGCCAGCAGGCCCCCACTCATGTCCCCCTGCACCCCCACCCCCCAGCAGTCAGGGGCACCTGCCAGCAGGCCCCCACTCATGTCCCACTCATGTCCCCCTGCACCCCCACCCCCCAACAGTCAGAGGCACCTGCCAGCAGGCCCCCACTCCTGTCCCTCTGCACCCCCACCCCTCCAGCTTTCAGGGGTACCTGCCAGCAGGCCCCCACTCATGTCCCACTCATGTCCCCCTGCACCTCCACCCCCCAGCAGTCAGGGGCACCTGCCAGCAGGCCCCCACTCATGTCCCCCTGCACCCCCCACCCCCCAGCAGTCAGGGGCACCTGCCAGCAGGCCCCCACTCATGTCCCCCTGCGCCCCCACCCCCAGCAGTCAGGGGCACCTGCCAGCAGGCCCCCACTCATGTCCCCCTGCACCCCCACCTCCAGCAGTCAGGGGCACCTGCCAACAGGCCCCCACTCATGTTCCCCTGCACCCCCACCCCCCAGCAGTCAGGGGCACCTGCCAGCAGGCCCCCACTCATGTCCCCCTGCACCCCCACCCCCCAGCAGTCAGGGGCACCTCCCAGCAGGCCTCCACTCATGTCCCCCTGCGCCCCCACCCCCCAGCAGTCAGGGGCACCTGCCAGCAGGCCCCCACTCATGTCCCCCTGCACCCCCACCCCCCAGCAGTCAGGGGCACCTGCCAGCAAGCCCCCACTCATGTCCCCCTGCACCCCCACCCCACAGCAGTCAGGGGCACCCTCCAGCAGGCCCCCACTCATGTCCCACTCATGTCCCCCTGCACCCCCACCCCCCAGCAGTCAGGGGCACCTGCCAGCAGGCCCCCACACATGTCCTCCTGCGCCCCCACCCCCCAGCAGTCAGGGGCACCTGCCAGCAGGCCCCCACTCATGTCCCACTCATGTCCCCCTGCACCCCCACCCCACAGCAGTCAGGGGCACCTGCCAGCAGGCCCCCACTCATGTTCCACTCATGTCCCCCTGCACCCCAACCCCCCAGCATTCAGGGGCACCTGCCAGCAGGCCCCAACTCATGTCCCACCCTACACAAAATAAAGAAGCAAAATCATGGCCCACTTCTACACCAAAAAACCACATCACGCCACCCCATTCTTGAGATGCAATGATTTCCCAATCCACCCCACACTGACATGCCTATCTCAAGACACAAACCAAAAGTCAACTATGTACATCAACACATGTCCGTCACACAGATACACTGGTTGGCATTGATTGTGTAAACCCACATTTTCACATGCATCAACCCAATGAGCAAATCCCACACATGGAAATAAAATATGAAAATGTATTATGTACAAAAATAAATAAATGAAATGAAATCACACAAAAATACCAAACATGAAATGAAAAGCATGTGCAAGAGATAAGTGAATGAAAATTATAACCAATCCAAAAAACATCGAAAGAAAAACAGTCCAAACTCTCCCTCCACCAACGCAAATCCAAAGGAAATGTAAAAAAAGAAAATCCATTGCTTCATGTCCATAAGAAAAAAAATCAAATTAATCCATGATCAAACTATTCACAATCCATTGTCCAAAAGAAAATTCCATGATTCCATGTGCAAAATCAAAAAAACATATCAAATCAATCCATTGTCCAACTATGTAAAGGGTCCATGAGCCCAACCAAACAAATGAAACCTACCTAAGAAACTACCTAAAAATAGAACTATATACAAATGTGTGTGGCATTGTCCATTGACCACAAAGAAAGGAAAAGGAAACCTAACTCTAAAAACTATTTACAATGGCAGCGGGCTAGTCCGATGGCTCACTTCCCGATTTCCCGGGCCAGGGCATCATCGAACTCTTGCTCGATGTCCCAGAGGCGGTCCTCTTCTATGGCCCCGAGGGTTCGCAGGGACGATGACATGTGGACCTCCAGGTCCCTGCGAATTGCCTCGAGGCACTCAGCCCGCCTCAGAGCCCTACGCATGGAGTTCTCCGCCCTGACCATCGTGAACCGTGCCTCTTCTGCCCACTACCACTCCGCATCTATAGCATGGCCTAACCGCTGCCACACGGAAGACACTTCCAGTCCTGGGTCCTCTTGCCCTCTGGCCGATGCCTGCCCCTCCGACGTTGAAGGCCCCGAGCCATAATGGCTCCCATCTTGTTGCTGCTGTGCCTCTGCCTGTGCCCTGGCTCTTGCTGCCTGCACATCCTCCTCCGGCTGGGGAGCAGTTGTTGAGGTGGCCACCCCTGCTGGACGTCCGACTCCCGACTGTGGCAGGGATGTGTCCTCCACCAGCCTGGCCGCAGGGTCAGAGGCAGCTCCACAGGGTACCCAGGTGATACATGGGTGGGAAGATGGCATGGAGGACGACTGGCGCGCAGAGGGTTCAGGTCAGGAGGGGGTCGCAAGAAGGTCCAGCACACGTAGGAATCCAGCACTGGTGACCCGTCCCAGCAGGTCAACGCGGTCAACGAGGCAACCGAGATGACGTGCAGTCTCTTCACGAAAAGACCGCACATCAACCCGCATGCCCCGTTGACGCAACGCTATCCCGGCCAGGACAGGCTCAACACGGTCCCGGATAGCCACGTCCGCAGGGAGAGGAAGGCCAGTTGTTGTGCGCTCATCCCCTCCCTGAAAACGGGTCTGGACGTAGGCATCCCTGCTGGTGCCAGATGATGCAGAGACAGGATCAGGGACAGGATTGCACACAGGCACCTCCGCGGCGGCCTGTGCTGCCTCCTGTCCCTGGTCCTGCACTGCACCACTAGCACCAGTGGAATCCCCACCTCCAGACCCCGTGTGTGTCCCTTCCACGGCCTCCTCCTCCACCAAACCCCCCACCAACCTGGATGACTCCATGCCATCTTCCTCCGTCGGACCCTGTGGGGTCTCAGCTGCCCCTTCTGCTGCCGAGGAGTCCACCTCCAACCTCCGCCTCTTGGACCTACCCTCGGCAGCTGTGGCCTGGGACGTGGCACCAGACTCCTCACTCCCCGACGAGATGACAATCTGGGAGGGGAGACGGGCCTTGCGTCTCCGGCTGGTGGTGCGATCCCTGCCGCTGTGCTCCACAGCACCCTCTATGCCCTCTTCATCAGTCAACGCTGCAGACAGGGAGAGATAAAACACAGCCATCAGGGCACAGTACATTGGACTGATACACACATGACAGTTGTACATGAGTGGCATTGTCAAACTTCAGACACGGCATCACACTCCACGACACACATGTCATTTTAACTCACACACTTGAGCATTTCCACAGCAATATTGCCCCAAGCAGCGCCATACATACACATACAACAGCATGTACAGCCAAAGGGGAGCCTGACATCGCATGAAACACTGGGAGTGCACTAGACATGCACACACGCCACCACACTTACATGCATGTGTACATCTCCTCCAACTGTCGCAGTGATGAGATCGCCATACATGTCACATCTGACATTCAGCCTTCTACATATCAGTATCACGTGCATCCATGTTGCATCACAGTTGCACACTTGTCAAATACACATACATGCACATGTACACAGTGCAGATACTTGCATTATGAACCACCATCCATGCCACAACCATGCCAATGTACATACACAGAAATTCAAACATGTGTGCTCCCACACCTGCATTTGCCCAGCATGCATACCAACACATACACCATCAATGTGTCTCACACCTGAGAGGACTCACATGTGGCAGCCTCACGCCCATGTTCATACACATCCCTACATGGCCCTACAAAAACACATGTGCAACCTGCACACTACTGGCACACCACGACACGCACAGCGTCCAATCACCATGCATGTACACTTACTGCTCGACTCCAGACGGGTCTGCCTCTCAAGGATCTGGACGTAGATCGCTAGGCATATGCGTTCCAGGACCCTCATTTGGTGGTCCGACAGCTGGCCCCGGCGCCCCTTGGCATCCACTGCCTTCGAGAGGCACCGGGCCTTGTTGAGGGTTCTGGACCTGAAGTCCTCCAAGCGCTTCTTGACATGATGTAAGTCGCGGACTGCAACCCCCTCCGTGTGGATGGCAGTCACGATGTCCATCCAGATCCTGGTCTGTCCTTCAGCGTCGGCATGCGAACTTCCAAAGAGGGCATCATACTGCCCCAGGACTTGCTCCACCAGGACACCAACTTCCCTGGCACTGAAGCTGGTGGCCCTCTGCCTCTCTGGCTGGGGGTTGCCAGTGGTCTCAGATGGTGTTGTGCACGACATGACAACCCCAGAGGCAGGAGTGGGTGGGCAACTGGGTCCTGGGGCTGGGCTGTGGAGCGATGGAATCCCAGTCGGGAGTCTTCGGTTCCAGCAGGGGTCGTCACAGCAACTGCACCCCTGGCTGACGTGCAGGCAGCAAATGGCAGGGCACGTGGGCAGCAGGCAGTCAGGCAGCAGCAGATGGCAGGTGGGAGCGTGCTCGGGGCTCTGGGGGGCAGTAATTCGGCCTTCTGGGCAGGAGCGTGGTCTTCCGTGTGTTTTCGCGTGGCCAGCTTGATACAGAGTGATTTGGCATGTGAAAAAATTGCACGTCAGCGTGCAATTGGAGGAAAGGCCCTTAGCACGTAAGCATGTCAGCACACGTACGCGTTTTCATTGGACCAAAGGCCCTTAGCGCGTAAGCGCTTCTCTGATGTTACGCGCGCGGGCGTTTCCCTCGTGACGTGGGCATAGTGGTTCAGCGCGCATGAAAAAACTGCACGTCCGCGTGTGAATGCGTGTAATCCGAGGAAAGGGCCTACACGCATAAGTGATGTGACGCGCGCGGGCGTTTCCCACAGCACGGGTTAAAGGTGAGTGGGGCCAGCAGTTCGCTGTATGTGCCTTTCGTGGAGACTGACGTGTGTAGCTGCTTTGTGTTGTTTCGCGCGCCATCACATCTTCACAGCGATCGAGGTTGTATCTCTTCTTTTGGCGGGGGTATTGGCTATGCGTGTTTTTCATTATCACGCTATTAAGACAGTGATTCGCGCAAGCTATTTTTCCCACTGCGGGTGTCCCTGTGTATCGCACCCGTTTTCGAGGTCATAGTAGCCTGCGTGTCCCACGCGTACACGTTTTTCATGTTACTGGGTGCCACCGCGTACTGCGGGAGGTTGATTCCATGCATGTAGGCTGCAGGGTTGCGTGCACGGTTTTACTGCGGTTTTGGGGTGCCTGAGCGTAGCGTGACCCGTCACTACATCACCAGGGTCATATACAGCCTTGCAGGTGCAGGGGGGCTGTTAACATCTTGCATCCCACCCCCTTCACCCCAATTGCCCAGGTCAGTTGTGGTGTACACCTCCCATTGGCACTACTCCATCTGTGCTGGCACTACTCCATCTGTGCCATGGTTGGGAGGCCACCAAAGGTGAGGGGCGCCTCAGCTGGGCGTACTCCTCATGGTGGACATGGTCAGGGACGTGGCTGGGGTGACGAGGGAGTTGGGGGACTCCAGGGTGTCCAGGCTGGCCGCAGAGGGGGAAGAGGTAGGGGTGCGCCACTTGAGCACGATGTTGTGCCATGTGTCGGTGCAGTCATGCCACCACCCCCTGTGGTTCTGAGAGATGCAGCTTCTGCATCTGGCACTTGCACCCGTGTGACCCGGCAGTCCGTTTCATCGACTGCCACGGGCCCAAGGGTAGTGGTAGCTGCTGCTGCAGCTGTGGACACCACCACCCAGGCTCAGGGTCTGCCAGCGCAGGCTGCGTTGGCAATTGAAGAGCCCTTGGAAGATTTCCAACAGGCCCGGAGGGAAACCGTAGGGGCACGCAGGGCTGCCCTGACCAAGACACGTGTCCCTGGGGCAGTAATGTCATCTGCTGCCCCGAACAGCCGGGTGTTGGCAAGTGCAGGGGCAGATGCAGCCAACAACACCCCGGTCGTGAGTCTGCCAACCAGGACAGTCGTGGTCAATGACCCTGCCACAGCAGATGTTGATGCGCAGGGTCCATTAGAGGGCACCCAGCTGCCACTGACACAAGTCAGCCCTTTGGTCGTCCCTCCACCTGCCAATCCCTTGGCTCATTCCACCGGTCCCACTGGCCATACTGATCAGGGCGGCATCAGCCAGCCAGGGTCTGTGCCACAATCCAAGAGGAGGAAAGTTGCACCTGCAGCACAGGTTGGGACCCCACACACAGCCACGACCTCCTGCATGTCGAGGAAGAAGCCTTTCTGCAACCAGGAACTGAACTTCCTCGTGGGCTACGTGCGGGACCACAGGCGTAACATGCTAGTGGGTGCTAATTGTCAGACTACGGCTGCCCACCGTGATACCCACTGGAAGCAAGTTGCGGAACATGTGAGTGCATTCGGCCATGAGGTGCACACGGCGCAAGAGTGCAAAAAGCGTTGGAATTACCTCAAATGCAGCGCTAAGGCTAAGCGTGCCTCAAATTACAACTTGACTCTGGTGACTGGCGGTGGGCCTGCACCGGAGGAGGAAGACCTCACTCCGCATGAGTCACTCGTTGCGGAGTTCATACCATCTGAATCAGTCGAAGGAGTGGGAGAGATGCCGGACTTTGATGCCCAGTCCAGTGAGTGTTGATGCGTGTTTGTCGAGGACGTGTGTGTTTTACTTGTGTGATGTGTTGTGCATGACTGCCACTACATGTCACGTGTACATGGTTATGATGTGCAAGTAATGCAATGCTTCCCTGAGGCATGTCTACTCTGCTGGATGGTGGACATGTGGAGCGGAAGGGGACTGTCCACATCACCACTTTTGCACCCTAGTCACATGCTGGTTACCAGTATGCCCCTCCGGTCCATGTTCCAGCTCACTGGCACTTCTGCATGTAGCGTGGGGTGACCTTCCTCTCACCCCAGGAACTATGCATAGCATGACTGACGTGCATGTGTCCTCTGCCTGCAAGGGGGTAGCCAATGTAGACATGCTCCCTTGCCCCTCAACCCCCTGCTCTGCACCCCAATTCCATTTTAGCACTGGTCTGCTACAATATTGCCCTTGGTTACTTCCCTGGTCATGCCTCCTGTGTACATTCTAACATCCAGCGGCCAATCTGCCAGACATATCCATTGAGGTACATCCTTAGTACTTGATGCAGGGTGTCTCACTTGGACTGTGCAGAGGTCAGATGCCCTGCAGGGACATGAGTGCCCATTCATGCTCCATGTGCATTTCACGCATGCCCATATGTGTCCATGACTGGATGATCACTGTTACACAAGTCCATGTTGACCAAAATTGCATGGCATTTCATCTGCCTTCCCATGTCAACTGTGGCTCAGTACTGCCTGGCACACATGTTTATGGTCTGACAATCTGTGTGGGTCACAGGCCTCAGCCTGTTTAATGGACAATGACTCTGTCCAACTGGTGTAGTGTCTTTTTCACACGTGGGTGGACTCCAGAGGTTTCATCATGTGTACTGCTTACTGTCCCTTTATCATTTGCAGTGTTGTCACTTGACTCACATGAAGCTGTTGATGCTAGTCAACACTGTCTGTCAATACACAGGTCTATGGTCAGCCTTTTGATACCATGCTAGGCATCCCTGCTTTTGCACTTGGGTGGAGGGGTGCTTTGCTTGTAGATATGCTACCCATTGAATGCACATTGCACGTGATGCCTGAAGGTGACCTTGCACTGCCTTCACATTTTCTGACACACACCATGAAGTCCTTGTACATGTAGGTAGTGAGTGACATACATATTTGCTGCACTGCATAGACCCACTTCAATGCAAACTGCCACCTTTCAACAGCTGTGATCACAGAAGCAATTTCAATTTGACCCAGCATGCATGCCAGGTTCTATTTTGTGTGTCACATGTCTGCCTGATGTGTTTGGTGTCGATGTGTGTGTGTGTTGTGTGCTTCTAACATGTGAAGTGACCTTTTTTCTCTCTATTTTTCAGATGATGACGCAATGGAGCTGGAGGATGGTGTTGTCATGCCAGGCACAGGGTTGTTATCACTACATCCACCCAGCACAAGTGGGGGTAGTGGGGTGGTAGGCCACGAAAACCCCCAAGTGCTACAGTCCATCTTGTCTCTGGCTGCCTATGAGTCCAGCCCTGAAGAGCACTCTGACAACCATGTCGAGTTGGATGAGCATCAAGTCCATATGTCAGGGGTGAGTGATTCTGATGTGGACACTCCTCTGTCCGCGACACCTGCACTGAGGGGTCAGACAGTCTTGGAACCTCCGCCCGTGGTGGAGCGGGACGCAGGGCCACCCTCCACACTAGTCACTGATGTGCCTGGGACATCACGTCGACGGGGGCATGTAGTCGTACAGCCGCGGGCGGTGCCAACACAACAAGGACACCCGGTCCTTGGGTCCCACAGGGGTCAAACCTAGCAACGTGGTCGCCGTGCGCAACCACAGTATACTGAGGGGGAACAAGACACGACTGCCAATTCTGAACGGCAGGGGGCAGCAATGGAGAACATCGCTGAGAGCATGAAGCGTGTGGCCCAATCTGTGCTCCCCCCTGCTAGGCAGGTGCTTCACCAGCAGCAGGCGGCACGGTCCACGGCCCGCTCGCTCAGGCTGGGCATGGCGGCCTCAGACAGGGCACACCAGGCTGAAATGTCGTCTCTGCGTCAAGCAATTGCTGCTCACGCAGAGGCACACATGAAGGCCCTGAGGGAGGAGCATGCTTCTCTCAGATCCACTCTGGGTGTCCTTCTGATGTCCCAGAGGGAGCAGACAGAGGAGAGGTTTGCACAGCTTGAGCGAACCATCTCGGCTGAGCTACATGCTTGCCGGGAGGTGCAGCGGTTGTCAATCCAGGCCTTGCAGGAGGAACTCTGTGTTGCACGTGCTACCTTGCAAGAGGAAGCACGTGTATCACGGGAGGTTCTGCATGCAGACCTACATGTCATCACCACACAGAACCAGGCTCACCCGTCCGGCAGACCTGCATCTCCCACATAGGTCGGGCTGTGCAAACGTTGAGCCCATGGAGTTTTTCTTTTCCTCAGCATCATCGCATGTGGGTGTTGAGCAGCACCCTGTACCTCCCCCCTCCTAGGTGCCTCCCCTCCCCCCCGGGTCATATGTGGCCATTTTTGAGTTTTCTTTTAGTTTAGTTAGTTAAGTTTCTGTTTGATAGTTAGTTTAAATAGGTAAAGTAGGTTTTTCATAGTTAGTGTAATTAGGTAATATAGTTTAAAATTGCTAGTCTATTGTGCTTTCATGTGACGGTGTGGTGCTTTGTGGCTTTTGAAAGCATCCACTGTCTGTTGAAGCAGGGACCTTCAAACTTGTCTTATGTATGTGTTTGCTGCTTGAGGTCCTTGACTCACATATGCCACTCCTGCTTCCCTTATCCATGGGCTCGCAAGGATGGTTCGGTGTAACAGCCTGTTACACAAGGGCAATGGACTATCTTATCTGTGGCATGTCTGCTGCTGTGTAACTTGTGTTAACACCCCTGGTGGGGATGATTGGGGTGTAATTGTCCACTGTTCTTCTTTTGCTAGATGGGGTGTTTAATGATTCATGTGTACATTCATTGCTATGCATTGTGTAGTATGTTTCTTATCTTTAATGAACATGTGCTTGTTGCAAATCATGCCGTGGATAGTGTGTTCCACACTGTTGCTGTGAAAGACGGACTGATGGTGTGATTTCTGATGTACGTCTCTGACATGGTCCAGTCATGTAATGCCTGAAGAGACACACACAGATGAATATTAAGCATTAATCATGTGTTTCATGCACTTTCTGCAGGGGGATGAGCCTCAAGACCACCTTTGCCAGCCGACATGGGCCATTGGACGTCTGAAATCAGGACACGTTTGGTGCTGCCGACATACGCATGTGTGCGCATGCAGAGGCACAGGGATTGTGATCATACATCCGAAAACCGATGACGTGTTTCAAGGGACTCCAGGCAAGGTGAGCAGCACAGGGGGGTCACAACACAGCAAACCTTCCACCTGGCCAGTTGAACATGCATGCTTAGTAGCAGCACTGACGGTGAACCTGGACAAATATTGGTGTAGAAGTGCACAATACAGCTCATATGTGTTAGTGGACTGATGGTTAGTTGATGTGAAAGTTGTCTGGGGCACCTGTAGGGGCAGTGGCACATACCCTCCGGTCCACCATGGTCCATTGAGGCACTTGTATTAGCCATGTAGCGTTCCGAGACATGGAATGAAGCAGCTCACAGGGACAGACAGCAAGGGACAGACTCAGGTGCAGTGCATTTCATTTCCAAGTAGAAATTGATACATGCACTGGCTACTTTATTTTGGTCATGGTGGTACAGGACTTGTTCTGAAGTCAGACCTTGCTATATGCGTCTGTCTGCTTACACAGGGAACATTGCATGTTGTGTGAATCGTGACACATTGGTGTTCCATTTGCCACGCACCCACCGGTGCCTGACTTACTGCATTGACTGTGTATGAACCATCACAGGGGTAATGTTACGTATGGGTATGAAGCATCCACACAA
Organism: Ambystoma mexicanum; assembly: GCF_040938575.1. Classification (NCBI taxonomy): domain Eukaryota; kingdom Metazoa; phylum Chordata; class Amphibia; order Caudata; family Ambystomatidae; genus Ambystoma; species Ambystoma mexicanum. The sequence goes on along the minus strand of NC_090921.1, from coordinate 958,490,057 downwards.
GTTTGTCTGTAGTGTATTTTGTTATTTTGGGGCATATTTGCTGGTGTGTTTGCGTGTTTTGGGCACGCACAGATTATTAATTGTGGCTCTCTTTGCAGCATTGAAATGCTCCTGTTACCGGACCTGAGAGTGCGCAGGCAGGAGGCCAGCACTCACCCCAGAGATAAGTTTCTCTTTGACTTACATTTGAGTAATTTGGTGCTATGTGCATGTGAACAAGTTTGATCTAATTGTGTATGTGTTAATGTGTGTACTACATTTTGGTGCATTCCCTATTTTCCTGTGTCAATTCTACTCCCCTCTCCTGCCCCTCATTCCGGTTATCCAGTACGCCAATGCCTATCCCAACTGCATATCCCTGACCCTCCTTCCCCACCAGGGTCTCAGAGGCCTGTGTGAGTTAGACCTGGCAGGCACCCAGACCACGGTGGGGGTGGTTGTTTCGTGCCACTCCTGCACCTGTACACGGGAGCTGTGACAGTAGACATCCGTTCATGGTGCATCATTCTATGTTATTTACCACACATGGTTCAGATCCTGTTCTGACATTGTTTTACTGTGCTACCTTGGTTGTTGACATCATTGTGGTAGTACTTGGCCTTTGTGGCGTACTGCTACTTCAAGTCATCTACTGGAGGCTGTTCTGGTTTGTTTTACTGCCTGCAGGCTATTTGCTTGGCTTCTGTGTTGTCCTGCTTTGAGTTGTGTTGGATTTTGTGCTTTTGCAAATCTAGGTGGACTCTGAGGGTGCTGGCAACTTTTTACACACAATGTGGGAGATGGTGACAAAGGGGAAGGGTGATCCTGTGGCCAGGTGGAATTCAAGGATGTCGGATGAATAACCCAGATGCAGTTGTTCAGTGGGTCGTGGTGATTTGTGAGGGGTGGGGGGGTGTTTTGTTGTTGATAGTTGCCTTGCCCTGCAGTGTGATGGGCACCCTGAAATTGTAATTGTGTTTTCCTATTTAAATGATGTATTCTGCTGATCAATGCCTGTTCATGTGGTGTGTTTACCTTTCAGGTGTGAGGGGATAGTTGTGATTTGACATGCTGGGGTATACACATGGTGAATGTTCACATGTGATGTGTAGAGGACACTGATGGTCACTTGATTTCACATGCATATGTTGAGTGCATGTCCCTACTGACCCACACACTCGCACTATGATCCACTACATGTACAATCACCCTTCCATGTCCACGTGTACACTCTGTTTGTCTTCTGGTGCCCACTGTGTCCCTGCAGCACATGTTCTATGACCATTTGTGGATCATGTACATGCCTAATATTTTTTTTAATGTAGTTTGTCGCTTAGATGTGATGCTCAGGGTGTGCATCACACACAATGGCTGTTCACTGTGCTGTGCGCTGAGCAGTGTGTTGCAGGAGGTGGACACGGTACACAGTAGCTGCAGTGTTGATTTTGCAATGCACATTGTGCATGTGGACAGGCATTCATTGTTATGTTTAAAATACAACTTTTGGAATGCATTTGGGTATGACTTATTTTGGGTGGGAGGTTGTTGGTCAGTCATTTCATTTGATTCCATGTCAGGCATCATTGTCTGATGCCCATTTACATTTTTCACATGGCAATGTGTACCTTATTGGTACTGTGTTGGTGTATGGCTATTGCTTGCCATGTCATGTTGTGGTTTGGGAGGGTTTGAGTGACATACCAGTGATAGTCATGTCCTGTTTTCCAGGTCTGTGTGATTCACACCTTGCATATGTGCCTTTTGGTCACACAGGATTGCTTGTGTTTAAGTAGCTAGGGATGCACACAATGTGGCAATTCCATGGCAACAATCTCAGGGTGGCAAGGTTGTGATAGTTGACTGTCTCTTTGTCATCATCGATTGTCACCTGGTATGTGCCAGGCCTGTGTGCACTCCGCAGGGTTGGGAGTTTAGGTGAAAAATCTGGCCACAAGCTGGGGATGTGGGGGTACCACCATGTCCACCGGTACGCCCTGCCGTGTTGCAACATTGTGCAGGACACATGCTGCCACAATGATCCTGCACACTACTGGGGGTGCATAGAGTAGCTGCCCGCCAGAGCGGTCAAAGGAGGGTAAGCGTGACTTGAGCACTCCGAATGTGCGCTCCACTATGGCCCTGGTTGCAATATGGGCCGCATTTTTTCTTACCTGGGGTGGTGTGGTGGGGTTCCGGATTGGCGTCATCATGTGGTTGCTCAGAGGGTAGGCACTGTCCCCTGGAGAGGTGATAATGGTTGTGATTATTCGGGTTTGTGTATTTGTGTGTGTGTGTGACATGCATGCATGTGCACGGGCATTTGTACTCACCTAGGAGCCATGTGTCGCCATGCTGCCCAGCTTCCAGGGCCCGGCTCAGGGCGGTCATTCTGTATATGAAACTGTCATGGGTGGAGCCAGGGTAGTTTGCATAGACAGAGGTGATGATTCCCTTTGCATCGCATACCACCTGTACATTGATGGAATGCCAGTGCTTGCGGTTTGGGTAGATGTGCTCAGTGGCCCTAGGTGGACGTAAGGCCACATGGGTACAATCTATGGCACCGAGCACTTTGGGGAAGTGTGCCACCCTGTAAAAGTCCTGGACAACGGCCTGCCTTTCTGCGGGTGTTCTGGGCATGTACATGTGCCTGCGGACTGAGGGGCGCGCTATCATGATTACCAATACCTGGTGTAGGCAGCGTGACTGCGTGGCCTGTGAGACCCCCCCAACTATGGCAGTAGTCCGCTGAAAAGACCCAGTGGCCAAAAAATTCAGGACATTGAGCACCTTCTCCAAGGGGCTCAATGCTTGGGAGCAGAGGGTGGGGGATGTTAGGTCATCTTCCCACTCACTGACCAGGTCTAGGATGATATGGGGTGGAAACCTATACCTGCCATAGACCTGGTCGTCAGGCATCCCAAAAAGGCTTGTCCATGGTGAGAAAATGCATGCCCTGGCTATTCTCCTCCTCCTGCGGTGTCCCACGATCAGTGCTGCGACAAATGGGGCATTCATAGTAGCTGTATATATGTGTTTGTTGTTTGCGCGCACTTGTATGCTGTGAACGGGGACGCTTCCGCCTGCCTTCGTGTGGCGGACGCGTTGACGCCTGTGCGCGTCTTTTGCCGTGCGCGGGTTTCCCGTTTTCGAATCCATGAATACGGGTTGTTCGCGTGCGTGTGGGCGTTCCGTGTCGTTCCCTGCAGTAGTTCCCCAGTTACGCCTTCTTTTTCATGCGTTATTCTCCATTCCGCGTGTTACGGCCACTGTTCCGCCCACTTTTGTTGTGTGCGCTGCGCTATGTGCGCTTTCGCTATGTGCTTAGCGCACGCTGTTTGGAGACGTGTGCGCCAGCGTGTGCCATGCACTGATTTGGCGCACAACCAGTGGGAAAGTAGCGCAGCGCCTTCCTTGAATCGCACACGTGCGCGTGCGCTTGCTTTCTCCCGCTTGCGCCTGCTTGCGCTGGGATTTTCGGAGCACGTTTGTTCCATGAATCGGCCCCACAATGTTTAAGACGTCACCTTTCACGGTCCTGACCGTGCGTTTTTTCTTTTATCACTACCCCGTTGGAGATTGAGATGTCTTCTTCCAATTCCCTTGAACTAGGATTTCTTTAGGCGCTGACCAGGCTCTAGGGAGGATGGAACTCACCCACACCTAATTGGCAGGATCAGGAAACTTGGTGAACCTACATCAGCACTATGCATAAGATTAAGGAAAGACATTAAAATGATCCATGCCCGAAATTCTAAATAATGAGTCCTTGTGCCTTGCAAACCAAGGTCACTGCTCAACAGCGGATTTGTGCTGCTTACATTGCGGTTCTGTTTTGATGCATTTGGAACTAATGGGCGCAGTGAATTACCCTAACCCATCAGACCAAGAAACTATTATCAAACTCTCTTGCTCTCCCCCTCTCGCTGTCTTCCTCTAGAGACGTGTATCTGTTGGTTAAGATTTAACTCTATCAGTCGAGTCTTGAGGTTTATAGAACCATATGCATGTGACCCAAAGGTGCTGTTCTTAATCTACTGTTAGGCCTAACTTTCACTGCCCCTCTGCATATCCCAAACCTTGTTAACTCCCACTCACTATCCCTCCTTCGCTCTCCCTCCCTAACCCTGCACTTCTCTTTGTCCCCAGTGATGCGTGTGAGCCTATGTATCTGAGTTGTACCTCTATCAGTGAACATCAGATGGTTGTATGGCCACATGTCTTCTAGCTAAATGTGCTGGTCTTAATGTACTATTTGGCCTATCTCTAGCCCTGCCTATGACTCGTTCACTCATACTCGATATCCCTTGCTCTCCCTCCTTCCTCAACTGTCACTCTATCCCAAGGGATGCACATCTCTTTTTTCAATAATCTTGCTCTATCACTCCATATTTACATACATCACACTTTTATCCATATACTTTTATTTCCCCAAAAATTCATTCCTCAAAGTAGTAGGTTAACATGTCTTCGTGTTTTTATGATCTTGTGTGCACAAAGTTAATAGTACTACAAATACGATGGGAACTATGCTTCACAAGGAAATCGTGTGATAAACACTGAGATGTGTAACAGTGTCCAAACACAATGAATAACAACATAACACTCATCCACTGCTGCATCTATTCTTGCTTGTGGCAAATTGTGTAATCGGATTAATAATGGCATTCCTAGTTCACATTTCTTTTCTTTTTTTACAACGCAAGGAAACATTTGGAATTACATTTACCATTCCAAGCCAACCCACTGTCAGGGGTTGGCTGGGAATGGGGGCAATGAGACACTGTCCCCCCAGCTGCTATGACTGTTGCTGCCTGGGCGGAGCTGCAATATGTAAAAATATAATTAAAAAAAGAGAAACTCCTTAAGAATCCTGCTTGCCTGGAAGAACGTGGCGCTACAAGGCCTTCTCCGCTTCTGTTCAGATGGGCTGAGGCACGCATGATGATTTCACTGACGTTGCAAATGTGTCTGGACATGCCCCTACACATGGGCCTCCAGAGAGGGAGAAGCGCTTAGGCGGCAGGCACACGTTTAAACCGCCCATAGGCAAAGCATGCATTTGGATGACCGACTGTCTGATGCTGAATGGAAATCCTGCCACCGGTGCAGTCCATGCACCTGTGTTCTGTTAGGATCCTCCACAGTTTACCATGATTCCTTCTTGTTCGTGTTTGGCTTCAGTTTCACATTGCTTCGCCCTATGTTGTGGTGTATTTCTTGATCACTAGTGAGTTCATCACGAAAAGAGTTTAATAGCTCACCAATAAGCACCCCTGGCTGTTACTACGTGGTGGTCATAGGAATGGCTATTGTATTGTTTGTGGTGCTGACTTTCGTGCACAGTTGGAAAACGTGCAGGAAGATTTAGAATGCAGGTATTACTTATTAGTTGTCATAGATGGTCTCAGAAATCCACAGAAGGGTGCTTTATTAATTACATTTAAATTGCCTTTAGAATTCTGCCATGGATTAAACCTGGGGGTCCCCACGTCTCTCTCAATCTCCGCATGGGCTCTCTTAGCCCTAGATCAGTGGTCGCTAGTCACCAGATTGTCCCCAACATTTTCCAATGCAAGGTAACCCCAACTGTCTAAGCCTTCTCTAATCTGGGAGGGAAACCTAAAGGCTAGGGCTTTTCTCTCTATCTCCCTCAGGGATACTTCTAAGGGACACTTCTGGTCTATTATTCCTACCTGATGTCTCTAGTGTTTTCCTTCCAGTCTCTCCCCTTCACACACACATACTCTGTCTCTCTCTGCACATCTATTTCTCCCTCTATATCTGCTGTCCTCCCTGTGGAATCTTTCCTATTCTTTCCTCCGACTTTAGCTCCACTTCTCCCCTTTGCTCTACCTGCCTTTGCTTTTTCCCCCAATCTCTTCTCGACTCTCTCTATGCTCCTCCACTTTTAGTTTATCTTCTCTAAATCCCATATTTATGCCTCTGTGTCCTGACTGTATTAGACTCTCTCCACCTGTCTCTCCCAGCTGCCTTCCTCCTGCTGCAATCCAACCACACAACTACTGCCAATCGCAACACTCCTCTACCTAACACTCTATCACTACACCCCAGCCTCACCCCCTCTCAAAATCCCCCTAAACATCTCACTCTCTCTACTGTTCTCTCTCAGCGCTTGCACTACCACTCACCATAATACACTCAACAGAGCAGAGACCACTCTGTCTTTCACACAGTACCTTACCTGCACTCTGTCAGAACCCTGCCCCAATCTTCTCAGCTCTCCACTCCACTGTCCACCCTCTATATGGCCTTTTGACACACCACTGCTTCACATGACCTCAGCAGCACACCTTCTGATCGCATCTGTGCTGGTTGGGCTTTTTTGGTCTTGCTTTCCTTGGTCACATGCTCTTGCTGGCCAATCTGACTAGTCTGTCCCTCTCAAGGTTGGGACTTCCTCTTGGTGGCTTTAAGAAGGCTTTTAGCCCCACCCGCTCTTGAATTGCCATTTGTGTGTTGGCAGAAATGTGCTGATATTGTACGATTTCTTGGTATCTTTCTTCCTTTGCTGGTGATTTTTGTTCCCAAATGGGTCTGGGGAGCATTAGCTTAGGGGCAACGCATTTGTCTTGAAAGCAAGACGACGCCTACCAACACATGTTTGAATCCCGGGCTCTACCAACACATGTTTGAATCCCGGGCTCGCACTTAGAAACAATGAACAATTTTTATGAATTATAAACCCACTGTTCTAACTGTTGGTGTTCCGCAAGCTTCTGTCTTGAGTCCAATCGTCTTTACACTATACCCCTATGATCTTAGGGCACCAACCCTTCATGAATGACACACAAATCATCTTCTCTTTTTCTGAACTCTGATCTCTCTATCAAACTTTGAAACTGTCCTTCTGCCCTTCAATATTGGATTTGTACTCTCTGATATTAAATTCTTCCAAAGCAAAGGTACTCTTCTTCCCTGAAAAATACTCTCTCTGTCTCATCTCCTCCCCTGCCTATCCAGTTCCCACCTGCCACTCCCCCTACTGCTTTTCAGCTAGAAACCTCTGCGTCATCTAGGAGTGACACAGGCAGTGATCTCAGTGAGGGGGAGTGGCACTCCTCTACTTTTATTTTTTAAGTTTCACAGTTCTTGTACCTTTTATTTTAAAAAGAAACCGTTCCAGAACAGTTTCTTTTTAAAAAAAAAAAAAAGTATAGCAAGAAATCTGAACTGAGAACTCTGAAACCAGGCGCGCAACTACCATTGGGCAGATCATGCCTTAGCCCCCGCATGACATCGTGGGTCATGTTGACCGCGCTCACCTACACAACCGTCCGCATGCAGGACAGCTTGCAGATGTAAAGACTGCATGTGGCTGGGCTGCTATTAAAGGCCTGACCATTACTTTTCTAGAGCGTTTTACTGTTAGCAACTGTGCTTTTCATTTGCATGCACTTTTAGGCAATTGAAATCATAATGGGATGTTAGCATTTGCCCATAAACGGAGTGCTTGGAATGTTGTATGGGACAGGAGACAATTATGTTCACAGACATGGAGTGGAGAATTTTGGCTGCTATTAACATAGAAGCTTGACCTGAAGAATCTAACTAGGATGTGTAAAGATAGATGCCCTAAACAGCACATTTGGTCAACAATGCCCACAGAAAGAGAGTAACTCACAAAATAGTTACTTTTTAAAGCTGAGTTTATATCCAAGAGTTCTACTAGTTTAAGATGAAACGAAAACCTTGCTTAACTGGGATTATACTGCTGCTGGACATTCACAATGAACTAGCAGCTGAGAGTAGAAATGTACAATTTGTCCCTCAATCACATCAGGTTTCAGGCAGTGTCAGTGACCTGATGTGCTTTAAATTGCACAATTTGCTGCTAGCTTGACACTAGCTCCCTCAAACATGCCTTGGCGGAGAACACCCCCACACAAGTAAGCTCCCCCCACAGTCTCTGAAGTTAGCCCCTCTCCTAGCATTTGAAGGGTCCCCAAGCCCGAGGTTTTAGAATATTTGAACCCCTTAATGCAATTACATGACGGTCAGGGTGCAGCGCCTGCGCATTGTGCAGTAGATGCCAATTGCACCATAACAGCACGTGCCCTTACAGTGTGCAGTCCCAGCCACAGTACAAGAGCTTCCACTGTTGCGTGTTAAAGGAAGTCAGCTATGAGCATGCTGCAAAGGCAAGCAGCAGATGGAGGTCTCAACTGTCCTGGCATGCATGTTCACAGAGCCTGGGTCCTGCCAGGTCTTGCAAGATTAGGGCAACTGGCAGCGAAAGAAATCAACGCTCAGAACCGACTGTAATGAAAGGGCCGAGCATGGCAGTTGAGAGTGTCTGGGGGGTCAAGGAGTGTCCCCTTTATTGTGACGGATTCATGTTGCACACACCATACTGATGGCAGGAGGGGGATGACAACAAAACTAGGGAAATGTAGTAAGGTCATACAAACAGGGCAAGGTTCAATGTGCTTGTAAGGGAATTTTTTTTTTTACCCTTTGTATTACAATCTTTAGTGGAGATTTGTCATTTGTTTGGTGGTAATAACCAAGGCCGGAGGCAAGTGTCTAATGGTTAAGTTCTTTTCCAGGTCATCAGAGGTTGTATTTGGCTGCAAACATTAGATTAAGGTGCCAGAAGTCTGTGGAATGGAGATGGCTATCTATAGTCTTGGGAGGATAGCTCGGGGGCATCGTGCTCGTCTTGGAAGCAAGACGACACATAGCAACACAGGTTCGATCCCTGGGTCAGCACTTAGAAACCTCTGGGTATGAAGTGCTTTATAAATAACCTATTATGTCGTATCATAGTTCAAGGAAAATTATGTTTAAGCAGACCTTCCTCTATTTGCTAAAATATGTCAATCATACGTAAAGTTAAAGGTCGTAGGCCAGTTATTGCTAGTAATGAATTATGTTTCAATGCTAATGTTTAAACCATGCACCAACGTCAAGAAGAGGTGTGTTTTGAATATGATCTGAAGATAAAAATGAAGATAAGCCTGACCATTGAAAATGGAAAAATTGGGGAAAGATGGGGTTTCTTCGAAGATGTTTTGTCAAATCATACTGGGAGGGTTGAGTGTAATAAAAATATCTGGGAATGTCTTAAATTGTTGCAAAAATGATATAAACTGCCAACTGATGTTGTATTGTTGGGACTTGGGTTAACTCGGTCCGGCAACACCATCAAACCCCTTCCCAGAGCTTTTGTACAGCAAACTTGCTTTATGTAAAACCGTGTACTCGCTTCTTAAGTGGTGGGCCTGTTTTGGGTTAAGGTGATTAAAGTCCACTCCTACAACTTGGTGAGCCAGGTAGAAGCCCAGGCATTCTGAAACGTTGGGGTGGCTTCTGTCCACACCTCTCATCTATGGCACCTCATGACGAGGACCAGTCTTCCGTGCATAGTGAAAAAGAGGTCTGTTGACACCATATTGGTTAAAGGTTCATATGCTCCCTGCAAGGTGGAAATAAGGGTACGAAAGGGGTTGTTTCTTTGATTTAAGGGGTTTGGTTTTGTTTCTTGTTTTAGGGTTAAGGGTTGATTTGACGTGTGGGTGTGAAACTAGTTGAAGTTACAGGGTTTGGAAAAGTGGATGTCTTTTGATAGAGTGATTGAACTGTTCTGTGTTGTAAGTCCTTTGTATATATTTTTACCTAGTTTGTTAGATAAGAGGTGTGAGGTGTGAGGGGGTATCTTACCCTGCACGCCCAGTGTGAAGCTTGTCCTGATACCCTTTAGTTTGTTTGTCTGGTTGGCTAGAGCCCTCATCTGAAGGTTGGGTGGTATTTTAGGGTAAGTCCAACCGTACATACGTTTCTGAAGAAGGCTTTGATATTCTTTTGTATTTGTTGTGCTGGTGGATCCCCTCACCTCGATTTTATTCTTGGTTAGTCAAAGTATTGAAGGGAAACTTTAGTAGTAGAGAAGGCTGTACTAGTGGTAAACAGAGCAAGAGCAGGAGTGCTGTACTGGAAAGCTTTGTGCCCCTCCTATGCTCGAGTGGTGGGGATATCTCATCAATATTGGCCAGCAAGTATTTTTGTATGAGTGAGAAGTAGAATTGAACTAAATAGTGAAGTGAGATAATTGTGGAATAGGCAAGCATAGTGAATGAGTGTGAAGGGTGAATAAGGAATTGTGAAAGGGTAAAAAGGGAGCTCTTGGTTGAACATTTTTTCATCCTACAGGTTCGGCTTAGTATTTTTGGGAAACTATTTTTTGATAACTTGGATTGGAGTATGGAGATCTGTTAAATCATTTGTGCCGTGTGTTGCCAGGCTATAAGGCGAACATTTTTAAGTATTAATGGGAATAGTTGGGGGAGAGTAAGGAGAAAATGATAAACTCTTGGACTATTGAGGGATCCTATGATACAGGGACATTGAAGAACCTTCATACCTTTTTAATTACAAAGCACAAGGGCTTGAAGCTAGAAAAGCAGTTAAACATTTTGGAATTATGGAGGATGTATTAAAAAAGCAGAATGAACAATAATGTTGCAATTGTGTGGCAAGGACTGAAAAAGGAGGGTGAAGCAATGATGCACCCCCCCTATATATGGGTGCTATCCTTTATCGCCTGCAGAGGAATACGCAGACCCTTAGTTTGTACCACCATTTTCCCCAGCAGCTACTCCAGTGGTTGCAAGATGGACACGGGTAATGCCTCCATCAGCTACAATTTCTAAGAACTGGGATTCTGAGGAAAGTGGAAAGGTAACTCCTTAAATGGTTAGTTCTGCAGAGAGATTGAAAATAGAGAGCGGGAAGGGGATAACTCACCCAACTGCTAGGTTAGCAGATAGACTAAGGGTGGAGGAACGAGAAATAGTAAGACCGATAGAAGACCAGAAGAAGCTATAGAAGATAGAAGACCAGAGGAAGCATTGGAAATTAGAGAGAAAGAAGAGGCTAGGCCTCTTAATGTGAGGATAGATTGCAGAGAGTAGTAGATGTGCAAACACCAGAAAAGATGAAGCAAGTGCTATGGTTCACAGAGGAAGAGGTAATGCTGTTACGACGGCAGAGAGATGAAGATCAGGAGGAAGTGTGAAGACAGTTAGAAGGAAGAAGGTGGAGACATGAGCAGGATCTTGTTAGATTGGACAACTCAGTTAACAGAATGGTTGAGGAGAACAGGGTTGCTGCTATAGGTACAGAGGCAGAACAGGGCGGGCAGGAGATGACACCCTGTCATAGTGCTGATTAGGCTTCAATGCTTGTAGAAGGGTTATGGGATGTAGCAGCCCGGAGCAGATGATGAAGATGGGGAGGAATGGGATGTCGAGCAAGGACAGCAGGGTATCCCTACAAAATGTCCCCACCAAAAATATTGCTGTAGATATGGCCGTTTGTCTCGCCATAGGCGATATTTTTGGGGGGGATAATTTGTGTGAGCGGGGGTTGTGGGGTCCCCCCGCACATTTTAAAATAATGCAGGGGTTCCAGGGGTGTGCCCCACAGGGTGCATGGATCAATATCGCCGCATAAATATGGTGATATTTTTGTATCACAATATTTTTGCTGGGATATTAACACATGGAACCGACAGCAGGCTGTAGGCACTCTACCTCCCACTCCAGTAGCAGCAATATAAAGCACACCATGGAACCAAAGTACATGCCAGGGTATTCACATGGCTGTAGCAGGTGGAAAGGGAGAGATAAAAACAGGTACAACTCAGTTTTCGTTGCTCCAGAAGGGTCTGGGAAAGGTGTGTTATGTCCCGTGGTCATACATGCACCAGAATAATTTGATGAAGACACTTCCTTCGATCACTGCAGGGGCGGGGTATTGAATGTATGCATTAGAGAACATACTGCCTGTGTCATGTTGGCCAAAGGGGACATGAAGAGCTAACTTTGGAAGAGGTCGGGGTATACAGGAGTTCAGTTGGATACAAATACCCATGATGGATCAGCGTTTAATAATCTTAGGGCACAGGTATGGGGGGGCCTTGCAGATTATGTACCCTGACATGCCTAATATCATTGGATTTGAGCTAAAAACGATGACATAGGATGATGATCTTCGCACACACATCCAGTTAATTTGGAGATATGAAGGGCAGAATCGGGAGAAGCATGGGACAAGAATGTATAATTTATTACCACATGCTGAAGAAGGGACTTCCAAAAGAAGTCCAGCATAACTGTAGTAGGGATGGAGGCCAGGAGTTGGCCAGAAATTCAGGTACACATTGTGCATTTCTGCAAGAGAAGACGGGCAAAAGAGAGGGAGAATGTAGAGCAGGCACAAAAAGCAGAGGATACGTTTGTTCAAAATAGAATTGGACAAGATTTGTTTAGAACGGCAGCAGGGGCAACCAGGACAACAAAAACACAGTGAATCGGCTATGAAGCAGGATTGGGTGGACAGGTATGTTTCCCGTCCAAGGCAAAAGAGAGGGTTTCTGAGGGGCAGAGGAGGATTTCCACGGGGAAGTGGGTCATTTTGGGGGTTCTGAGGAATGGGTCTCCAGTTTAATGGGCCAACAGGAAATAATTATGGAGGATTTTATGGGAGTCAGTGTTGGTCGTGTTAAATGTTGGGGCATGTGTAACAGGATTGTCATGAACTGCCACAGTACTTTAACATGGGAGATCAACAGATGCAGCCCGACCCTGCCATATGTTCCAGGTCCTGTACAATTACAACATGCACGGATTGAACATAACCCAGCAACTGGGGCTGCACAGACCTCTGGGATCCTACCAACCATTTCAGCACAAGCATCAATGCAGACATGGGACAAGAATCCTTTACCCCAAGGAACAGTTCACACACTACACTGGATTGAGTGTGTTCAGAGGAAATCCATTTTCTTTCCCAGTTGCTAATATGTAACAGGAGTAGGACAGCCCACAGGGATCTTGATGTGTCCAGTCCTGTCCATTGGAGAAGGGGAGAGTGGGGTTGAACAACCATGTATTATCTCCTATTGGAGACCTCAAGGAGAAAGATTCATATGTCTTCAGAGGTTTTCAATTCGAAACAAAAGTTGACTAAACCTATACACAATTCAGAAACTCTTCAGGTGCAGACAGGCTAGTGTCACAAGGCCACTTGGGACAGAAAAGACAAGCAAAAAAAAAACAAAACTGTGTATTGCTACACAGTGGCCCAATTATGCGCTCCTTGGGGGACAACTGTCCCAATATCTGTTAAAGTAGTTACCTATGTTCTTCCCTTAATACCGTGAGGGCAACTGCTCAATTGAACCTTCAACAGTGCGCACGTGATCCATGGCAACCTTACAAAAAGTACCGGCTGCGAGCCACTCGCGAGTAGGCAGTTGGCTCGGAGAGGCAGCTACCCTGCAAGATAAGACCCACAGCGTACTAATGAGCAGCAATGCTCCATGCAAATTATTCTGAGAATGCTTATTATCGTAGCAGTAGCCAGCGTGCTGGTACTGCGTACTTTTGCTCTTTGCGATTTCTTGACACTATGCTGCCCTAATCATCTCAAATTCTGCTGCCAACAGCGTTTACAGCATAGAGATCTAATGGGACACATAATTCTTTACATATTGTAGACAGCATGCTTCTCGGGACACAGGGGATTTCCCTGTTTCACCTGCTACTGTCCAGATATATGTCGCACAGACTGTAGCGTACACCTCTACACAGTCGGCCTCAGTTGTCGGGGGTTGTTGTACTTTTTGAGAGGCACTCCACCCCGCTGTCTGGGATTGTTTCAGCTTTAGATTTGTAGCCAGCTTTCCACCTTTACGGTATTGATAATTCTTCAATGAGGGACCTGGCTTGGTTAGGCTATGGCGAATTTGGAGCCCACGTTTGATATAGTACTGTTCTAACACTGATTACGTTCAAACTAGACAGACTTTCTAGTGTCTTGCCGTTACATTGGTCTGCCCAGACTAATTCCTATATTTTTTACCTTCTGCAATCAGCATAGAGATCGCCCTCTTGACTGCACTACCACCACTGCCCAGCACTTCTCGACCTCATCCACAAGATTGGGTGAGTTACTTTTGTCTTTGCCCTTGTTACAGCAGTTATTGTATAAGTAGAGATACATTACTGGTACATAATACTTATGATACTTATTGACCTCTACAGGTATGAGGCTTGGTCTCATTCGAAGGAACATGAAGGTTAGTACTATTCCACCTTATATGGGTGCATCTTTTTAGATTAGTATACAAACATTTTGACACTAAATGTTCACTCTTTGCAACCCTGTAGGGTCCTATACGAGAAGCATACCGAATAGGAACATATAGCTCTCACCCTGAAGATGGATTTTTAATCTGAAACGCATTGGTCATAAGAAACATCGATAAGGAGCTATTTTGGTGTTGTTATGATTATTTTACTACATTTGTAAAAGTCCAAGTGTGAATGTTGTAAACACTGGAACACACGTGCATACTTTGTTGATCTGCAAACTATGTTTACTACTTTCAAGTGCCAATCACTATTGCACGTATATGTGTATAAGGATGATTACTCGTGATTTCTATGATTTTCTTTGTTTATAATCTCAGTGTGAAATAAGGGTTCTGACGCAGACCTTTTGGTTTGATGTTTATGCCCGAACAACAATAAATGTGTTTTTCTGTTTAAACCACAACAAGGAATGTTTATTGATGCAAATACGTATGTGTTATGATTTAATGTGCCTTTGAGCATGCTGAAACTGTTGAAGGTTCAATTGAACAAGGGAACAACATAGGTAACTACTTTAACAGATATTGAGACAGTTGTCCCCCTAGGAGTGCATAATTGGGCCACTGTGTAGCGATACATGTTTTTTTGTTGTTGCCATTCCTGTCCATTACCACTGATCCAGTAGAAGAACCCCAGATATGTGTGCAGGGAGGTGACCAAACGTTTTCATTTATGGTTGACACAGGAGCTACCAAGTCTTGTATTAAGGAAGGTGAGTTCCCCTTGTCAGGTAAAACAATGGACACACAGGGATTCTCTGGGGCTGTCCTGTCAGTTCCTTATACTGAACATCTTCTTATAAGGTGGGTCAGCCCCTTTGTGGTATTGTACTGATACCCCAGCAAATACTTTGGGAAATGACATCCTGAGCAAATTGCAGATGTCGATTGCCTTCATGAGGAAGGTATTGTATGTTCAACCCCAGGGTTGTTTCTGGTAAGGGAATCAGCATGTTTTCAGAACTATTGACGCAACAGTGGGATTAAGGGGGTTCCCGTGCATACAGCATTGTTTTTCTATGGGGTGATGGTTTTGTTGAGTTGGGTCCCGGGGATCAGAAATCAGGCCTGGCGAGTAACATTTGAGTTTTTATTTTGGCCTGATATGCCACATGAAATAATGCCAGGCACCATTGTTACAATCCTCTTAGAGACTGTAGTGATTAAGAAGAACAGGGTGGTTCTCTCAGGCACAGACGAGGAAGGCGGAGAGTGGTGCACAGTAGGCAATAGAAAGTGGGCCCCAACAAAACCTATTGGGGCAACATGTCAATGGGGTACGGCAAAAGGCTGTGGCCACTGACCATGGCTAGTGTGCCCAAAAGAAACCTAGTGGTGTGGCATTGATACCTCATGAGTCCAAAGGAAACATATTGGGGGAACATGTACCATGGACACGGCTGAAGGCCATGGCTACTGGCCATGTATAGTGGCCTGTAAAGAAAAATGGTATAACAACCCTTGAAATCCACAGAAAAAACCTTAGTTAAGGTGCTGTTAATTTGTGCAGGTTTAACGTAACCAAAAGCCTGAAATTCAGCGCATATGGGAAGTCATGGCCAGCTTAACTCAGCGTGTTCCCGTTGCAAAGCCCATGAGCACATACATATTATAGGAGAAAGGATTAACAATGACATACAAAATTGGCCTTCAAGGTCGACATCCACATAGGCAGTGAGGCAATATTTAAAAGATTGTAGCCCAAATATCAGAGAGAGGCAACCTGTCATGATCCCTGCCCTAAGCCTGGATAGCCAGGCCAGGTGGGCTACTTCTACCCCCATCAGGCCCTCAAGGGCCTTGACATTTTCCCCCAGACTCTCTTGGAGTCAGTCCTGGCGCCTTTGGCGCCAGGCTCATAGGGTAGAGCAGTAATCAGGGCCCATAAGGGCATCGCGCAGCAACATGGATGCCTCCACATGGCTCAGTTCCTAAACTGAACCATGCGGTCTAGCATTTTGGGTGTGGCAGGCTCAGTGATCCCGAAACACCATCACTTGCCGGTGAGCCCAAATCCAGCCAACGGCCCACAGCGGACTCTCTCGCACCTACTGGGAGAGAAAAGACATCAATAGTTCAAAGAAAGGCTTACAGAAAAACAGTAATAAGACCTACCTGAGAGACTCAAAAGGGGCAGCATCAGTGAAGTAACTCGATTGCAATTGCCCACAGAGGACATCGCTCCCCTGCCAAGAAGCCAGGACGGAGAGCTCGCCAAAGCCCAAAACAAGGTGAAGAATGGCCTGGGGAGGCGCTGCGGGCATACCGGGTGTTGGGTGGTTATTTCCACAGTTGCTCTATCTTGAACATTGCCCACCTGTTTTCCAGAAAGAACTCCCCGCTGATAAAACCCGGGAGCGACCGAGAACGGCACCAGGGTTCCGGCAGCTGGATGGCGTCCCCGTGTATACCAGGTGAGCGTAACAGAACGCGAAGCCTACCAAATCTATCCACCTGGGCGCCATGGAAACATCAAAATTAGACCAATTGGCCCACTTATTGGGAGAACTTCGTGCAGAGGTTCACTCTGCCAGAATGGAGACATTAGCAGGCAAGTCTTGCAATCCCATGCGGGTCGGGCACCTCTACCTGGAAACAACCCGCCGATGCAAAAGCCTAGTATGTCATCCACAGTCTCTACTCCGGTACAAGTCGTGTTACCAGATACAGTTCCTTTGGCACCCCCGTAGAGGTTTTCTGGAGATCCACGTAAATACGCAGCCGTCATAAATCAGTGTCGCCTTCATTTTTTTTGCAGGCCTGGAGCATTCCCAAATGACCAAGCCCAGGTAGCCTTTGTTTTATCATACTTAAATGGCAGTGCCGCTGTTTGGTCGGTACCGTTGGTGTCCCAGGATGACCCTTCATTACATAATTTTGGAGACTTTTAGAGGGAAATGGATAAACTCTTTGCTCGCCATACCCGTGAACAAGCTGTGGACAATGAACTCCTTTCCCTCCGACAGGGAAATCAGGATTTGTTAGCGTACATTGCTACTTTCAACTGACTGGTTGCTGAAGCTATATGTCATGAGAACAAAAGAACCACATTGTTTCATCGGGGCTTACGAGGTGAATTAAAGGACGTTCTAGCTCAAGTGGTTGACCCTCCCAGAGATTGTTCTGAATTCATAGATCTGGTTGTGCAACTGGATCACCGGTTGCAAAACCGAAAAGCAGACCGTTCAAAGAGGGACCCTCGGCCTGGGTACGCTCGGCCTAGAGACAATGTACCTCGACTACAAGAGAATACTGTGGAACCCATGCAAATTGGAGGGGTACGACCCCCTCTAACAAAACAAGAAAGAGATAAAAGGAAACAACAACAACTATGTCTATACTGCGGGAAGTCCGGGCATTTCCTGAGGGACTGCCCAGTGAAACCTCAGAGGAAGCTTGTTGGAGCCACGGAAAAAGAGAAAGAGAGTCAGTCGGGAAACTGCCCAGCTCGGCAAACGTAGAGGTCAGTTTGTCGAGTGAGGTAAAGGAGCCACCGACCTCACACTTTGCAATTCCGGTGATCTTGATTAATAACCAACAATCGTCAAGAATGCATGCCATTGAAGCATATATCGACAGCAGAGCTGTTGGGAATTATATAGATCAGGACCTAGCTGCAGAGATGGGGCTTCCCCCATCTTCCAAGCCTTCTACAGATAAGGTAACCACAGTGGATGGGACTGAAATCGCTTCCGGACCTGTAACCCAGTGCACAGCCGAATTAACCTTGCTGCGCCAGGACGGACACCGAGAACTCATTTCGTTCGATCTCATCAAGGCACCTCAATTCCGGGTCATACTAGGGATGCCATGGTTAGTTGCTCACAACCCTATGATTGACTGGCGGGCAAGAAAATTAACCTTTCCCAGCAAGTGCTCTCCAGCCTGCTATTACCAAGGACACAAACCAGCTTTCAGTATCTCTACGACTCCAGAAGTGGCAGCTTTGGGCGTGACTAGTACTTTGCCTGAAGAATACCAAGATTTCCAGGATGTATTTCAGAAGGACCAAGCAAACACCCTGCCTCCGCACAGGCCCTATGACTGCCAGATTGACCTTGTACCATGTGCGCAGGTCCCTTGTGGCAGGATCTATGCTCTCACAGAACCCGAAAACCTTCATTTGAAGGCTTATCTAGACCAGTACCTCGCTAATGGATGCATCTGCCCATCCAAGTCCCCAGCAGCCAGTCCTTTGTTCTTCGTACCGAAAAAAGAAGGGGACCTGAGAACCTGTATCGACTACCGCGCATTAAACCAACCAGATCAATGTAAAGAACCGTTACCCCTTGCCCCTCATCCCTGAAATGCTGGACCAGGTCAAAGATGCCCAAATTTACACCAAACTGGACCTTCGAGGAGCATACCACCTGGTGCGGGTCAGAAACGGAGACGAGTGGAAGACTGCTTTCCGCACCAAGTATAGTTTGTTTGAATACCAAGTCATGCCCTTTGGGTTATGCAACGCCCCTGCAGCGTTTCAGTATTTTATGAATGACGTTTTGAGAGAGTTAATAGATGTCTGCGCCCTAGTATACATAGGTGATATCTTAGTGTACTCAACTTCAAAACAGGATCACATCAAGCACATCAGTTCAGTTCTCTCCAAGCTCCGGGAACATCGTTTATATGCAAAAATGGAAAAGTGTTTTTTTCACGTCACCGAAGTTGAATTTCTGGGTTTCGTTCTTACTCCAGGAGGCATCAGAATGGACTTGCATAAGGTGGATGCCGTTTTGAAATGGCCATCTCCAACGTCAATAAAAGGGATACAGAGCATGTTGGGTTTTGCGAACGTCTACCGCCGGTTCATACCAGACTTCTCACAGGTTGTACACCCGATCATCACATTGTTAAGAAAAAATAATAAGAAATTCACCGGGACCGAAGATGCGGAAAAGGCTTATCAGGAACTAAAGATTCACCTCAGCACCGATCCTGCGACATCCACGTCCAGACCTCCCGTATATTGTGGAAACAGATGCTTCCAGTATAGCTATGGGAGCTGTCCTCTCACAAAGGGATCCCGAAACTGGCCAGCTACATCCAGAGGCCTTCTGGTCGAAGAAATTTTCACCTCCAGAAATTAATTACGCCATGACAGACAAAGAACTCTTAGCAATCAAATCTGCCTTCAAGGCCTGGCGACACTATCTTCTTGGAGCCAGACACACCATTACAGTTATTACTGATCACCGAAATCTGCAATATCTTAAAACAGCAAAAGCCCAATCTTTACGCCAACTGCGATGGGCTCTCTTTTTCGCCGAATATGATTTTGTCATAACATTTCGACCAGGCGTCAAGAACGGAAAAGCTGACGCACTTTCTCGTACTGACACTGATGACTTGGTCTATACGGTGCCAGATCCAGTTCCCATCACACCTGAAGATAAACTCTTAGGCCTTAACCCATATGGAACTGAAAAAGGAAATCCAACAAACCGTGAACCGGATACCCTCCTTGCATGGCAAGCGCAGGGAGAACAATATTCCATCCAAGACTGTTTACCCTTCTTTAAGGGCCGCCTATACATCCCCACCAAGAACTTACAACAAGTCATTTCTGGTTACCACGATTCCTTGATCGAAAGGCACCCTGGGATTACCAAAACCTTAGCCAAGGTGAAACAGAACTTCTAATGGCCTACTTGGCGAAGAGATATCATCCAATACATCCAACCTTGTGGAGTCTGCGCACAAAATAAATCGCAAAAACACAAACCATCTGGCCTTCTGAAACCTTTGGACATTCCTCCAGCGCCATGGCACACCCTTTCCCTCGACTTCATCACTCAGGCTTTCAAAAAGGCCAAAGAACATCTAATTCATGCCAAAGACAAGCAAAAACAATTCGCCGACCAACACAGGACTATGGCCCCTGATTATCGAGTAGGAGACAAGGTTTGGCTAGTCACCAGGTGCATACCCATCAAAGGAACCCGGACCTTCCTACCCAGGTATTTAGGACCGTGCACCATCAAGGCGGTTATCAATCCGGCGGCCGTCAAATTAGATTTACCATCCAATCTACGCATCCATCCGGTATTTCATGTGTCCCTTCTAAAACCAATGCAGCCAGATACACGCATTAAGGCAGCACTAAAACCCATTCTTGTCGACGGAGAACCAGAATTCGAAGTTAAAGGCATACTGGATTCTAAGTACTCAAGAGGGAAGCTATACTATCTAATCGATTGAAAAGGTTTTGGACCCCAAGATAGATCCTGGGAACCCTGCCAAAATGTTCACGCACCACGTCTGATTAAAAGCTACCATCGAAACTTCCCAACTAAACCTGGGCCGGACAGAAGAAACACCTTGAGAGGGGCCTTAGGGGGGAGTGCTGTCACGATCCCTGCCCTAAGCCTGGATAGCCAGGCCAGGTGGGCTACCTCTACCCCCATCAGGCCCTCAAGGGCCTTGACATTTGCCCCCAGACTCTCTTGGAGTCAGTCCTGGCACCTTTGGCGCCAGGCTCATATGCTAGAGCAGTAATCAGGGCCCATAAGGGCATTGCGCAACAACACGGATGCCTCCACATGGCTCAGTTCCTAAACTGAACCATGCGGTCTAGCATTTTGGGTGTGGCAGGCCCAGTGATACCTGGGATGCCTGCAGACTATATAAACCACACCCGAACTCCAGTAAATGCTACGTGTTACTTTGCATTCCAGCAACGTGACGCTCATTGTGTTCTGCAGCACCTTCGAACCTCAAAGTCTGTACCTGCAAAACAAAGGGACATCGTTATTTTCAGCAGCTTACCTGGGATTCCACCGCAGACTGCAATCAGCACCCAAGGAACAGCAAGCTTCTTGGATCTTCGAACCTGCAAAAAGAGAGAAAAGAGACATTAGACATTTACATCAGAGCCGGCAACTTACCTCTCAAGTCGCCCATCGACCAGTACCGCTTAGGAGCCTCTTGCTTCAGTGAACGCAGCGGCCAACAGGAATAAAAGACAACAGGTTAGCAGAAGCACGGCACCATACCGCTATGTATAGCGCCCACTTACTGCATCGAGGCGCTCCCGAAACACCATCACTTGCCGGTGAGCCCAAATCCAGCCAACGGCCCACAGCGGACTCTTGCACACCTACTGGGAGAGAAAAGACATCATTAGTTCAAAGAAATGCTTACAGAAAAACAGTAATAAGACATACCTAAGAGACTCAAAAGGGGCAGCATCAGTGAAGTAACTCGATTGTAATCGCCCACAGAGGACAACGCGCCCCTGCCAAGAAGGCAGGAGGGAGAGCTCGCCAAAGCCCAAAACAAGGTAAGGAAAGGCCTGGGGAGGCGCTGCGGGCATACCGGGTGTTGGGAGGTTATTTCCCCAGTTGCTCTATCTTGAACATTGCCCACCTGTTTTCCAGAAAGAACTCCCCGCTGATAATACCCGGGAGCAACCGAGAAGGGCACCAGGGTTCCGGCAGCTGGGTGGCATCCCCATGGATACCAGGTGAGCTTAACACAACCATCTCAACTCTTTCACCCCCAAGAGACCACCATGTGGTTTTTACTTTTCTGTTGTTGGAGAATGTTACCACTTTGGATTTCAACTCATTAGCCGCCAGATTATTCCTAAGAGTATAAGAATTACAAAATTTCAACTTTCTTTGCAAGCCTAGTGGAGTTCTGTGAAACAGGATAATATCATTTACAAAAGTGAGCCAGTGGATCCTTAAATGACCCAATCTCACAGGAATCATACTATTTGACTCCCACAACTCCTCAATGTCACTAAGATAGTAATTGATGAGTGTGGGTGCAAAAATATAACCATGACTTAAACCAAGCTGAACAGATATGGGTTGCGACACCGCCCCCGACTGGTTTAGACAAACTCTCAGTGTCTAATTACTGTGTATAATAAACTGGACCAGTTTGGGCGAGATGCCACAATGCAGCAGTTTAGCCCATAAATGCTCTCGGACAACACAATCGAACACTGAGGACATGTCCAGGGATGCCATGTGTTTAGTGCCTGCATGACAATATTTTACCCTGGACAATAGGTGGCCCAAAACAGTGGCATTAGGGGAGGTTCCCATACTTTGCCTAAAGCCCACCTGGAACCCAAAAATGTGTCAGTATGGTGGCTCCCACATACCTCTTCAAATGTGTCACTATTTTGGCTCCCACATACGTCATCAACTCCATCTCCCAAAAAAAGACCATCAGAACAACTCAGATCCAATTCCACCACTCACTTATTCGTCCCAAGGTACAAAAGCTCGAGGGTAGGGGGAAGCAGCTTCCCAGTAGCAGCCCTCAAAACATGGAATGCCCTCCCATCCCACATAAGAAGTGAGCCCTCTCACCCACGCTTTAAGAAGCTCATTAAAACTTGGCACTTCAATAAATTCTAACCTACTACTCATCCGCTATGTTATTACCACATATCTGACCCCAGTTGCATTGTGAACTGTTCTCTCTGTTATTTGTATCCTGCTGTAGTGTAATCCCAAATTCCTGTACTGTAACCAATTTCAAACGCTGCATTTATTGTACTCATTAACATCCTGTAACCAGACAAGTAAGCCTGCTGTAACCTACGCCGTGATACCTCTGGGTTTGGGCGTATAACAAATGCTATAAATAAATGAATAAATACACGTTAGGTTGCTATAGACTTTTATTCAAATCCCGTAGTAGAAGATTTGCAAAGACCTTTCTCATAGATTCGATGAGGACTACAGGTCTATAATTAACCACAACTACCAGGTCAGCGAGTATGAACATATGCTTGAACGTACTTGAACATTTGTTAAGTTCACGAACATCACAGCTTTTTCACTGGATTTCAGAGGTTTAATTAAAGCAACTTCACCATAACGTCCCTTTAACACATCTTTTTCACTGATGTATATGCATTCAAATTGGACTTTCCCTAAGGAGAGCATATGTGGGATAGGTACAACTTTGTGCTGTTCTATGAATCTGCTTAAAACATCAACCTGCAGTAGGCAATCCTCAATGGTTGCATTTGCTGGTCACCGTTATTACATTATATTATTTCTTTTAGAACACGTTTAATACCAGAGATTGGTTTCTAAGCACGTAATCGGGATTCAAACCTGTGTTGCGCTGCGTTGTCTTGCTTACAAGACGAACACGTTGACCATGAGCTGTACCCCCTCCCATGACAGGGCCAAAGTGGGCACTGGATATGGCTGCAGACCATGCCCAGTGGGCCTGTGTGGACGCTTTGGTGTTGCCAGGGTAGCGAAAAGGCGTAACTCCCATGCCATTGCCCAAGGATCTGCAGGACATGCCCACTGTACCCATCAAATGGCTTCTGGGTTTCTGGGGCAGTGTCAAAGCCCCTCAATGTTCAAAGTCTGGAGACCAGAGCAGTGCCTACTGTAGATCCGATACTATCATTAAAATAATCAGTGAAAGCATGGTGCTTAAAGTGACGTTATGGTTGAGGTTCCTTAAAAAAACATTCACATTCAGTGAAAAAACATTCTTATAGGGATGTTTTGATTGCAGTGCACAACAAGCAAAAAATCAAAATTCGGCCGTAGTGGTTTGTTCAGCAGCCATGATAGCCCAAACGCTGCACTAAAACAACCATTACTCAGCCACGGCCATGTACTGTTCATGGTGCCAGATAGGCCAACATCAATCACATGCACGTAACCACACTTTGAACCACACTGCAACAATGTAAAATACCTAATAATAACTTTTTATGCAAGGGGCAACACAAACAAAAGTCACAAAGAAACCATTTCCCACAGGATTTACCACATGAGCAGTTCATGGTGGTGGCAAGGTAAGGTTAGTTTTATGATGGCTCGCTCAGTAATGGTTGCTTTAGAAAACATAACTGATTCATATGTTAATTTTTTTATCTTCCCGCTTTAAGATTTTTTTTTTTTCACTCTATTAAGTCTAATTCGCTCACAGCAAAGGTATAAATCATTCCTTTTTTATTGAAACTATCATTACAGTTAGATCAGTCACCACATGTGAAGGTCTGTTTTAATATTGGCGCCCCCCCAGTTATCAGGACTTGCTATATGTTATGGTATTTCAGTAGTATGATGTTCTAAATGCCACCAAGAGCTGCCTTAGAACACTGACTAGCCCCTTTCAGATTAGCTTTTGTATATGAGGCAGATATGTTCTTAGCATTTTTTAATCCTTCCACTGTATGTCGCTTGTGCCACAGGCATGCGCCTCTCTGAATTTTGACATAATGTTATCTTTTTTTATACAGTCATTCAAAGTCACAGTTTCTTGTACGTGTCAGGAACTGTCCCCCAGGAATACCTTTAACCGAGTTGAGTGGGTGTGCTTCTTGCATCAGGTGCTTTATTCATGTCTGTGGGTTTAGCAACATTTCCATTCTCTATCTGTGACATGCAGAGACAATTCATATTTTCTTTGGAATATGCCTCAATTAAACCTCAAATTAATATGACTTCTATCTGTCTACATTTAAAGCAGCCCCGCTGTGTCATGCTCCCATATGCATACTGTGTGTGTGATGTGGTGCTCTATTCCAGGGGGATCTGTGGTGTATACACTGTATGCATTTAAAAAAAAAAAACAGTGTGAAAGATTTTAGCAGGCCAGCTGTCAGCATGATAAGGTCCTAATATCTATGCAATAGGAACCCCATTTGCCAGGAAAGAGACTATGGTATACATTCTGAGCTTGGAGCGTGCATCTATTACTTGATGGAATTACACCAGAGTAATTCTAAGTCCAAATAACCAAACAAACTCAAGAAGATGGCAAGTTGCTGTTTTATTAGCAATGATCTAAAACAGGGAGGTTACAATAAACATCAATGGACATACGCTCATTCTCTCAGCGACTTCCACAAAAAATGCAATGATATAATTCTTTATGCGTCAGAATGACATCATGCTATGTGGCAATAGTGAAAAACCTACCAAGGGTTGGGATTGGTTAAGTGACACATCTAGATATACAATCATATAGGAGCTAGGTTTGTTATTGGCTGTCCGATATCAGGTGGACAACTTATGCCTACCTTTTCGTCTCATTTATGAAAAATCAGTTACACAGTGTTTCATTGGTTTCTTAAGCTATAAGGTATTTTGTTACATGGATTAATACAATTGATTTGGCAAGCGTGTGACATGTCTGGAACATTTGGTTCAATTAGCAGCACGTAGGCCAAGACATGAGGCTAATCTACCACCCTGTTAGCCCAACATCTCTCATCACCCATGCATTCTGTCATGAAATTTTCTTTGAACTTGGCCTTGCAGAGTATTCTTGTCCTGGGAATGCAACGGGATTGAGGGCATTCACTCTTGTGTCTGGAAATACAAGTTCAAGCCCTATTTCCATCCTTGACTCACGTGACAAGAGGCCATGATTCTGTTCATTCTGGAAGCTTTTAAGTGTTTTTAAATTAAGACTTGGCATCCTTTGTGTTGGTTCTTGAACCTTAACATGAGAATATTCATCCTCTGCACACATGTTCCTCTTCAGCGTAGATAGCTGACCTCGACTTCATAGTTCTTGACTTCAGGCCAGTCAGCCTCCCAACGGAGCTCCAATAACCTGCTATTCTACTGCAACGGAGCCTTTCATTTTCTCTCCATGATTCTTTGCCTTATTATTTCATGATACCAATGTCCAGTTTCTGTGCAATGGTGGCTCTGCCTGCATTCTACTCACTGCTTATAGCTAGCCTACACGAAATTCGATCTATCTTGCATTTCAGCATATATACATTCTTTATACTTCTGAGTTCTGCAGCACTGTGTAATCTTCTTTTGCATTGCAAGGTTCACTTGATTCTTTACTTTGTCATTTCTCCTCTAGATATTGTGTTCATTCAGTATTTCAGGACGTTGTGCATACTTTCTTGTGACAACATCAGTTTATTTTCTTAGTTCTTTCTCATATTCCTTCAAGGAGTTCCTACTGTCAGCTGTCATCAACTTGAGGGTACATTCGATATGGTCATCTTAATGGATACCGCCTTCCATAGATTCAAATATAAGGGTACCTGTAATGCTGCAGGTAAATCACATAGAGAAACAATAATACAATGGACCTCAGCAAGTGAGATTGGAGACTCCCTTCTGCAAATGACCACAATGTTACTAATATCACTAAATATATTTATTTCCTTATGCACATTTTAACAATTTTTGTTCCAACACCATATTTCCTACTTGGTAACTCATTCTGCATCCACACATGTATTCCACCATTCTCCTCACTTTTCCATCATACACTCATGTACATTTTACACTATATAGGCTATTCAAGAGCCCTACAAAAATCATATATTAAACAAATTCTTTACACCTGTATCCACTCTCAATGGGTGTTCAAGGAAAACAACAATAGATCGAATAGCAATCTGCTTATTCAACAAAATCGACATATATATTTTTTTTTAATTTGTATATGGTTACACAGTAATCTTTACAAAAGGTACAAAAGAATGATAAATAAATCACTAAAATTACATCTCAATAATTAACAATCATAATACATCTTACAAAGGAGTATGAGGAAGATGCACATGGTATAATATTCCTGAGATGGCTGGTCACCACTCGCTGCTTTAGTTTCCTTGCTGTGACTGAATCATTTAAAGCAAGGTTGTCCAACATACGGCCCGCGGGCCACAATGCGGCCCTCCAAGCCATTTCATGTGGCCCGCGAGGCTGTACAGACAACATTGAACAAATAAAGAAATACACCGGGCTGTGGTGGAGGACTGTTACTGCCTCTGGTGCCCCCTAAAAAGGGGGGGGGGGCACCAGAGGCAGTAACAGGCCACGGCCCGGTTTATTTATTTATTTGTTCAATGTTTGTCGGGTCCGTGGACCCGATTAATTTATTTATTTCTGCAATGTTGGGTGGACCTGCTATTATGTCCTGCAGTAGGATGTCTACAGTTGTTTTTGCAGAGCAGTTTCTTGTTTGGAATACCTCTGGCCATCTATTAAATGTGTCAATGTTCACCAATATATATCTTTGTCCTTGTGCTGTCCTCAGTAGTGGACCCACGTAGTCTAGATGGTTATGTTGCCATGCTTCTGTACTTCGGTGCTTATGTTGTAGTAGTCCCATCTTCTCTTTTCATCTTCTGTCTCTTTTCCAGCATGTCACGCAGTTTGTCACGTGCGTTCGCCAATCTTCCCTTATCGTTGGCCACCACGCCATTGCTGTCAATCTTCGTAACCCATTCTCTCCTCTCTCATGTGTCCAGTAGCCGTGGGCCTATTGCAATACATCTTTCCTCAGGATGATGGGCAGTATTATTACCCATTGTCCATGCGGTTTGTACCACCATGTGCTGTCCTTCCTTCGTACAACATCGCACTTTTTATTCGCGTTTTTAATTCTATCGGTGCATCATCTTCCTCCTGTAAGTCTGACAGAGGTTTCTCCCTCCCTTTCTCTTCCATTGACTTTCCCCTGCGTAGTGTTATTTTCAGTGGTCCCTCCCCCACTTCTGCACACTAATGTTCTTCCTCTGTCTGTGGTTCTGGGGGGGGGGGCGCCAGCCATTCTTCTTCCAATCCTTCTCCTTGCTCTGTTGTTTGGGCCTGGTGCTGTTCTTGCAGGGGCGCCATAGAAGGTACTGGTGTATTCTTTTATGGCCAATTTTGCTGTTGCATCCGCCCTGTTGTTTCCTTCAGCCCATCGTCCTTTTGTCTTGTGAGCTTTTGCTATTCTGTTGTGCTGTCCCGATAATTCATCAATGTCTTTCCATTCCTCCTCGAATTTTATAGCTGAACCATCGGTCCCTCGATAGTGTTGGTCTCTCCACCATTGCAAGTATATGGTGAGCCCTTTAAACACATAGTCGAATGTCCACCACTACTGTTGTGGCAACTTCCGGTGGTATTTTCTGCATTGCCCTAAGTGCCAGTAGTACCGTTTGGAGCTCGCCGTACTGTGCGCTTTTCCCTTCAAACACCATTGAGTTGTGCTGCTACTGATCATTTTGCTTGTACACTACCGCTGCTGCAGCATGTAGCTTGTTATTTACATATGTAGAGCTCCCATCACAATAGAATGTGGGGCCATAAATATCTTTAGCTGGTGCAAATGCCCTGAATATGTTGTGTAACGTGTTCACCGTTTCTGCCCTACATTCATGTAGCTCGTCTACCTGTATACCGTCTAGTGGTATGTACTTCTCTCCACCTTTCTCAAAGTGTAGTGTGATTGTAGTTAATGATGCTATCCATTTACCTATCCTCTGTGTACTGACATTCCCTTGATACAATTTGGAGGATAATAACATCTGTAGAGGTTTGTGGTTTGTTTTAATGATGCATGTAGCCCCTCCCGTTATGTATCTAAATTTGTTGATCACCCAGTACAGTGTGCATAGCTGTCTCTCACATCTGGAATATTTCAATTCTGTTATTTTGTAGTTCAACGAAATACATGCCACCAGCTGATGCGTATCCCCATATTTTTGTGTTAATATGGCGGCCTGTGTACTTTCTGATATGATTGGCCATATGTAAAAGGACATGTCTGCATTTGGGCTTACTAACGATGGTGCCCCGTTCAATAAGTCCTTTAATTTCTGAAAGGCCTCAGTGTGTTCTTCAGTCCAATCAAACCTATCTGATCATAATAGGTCGTATAGCATTTTAGTGTGTTCTGCAAATAGGGGAGTAAAGTTCCTTGAGAATCCCAAGATCCCTATTGTCCGGTGTAGTGCAGTGTGATCCGTGGGGAGGGGCAATGAGTTAATCAATTGCAGTCTGTCTCTGCATATGCTTTTTCCTTTTCCTGATATTGTTACCCCTAGAAATCGCACCTCAGTTTGGCAAATTTGTGCTTTACCCCCATTTAGTTTGAGTCCCCTTTTTGTAGTGCCACTAGGACCTCCACTAGATGTGTCCTATGTAGGTCTTCTGTCTGACCACACACCGATACATCATCTACATATTGGATAACATTTTTCATGCATGTTAAGCCCTGCAGTATTCGTTTCATGGCAGCGTGGAATATTGTGGGGCTGTCTCTGAGTCCTTGTGGTAACACATTCCAAACATACACGACCCCTTCAACCGCGAATGCTGTTAGTTCCTGTGAATCCACATGTAATGGGAGGGAGTAAAACCTGTTAGAGATATCTAAGACACTGAAGACCCTCATGCCTGGCTGTATTTTTGCCATCATTTCCAGGAATGAGGCAACTAACTGTGATCTGGACTGTAGATGCTTGTTGATTATGCGGTAGTCAATTGTTAAACGGGACGAGTCATCAGGTTTCTTCACTGCCCATACCGGGGATACAAATGGTACCCACCCGGTATGTTCTGTAATGGTCCCCCTCTCCTGTAGGGCCCTTAGTATAACATTTATTTGTTCTGCCACCTCCGGAGGTATTCCATATGGTTTTACATATCGTGGGATGCTTGTTAGTTTTAATACTACATTATCGTGCGTCCTCCCAAAATCCAGTCTGTGTTTTGCCCATATGTCTGGAAACATCTCCTCCCACTCTGTTAGGATGCCATTTGTGTGTGTGAGGATATGTGTGTCACCCTTCGTTGTTGCTGTGACAACCGCCATTGGTATCACTTGTACTATGCCTGCTGTATCTTGAAGGCAGAGGCATAAATTTGCTAAGTCAATCACCGCCCCCCTTTTCAACAATGTGTCAATCCCCAAAATATCCACCCCGTTTAAGCAGATCTTTAGTTCCTTTATCGGGGGAAGTAATTATTGGGCCGCCCAATCCCTGCATTTTTGTCAATTTCAAATATTTTGAGTCTATAAATTTGCCCTTATTCAGAGTTAGTGCCGCCCCACTATCTACCAATATGGTCGCGTTGTGTGTGACTCCACCAGCTGAGAAAGAACCTTCTGCCGTCATGCCGCCCCACCTATCTTGGCGAAGGGGTATCACTGCGGCCTCCAACTCTGCTGGTTTGTCCCTGTCCTAGTACCCACTGGAGCTTGTCACAGCAGCCTCTGGCGTTGCCCCCTTACTGGTCACTTGCTCTCTCAATTTCTGCGCTTTCTCCTTTATGTCATTCAGCTCCTGTTGTTGCTCCCAATATGTTACCCAGGTTCGTATTACCCCTACTGCATTTTGGTACAATTTAGCCCTTGTCTTTGTATCGCACAACACCTTGCCCGCTGTACCTCTCCCGCGTCCTCTGCCTCCTCTGCCCCTGCCCCAAAAAAATGTGGAATCCTCGCTATATCTTTCTGCATCATAAGTAATATTCCTCACTGGTGTCAGTGTTTCTCACTCCTGATCCTCCATGTACTTGCCCTCTGCCCACTCTTTACATTCTCTTACCGGAGCAATTTTTCGTACCACTAGCCATGTATCATCTGCTGCATTTAACACATATGCCCATCCTTGACATGTTTTGAGCCTTTCTTCAACGTCCAATTTCCCTTCTACCACCCTTGTAATCTCATCCAGCAGCAATTGCCAAATGGTCAACTTTTCTTCCACCCCCAGATCCCTCATTAATGTTTGTGTTAACATATCCGCGAAGTCGGACGGGCTTTGGTCCCTTCCAATCTTTAGTACCTGCATTAGCTTTCGGAGTGCCAGTATCCTATGGTGTTTCTTCATTAGTGCCAAAATGGGTTCTAGTCGCACCCTCCATCTTGTTCCTGCCCCTTTATCCACATCCTCTACTAAGTTCCTATCGTCCACATCAGAAAATCCCAGAATTATTAACCGGGATGGGTTGCATATGCATACTGCCTTAAGTATCATAATTACTTGTCCCCTATCCAATCTGTGTGTATCCAAAGTTTTGTATGTGGAGTGAAGTGCGCTAAATAGCTCAATCGGGCTAGCCCCTCCATACCGTGGCATTTCTTTTAGGAGTGCTAACATTTTCATAATGTCTTGTGGCCTCCCTTGGTGGGGTTCCTGTGGCTCCTGTGTATCCTCAGCTCTTTTCAGGTCCTGTTCCATTCGTATCCCCATTTCCCTGTCATTACACGCGATTTTGTGCACAACATCCCATTTACCTACAGCCTCTTTCACCCTCTCCCACACTACCTTTGTCACATTATTGTAGTTTAAATTATCCAAATCTAAGTCAACCTGTAATTCCTCCACCGTTGGTGTAACATCCACTTCTGTTTTCGTGAAATTTCCCCCATTTGGCAGTGATATTGGTGCCATTTGAACTGCTTTATTATATGGGGGGGGATTTACATATTCCTCCTGTTGCATAGTTTTTACAGGCAACACCGATAGGCCCAGTCATCTTTGTCTGGGTGCCGTTGTCTGTATGCCACAAATGCATTTTTGTGCACCTCTAGTTCCTCTTGGCAATCAGTAAGCTGCTGTCTAATATCTTCACACTTTTGTGCTTTTAGCACAATAGTAGATGACATCTGCATGCAGTGAGTAGTTGCCATTTGCCGTGCGTACGTGAGATCATCTCTCATGTCGCACAGCAGTACATTTTTTCGTGTAACCTCATCATTTTCCCCTTTAGTTATGCGATACATCTTCCAGAGACATGTCACAATGACATGTGTCTTATTCTTGCAATAATATTTTTTGCCTGTGGTAAACAGTAACTCATCAATTAAATCCTCCACTGTTCTCGGAGGCTTGTCAACATTCGACCACATGCATATCCCCTTCTTCTCTCTTAAAAAGTCCTCAATAACCTCTTTAGCCTCCTCTTCCGCCTGGTCAGTGGACTGGCGTCCGCCATCTGTCTTATTTTTCTGTCCCTATTTGACCCTACCACAGTGGAAGCTTCCGACCCTGCACAGTGCTCAATGTCAATACAGCTTCGACCCTGCACCTGTTGAGTGCTCTGACTGTACCACAAGCCCTACTGTAATGTGCTCTGACTAAAACGGCGGCTCTGTTACTGCCCTTTGACCATGTACAACAAAAAATAGTACTCTGAGGCAACTGACCCTACCATACAGACAGTTGGCAGTACCTCTATGTATGTCTCGGAGACCTCAGGCCTCCGAAGTCAGTCTCCCTTGCAACAATAATTAATCAATTTTAGTGCTACTTTGCAATAAAAAAATAAAATTACAAATACATTGGTACAGCGAAAAACACTCTTTTCACTCTTTTCACTTACCGTATTTGATGTTGCCTCGCGACTGATAGGCGAGAAAGAGCTCCCGTGTTTCGGCACCAAATGTTTCCAAACGTCCGTCCTGCTCCCTCCTGCAATCGCCCTGCTTCACTGCACACTCAGCAACACAGCGAAATAAGTACTGGGGAGACCAGAGGTAGAATGGAATTTGCATATAATGAAAGCACGTATCCAAACCACCTGGGTAGAATGCTCTGCTCCCCCAGGCAGGCAACATCCTTATATACAGTTTAGGTGGCTATCCCATTCCTAAACAACATTACTCATGTCAAAGGGGTTTCCTGCGGCCTGCATCCGGGCCCATGTATGGAGTGTGGAGTGTAGCAATCAGAGGCCAAGCGATTAAAGTGTCCAAGTTCTTATAATGGACTGTTTCCTGCGCACAGGGCAATGTGGCCTTGGGTTCTAGTTACAGCTTGTTAGGCACTGTTCGCATCTGCGTACATTCTCTCAGAAACAGTTTCCCATCCCTGGAGGCATGACGGTCACGCATTCCACAGCCACAGTGACCTTGCTGGCGCCAGATCCCATCTCCTCCGAGAAATAGAAAAAGCACATAATTAGATCACGTAACAGAGCACTGTTTTGGATTTGATCATTCGGAGCACAACGGGTCTTACCAGTGCCATGGCGCTTCCAATCAGGCTCAGCTTTGAGAAGAATTTTCCCTTTTAGGTGTCCAACTTGGATTGTAAAGAAGATTCTCCTCCCATTTAATGCTCTGAGCAATGCAAGCCTTGAACCTGTGTGACAGGCAAGGAATGCAAAGCTCCACACATTTTTTTAGCACTGGCATATTAGTCCTGTAGTCCATTGCTGGCAGGCAGTAATATTCTGAGCTTGAGGCGCCCACACTCTGCCATAAATCCTACCACTCTTTTGAGACATTGTATTTGTGCTGTGATACCGCTTCCTCCGTGGCGCTCACTGTGAGTGTGGCAGCGTTGGCATCAGATTGGCACATCCAGTACCACTCCCACATGCTTATATTGAAGGATTTCTGCAAAATGAAGAGCTTACCACATACAAAGCATTTAGCCTCTAGCAAACATGCAGACATGTCAGAAATACCACATCCCGCATATCTGAAATACCACTTGTCATGTTTTTTAAAACTTAAGAAAATGTATATTGATCCGCAGTTGGGTGCTGAAAATGAATATGTACAGTATATGTCCTCAATCGCTATTGTCCAGTAAGGAAAGGCACTTACCTTTCGGTGCGTTATACAGGAAAGAGGTCACAATGTGGGCAGCCCACCTTCTCACTCC
Organism: Ambystoma mexicanum; assembly: GCF_040938575.1. Lineage (NCBI taxonomy): Eukaryota > Metazoa > Chordata > Amphibia > Caudata > Ambystomatidae > Ambystoma > Ambystoma mexicanum. Next base: position 958,456,536 of record NC_090921.1, on the reverse strand, counting down.
ATCTGGGCCCTCCACAAATTTGCATGCATTCTTTCACTTAAAAGACAAAGGAGGTAATGTACCAAATACTGTGTTGCTGTAAAAATGGTGATATGCTTTTGCTAATCCGCTGGACTTTCTACAATTTGTCAGGAGGAGCTTGGGAGCACCTGCTCCACCAGCTTTGCCAGAGAAGTGAATCTGCATGACTGCCGGCATGTATTTTCCTGTGGAATCCACCTGAAATGACCACCTGATAAAAGCAGGTAGATTCCATTGGAATCTATTGTAAATGCCTCTCAGAATCGTTCATTTGAGTAAATGTGGCCTTTACCAAAGCAATCAAGGCTTATTCTCAAAGGTCATTGAAAAACAAGCATGAGGGGATAATGGCCACTCGCCATACGTTCAGAACAGAGAAATAAATTGTTTTCAAGAATAATTGATAAAAGAAGAGCTCTTTCCCTGTTTGAAAGTGTGTCCCGGGAATTGCAGTCGAGGATATCACCCATGCATCTCACACTGAGTTCCACCTGATCATACCTCCTCCAGAAACGGTCTAATGCTCATCCTACTGTGTCTTGTTTCAGACTTAAATTGTTCCCAGCTGGGATCCCACAGGACTCCTTCAGTAGCCTGCTTTCCCTGTATTCTACATAAGCACCCCTTAGGTTCCATAAGTCTAACACTACATGATGAACCATTACTCAATAAATCATCAATGACCCTTTTCAGATTAGAGGTAAGAGGGGTATTTGTTTTTTGGGAAATGTATATATTACTAATCAGATGTTTCTAAGCACATTTGGGGTCATAGAGAGAGAGATAGAGATAATGAGGCCATCTTTTCAGACCAAATCAAGATCCTCTCATTCTGGAGTGGCATGGACTGACACATTAGGGCTACAATGCCTCCCTTGGGGTGGCCTCTAGGATATCTCTCCATCTTGGTGATTCAAGACATTCTGGACATGTCTCAGAATAGTATAGCATTGCACAGCAGAGATCGTATGATCGTGTGATGGAACATCTTTGGTTTGACTTCAAAACTAATTGATACCGATGTTTGTGAGTTTTGAAGTGAATTAGATATTCCTGCAAGGAAACTGGACCATAAGAGCCTCTAATTTAGAGGGATATTCTGTATATCTTACTTCAGTCACTCCTTCGGCTTGGCTGAATTGTTTATCTAGATGTCTATCAAATTAGAACTAATGTGTTTCTTGGAAAATATATATGTGTATAAATAATGTACATTTATTGGAGGTATCTAAAGATAACTACTTTTTTGGGTGTATTGATAAATGTTCAAAATATTTGTTTAGGTAGTGGGATGCATCTGGCGATGTCACTACTATCTCCCCTGGGAAGGTCTCTCCACAATGTGGCCAGGGAAGGGCGGCCGCTACCTGATCCAGATCCAAGTGGTGGCTGCCCGAGGGAGGACCATGTGGGGGCAGACAATCCTAATGGGAATAACGTGGATTTGCCAGATGGAACATGGCATTCACTCCAATCAAGGGACCCTAAACGACCTTCCTATGGCCCTAAGAACAATCCCTCCCCTAATAGGCTCATATGTTGTACTCCTCGTACCATTCCCCTAAATAGTACTGGGGCGAGGAAGAATGAGAGTCACCTCAATGAAGATCACTTTATGTTAGTTTATGATAGTTTATTTATATAGCGCCTATACACAATGTGTTTCAAAGCGCTTCAAGGCAAGGGAGGGAACAAGGGAAAATACAATGACATTCTTACAGGACATTAACAGTAAGGATGTAAAATTAACTATCGTACTCCGCCTGACGACATTTCAGATAGAGCAAGAGCTAAAACATAGATAAGGAAGGGAGGGGGGCGGGAAGGAAATGGAAACAGACAGGCGACTACCGTACTAGGCCTGCTGACATTTCTGGTAGAGCCGGAGAAAAACAAAAGGTGAGGGAGAGGTGGTGCAGAAAGGTAGGGGAGGAACAAAACAAGACTTTTATACTAGGCCTGACGACATTTCAGATAGTGCTGGAGGGGGGAGTGGGGAGAAAAAAAACAGTAAGGGGAGGGGGAGGAGACAGACGAGGTTGCTATCATACTAGGTCCCGGGACAATTCTGATAGATTAAATGCATAGAAGAAAGTAAGGGGAGGAGTACTTTCCCAGTACTGTCATGAGGGATAAGAATGGAGGAGTAATGATCGCTCCTAATGAGAATCAATGTCAGCAGTCTAGTCCTTTCCTAACAACTGAGACAAGAAACAGGCAATGATGATCACTCCTAATGAGAACCACTATCAGCGGTCTAGTCTTTCCCCAAATCCTATTGGTCAGAGCCAATATAAAATCAAGGAAAGTCTCAGAAAGTGTGAGAGGAGCTTCACCTGGGCAAACCATGTGAAGGAGTGAAGCCAGTCCAGAGATGCCAGAAATGGGAAGACCAGGACATATGCTTGGAGGCAGCGAAATCCCTGCCAGAGGCAAGTAGGAGAGACTGGCACAGCAGAAGGAGAAGGAGCTGCCCAGCTGACCAGGAGAAGTGGGACTCACAGTCTGCTGAACCTGCACAGACCCCACAAGAGAATGGATCAGCAGAGGGAGAGATAGCCAGCCAGCTGAGGAGGAAAGCTGGGGCTCACAGTCTACAGAGTGCTCCAGGCTGGCATGAGAGCTCATTTCCTTACCCAGCTGGGGCGAGGCTCGTTAGAGTCTGCTGAGAGAAAGAAAAGGAGATAGCCAGCCAGCTGAGAAGGAATGCTGGGGCTCACAGTCTACTGAGTTTTCCAGGCTGGCAAGAGAGCTCATTACCTTACCCAGCTGGGTTGATGCCCGTTAAAGTCTACAGAGAGAAGGAGAATGAGATAGCCAGCTAGCTGAGGAGGAAAGCTGGCACTCCTAGTCTACTGAGTTCACCAGACTGTCAGGAGAGTTAATTTCCTTACCCAACTGGGGTGGTGCCCGTTGGAGTCTATGGAGAGAGGGAGAGCAGCAGGAACAGCGAGAGCTGCAGACCCAGGTCTGCCTGCAAGTCGGTAATGCAGCTGAACACCACGCTGGGGGAAGGCACGCTGTGGCAAATAACAGAGAGGCCAATCCGACATCACCAAGGCAAGGAGGAGGTGCAGGCTGTTTACCCTGAGCAAGGAACGCTGCGGGAACCATGCATCGAGGAGAGAAACATGGTGGCCCGGCACACACCAAGCCAATTCTACAAAGCAGACAGAGAAGAGGGGATGCCAAAGACAACCGATAAGCCTAGGAAAAGTGAATGCACCAATGCTGTTTCTTAAAAATAGAATGAAAGTAATATACACGAGGGGCATAGTGGGCCTAGTGCACAGGGTTGAATTTTCCCTGGCTGTGAAGGGAGGCGGCAGCTGCTCAGCCTGCGGCTGGCCCATCAGTGTGGGAGCATTCATTGCACATGGGACAGTATTCAAATGTTGACATGAGGGATGTGGCCCTTTAATAACAGAAGAAGTGCTTGCAGGCTCCCCCAGTGGGCCCTTGCCTCCCCCACTCCCAGGGCCTCAATCAGGACTAATAGCAGTTTTTTTCATAACTTTCATCTTGACAAGCACCCGACCACAAGAACAACCCCCAGTAGTATGAGCCTCTCCATGTGATAGAACAGTGGCGGACTAACTACCATGGGTGATGGGCTTAGAGGCCCAAAACAAAAAGGTGATTCGCAGGCACCCTCACTTCCGGAACCAGGCTGAATGGCTGAGGGCAAACTGTCTGAGATCCCGGCAGAGGCTTGACCTCCTTGGTTCATACTAGAGAGACTGCCCACCAAGCCCTCTGCAGGAGGGCTGTCCATGTGCCTGGGAAGTTCAACCCCATGACGGGCTCCTGGAGTGAATGTTCTCTCACTCAGTGCAGTGGGGGTAGACCCCAAAGATTGGCAGATCTCATTTGTTGGTGGGTGTGCTGCCCCATAGAGTTGAAATAGCAGCTTGATTTCTCACAGGATGACTCCCTGCCCCCCTGCGGAACAAAGTTGGTGTCACTGAGGGTGACCAGAGCCCTGTCAGGTTCCGTGACAGTGTCAGTAGCACAACCGGTGCTGTGGCACAAAAAGTGCTCCCCCCTTTTTCTCCACCGTGCCAAGATTTTGCATTTGGATTTGGGCTCAGTCTCTGGGTCTGGTGGCAGGTTGGATAGGAGCATGGACTTACAGAGATACAGCGGTGGGAAAGGAGAGCAGGGTGGGGAATTCATTGTGACTCTTCCAGTGGTGCGGGCGATCAGAGTCTCTCACGTGGACAGGCAACCTCCCCAGTTCAATAGTGGGCCACAAAGAGCCAGCTACATGCTCTCACCTCGCTTCTCCTTGCTTAGATGAAGGGGTGGGTGGGTCGTCCAACCCGGCCTACCAGTCCTCTAACATCCCCAGGGGACGCCAACACCACATGCCGCTGGCCTGCAGGCTTAAACCCTGACGTGGCTGTGCAGCAGTTCTTGAAGAAAAGGGGGCGTGGCCTGGTGAGAGTCCAACGGAGACCCTCCTGGGCCAGGAACAGGAGAGAGAGGCGGGAGTGGGACACCAACACCCCGCACCCTTGTCCCCGCGGGCTTACTCTATTAATGAGTTGTACATTTTCACCATCTCTTGAAGTACGCTATGCTTCATTGTTATTTGTTTCATACTATGCAACCATTTCAAAAAACAATTTCCCATCACATCTGAATATCAGATCTTCTGATGTTATTGCATTGCAGGAGCCTTTTTGCCTGTTATCCCCCTCCAAAAAAAAAAACATGGTTCCTGTTACCGAGCATGCCTCTCCTGGTAATCGAAGTCTTGGTAAGCTCTGAGCTACACTCTTCTAATTTATTTAACTGACCATCTTGCTTCTGCACTGTACTCCTATACATCTCCCATGTGATATTTTTCAACTGTTTGCTTTTCTAGACCTACCCATGTGATGACTTTTATTGCAATTCATTTAAATTCAAGGCTGTATCCATGTGAGACTCATTGAAACTTGAAATCTTAATAAATTCTTACACATCTGTTGCCAACCCAGTAAATGTCTAAGGAAACTTGAGAAACGTTTGGAAAAACAACATTTTCTGGTTCTTTTTTAAAACGTATCAACATTTGATACAAGCCATAGCATTGCTTGTGCACTTTCCTTCAATCCTCATGAAGTCTGAGCTGCATGATCTCTAGTTGCGCCACTAGCCGAAACTCAAATCCTTGGATCAATGTTTCCATACATTTTGTAGAATTACTTCATTTTGAATTAACTTGTACACTCTGAATGTAATCTTTTTTGTTTATCAAACATTGTTTTAATGCTATGATCTTAAATGTGATCTCTTTAAATTGTGCGACCTAAGCTTTTCACACCCATTACCTAGACATTTAGGGGTCGCCAGGGGTCTCCATTGCGACCCGTGAGATCAACCTTGCTACCTCTGTGGTCTCCCTTGCTAGCCCTAAAAAAAATAAAAAGAAAAAAACACTTTAATTGAGCCTCCTGGGCTGTGGCCAGCAGCATGTTGCTCTTTGTTTCTGGAGTGGCTGGTTTTCTGATAGCTATAACTGGTAGGATAGCTCAGTGGGTTGAGAGCTCACTGCGGCAGTGTGTGTGTCATCTGCAGGTTATAGGTTCAAATCCCGGCAAGGTCAACTCAGCCTTTCATCCTGCTAACGTTGATAATTGAGAACCAACACAAGTTGGGTGTGATTGTATGTATAGTTGTTCTATATGAAGTACTTAAGCGTAAGTGCTATATAATAACACATCATTATCTTTTGGCCTTGGACATCTGGTTGTATTTACAGTCATTTGTTAATATAGGTATATACGCACTGATATTAACTATACATATGGTGATCCATTCTTGTATGAAATGTATATAACTTTACAGTGATATCGTCCCTATATTTTTCGTAGTGTACTTAGAAACAATGCTATGTGATGCCACTTTCTGTTTTGTCAAGGGGTGAAGTCACTTTGGGGTGGGGTCCAATTCCCTTTGATGTCATCAGAGGTCAAGGGTCGTGTGATGTCACTTCCGCTACCCCTGGCATTTTGGTGAAATGGCGTCGTTGGTTGTATGGCTTTGTTGTGTATTTTAGTAAATCATTCTGTGAATTATATTTTGTTTCTTTGGTATTTGTTGCTTAACTTCGTCATGATATCATAATTTCCTATATATACATGTGTTGTAAGAGGAACCTCCTTTGATATTTACTGCTCAGGTTGTGAGCAGGAAGTTACATGTAACAAAATATTACAGCAAGCTTTCTCCAACCAGTGAACCCCCTAGTCCAGCTGTGCACAGAGTCTCACTCAGGGAAACAGGATGCTTGACCTTGAGAGTGTTAGGGACTTCTCTGGGGCCACACACTGTATTTGCGTCTTCGATAAGGCCTTAGCTGAGGACTCATCAGCACAAACAAGCCAGACAAGAATGGTCAAAAACCATTGCACTTGAGTGGCAATATGCAAGCTTCGGTCTTACATCCACTAAGAAGGATATTCTGTTACATCCATAATTAAACATTGGGTGTCCATTGTGTTTGTTCCACCAGCATGGAAATACTCACGCTTTCACAAGGGGCAGTGCGCCAAGCTGTAATAGAGATGGAACACTTGCAGCTAAGTGAAGGAAGTGGGCCTTTTATATATTCTACTTAAAGATTCATGTGTGTGTGCAGGGACACAGATGGCACAGGAAGATAGCCATGTTGTGGAGGAGGAGGACTTGGCAAGATGCTTGGACTCCATGATATGGTGGACGTGTATGCATGGTCGCAGGATATCAGACCTGGCCCTGCACATAACCCCCCGCCCCCTTCCTGTCAGGACAGTGCTAGGCTCAGCACTGCACCCTACATCCGAATGATGAAGGGTTCAACAGCGAGAGGCATTGTTTGTGTCTTCCCTTTGTGGAGTTATTAGCAGCTGCTAAATGGCGATTGTGTTTGATCAAATGAAAACTGTGAAGCTCGCTTCTGCCAAGATCATTTCAGCGTTTTACTCCACTCACATCCAAATCTGCTGCTCTTGTTGTGCCACGCCAAGAATTGTCTGGCAATTACCTCTTATACAGGCTGTTTAAATAACTCATATTTCCAATTATTTCTCCAAAAGATTAAACGAACATTTTCTAATTTCCATTTAATTTTGATAACATCATTATTGTATGTTGACATGTCGACATATACTTTCACATAATGACAAAGAGAATTAGACGTTTCCTCTGTCTTATCGATGGGCTACCTCAGAAGCCTTTACTCAAACATGGATTAAAGATGGTTATTTTTAACCTTCACTCTTCAACGAACAGGAACACAGTACACATGCACATGCACATGCACATGCACACATGCAGTCTTTTTTATGCCCAACCACATTAGTGGCATTTGAAAAACAGTGCAAATGTATTTGAGCTAGTTTACAGCCGCATCATTCTGAGAGATCTTAATACATGGGCCATTAGTGAAAATCAAAGAGATCCCTTTCAAACGGGATTTGTTGCGGGCCTTGGGACCTCTATATATATTACCACGATTAATGCTATCAAATCAGTTTAAGCAACAAGATGCCAACCCCTGTACTGGGCCTTTGTAGATTTTCGAGTCGCTTTCGACTCTGTAGATGGACAACTATTAATAAATAAATTGCTGAAATTTAGATGCCCACAATCTCTCATCTCACTGATAAATCTCCTGCATACAAATTGAATTTGAGTGGACTACTATCAGAGTTAATCCACATTAAACGTGGGCTTAAGCAAGGTTGTATTTTAGCTTCAACCTTGTTTAACTTATTCATCCTTGACATGGGAGTTGATTTTCTGAGGATAATAAATGATGCCCCAAACTTGGTAATCAAGTCATTGCATGGCTTCTCTATGCTGATGACTTGGTTCTCATTTCACAAACTCCAAGTGGCCTGCAGTCTCTACTTAACCAGCTAGAAACATTTGCTGCCAAAAATAATCTAATGTTTAATTCAGAGAAAAACCAAATCATGGAACTGGGGAAAAATAAATCGAGCCAATCTAAACATTATGAGTGGGTCCTTCAGAATCAAAAACTGTCCATAGTTACCGACTATAAATATCTTGGTGTTACATTTAGCAACTCTCCTGCCAATACCCCTCATAAAGCTAGCATAACTGATAAACCTTTTACTTTAATTTCTCAGGCCAAGATTCTCCAGGCTAATGTTGGTAAATTTTCTTGTGCACATGTTTTAACCTTTTTCCAACAGAAAGTTATCCCCATTATTACCTATGGTGCTGAATCTTGGCCTCCTGATAAACAACTGTATTGGGATAGAGCGGAACTTCAACACCAACCACTCTCTTGCGATTTGAATTGGGCATCTTATCAATTCATATTCAAGTCTCTCGGAAGAGATGCTGTCTCTTTCGAAAATGTTTATTGAGCCTTGCCACAAATAATTTGCTCTCAATACATCTACTGCTCTCCCCACACTCCTTCCCATCTAGTTGGAGAGACAGTGTACTTTCTGACTTGCTTAATAATCCAACGAGAGCTAAACTTAAGTTATACCAACTGGATTGGCATCACACCAAACAGAAATGCTTATTGCTAAAAGATTTTGATAGACCTTCTGTTGGTCATAAAAAATGTTGTCAATCAGCTGACTATCTATTGAAATGTCCGTCAAATGCACTTAGAAGTCCAATTCTAATATTTCGTATGAATTTATGGCCAGCCAATCACATCTTTTTGAGAAGGGGACTAATCCATCGTGATACATCGTATTGTCGATTCTGTAAAATTGCGGGAATGGAAGAGACTTTAAAACATCTACTAATTGTGTGTGTTGCGTTGAGGAAGCAAAGGATAACTGTTTTACACAAGTTAACTCAAACACATTACTTGATGTGCTCAGATGATGAATTGTGGAATAAACTATTTGCTACTTCTAACATTTCAATAAGAATAGCCACAATGCAATTTTTAAGCTCAGTATTGTCCATAAATTGATTTTGTATTAATCGAGCTGATTACACTGTATTTAAAAATAACACGTAGTCACTTAACATTATTTTACTTTGGACTGCTAGATTTGATATGTTTAGGTATTAGTTAGTTTATATGTGGCTAATTCTCTGAATTAAGTTTGACAAGCTACTTTTATGTTGATTTTATATTTTCATGGTGTTTCTTTTTGTCTCTTCTTGATGTGTTATGATATGATTTGTAATTTAAAGTGCTATATAGAAATTTGTTTTGAAAGGTTAATTTAATGTAGCCAACCAAAATTAATTAAAAAAAAAAAAAAGATTTGAGCTAGTGCTAATTGGGTTGCACGTGGGAAAATTTGATCAATGTTCACTTTAGAAAAGTAGAAAAAAAGATGAATTTTTTGGAATCACAATAGTTTCTGTTTCACTTGAAATCCTGATTCTACTTTGTTCTTAGCTGTCAGGATCTTTCTATGTCTTTGCTGAGTAAAAGATGTATTTCTGTCTCTAGCTCGTGTAGTTTTCTTCATCCTTGTTGGCGTAACCCCATCTTTCTCTCTGTAGTTCCCTTTCTTTACAGTCAGAGTTAGAACAACTCCTGGCTGTCTGTCAGCATCTCGTCTCTAAGGGTTGTCAGCATCACTGTACTGAGCATTTAAGGCATTTGGATTCCCTCTCTCTACAGATAGGGCCTCTTTTGTTCTCTTTACTTTATCACTCTCACAATGGTAGTCTTTTGGAGGACTGCAACCGCAATTCACAGTGGGCAATACTTCTAGGGATGTCTGGTCTTTGTCAGTGGCACTGTGCTAGTCTCTTTTGGGCCCCGGCTCCTGCACTACAGTTCCTCTTTGAGTTTCCCCGCACCAGACAGTTAAACGTTCGACATGTTAGAAAATTAATTTCCACAATGCAATTTGTCTTTGATTCTCTTGTCTTGACCACTCCCACAATTAAAGTTTTCTTTGATTCCCTTGGCTTGGTCAGAACCACTGCACTCAGATTTTGGAGTGTCAGAGCTACAACTTCCACAGTACAATTCCTATTTGTTTTTTTTGTTTAGTTTGGTTAGTGCCAGAGTGCTCAACATTTGGAGGACTCGATCTGTAACTCCCACACCACAATTCTTCTTTGGCTCAGTACTACTACCTCCTCTTTGGAGTGATAGAAGCTCAACCACCACAATGCTATACTTCTTTAAAAACCATGCCGAGCTCTTGTTCCCCCTTCTACCTCTCTGCCTCCTTTCATATCTCTCTCTCTCACTGTCTCACAGCCTTGCTCGCTATTTGTACCTGACTACTAGGTTCAAGCTTTTCCCGTCTGTTACCTCCTCTGTGATGGAGGTGGTAGTTGAGTGGCTTCTCTCCTTTATTCCTTGTTTTTGGGGGTTTCTGACACTTGTAAGAGGATTCAATTCAACACTACAGCTAAGTCAATGCCTAGTCTGGGATACTGAATGGAAACCCTTATTAATATATCTTTATGTCCAGTTCATGCATTCTGGATGACTACCCCTATATAACACCCCTCTCTTGGAATCCCCCTGACCCCACTGAGCCAAGAAGTAGTTCTGTTTTGCAAGTTAAAAGGTTTAATAGATAATTTAAACAATATATATATATATATATATCACGCTTTATAATAAATTAATAATTGAATAGCACACTTAATCTGATATGATAAAGATTAACAACAGAGAATCTGGCACTCGCACACTTCTTTATAATCACTAAGGAGTTGACATGAAATGGATAAGATAGCAACAATACTTTTATGGTTTCAAATGGATGCAATGTGGAATGAAATGCAGTACAGAAAATAACTTGATATGATTTCAGCAAAAGACAATGTAATCACTTTCTTGTACAATTCACCCCCCCTTTTATGCAATGCAAGGAAATGGAGGGAAGGCACACAATTCTCAGAAATGCAATTCAAATGTAATTCAGTTCACCCAGCAACTTAGACTACAGAAGTTGAAAACACAGGCAAAATGCTTTGATATGTGCTGGCAATGGAGTGAAAAATATGCTAAAATGCTTTTAATTCCCTCTAGGAGGTTCAGGGTGAGTGAAATCAGTTAATATTAGTCCAGGCTCACACTAGCAATGATTCAGGGATAATTAGCAGGTTAAACGAATTTCTGGCAAATGGAAGGCAAGCAGCAGCACATTTTTACACATGAAGAAATTTGCAAATCGCGGTAAAATTCGCGGGTGCGCCGGGCGCGATTACAGAGGAACTACAAGGACTATCACTATCGTTTTGGGGTCCTAGGAAAGCCTAGGATCTCAGCTTCCAGATGAAAGTTACTGCAAGTCTCTAGCACAAACGGTTACGGAGATATGAGCGATTAAATAAAGGTCGTTTTTCAGATTTGAAATTTTAAAGTTCAAAAAGACAAGTGCAGCTTGCAACTAGAAAATGACAGGTGACAGCTTTACAAATGACAGGGGACAGTTAGGAGACAGTTCTACTTAGATTAAAATAGGATTGAATTATATTATTCTAACTAAGAGATTGGTTCTGCACAGTTTTCTAGGTACTCACACTATATTCTTGAGTGAAATGGGCCTTGCCATGGATCTGGTCAGGTTTTAGACGGGACTCTGGTCTCTGCACTTCACAGTGATCTGGGTCAGCTCTCTCTGGTTCTGCTAACAGTGATCTGGGTCAGCTCTGCTCTCTCTCTGGTTCTGGAAATTTGATAGATTTGAAGTCTCTATGTCTGCTCTCTGAAGGTTGATGGAGGTAAAGTATGGATTTTCCCGGCAGAGCTTCCAGCTGCAAATGGATTTGAAGGTCTCTATCTGTCCTGTCTCTCTGCTTTTATGTGTTTTTAAAATGGGTGTGTGTGAGCAGCATCACTAGCCAGCCCCTCTCCACTTATCATTGGCCAAGCTTTCATTTCTCCCCTGATTGGGGGAGCTAAGTTGTGTCAGAGTGATGTCATTTTACAGCCTGCAGAAAGTCCACTCCTCCTGTCAACTTGCACACAAATCTAGATTTGAACCAAATACATATTTCATAGCTACACAGTGGTTTGAAATTACATGCACCCATCACATATCACAGGAGGTATACCCTGTTCAAACTCTGCTCTTCCTGGGGGCTTGCATTCAGAAATAGCGATATTTTGCACTTTTTAACTGGTTTGCAATCCCGGACATTACCCCAAATTTACACACATGTGCGCAAGGAGTATGGACATTAGTTGATGAAGTGTCAGATTTTTCACATGCACACATTTTGAGTAATATCCTCTTTTCCGCTAAAACCCCCCTGAACATGCCACCGGTTCTAAAAACCTCCTAAAATGTGGGCAGAAAAATCACAAGAATTATGGTGTCATTTATACAATTTTCACATGTCCGCTCTATGAGTTATTCATCTTTTTAGAGTTATGTTCTGGCCCCAAAGGGGTGTGGTTTTCCTCCAGCACAAGGTTGAATTTCTGGTTTTTCCAGTTCTGCCAAGCCAGCTTGCTCTCACAGGCAGTGCCCCTCCCCTGTGCTTCCAGGAGAAATCTCCATTTACGACTCCCGCCATAAAACATTTGCCTGAGTCAAGACAGGGCTTTGTTCAATTTCCTGCAGAGCCCAGGTAATTCAATCAGGGAAGTGTCATATCCCTTTTGGTGTGAGCAGCAAAAGGGCAGCTAGGCCTGGGAACACAGCTGTGACTCAAGTTTCACTCCTGATGGGGGTAGTTGCCAGGCAGAATTCAGTTCCTTAAGCCAGGTTTCAGATAAAATGTCACTTTTTGTTACCCAGTTTTCTGCATTCAAATAAAACTAAACATTTTTACATATGCAGCTAGAATGCTGATTCTAAGTTTAAAACTATGGGCCTCATTACGACCCTGGCGGAGTGGGTTTACGCCAGCGGTATTCGCGGCGGACCCGTCCGCCCTACTACGAGTTCCCGTAGCGCCATGGAGCGTTTTCCGCCTGGTTTTTCCGGGGGGAGAAATCCATGGCGCTACGGGACCTTGTTGTTAATTACGCCACCGTATTTTACGGTGGCGTAATTAACGCCTTCCCCACTCCCATTATACCCTATGGGGCAAAAATGGGAATGGGGAAGGGTAAAATGGGGAATGGGGATTTACCGCCCCGCCAAGGTCGGAATGGGGCGGAAAATCCGCCAACCCCCATGGCGCTATCGGCAGCTTTCCGCCGTGCTCCATGGTGCATTTTGCACCACGATTTCCGCCAGGGTCGTAATGAGGGCCTATGACATTTAAACAATTGAAACCTATGTGACACTCAAAAGTAGGTCACTCAGTCAATTTAAACACTTAGATTTTTTAGTGTCTTTCAGTCCAAATTTACTTAAACTGCTGAAATCCACAGCTCAGCCAGTCTTGTTATAAACCTTCAAGTCACTTCAGAATATAACTTTACATTGGATCCACCTCTTAAAATGTCTTTCTTTGGCATGTTTTGGGTTCATTTATTCAGTTTTCTACAAAATCTGGTGGTTTTAAAACGCCGGCTTTTGGATAGTGGTGAGTACTGGTACTGCACCCCTTTTTGGGATTTAAGAAAATTAATTCCCAACAGTTATGGGTTTGCTTTTGGCAATCAGCATTGCCACTCCCAATGGTTTCAGACTACTGTGTGGGTAGTCCAATGGTGGTTTTAGGCAGTGTCCTTCTGTGCCCATAACATCGGCAAAAATGAGTGGCAGCCTATTCTTCATGCATTTCCCTGTGCATTTTCTGGGAAGCTCTGGCCATCATGAGGTTTTCCATGTCAATACTGCACAGTTTTGAGGTAGGGCTCGGATGCATGGGTAAATACATCCCAAACACTGCATCAGTGTTAGCAGACTGACGCCTATATGTCCAATACTACCACTTTTTCTCTGACCCTGAGGTTGTCCTCAATAAATGTGTGCTCACCATGGTCTTGTTGGCAAGCTCGTGCTTGCCTCGCCACTTTTCCCACTTAAGTCTCCATCACTGAGACTGTTCACAATCTGGGTAACCTCGTCAGATTATTCTCCATCAGATTTCTGGCATGATGCACTCTTGGCACCTCATTGCTGTTGGCGATTCTCCCTTTCTTAGGGCCACTTTGTGTGGTCAGCCATGACCTTCTGATGTTCTGTTGCATTGTCTCTGCTGCTTGTCCTCGTTGTCAATGTGGCTCTCTGCCTCAATGCTCCATTAGCTTATCCTTGCTGTATTCTATCCACATGCTTCCACTTGCCTTTTCGCGTGGCCATAAACATAAAAGGGATACTCTGTATTTTCCTCAGCCTTTACTAGTCAATGGGTATTTTCATCACACTGGCCCTCATTTTCCAAATCCCTCTGGTGTTAAAGCAGGTTTAATACCTGATGAAAAGGATGTACACCAGATTTTGCACCTGTCTTAACACAACACAATATTTTCTTTGTTTTTGCAGGCATAGCTGGGCCTCAAAATTATCTTACCTTTTCTGAATGCTCCTTAAGCTCAACCCTCAAAAACAAGAATGGATTTCTGCCAGACTGTAACTTTCATGCTGGCAGAAAACCATAGGATCCCTGTGGGGAAGCTGCTCATTTTTTGCACCTGATAAAAGAATGTGGATTCCACAATTCAACCAACATTGTTCCGACTTTAAGTTGACCTGCTTTTCAGCTTGGAGCAAAACCCCTCCCACCTTTGGAGGTCTTCCAGGCAAGGATGTTAGAAAACACCTTCAAATTCCAAGAATATACAACCTATGGGCTCCGCACAAGGTTGAATTCTGGAATTAGCAGATGATTGGATGGTATGCTATTTTATGGACAGCCACAATGGCAAAGTAGTGCATTTGTTGGACTAATGTAAAGAGAACAAAATAACCACCCTGTCAACTCACTCTCATTAATCAAAGCTTCACAAAAGGCCATTCTCATGTACTGTGCATGAGGTTCCCAGGGAAAGTATAGGGCAAGTTTAGGCGTGTATATTTCCAGTGATTTTGAAGCAGCACATATTTATCATTGACTGTGCTTGCAAAAAGGGAATATTACTCATAACCTTTGAATGACAATCCTTCTTCAAATATAAGCCAATTTCAACTGGTATGGCTTCAAGTAATTATTAGCATGAGAAAAATTATACTTTTATGGAGCAGCATGCCAAAATGTTCTTTCACATATCAACACGTGTGTCTACAAATAGAGTCAAAAAATATTGGTTTCATTAAGCTTGTATATTACTATCAGAAATTAGGGAACAAAAAAAAAATTTCTGTCAAAAGAATTTGGAGTGGTTTTGGACCCCACCATTTTTAGCACAAGTTACAAATAATAGTTCTCAAATGAAGAGTAGGGGTGTATATTCGATAAGATTCTAGCAAATTAAAGAACTTGTTCAATCAATAGTGTACCATAATTATGACATATGGTGGGAAATATGGATATTTTAAAAATAGTGTGAGTACACACAAGAGGGATTCTGACACTGTGAGGATCTGCAGCAAAATACACCACATGTTCCTATTAGATGGATTTAAGAGGAAGATCAGCAGAAGTGCTGCAGAACAAACCCTGATGATGATCGAGACTCTCCTGGGAACACATGAACATTTCTCCTGACTCCATGCTTCTAAGGACTAGCCAGAAGTGATTATGAGATTTCCCGAAAGATATATTTGTCTCTATAACTATTTCCTGCTAGGTCTTGAAAAAGGAGTGGTTTGGGAAGGTGTTATCAAAATGCATTTGGCTTCAATGGGGAATACAAAGTGCAATCTCACTGCATGTAAAATTAAGTGACATACCAATAATAAACTAAACAATTATAATTTAATCCATTTGTGAGTTCTGCATAATGGTGTAGATAGCACTTCTGTGCATTCCAGCGCACCGTTTTTAAAAATACAATACTCATTACAGTGTACCAAAAGTGTTTTCACAGAAATAGTTGCATTGTGCTGTGATATGATGACATCCATAGCAGGGCCTAATGAGCATCAATTTGATAATCTATGTTCTGTCAAGGCCGTAGTTACTTCGAAAATGAGAGCAAGTTTATAGAAGTATTCTATATTCCCATAAAAATAGTGCAAATTTAACTCCACATTACCCCTTTTCTGAAATTGCACAGTGAGATGTATATGTGATTTGAATCAGGATGCATTAAACACATCAGAATGTATTGAACACACTACATATATCTTCAATACTTTCTGAAAAACATTTTCTCAAGTTGGATGGGTGAGTCAAAATAGTCTGTGCATTCTAAATTGTAAACATTACTTCCCTCACCTAAAACCTACATATCCAAGTTATTGTAATCATAGTGTACATTGCACACACGTTATTATCCAATAGCACCACATTTATGCGAGAAGTAGGAAACCTGAAATGTTTCTTTGATTTTACCATGTATTTGGGTTAATTGGGGTAAGCAAAGTTTTTGATTCATTTGCAAATGTGATTTTTTGTATAATTTAGAAATGTTTTAAAGTGAAGTCATGGATTTTGACATACTGATCAACAAGCAGTAGAAGTGTAATTAGAATGTTTAGTGTCTTCAGAGTGTTATGTGTGTAGCAGGACGTGCCCTATGGTGTCCAGCCTCTGTTGTGTTGTTGTTGCTGTTTAACCATTTTACCTTCTAAATAAACTCATAATGATCCTGATTTGAGCTTCTGATTTTAGGCTCACAGTTCTGGTGCTGTTTGCCTCGCCCGGAATGCAGTTTGACTTCCTCTTTTTTTGTGTATATATATATCTTCTATTGACAGCTTGACAGCGTGTTAGAAAATACTTCAACATTTTTTGACTATTACTTTCAACCATATGTCATCAGTCTTAACTCCTATATCCGGGATGCGTCAGACTTACTTACTAAATTGAGCAACATCAATTGGGAACCAAATTATCTCCTGGTATCACTTGATATGGTCTTGCTGTATACATCCTTCCAGCACCAATATGGTCTGAAGGCCTGTTGCCATTTCCTGGAATCAAGATCAGTGAGCAATAGAGAACACACTGATATGTTATTAGACATGCTAACATTTTGCCGACAGCATAATCTTCATAATTAATAACACTTTATGGAGGCAAATACAGGGAACAGCGATGAGTTCATGCATGGCACGACATATGCAAATTTGTACATGGGGTGGTGGGAACAGAAAATTGCATGGAGAGAAGAATTGGAGATGTATACAAAGCACATAATGGTTTGGTATCGCTGTATAGACAACCTATTCTTAATTTGGGATGGTACTGAAGCAAATTTGTCAAACTATATAGATACCCTTAACAACATTAATATGAACCTTAAGCTGACTATTCCAGTTACCCCTACAGTTAAGTTTGTAAACAGTTAAGTTTACAATACAAGGCTTTCTGTTGCATCGGCTATAGTCGCAAATAGCTGACATCTCAAAGCAAACTGCGTTACAGAAACAGCATGTGTTTTGGGGGAAAGGGAGAGGGCAGGAGGCTATCTGAGGAGGGGTGGGATCTGGCACAGATAAGGGAGGCACGTGGTGAGGGCCTGAAACCATTTTATTTGCAGTTTTTCAGATATTCGTGGCTATAAAGGACTACGGACAGCCGAGGGTATGTGTAATTCAGCACCCGTAGTTACATTTGTTTTTAAAAGATATTTTTACAGCTATAGTGACGAGGGGGTGAAAAATCACTTGCCAGTGATACGATTGCCATCCAGGTCCATGCAGTAACCATGATAGACCCTGCTTAGCTTCAAGGTGAGACAGGGGCTAGCCTCCTCAGGCCATGTTACCCAATAAATGATCCACACTTACAAGACCACTTAGAGAAACGGGCCGGCCCGTGTCTTGCTTTGAAGCTAAGCAGGGTCAGTCCCGGTTACTGCATGAATGGGCAACTGAATGGACATCAGCTTAGTATTTTTTTTTAAACTGTGCTACTGTCAGTCCTTTGCACTCAGAGACAATTTTTGTTTGCCTTTTACTGAATTGCATTCTAGTATTTGTTGTCTCACAGTCAAGATGGGGGGAAAATGTCACAATTGTACACGTTTTGCCTGACATAGTACTCTAAGGATTTATATATTTGAGTGGCACTATTGTATGTGTACTTTTCAAGTTAGCTTTATAAAGCACAGTTTTGTTGAAAGCCAGATATTAGTGGTGAGGAGGGGAAATGGTAAGAGGGCAAGTAAGTCATGAGTATGTGTCCACGATTTGGCAAGAGAGTTTGCAATCCTTGACACTGGTGCAGTTATTTCCCCCTGATTGTGGCTGCTTTTCAGGGTACCAGTAAAGGACACATGTGGGTGGACAGCATAATGAGGGTGGATGCAACCCCTTGGTTTATTTGGTGGTTGCAAGCTTGCTCAAGTATTTGGATACCAGGATTTTACTCAGGTTATCATGTTCCCAGTACAGATACTTACCCACAAGATCACAAACACTGGTTTCGTATTGGGATTTTATTTTCATTGGAACATTTCACTAAAGATTGCTGGGTTTAAAAGGTGAGCACCTTTTATACTTTGCCAACATATTTCTTGGAAGTTTCCTCTCTCAGGTTATTTTTCTGGTGTTCATTACCTTTTAAAAAGTACAGTGTTATTTTGTATTGCACTCCGAAAAAGAAGGTCAATTGAACTACATTTGTATATTTCACTTTAAAATATATGGTCACTTATATTCATGGGTGCCAGCTTTTGATTTTCGCTTTGGTGGCAAAAGTACGTGGGCATATGCTATTCTTGCAGCTGATCATTTTTGTTATCCTTTTCTGTGCTGCAGGAATGCAGGGCAATTACTTTAAATATGAGGAAAATGGGAGGACTATCCAGATTAAAGGGGGGCTATCATCAACAAGTGGACATCATGGACCAGTGGGGGAACAACAGAGACCAGGGTTGGGAGGGTTGGGAGTGAAGTGGGATGGCGGGGAGATGAAAGGTATGGATAATTCACATTGTGTAAGCTTAAAGTGTTCGGAACCATGGTTTTATGTTTGCAAAATGCTAATAAAAACAGTTTACAAAGAATGATGATCCAAGGTTTGGCAAAAGCATCACCAACTCGATGGCAAAGCGGCAATACAATTCATTAGATTGAAATTAATAAGAAGAGATCCCACAGGAGGGGTTAGGGATAATACCCTACAGCAGATGGTGGCAAAATTGATTTGCAAATATTGAACTGTGCATAATGGTCTGAACACAGATGATGAGATGGGAGAATTCCTGTAATCAAAGACTGTTAGATCTCTGTAATTGTCAATGATTTCTGGTTATTGCATGTCATATTAATACATGTGCTAAAGTTTGCAATCCCTGGTTAAGCAAGTTGATTGCCATTAAGTGATTAGGCCACAATGTTCAGTCTAAGCATGTACATTGGTGAGTAGAAGTAAGGGTAAACCAGACAAATCTTCTTTTTGCCTTTTGACCACCAATAAATCACGACAGTTGCCCAGGTCAGGATACATCTTTTGTGTTAAGCATTAACATGGACAAATACAATGGTGACCTGCACCCAGTACTAGGACCATTTGGATGGTTACAGAATATATTGCACGTGTTGTGTTAGAAGAGCCATAACTCATTAAGGTTATTGATTTTGACCTTGTTGGTTTGTTTGGGACATAGTCACCTTATGAAGATTAATCACTAGAAGAGGTGTTGGTGAGAATCAGGGATACCTGATTCAGGGATGGAGGCATTAATGTTATGGATGTAAAGAAATACAAACTTTTTGTAAAAGGTCAGTGTGAATCTGTGTTTGGATGTTTGAAGGCCGTATTGGGCTTGCATGCATGTGATTGATTATCGATGGAATAATGTGTTTGCTATTCAACCTTCATTCATATTGGCATTTTGTGTAATATACTTAATGGAGCTAGTAGCCACATAGGAGCATATTTTGCAGCAAGGAGCACGACTAGCCAGGACCTTCCAATAGAGTGACAGTAATTTGAATAGTGTGTTTGCCATTTAGTCCAAGCTTTATATAATTATCATTAACATTTATGAAGCAGAAACAGGAGACACTTATGAGTCAGAGAATTATAATGAACCACTAGGGTGTCTATCAATAAAAGTGCCTATCCCTATTTGGTGTTGAAACCTTTAGTGAAGATATATTTGATGTTAAGTGTGCAGTTTCTGCATTATGAGTGTACTGTGTGTGTTGTAATATTTGAGAAAGGATGATAATCCTCATATCACAACGGGTTTTTGCCAATATGGGGATGGAGTATATAGCGTTTGTGCTGTGTTTATTTATGCAAAACCAACATGACGTCGGACGTTTGGCATCTGACGTCATTTTCAGTATTTAAATGTACACACCGAAATGGCAGCTGCTAGAGGGACACCGCAGCAACCTAGACTGCCCAATCAGCCCTGAATTTATGTAAGTTCTTTGTTTCATGTTTCAGGAAAGTTCTAAGCTTCAGCATGTGTAACTATGAGATCCTAGATTAGTGCATTGATGATGTGTTCTACTCTCCATAGATAGCATAGTTGGGATTGATCCCTCTGAGCAGTGGGTGAACATAGTGCATGAGAGTCACAATTCGAGCAAGGATTGAATACTTTTGTATCATTATTGAGGTATGTGAGGCTATTATTTCAATTTAAGTTTTGTGGAGGTTTGGTATCGCAACTGAATGCAATATTAATCTTTTAAAATATTTTTTTAATTTAATTGATGAGATTTACAGTAAAGAATAATTATTCCTATTGATGCAATACACTGTTTTGTACATTTTTGGTTTTAGATACCAATTGAGCTTTGGATTAGGAACAAAGTCATCATGTGGTAGTTGATGACAGATAGTGGTTTAGAACAAGTGGTAATTATGTTTTGCCATTCTTACTATTATTTTATAAATGCAATTTCTGATGGGTGTGCACTTAAAGGTCTGAATTGAGTTGCCACAGGTTGTAGCTTTGAGGTGGTCACATTGCAAATTCGTACAGGTGTACACCTTTGAACAACTGGTGGTACACTTACACACAAATGAACAGTTGACATTGTTAGATAGAACAAGCTATAATGCACCCTTGAATACGTGACGGTGCACACTCACACAAGTAAATAGTCCTGACTTTTATAACATCTGAATCAAAAATGCAAATTATTGTGTTCTGTTTTTCTCTTTTTCCCTAATCCCGCTCATGATTTCTGGGTTTGTATCAGTATGACTTTATTTTTTTCAGTAAGATAGGTCGGTGCGGTACCGGCTAGACATTTAAAGACCATAACTGGGCCTTTGAATTTTATTCTTTGTCCAACCAATGGATATTCCTCCTAGCAGTTGAAATCTTGGAACGTCGGCTGAGCCCATTGATGGCCCTGACCGCTCCATTCTGAATAGTTTGCATTGTGGTTAGATTGGATTTTGAGGTGCCCATCAATAGACTTTTACAGTAGTCCAATTTGGAATTAATTATAGCCGCAGCAATCACGGCAAGGTTAGGCTTTGATAAATATGGGCGGATTTGCCATAGCAAATTTGAATAGAAGGCGCAAGTAGATTTTAAATAAGATGCATGCCTTTTAAAAGATAGATGAGTCCATAAAGATGCCCAGCTGTCGTCACGTGTTCTGAAACCCGGATTTTTTTGTTATTGATTTTAAAACTTTGGTACTGGTCCTCTGTTTTTTTTAGCCTTTGTGGAGTGCCAACTATCAGTAGTTATGTCTTGGCTTGAATGAGGGCTAGCGAATTTGTTGCCATCCATTTCTGTATAGCATAAAATAACTCGCTTATTCTTTGTGCATCCTTTTCGTAAACTCCTGACAGTGTAACTACCAACTGGGTGTCATCCGTCACTTACAGTATCACAATCTCGCCATAATGGGCTAGCTAACAGTCATGTTTAAAGTGGCAAGTGCATATTACAGTACAACTATTAGAATTAGCTCAATAAGCCATCCAAAATGACATTTCAAAAGGTAGATACAATGATCATACTCTATGTAACAATCTTTTACTATACCTCCTAAAGTGACTATGTGCTATTAAACAACTTAATAATTGTTATGAATTTGTAATGCGATTCTAATAGTCTAGACCAATGTTCTTAATGTCAATTTCATAGATATCCTTCTCTAATCACAAAAAGGATGCATTGTACATAGTATTACTAGTCATAGAACCTCTAATCATCTACCAGATGTATGGCTAGTTCTTCCCCAGTATTGTCACCCCCTGGCTTTTTGGTATTGAACATTATTATCAATTTGGACTCAAGTTTGCGCAGTTTACGTTCTCTGTTACCTTTCCTTTTATGAATCGGTATAGGTGCTAATGCAAAAAATCTCATTAATGTTACATCACTACCATGTTTTTCGGCAAAATGAACAGCTTGAGGATAGTTGCTATGCCCATTGATTATCACCCGTTAATGTTGTAGAATTTGTACCTTCAATTGACAAATAGTAGAACCAATGTACATCAATTCAAAAGGACATGTAATACCGTAGACTACATATTTAGTCAAACAATTGATCTTTTGTTTGATTTTTCAATTATTTTTGCCCATACTACAGAATTGCACTTTGTCTTTTTTCATGGCATAGCACACATCTTACAGTTGTTGAATTTCTCAAAAGCACTGGGCCTCATTATAACCCTGGCAGCAGCCGTGCCTGGCTTTTTGGTATTGAACATTATTATCAATTTGGACTCAAGTACTCAAGCACGGTTGCTGCCAGAGTTGCATTTTTTCCGGCACCCGTCAATGAGGAATTACCGGGTAATTCCGACATTGCCGGACCCGGTAATTCCTGCATTGCCGGGTGCCGGTGCCTATCAGTCCCCATTCTCATTTGAGCCCCATAGGGCTCAATGGGAATGGGGACGTCAGATGAACCAGCACCGTCGTCGACGGTGCCGGTGCATCCGACATGCTGCGCTCATGGGTGCCGCACTGCCCACCAGGCCAGACCTTACCGGTACCGTAATTCCCGGACTGCCATGCTTATAATGAGGCCCACTGTGTATACTTCTCTCTTTGAGCCAGTTGTTCACATTGTGATTAACATAACGCGTGGCACAGACAGATGAGTGTTTGACTTTGCTGGTGAACATGTTTATGATGATTTGTTTTTAATACAATAAAGATATTTTCACTGAAATAGTTGAATCGAGTGCTTTGTAAGTTTGGTTTTGCTAGGAAAGCTGTTTTTGATCAGGTTTACAGTGGCAATAAGCAAAACTTTTTTTAGACATTGCAAAGGTGGCTAGCCTTTAAGCTTATAACAAAGCACCGACTGTTAGCAGGCATTGTGCCCCACAGTAAAGGCAATAAGAGTGTGTATATATATATATATACTATAATATATATATATATTACACAGCCACGCTAGTGGCTGTGTAGTTATGGTTAAGTTGCTGTTTCCATAGGAAGAGCACTTTTTGGGCGGCTTATAACTTCGCTCCTTCTGGACGAATCCTCGCCAAAGTTTGCAAAACAAGTATATGGGCCACTCTGAATGGTTTTGCAAGTTTGGTAAGGTTTGGTCCAGGAGGGAAAAAGTTATAGGGGGGGTCCCAAAACATCTTTTTTTCCCATAGACTGAATGGGGGGAAAAACTTTGCGCACGCCTACAGCCCAAACCGCTGGACGGATTTTCACCAAATTTGCAATAGGAGCAGGAGCTTGGTCCCAAAAGCGTGCTTTTGTAAATTTGGTGCCAATCCATCCAGTAGTTTTCTTGAAAACGACCAAAAAGTATGTCTAAAAAAATTAGTGATATCTATGTCCGCACCGCGGTCACACTTCCCTGTTCGCTCGGCGGACAAGATAAGGATTGGCTAATGGGCTTGCGTCATGACAGCGGACACTCGACATGTCCACTGATTGGCTGGAGTGAGGCGTGATGTGCATCAGATTGTTCGGATGCACCAGACATCTTGGATCCGCCGACAGCGCGGCGGCGAACAGAGGCGAAATGCAGTTTTGGGGAGTGTTTTGGTGTGTCAGAGTGCTTGGGGAAGTTTACAGAGTAAGAGATGGGTGAAATCCTGTATTTGTTTAGGCGGCAGGTGCTAATGATGTATTCGCCATGCCCGCGCTGTCCGGGATGTTTGTAACTACTGAAAATGAGGGGTATCATAAGGATAGTATTTCCGTCCGTGCTGTGCGCAGGCAAGTTGAAACTGTTCTAAGGACAGGCGTGGTGTCAGCGGTCATTAAAATTGAGTACATGCCGCAGTTAAAATTTTGGATTCTATGGGTGTGGTACTGAGTTATAAGCCACCTTGGTTGTGATATGCTGTGGTGGTTGTGGCCAGGGCCTAGAGTCTTGGGTGCATGGCCGCAGGCCGTAGGCCGTAGCATATCACACCCATAGATACACCCATAGAATTGAATATCTATCAGGTGGTTGTGGGCAGGGGCTAGATTCTTGGGTGCATGGCCAAAGGCCATGCACAGAAGACCAAAATTCTAAGTACTAAAGTTATAAGCCACAATGGGTGTGATATGTTGCAGTGGTTTTGGCCAGGACCTACAGTCTTGGATACATGGCTGAAGGCCATGCACCCAAGACCAAAGTTATAAGCAGTGAAGTTATAAGGCAGCATGGGTTTTATATGCTGCGGTGGTTGTGGGCAGGATGTAGAGTCTTGGGTGCATGGCCGCAGGATGTAGGCCATTGGCTATACACCCAAGACACTAGGCCTTGGCCACAACCACCGCACCATATTACAGCCATAGATCACACGTATAGATTTGAATATGTATGAAATGTTTGAAATTATACTTACTGTTTCATTTGTTGAGATTCGATATATTTTTTACATGATTTTAGTACTTGGAGGAAATATTCTTTTTCAATTTCTGTGATAAAAGAAAAGAGCATGTTAGTGTATGTATTTTATAAAGACGTATTACATTGCATAATAGACATTTTAGCTTTTTGTTACCCTCATATTTAGTTTACAAACCAGTGTACTGTGCATTTTGCTCAGTTTCTGTGTTTGTTTTTGAAATCATTGGGTCTGGGGGAAAAAAATCCTTGTCGAATTAAAAAAACCCTTTTTTGCTATGCTACAGACTATTTCTTTGTTTCTTTTGAGTGTTCACTTGTTGTTTCTGGTTAATGTTCTATCTGTTGGCTGGTTGCAGATTTTTGAAGCAGTTAGATACCTGTTGGCGTATTCTAACTGTGTATTTATTGTTACAATTCAGTGCTATTCATTTATCTGTGTGGTTGTTATACAATCTTGGGCAGTTAGATACCTGTTGGCGTATTCTAACTGTTTATAGTCTTTTAATTGCATTGTTTTTAATGTTGAAGACAGATTAGTTATTAAATTTTGGCTTTAAGAAGATTAAATAAGCATGTGTAAGATTTGCTGGTAATCTATGCTTCAGAGTAATGGCACAATCATTACATTCGACCCATCCACATTTCTTTTTAATATATGCAGTGTAGTGACCTGCATTGGTTGTGGCTCCTGAGTGGTAGATTATACCTATTGTTTTGGAGGTGTTTTTACCAAGTGACACTTGCCCGTGTGTGAATCCAGTCAGCTTGCACTTGTATTTGGTACCATCTGCATTGTAACATAGAAGCATTAGTATTACGTAGTTACTATGTGTTTGTATTAGTAAGGTGGAGCGATTATCTGAATTGCAGATATTACATAATCTGCCATGATTTGAATTTTGTACAAGTTGTTGAAATGGAATGGATTCACAATTAGGTATGGATACATACACAAAGCGCTCATTAGGGATTTGTTCCTGTGTCACATTGTTGCAGAGAGTGCATGTATGTTTCCACATGTATGAAATCTGGAAGATTTCATTTATAGGTATGTTTCTGTTTTCCAGTACTTGTAGCAAGTACATTAGAAATTCGTGTGGATCTTCTTGTGAGTTTATAGTGAACCTCACCATTCCAGCACAGTAGTCCAGTTCTTGTGTTATTCCGTGAACACTATACATGTTGTCAGGATTGTTTGTTGCGTTTCTATGAAGGACCAACTTTTGCAAACCTAATTGGTTTGTACTTTGTAAGTAAATGTTGTTAACAATTGGTGGCAATTGAAATAGAATATTCATTGCTACATTTGCATAGCAACTTACACCAGTTACATTTGAAAATTTGAATGGACCAGCTAGTTCTGTGTCCGAGTCATTTTTTCGGAGTTTGAGTTGCTTCTTTGAAGAAGTACCTGAGTTACTTTCAATAATAGGTTCTTCTTTGGTTGTGGTAATTGATGAAGTATTAGCTTTTTTACTCTCTTTGAAGGATTTGCAGTCAGATCCTGTTGCATTTCTGTTTGAATTAGTTTTTTTTTACAACGTTTTCCTTTTTGTGGAACAGGATATGATTTCAGATGGGGGGTGTACAGTGAATGTAGTCTATTGTATTCTAAAATGCAAGGAATATCAGCGTTTACTTTACTTGCATCAAGGTTGATTAGAAATAGACTGTGAAGTGTACGTAAGCGTGATAGTGCTACGTAGCTCATGCCTTCTTTAAAGACTGTGTTCCCAATATCTATCAATGCTTTGTCTAGGGTAAGACCTTGGGATTTTTGAATGGTGACTGCATATGCAAGAGTTAGAGAAAATTGTTCTCTACGTACATACATGTCTTTGAAGAGAAGGAATTGAGCTGTTGAACGCCCTATCCTTTTTACTTCTGAAAGTTTGTCAAAGAGAACATAGACAAACTGAATGTTGTTGTCACGTGGGTATGTTTGAAAGTCAACAACTGTACCCAGTGCTCCATTAACTAGTCCTTGCTCCATGTCAAGGTTACATTTAAGCATTACTCTACAATGTAAGGATAAATTTAATATTTTTTCCAACCCAGCTGTGTTGGAGATTGAATTTTCTAAGGTATTTACTCTTGTTGTGGCTTGTTGACACATGGGTGTGTCATACCATGTACGTCCAGTTTGTCTGTGGAGCAAATTTCAATTATTGGTTGCATTTCTTTTTTTAACATTGTTTCATTGAATTTGCACAGCTTGCAAGAGTTGGCATTAAGGCCATACAATTGATATTTTTGTGTGCTAATTGTTCCATAACATCAGTAGCACATGCGTTATCGCCATAACGTGAATGGATGTGCCGGGTTTTCAATATTGCTTGTGCTTCTTGAGATAGTACACCAACTCTAATACTTTTTAAAATGTTGGCGTAAGTGAGGTCTGCAGATTGACACATGTTTTCTGTTAATTCTCTGTATTGGAAATGTTGCCAAAGATTGCCATTTCCTATGGTGCCAACAGTTTTACGGCACAGTTTGTGTCCTAAGGTTTTAAAAATAGGTTCACCTTTCACTGGTGTCAATTGCAGAAGATCTCTGAAAACAATAATGTGTTTTCCTCCAAAGAGTTCATCATAGTTTGGTTTAAGTACTTCTTGAAATCTGAGGTGAATCAAAGCCAACATTAGGTTGGAGACCATGCTCACTTCATCTATTAGTAGCATTTTCATTTGTTTTAATACTCTGCGTAGTTCCATTACAGTTTCTGTAGAAAGTTTGTAATAGTCTAATTTGTTTTGGTGTTCTACTGGAAGGAGTAGTAATCGGTGTAAAGTGACACCGCCTATGTTGTAGGGAGCTAAACCTGTGGGGGCAGTTACAACAGCTGACAGTTTGTTGTTTGTCAATTGTTGAAGGAACTTGATGATGGTTTTGATTAAGAGTGTTTTGCCGGAACCAGCTTCACCACTGACGTACAGCAGTATAGGTTTGTAATTTTGCCAGGTACATTCTTTATTTTCGTGTTGTACACCATGTGCAATGTCTTTTGTTACTTCTTCAAAAATGGTGCGCTGGTCTTTGTTAAGTTTTGATTGTAGTACAGTTAAGTCTTCTGTATCTTCTTCATAGTGACACATGGTGTTTTCTACTTCTGTCATAGATAATTCTGCCTCATTTGATATTAGTGGCTGTCCTAGTGGTTCTTGGCTTCCTGTTACAGAAGGATGACTACTGTCGGAAGTGTCCTTATCTAGTTGGGCCTGGAGTTCTTCTTCGTGTTGCTGTTCATTGTGCAACATTGTTTTGGACTGCGTAAAATTAACATTGGTGAAAGTGCTTTCATTTGCTTTGAAAGCGTCTTCATAGCAGTCACAGTTATCTAGTATCTCTTCTTCTTTTCACCATGATTTAAAAAAATGTAGCAGGGACATGTAATATAGTTCTTTCTGTTGAAGAGTTTTTAATGACAATTTGACATGAATAATTAAGCTTCATTTGGTAAGTTTCACTAAGCTGCCTTCACAATCTGTCACTCTATATCTACCTTTGTTTTCATTGGGTTTTATATTATTTTTGTATGCAAAGTTTTGGGCTATGTGGTATAGACACATGGTTTCCAAAGTGGTACTCCTGTTTGGGTAGTGTCTAGTAAATTGTTTTTCAAAATGTCTTGGCTGTTGGGATCATTTTTGGCTTTTGTTTCTATGTCCTCATATTATTTGAGAACTCTTTTTCTAGATTTAGCAGGACCAAGACTTAACCATACTATATTTTCAATTTTCCATACAAAGTTTACCGGTTAAACAATCTGCAGCTTCATAGGCGCCACATTCTATATGAGAGAGCATTTTTATGCCTAGGCTGTACAATTTCTGAGATAGTGTTTTGTCTGATGATAGATCATTCCAGAGGCCTTGAAGCTCTGTTTTTTCGGCTTTTGTGAAGTAGGCTGTAACATATCGTGCAACTGCAGTGGAATTGTCTGCAATGTACTGCACATCTATGTTTGCATTCCACAAGAGGGCAATGATTGCATTGTAATCATTGATATATTTTGATTTACCTTTAACACTATGTCGAACTAAAGACATGAAGTCGTTCACTTCACATGTTTCTGTAACTGGTCTAGGGAAACCAAAGCGGCATTTGGTGTAGTATTTCCCTTTGTTTTTGTATTTGCAATGACAATATTTGCCACATTTGTGTCTTTGAAATTGTACAATTTGTCCATGAAGGTCACTATGTCTCGTTTGTGAAGGGATTTCACAAGTGACATATTTTTGGATGAATTGTAAAACAGTGGCATCACTGTCCTGACCAAATTTAGGTGCACCTTTAATCCATAAAAGCATGTGGATATGTGGTGCTCCTCTGGCGTGGTATTCTTTTCTCCAAAAGAAGTGTTGCACTTCTCTGAGGGGAGGAAAAGTTTTATTACAAAAAAAGTGTAGCATAGCAATGAAACAATGGTGGAAATATTTCGAAACATTAACAGGATCTAGAGAGCAAAGTTCTCCAGGTGTTAGTATATCTATGTTGGTTTTGTTGTTGTTTGATATGCGTAGGAAATCATGTAAATCTTCCCATGCATATTCTGCACAACTTAATGTAACAAACCAAGTGGGTGGTCCAAGGTTTCTGATCATACAACGTACATCTCTGTCACGTTGGAACCAGTATTCTTTCGTACCACGCATGTTTGCAAACAGATTTGTTATGCTTGATTGTAAAACATCATATTTTTTTTGCACTTTTTGTATTACTTGCGTAGCTGACATATTTTGAAAGTGGGTTCCAGATTTCAATATGTGTGCAACTCCGTAACATAGGGTTGCTAGTTCCCCTTCAAAGATTAGGTGGAATATGTATTCCACATTTTGTCTAAATCTGGGATCTTCAGAATACATTCGTAATGAGCGGTATTCTGATGCTGTTATTTGAGTGGGTCTATCATTGTATCTTCTTCCTTTGCCAGTAGGATGTAGTAGTGGAAAAGCACGTGCTTCTATACTTTTTTCCCATATGCTCATTGGTGAACCTTTGGTTTGTCGCATTTGGTAAGTGTCTAGTGCATCATCTATGCTGTCATTAGAGTACAATGGATGAATTGTATAATGGTCCAAAAGAGTGGATACTGCAGCAGGATCCAGAAGTTCAAATTGACCAGTTTCTGATGACTCTTGAATTATTTCAATTGTTTCCCTTAAGCTTTCTTCAATATTTATTTCTTTGTAGTATTCATTATTTACTTACCGATATTGCAAGGCTTGTCTCACTTTATGTAAATCCATGAGCTGTTGGCAAATTTTTTTGTCTTTTGTTGGTACACCATTTTCTAAGACAATTAAAGATTGCTCTATTGGCCTTTGCACTCCTAGAGTGTGCACATTTTCTGTGAGATCTAATGGTAAATAAACTACATTGCCATGAATGCCTTTCACCAATTCAGAGGGAGGTAATTTTGCTGTTTTTGGTTGAAGGCGTATTATTGCTTGAAATGGGTGTACTGTTTGAATTATGATGTTCTCATACAAATTGAGTTGTTGCAGGGGTTTTGGTAGTGGGAATAATTCCAAGTTATTTGTGATAGCATGTGAAGGAGTTTGGTTGTTGTCAAGTTTTGTAGTGCAGTAACTGCAACAAATTAAGGGTTCACTTATTTCGTATTTGTTTTCTGCTAAATGGTAGAGCTAATTCAAACCATTTGGAGTCTTCATTGTCTTCTATTTTGTATGTTACGTCTATAGTTTTTGTGTTACTTTTGTAAAAAGTTCTGCGGCAACACACACACATGGTTTGGTACTTCAGCGAATCTACTTTGAAATTTTCGTATTTCTTTTTTGTATGTGTGTAATAGAAGGTTGCCATGTGCACAATTGGTGCTAGTCTGTTCTACAGCTATTGCATTTTGTAAGTGGCTTTCACTTCCAAAATATTTTCTCTAGATACGGTTGATTTCTTCTTGTAGGTATTTGGGTGTGCCATGTAGAAGAGTGTTCTTTTAATTGGCTAGTTCTAAAGCAGGACTTTTTGCATAGTACAGTTTATAAACTAGATTTCTTACATTTGAATGATGTGTTGACATCATTTTGATATCATGGAAGGTGCTTTTGCAAATAGGTCCTGAAATGCAGGCTAATGAATGTCCTTGTAGTCCTGTATATTTGCGCACTGGACAGGTATCCATATTTTGCAGCACTTTCACTTTGATTTTGTTTTTACCTTTCACATAATGATTGAGGAACTGGCGTAAGGATTTGAAAGATTTGTTGGGAATGTTACACATGTTCAGGTTCAGTCGAATGGAGAGGTAATTCTGAGTTTTCTGGGGATACTTTTGTAAGCAGTGTTTCTTGTTCGATGATGGTATTATTGATTTTTTCATATCCTCATCCACTGCTATGGATGGCAATTGTGTTTGTTTGGTTTTTTTTTGTATGCTTGTTCATTAAAATATGGTTCTGTGGTTGTGGTGTGACTTCATTCACCTCCACAGATATTTAAGAAGTTATTTTTGTTGACATTCCGTTTATTAAGACGTTTCTTTTGTAGTTTAGTACTTAGTTTTGTTAGTGGTTTCATCCTGTTTAAAACTAAAATAAATAACTTCCTTTTGAGAAGGATTGCACTGTCTACGAGAGCTTTTAGGATTTATTTTCTACGGTAGGTTTTAAGGGTTGTGGATGATTTCACTCCTGTTCTTATTAGATTGTGAAGGACTCTGTGGCAGAACATTTTTGCTAAAATATTTTTTTAGTATGGTTTCTTGCTAGTACATGAGGATTTATAGGAGCACTCTTAGCAGTAGTGGTAGCTGAATTCTTGTTAAGCATTTTCTGTTTCGTTTCACATATTGATAGAGGAGGCAAAGTTTCTGTAGTTGAAGCTTCTTTTGTTTCGCTAAATGACTGCATTAGCTGTTTTGTTTGAAGGTTTTGTACAAACTC
This sequence comes from Ambystoma mexicanum, assembly GCF_040938575.1. Taxonomy (NCBI): domain Eukaryota; kingdom Metazoa; phylum Chordata; class Amphibia; order Caudata; family Ambystomatidae; genus Ambystoma; species Ambystoma mexicanum. The sequence continues at coordinate 958,424,966 of NC_090921.1, read as the reverse complement.
TGGTAGAGATGGATGCTTATTTTGGACACTTTTATTTTCATTTGCTCTATTTCTGTGTTGCTTTCTACGGACTTGCTTTTTGGTAGGCATTCTTTGGGGTCTGTTAAAAAAAAAAGAAGGTATGGGTTGGTCTGTTTTACAATGTATGTGTGCTGTGTGCATGCGTGTATGAGTTTGCTGGGGAAGTTGTTTGTGGTGGTGTGTAAATGTGCATTGGGCAGTTACAATGAGTTGGGAAGACTATTTTTCTGTTTGTATGTTACTACACTCTAGTTCAGATGAGAGTTGAAAGTGAGCTAGTGGTGAGGGGAAGCATTAATAGTAAATGTAATGGTATAAAATTAAAACAGTTATTTGTTTTACAGCACTAACATTCTAAGGCTTGAGTATGTGATTTGTGTTCCAAAAAACGGGGATTTGTGTGCCATTCTGCCTGTTAATCTCTGTTTACTAAATGGGGATTTGTGGACAGAATGGTTCAGAAATTGATGTTTTTTTGGGTGCGCAAATTACATGAATGAACCACACAGTCTCTTTGAGGAACAGTAAGAATATAAAGGTAGTATTCTACTTACTTTTTTTTTGTGGAATGAGCAGGTTTCTTCGAATATGTTGTTTGTAGTTTAGATGCTGTTGATTTTCAGGAGAGTGGTCTTCACTGCAATGGTAAAAGGAAGAAGTTAGTAATTTTGTGTGTTTATAGCACTGATGTTAATGTACAAGTTAACTTTTATATTTTTGAGATAGTGTTCTCGTTTGATATCTGAACATAGTGTATGCACACATTTTATTTGACTATGTGCAGACTTTATATGTTATTTGCAATATGTTAGTTCAACCTGCTTTGCAAATGAGTACGATTCTAAGTTCATGAAATTCCCTTGTTTTTTTGCAGCTGCGTTGTAGATAGCAGATATGTTTGGAAGTGATAGTTCATTATAGTAGATGGGAAAAATTTGAATAATTTCATATTATAACTAGACATGCAAACGATCAGAGCACCTGAGAGGGAGTTTTCACCACAGCAATCGGAAACATTTATTTTTCTCATACGATCGCATTGGGATTAGAATGAATTTAGGCAGGAGACACTAAAAAATGGTGACATTTTTTAATGAAAAATCGAGTTTTGCACGTAAATCGGGAGGGTTGGCATGTATGCATAGGTTATGGGGGAGATAGTAAAAAGTAGTGCGATTTTTCAATGAAAAATCGTGAGTCTCGCTCTTAAGGTGGGAGAGTTGGCATGTATGTATTGGCTAGGCAGATTTAGTGACATTACTTTGCTTATATGGATTTATAAGAGTTGTACTGAATAAAATATGCATACCTGTACTTTGTAATCATGCATGTGGATATGCATGGAGCTGTAAGTAGAAATCTTCAAGACTTGCACAGTAGTTTTTGTAGTAGGTGCTTTCCAATTATATGAGACTTGTATTCAGAGTGATCAACAGTACATTTGAAGTGCGGAATTCTGATAATGGAGTTAGATGTAGAGGTCTTGGATGTGATTGGTGGATGGTTGTGTGACTGCTTAGCTGTGTCCAATGAGGGAATGGATTTGCGAGTGATGTGGAAAGGGTAGAATGGCTGGCTAAGAGTTACGTGCCGTGCAGACACCGCGCCTGTCCACGGGTAGGGCGTGCCACATATGGGGTTTTACAGCAAATCCAGCATGGAAAGGGGACTGTAGGGATCAGCCAATCAGATGTTGACATTGTTGATTTGTGTAGAAAGAGAGTATGTGTAGTGAAGATGGCAGAGGTGGAGACAGTCAGGGTGTTGGTGCTAGGAGATATGTTTGTCCATGGTTTACAGCACTATTCTCAATGCAGGCATGTGGTAAACAATTTCGATGTTAGAGGAGTGGAGGTGGTGTGGAGCGCTGCGACTGACTGCAATGTTGAGGCAATTCTCCAAGTTTGCAGAGATATGCACAGGATGAACAGTTCCCATGTGGTAGTTTTGTACTATGGTGCTTTCCATTTTGCTACGTGAGTTCCCCTACTTTGTTGGGAGATTTGGAACAGTTGGTTCCATCAGTAATCAACATCTTTCCAACTGCGAAAGTAATTTTTTCTGGATTACTTCCTAGAGCAAAATGGGACAACAGTTCTGTTTTTTGTCCTGATCAAAGCATTGCTAGGTGTGCAATCAATCGAGGCATGCATGCTTTCATGCTAAGAGCTGGTATGTTTTTCTGTAGAACATTGTTACGAGTAATGCGGCTTATTTCGAAGCAGATGGTGTTTCTTTATCTTTTTTGGGAATGTAAGGGTTGCTTTGGAGCAGGTTATGTGAAGATTTTAGGAGTAAATTAAGAAGAAAACCCCCCCCAAAAAATACAAAATAACAGGTGTTTGTCAGGCATCTGCAAAAAAATCTAAAAAAACTGCTCTTTTCAGAGCCCACCTTAAAGGGTAAATGGGGAACACTAGTTAAATGCACATTCGCCACGCTCAGATCTTCAACAGCGCGTATTATATACAGGGATTCTGGAGTGGAGAGGAATGCAAATGACAATGAACGGAGCTATGGTTTGGTCAGTAAAGTTTAGTGGGTGTGTTGTGGACAGAGAGATTTAGTGAGGACATCTTTTTCCTGAGAGGAGAACAGACAGCTATGGCTATGTGTGCTCGAAAACAGATTATCTGGATTTTGGAAGACTCATGGATACATTGGTTGAAGGTGCATGCAGAACGTTGTGGTATGTCTGCAGATCTTGGATTCCCTCATGTGGAAGTGCACTGGCATGGAGTCCATGGAATGAAGTGGCTGGACTGGGTACCTCTCTGTGCTACTTTACAGACAGAGTGTCATCCTGACATAATTATAATTCATTGTGGAGGGAACAGTTTAGGACATGTGTCTGGAATTTCTTTGCAATTTGCAATGAAGGAAGGACTTGAGAAGGTCATGGACATGTTTCCAAATTGCCAAGTAATTTTTTCACGTATTACGCAAAGACAAATGTGGCTGCGTTCTTCTTCATTTGGCCCACAAATGGAGAAAGCAAGGCGCAATGTCAATAAGGCTGTTTGTGCTTTTCTAAGAGATGGTGGCTTGTCGTCTTTCCACAATGAAAATATTATGTTTCACTGCACATTCATTTTTCGCAGAGATGGAGTCCATCTTACATATGCTGGCAATCAGATTTTTATTCAAAATGTACAAAATGCATTGCGACCTTTTTTGGAAGTATAGTCATCTATTTTGCATTACATGCTGACGAATCCAAGTTTTTGAAACCTACAAAACACCACCAAAAGGCTCTTTTCAGAGCCACCACTTACACCCAGAGAAAAGTGCATTGGTTTTGCTAGGGTTGCACCTCAAAATTTTATCTGTCCTAGGACTGTCCGCAGACTTTTAAAAAAATGCGCGGGGGCCTGCACCATTTACTTCATAGTTCTATTTTTAAACTGAGAAAGGCGGCTCTGAAAAGAGCCTTTTTTTAAAACGTTTTGTTGTTTTATATATTTTTTGTGGCTTTTTCTACACCCGACACACTAAGAGAGGAGGGGAAAGGAGGGTAAGGAAGGGACACCAACCACGGGGATAAGAAAGGGCAGGTGGAGAGAGGGAGAGGAAGATGTAGGGTGGGCCTTATTTAGGTAGGTAGCAGCTCTTCTGGTGCTACCTGACCGTAGTCTCAAAAGCACTTTGAAGATTCTCCCCACTGCAGAGTACTGCGTCGCAGTACATACACAATATTGTGACCCTGGAAAGGTAAGGGTCAACAGCATCGCGAATGGCCTGTGAAGCAGCTGGAGGGATGCACTCTCCCACAGGAGTGTCTCTTGTGGTGAAAGGATCGGAAACGGAGGATGCTGCAGAGGAACTCAACCTACTACGTTCTTTACATGGTACAACTTTGCGAATGTCTGCACCGTGGAACAAAGTTAGGTGTCGCTTCATGGATGTCGTACCAAAGCTGTACGAATCACGTCTCCCATGACTCAGCACCAAATTGCACTGGTTACAGGTGACCTTGTTCGCACATGCTTTCGGTACGTTACCATGAACGGTAAACAACCGCCGCACCCACGACTCCCAGCGAGTGCTGGTAGTAGGGAGTTCCTTGACCTCATTCTCTTCATCATCTTCATACTCGTTGTCTAAATCCTCACGCGTATTCCCCTCTGCAGGCCCTTGGGGAGGTGGTGGTGGTGGAGGGTGTGGTGGTGGTGCTGAGGCTGATGTAGCAACAGCAGTCATGGGTGCCATTAGGATTGGTGAGGTAATCTCCGCTCGAGCACTAAAGGCAGCAAAAGTCAATCTCCAATAGCCAGAAGTACAATGAAGATGAGCTCTGGGGTGTGGCCTTTTTATAGGGGTGGAGGGGTGCGCCTCGTGACCATATCGATCACTCAAAAGCGATCAAAAAGTTCCAAAAACATGTGGAAAGCTAGGGCCATTGTCTGGGACATGTGAAATGGTAATTTTGTACTGTAAAATAATTTGGATTGTCTGCATAAGTTCTTTTAAAATGTTGGGGAAGCGGACAAAGTGCGCAAAGTAGGACACACGCTCAGCGTGGGTGTGGTTACATGATGACATTGTGAACACGCCCGCGAAGGGAATGGGTGTCCGCAGGACACCAAATGCACAGGAATGGTCTTGCGCATGCGCGGGGTGTTCTACGGACAGTGCTTGGGTCCTGAAACTAATTGAAAGTGCGACACAAGTGAGACGGAGAGTTATGGACAGGTGCATTGTTCACAGGACTTACGGGTATGGTGCGCATGTGCGTAGATGTTCTGCAGACTGTACGGCCAGGAATAGTGTCCTTAGGACACCTCCATTTTGCTTGACTATGGACATCGCGGCCATCGTGCCTATTCTACGGACATTTCCATCTTGGTTGCGAACGGTAAGGGCAGGTATAGTGTCCTTAGGACACTCCCACTTTGTTATTTTACGGACATCCAGGACACCAGATGTGTTCTAAGAACAGTTTCATGGTTGCGAACGCTACGGAGAGGTATAGTGTCCGTAGAACACCCCCATTTTGTTGATTTACAAACATCCCGGACAGCTGGTGTGTTCTAAGAACAGTTTCATCTTGGTTGCGAATGGTACGGATAGGTGTACTGTCTTTAAGACATCCATATTTTGTTAATTACGGACAGGGTGGACATGTGCGCTGTCCGCGGCCGCGGCCATTTTAACTGTTTTAAAAAAAAAAAATTATACACAAACAATTTCATTAAAACTAACATAACATTTATTTTATCATACACATATACAGCAATTAAGAAAGAGAGGGGGGAGCAGAAACTGAAATAAATATAGGGGAATTAGGAGTTTGCAGAGGATCGTTGTGAGGGGATGAAGGGTTGGAAGTTTCGTCGAAATGTTTATGTTGTTCGTGAGGGTTTGGGGATACTTCACTGGGACATGGAGAGGCGGGACAGGTACAGGTAGTACAGTGGTATCTAATTTTTCCTTTGACGTGCTCATCCACAAATTACCTTAAACCATTGAAATCATCTTTCAGCATGTCCACTTTCTGTTCTATGCGTTGCAAGGTGTCTTGCATTGTGCCTTTTGGTGGAATTTCTTCAATCTTTGCATGGTCTGTTAAAAATAAATATATATACGTTAAGTACACATAAAGTACTGACTATTAATTTGCTTATGCAGAGAAGTGGGTACCATTATTATCGCTATCTTCTCACATTCCAGCACACAGAAAATTCTCCTCGAGCCATCCAAAGTACTGCACATTTCTGTGTGAAAAACACAAATACATTAATTGTCCTGTACCTCATACAAAAAGTATACAATTATATAAGAAAAATGAAGTTTACTTACTAGTTTCTGGTCATTTGTATTGGTTGTGTTGTGTTTGTGTACTGTCGCTCCTAGCTCTGCAGTTTCTGTGAGGAAATTATGTTGGAGGCATATATTTTTAGTTATGGTATAATCCATTTAATTACGTATGGTATTTAAATGGATGGTTGATGTGTTAGACGTGTAGGTTCCACTGCTTATTTATTGTTACTTATAATGTGTTTATGTGCTGCTTTTTAAACTTGGGCAGTTTTTCTATGGTATGATAGATCAATTTCAGATACCCCCTGAGTGTTTGGGTAGTGTTGATGTCATCCGCGCCCATCTGCGGACAAACGCACAGTCCGCGGCCTTCAAAAATCATTAGCGGGGGGGTTCAGTGTGTTCTATGTTACATGTATATAAAGTAAGGGAATCCTATTAAACATCTCCCAAATTCACACAATGAAAGTGTATATTCAGCAAAAAACTTTGTTAAAGGGATGTTATGGTTAAGTTGCGCTACTAAAGACCTATGAAATTCAGTAAAAAAATGTTGTTAAAGGAACGTTATGGTTAAGTTACGCTACTAAAAACCTATGAAATTTAGTAAAAAAACGTTGTTAAAGGAACGTTATGGTTCAGTTGCACTACTAAAAACCTGTGAAATTCAGTATACAATCTTTGTTAAAGGAACATTATGGTTCCAAGTAAAACCAAAAATCCCTTGAAATTCGCCAGTTATGGTCAGCTAAGCAACCATAACTCATGCCACAACTGTGCACTGCTAAGACTAACACCCAGGACATCAAATATGACATCACAAATGCCCTTAAAGCAGGCTAACTTTAGTCAAATCAGCAGTGGGTGTTTACCTTTAAAGGAAGGGCACTCCCACTCCTTCTTTGATTCACTTTTAGACAAACACATAAGGACAAGTTTATTGGACCTCGGTTGGGAGAAAACGGCCTGTATAAGGCAGAGGCAAGCTCTGTCCCCTAACCATTTCCAGGGACAATTGGGGGTGAACTGCTGTTGGAACAAGACATGAGTCTCAGCCAGCCAGCCACAATGTTACACAGGACCTCACCTTTTTGAGGGACACCTTTAGTTGTGGTCCAGCCTCTCCAGTTTGTGGGAGTATGAGAACATGAAATGTATCCTTGAGGCCTTGGATTGCGACTCAGAGCAACTGGAGGACTGAGACAGTCAGGAACCCTGTGTTCTTCCAGTCATCCTACTTCAAACCTGTTTGATTCCGTTGACCCTGTAGGGCCCTCCAGAGCTGCTTTTGGCACTCTACCACCATGAACCGCTGTACTGTGTGTTCAAACCTGGTCCCCGCCGCACCGTGCTAGCCTAGCAAGTCACTGCCTCAACTCAAATCACAAGCTCTTTATTGCATCTGCTGCCTTCAAATCGCTGCTTGCAGCACCAGCATCTTCTCAGGGATCTCCATTGCCAGTCAAACTGACCCTAGTGGACCATCGAACACTGTATTGAACCGCTCAAAGCAAACTGAACATCCAATCTCCAGCCTCTTCACCGTAGAACCAACTGTTGAACTGATTATGGTGGCCCTCACTATCCACAGCTCCTCCAGTACTTGATTGAACCAATCAGGCAGAGCCATGCATACAGTCACCAGCATCCTCGCCTTTGAACAACTGTTTTACTGACTCTGGTGGCCCCCACAATTCACCCTTCTCAAACATAGTCTTCAGAACCTCAGTGAGCTCCTGTTCGTACCCTGCTCCACCCCACTCCCCATCTAGAAAAACACAACTGCTACACCTGAACCACTGAACTGTCTGTTCAAACCTGTTTGCCATTGTGCCAAGTCAGCTAAGCACATTGTTGCTTTGGTTTGAACATGAATCTCATTGTGGCAAACCGCCACATTCAAATTGCCTCTCCAAACCACCGGCATCTTTGTTGGCAATCTCCATCGACAGTCGACTAGACCGTACTGGGTTCCTTCGAACTGAAATCTTCTCATTTTGCACCTGAGCCGTCTGACTTCAACTGCACATCTATTCACTATCATCTTTGCAGTTGAACCGACCATTGAACTGATCTTGGTGGCCCTCACGATCCACACTTCAAATCGCAACAAAGTTCAGGTCGTCCCCAGCTCGAAGGCTGCTCCCCATTTGGATGAACATGACTGACACAAGTGAGCCTGATTTGAACTGCACAAACAGGCGCAAGAAGGTTTGATGCTGTTGAACCTCTAAGAACTATAAGGAGATGTTATTGACTTAAACTGCTCCCTTGGTCTGGTTTTGGACCCTAAAGAATGGTTAGGTCATTAATTCCCTTGTTGCAGCCAAGAAAATATCCTTTTGCAAACATTGTGTTTTTATACTCCCTGCACCTCGGAGTCATGACCCAGAGTGCTACATCTTATATCTTTAAATATTATATGTTTTCTTTACTCAGGGGTGGGTTTTGTATAATGTTTTACTATTTCTGTATTTATGGAGATTGTGTGTTTCATTTAAGTATATCAATGTTTTATAGAACTTAGTTGAACATTCCCTTTGTTTTGGACTGTTGTACTATTGATGTTTGGGTCGCTACTGAATCACATTCACACCACGCTTGAGAATATAGCCTTCCTTCAGCCCATTCTACCACAAAAAGCAAAGGGGGCATATCTCTTAACTATGCCTATTATACCTTTATGATTGGGATCACCCTTGGTTTGTAGCCATTTGAAGGCATACTAGGCGCTTTAAACACTACTCACTCTTTTACTCCTACAGGGCAGAAGACCTTTTGTCAAAGTGGGACATTTGCCAGATTCATGTGGCCAAAATGTAGAATCCCAAGGAGAGATATCTGCGTTGACAGTCAGTACATCGGTACTACTTGGATTTATTTTCAGACTGTTTTGTCCATTCATGTCTTCATCATATATAGGCAATTTCTCAGAGTGAGAGATAGTGCTGCTCTTTCTCTGGAACTTGTTTCGAAAATGTGCCCATCATCTGCATAATTTAGATTAAACATGCTGCTTTGCCAGTTAAGATGCAACAATAGACCACTTTTCATATTAAACATACAAGAAGACAGTGATTAACCCTAAGGTACCCCACAATTCACTAGCTGTGTAGCAGATGTAATATTGTCCAGTTCATAATCTATTGAACCTGATCTGCAGAAATAAAGAGACCACTTTGCAAATTTACGAACCTCAAATCGAGACAAATTCGCAACAAACTCGTCTTCGACTGATCGCTCCAGATATTCGTTAGCTAACAGATCAATTTGTCAGTTTGACATCAGATCCCGCATTACAAAACGGAGTGGCCAGATCGAGCTATATTCCCCTTCTGCTGGCCTTCAAAAAACCCAGGAAGACCTCCAACACCCGAAGTACACAATTCACCCATAAGTACAATGCGACTCTGGTTGCTAAACGGAAACTCCTCAGAAAATTGAAAAGAGTGGCAGTATCATTGAACCTACCAATACACTGGGAAGCCCTCAAAGTAGAAACACGAAACTTCAAGCAATGGCTGAGAAACGAAAGAAGTGCGTTATACCAACTGGACGCCAAAGAGATGCTGAAGGCCCTCTCTAACAAAAAATCGCGCGACTTCTGGTCACTTATCAATAAATCTAATAAGTTCTCAAATTCGCACATGATAAATCCAGTACCGGAAGAAAAATGGGCCACCCATTTCTTGAACTTATTTCACTCTCCAGAAGGTAACGACGAAGAAACAAAGCGTACAGAGTTCTCTACCTGGGTGGACCAGACGGATATTAGCGACATCAAGTCCATACTTCTGAAATTGAAGTCATCAAGAGCGCCTGGGCCCGACGGCCTAGCGAACTGTGACCTAAAACAACATCCGGACGAATGGTCGATTCTTATCAGCTCAATTTTCAAAGTCTGCCAGGATAGAAGAACGATTCCGGACTCATGGACCAACGCTGTGATCGTCCCGATCTTTAAGAAAGGTGCAAGAGAGGACCCCCTGAACTATCGGCCAATAGCCCTTCTCGACGTTATCCGGAAGGTGTTCGCCTCACTCCTTCTGCTACATTTCCAGAAATGGACTTCTGCCTCTATGTGCTTTGATTCCCTGCAAACAGGATTTCAAAAAAATGCGAGCACTAGTGTCAACATAATGTGTTTGAAAATACTGAAGGAAAGAGTTTTGACAGGTGCCCCTCGGATTTTTCTAGCATTCGTCGACCTGTCCCAAGCTTTTGATAGAGTGACAGGTCAAAACTGTGGTCGAAACTGAGGACATGGCATTGCCCGGAAAGCATTTTGGAACCTATAATCAGTCTCCACACGAACACCAGCATAAAGGTTCGGCTAAACAATCAAGGTCTCATCTCGAAGTCCATACCGACCTCTCGTGGAGTGAAGCAAGGTTGCCCCTTGGCCCCCGCCCTGTTTATATCCTTCCTCGGAGACTTCAAAGATACCCAGGAACAAATAAGGTCTTTTCCTCCAAAAATAGGCTCTATAAGAGTTCCCAGACTTCTGTACGCGGACGACCTGATCCTACTTGATCAAACTCAGGTCGGTCTGCAACGTCAACTAAATAACCTTTCAACTTACATCACTGACAATAATCTGGAGATCAACAAATCGAAAACAAAAATAATGATCTTGCAAAAACCAGGGAGCAAAAAGAAACATCTTTTTCGATGGCACCTAAGCGAAACAAAAATCGAAGTGGTCGACTCATTTAAATACCTAGGAGTCCGACTCGATACCACAAAGAATTCCCGGAACATGCAAGCTACCCTTTGGGCCAAGGCAAAGAACCTAGCCGCCCAATTAAGAGCTGTTGATCGAAAATATGGTAAATTTTCACTTCAGCGAGCAATCAGTTTCTACAAGTCAAAAATCATCCCTTCTTTGACGTACGGCATGGACGCCACACCCTCAATTCCCTTACATCTCTGGCCAAGACTTGAAGGGTTAATCTGGAGAGCAGTTCTAGGACTTCCTAATTCTACATCGGTAGCCCCGATCAGACGAGAACTCGGCCTCATATCCCTGAAAGCAGTGGTGGACCACAGTACTCTACAGCTATACAGGAAAGTCATCCATCCAGATAGCCTGAAAATTTACCACATGATAGCTGAGGAAATTGGAAAAGGCAAAAACCACTTTATGAATAAGTGGGCCATGGAACAAAAACAAAAACTCCACCTAATTGCCTGTACGGAAGAGGAAATGAAGAACAACCCAACCAGGATCAAAACCAAACTGGATTGCTGGGACTGGATCACAACCATTGATAAAGTAACTTCTAATAAACTTCTAGTCCACCTTCCAATGAATACGAATAAGCTAAAAGAACCAATGGCCTACTGTAAAAGATACCCCAGTAAATCTCTTATGAGAATCTTTTTGAAAGCCCGTTTAAATGTGCTACCGACACAAGAAATTCTAGCTATCAGAACGAGATCAAAAGAAAAAACCTGCAGACTTTGCCAAAACTCTGAACAGACCGAATCGATAAGACATCTATTGATGTGCTGCCCTGCCTTGCACCAACCCAGAATCGCCTACTTCAGTTCTCTGACAGCCACCTCCTTTGCGGGCAATGAAGACATCTGGTGGAACCGCATTATCAACGGCAAAAAGACCCGATGGCACACGGCAGCCGCCAAACTTTTGGAATTTGCAATTGAAAAGATAAAAATCAGCACGGCCGTTGATTCCTCACCCACAGAAATTTGAGACTGTGGTTCACTCTACTGTCAAATCGTCCGCAACTGAATGGAACCAGTTCTTGTAAAAATCTGTTTTCTGATTATATACAAGTAATAAAAAAAAAAATATTGTCCAGTTTCAATAACTGGACCCAGTTTGTCAAAGAGTAGCTGATACATTTTAAAGCATTGCCTTGTATTGCCAATAAGTACATACAGTTAATCAAGATCTGATGGTCCAGGGTATCGAAAGTGGTGGATAGGTCTAATAATATCAAGGCATTAGATCTACCACTTTCAATCTCCTTGCGCATTCGATCCAATATTGCTGTCACAAGTTCAGTGCTTTCCCCAGGTTTAAAACCCACCTGGACTTGGTTCAGGTCATTAAACTACCGAGTTGGGTAGTGTGGCGCGTCGCAAGAAGTACACAAACACTTAAAGGACAACTTTACTGGTGTTTATTAAAACCTCTATCTTTCCCTATTGCTAGAGGGTTTACCCTGCCATAGAAATAACTAAAGCTCTGATTGCTAGTCGTCAGAACATCCAAAATGAATATGTCCACAGTCCAAAACGAGTTCTAACTGGCCCTGCCACTACTTTACTAACTTAAACCATACTAGAAGAACATCTCCCCCTCTCTGGGTATTCCTTTATGGCAAAGTCTCTTCTTCAGTCAAAAGTTCTCTTCAGTAAGATATCTTCAAATAGTCTCTTGCCACCTTCTTGTCAAGGTCTTGATATTCTTTTACAATGCACTTGGGTTTAGTCTCCCCTTTTGGGACAGTTATTACACAGTTGTTTTTATCACTGTTTCTTGTACTTTGATCCAAGCTTGTTTAATTCAAATGTAAGTTCAGCACGGTATGATGGAACACGCTTATCAGCTGCGAGAGTATCACTGTAAAAGTGGAGGTGGCTCTTTCTGATATATGTGAAATTAAAAGGATTAATAAAACAAATCCATAAATGCTGCGGCACAGGAAAGTATAATCAAGTGTAGAATCAAACACTGTAAATAGGCACTAAAATCTTGCTCTGCTTTAAACGTGTGAAAGCAATTGTTTGTGGCAAAGGCCGCTGTTGCTGGTGAATTAGTGCAGAGTTTGCGATCCCAGGACAGCGCTGCGGGAAGAACTCAGTGCTTGTTATTTTTCAAGGTAAATAGACTAGAGCTCACAGGTTCCACCAGCAAGTAATTTCAACATGACCATTTTATAATTAAAAATCATTTATGAAATGCGATTTTCTGAAGGAGCCTGCAAGAACCACGGCAGTTTCAAATCGCCCCATAGAACGTTTTCCCTGGGAAAAGGATTATAGTGTCACTGATAGGTAACATTTATGCAGCAGTATGTCCGTGGTTCAAGGCTCTGATGGTGACATGTTGGGCAGCCATTCTCATGAGAATTAGGATGAGGCGACCAGTGCAGATTATGAAAGTTCTGCTGGTCGTCTCAAATGTTTCATTTACTTAATTCTGTGCTGTGGGAATTGGACGTGGATTGTGAAATCACAGGGCATAATTGAAGGTGGTGTGGGAAGGTCCGCGAACCCAATCATTGCTTGCAATGTATGCCTTTTTATATGGGTTAAAAGTGCAAGGTCCAATCAAACTGGTTTGGGGAGAGCTCTTCATGTTGCACAATCGCAAATGCTAATTATTGTGTCTTTTATAAAAGTTCTTAGTGCAGGGGCATTTCTTTGACAGCGCCTTTCCATGCAGATCTGTTCTGTGATCTGTTTGAATTTGCTGTCCCAGCTGCGTCTGGGGCCCAGAATAAAACTGTGTTACTTCTTGCACTGACGTACACTCTTTTTTGACAACTTTTGTAATTTATTGGTGAGTTCTACGAGGTGATCCCCGAAAGACTGGTATGCCTTTCTGCTTCTTGTAACCCAGTCTTTTTAGGTTGGGAGTCCTTTGCAGGAACTTAGCCTTCTAACTCTCCTGGCGTTGCTATGTAATCTCATCCCCCCTCTTAAATGATTCTCTTGTTTTCACTTCCCATTCATATTAAGATACATCTCACTCCAGTTTTCGCCACTCTTCATTTCTTGAACCATGGGATACTTTCCCATCTTCCAAGGGTGTATGTGCCTAGTTCGTAATACCTTCTTTGCCAGGCTTATTCGTTATTCTCTTTTTCACAGTACCACAGTTCCACTTAAATGGATTTATATTTAGTATCTGGTCAATTTCACTGGGACAAGTTTCTAATGCTCTATAACAATGCCCCGCCGGCTTCTCGGTTCTCCCTTTCACCCGGTTACCTCTGTACCTGCAGGGCAACGCTATCGGGCACAAAACTCACTTGGGTTCTCTCTCTTTACTCTGGGTTTCGTGCTTCTCCTTGGTGTCAGTGCCCCACCCTCAGTCTTCTCTCTCATTGCAACTGGGACTGAATGTGGGTCATAGGGCATCCCATGGACTCGCCAGCTGGGTGGTTTCGGCACTGTTTGACTGGCACAGGGCCCACCACAAAGTCATCATGGTCACGTCACCACTGGGATAAGGATCCCCTTCTCCTTGGGTGCCTTCTACTTGGAAAAAGCTGCACCTTCAGCGTTTCCCTCTGCTGCTTAGGACTCTTCCGAAAGTCATGGTCTCCACAACTCTCCTCTGCTCTGCCTCCTCCGGGCGTCACGTTGTCAGGAGGGCTTCCTCTGCTTACGCTCTTTTCTCTGGCTCAGTGATTTGCCTCTCCTCAGTATGCTCTCCTCATTCTGCCTCCTTGTCTCTGTTAAATGTAAATCTCTTCTTAAAGAGACAGATCCTCCTCCTTGGTCATAATGGGGTATTTTAGTTTTGTTTTCAGCCAAGTATGTGGATCGTATAATTTTCTTCATATATGATAGTGCCATATATGCTTTCATCCCCTGCACACTACCTTATGCCTAAAAATGCCAAATGGTTTAATGTGTATAGGACTAAAATGTCGCAAAAAAGTAGCATATATTTGCAAGAAAAACATAGACACATTAGCAGGTGAATTTCCAAATGTGTTCATCCAATGAGATAACACAATGCTATTTGTTGAACAAAATAAATGTAATGTGAAAGAATCTCAATGCAGCCCCAGAGCTCATCTCTTCATCAGGGGTGTGGTTCAATCAAATGTTTCTAGAAAGAATCTAAATAGAACTCATCAGAGTGTATTCATAACTTACATACAGTAACAACAATTAAATTACAATTCAGACATTTAACTACAAAAAATCATGATTGTGTAAATGCACTTTGTAGGTTCCTTGGTATTGACTGTACTCAAGTAGTGAAGTTAAAAAGGTAATCCTAGATGATCAGTGTCAATTAGCAACATAGCAATTGATGATTCAAAACAAAAATAATGTAGGTATCTGTTTCTTTGTTAGAGATAACATTTAATGGGGACAGTGTTTAAATAAATAAGAGGAGGCGAGATACATAGAGTACAAGAGAGCATATTTCAAAAAAGGTAGCAGGCGCTCCTCTCCGAAAAGAACATGGCATGATAACCTGTTCTGAGATAAGAGTTTGCAGCACAAACTTTTTGCTCACTGTACCTTTCACAGATGGGAAATATCCATTTGCATATCCGTCTTTGTCCCACCCGCATGGGCAGACCAGCACCAAAATGCTATGGCAATTCCTCTGGGTAACTCAGGGTGACCAACCCCAAGTTCCTTGCAAATATTTCAAAAAAGGTAGCAGGTGCTCCTCTCCAGAAAGAACATGGCATGATAACCTGTTCTGAGATGAGAGTTTGCAGCGCACCTTTTTGCTCACTGAATCTTTCACAGATGGGAAATAACTATTTGCATATCAGTCTTTGTCCCGCCCACATGGGCAGTCCAGCACCGAAATGCTGTGGTAATTCCTCTCTGAACAAGAGTACCAACAGCAACCCCATACACTTGTTTCAGTCTTGTTGGGCCTCATCAGTGAGGTGAAGCTGTGCCTCTCTGAGAACAATGAGCAGGGAGTCCATGTCTGGTTGCCACCAGGTAACTCAGGGTGACCAACCCCAAGTTCCTTGCAAATATTTCAAAAAAAGGTAGCTGGCGCTCCTCTCCAGAAAGAACATGGCATGATTACCTGTTCTGAGATGAGAGTTTGCAGCACATGCTTTTTGCTCACTGTACCTTTCACAGATGGGAAATAACTATTTGCATATCAGTCTTTGTCCCGCCCACATGGGCAGTCCAGCACCGAAATGCTATGGCAATTGTTCTCTGAACAAGAGTACCAACAGCAACCCCATACACTTGTTTCAGCCTTGTTGGGCCTCATCAGTGAGGTGAAGCTGTGCCTCTCTGAGAACAGTGACCAGGGAGTTCATGCCTGGTTGCCCCCAGGTAACTCAGGGTGCCTAACCCCAAGTTCCTTGCAAATATTTCAAAAAAGGTAGCAGGCGCTCCTCTCCAGAAAGAGCATGGCATGATAACCTGTTCTGAGATGAGAGTTTGCAGCACATGCTTTTTGCTCAATGTACCTTTCACAGATGAGAAATATGCATTTGTATATCAGTCTTTGTCCTGCCCACATGGGTAGACCAGCACGGAAATGCTATGGCAATTCCTCTCTGAACAAGAGTACAAACAGCAACCCCATACATGTGTTTCAGCCATGTTGGGCCTCATTAGTGAGGTGAAGCTGTGCCTCTCTGAGCACAGTAAGCAGGGAGTCCATGTCTGGTTGCCCCCAGGTAACTCAGGGTGACCAACCCCAAGTTCCTTGCAAATATTTCAAAAAAAGTAGCAGGTGCTGCTCTTCAGAAAAACCATGACATTATAACCTGTTCTGAGATGAGAGTTTGCAGCACACGCTTTTTGCTCAATGTACCTTTCACAGATGGGAAATACCCATTTGCATATCAGTCTTTGTCCCGCCCACATGGGCAGTCCAGCCCCGAAATGCTATGGCAATTCCTCTCTGAAAAAGAGTACCAACAGCAACCCCATACACGTGTTTCATCCTTGTTGGGCCTCATCAGTGAGGTGAAGCTGTGCCTCTCTGAGCACAGTGAGCAGGGAGTCCACATCTGGTTGCCCCCAGGTAACTCAGGGTGACCAACCCCAAGTTCCTTGCAAATATTTCAAAAAAGGTAGCTGGCGCTCCTCTCCAGAAAGAACATGGCATGATAACCTGTTCAGTGGTTCATGTGGGTGAGGCAAAGACTGATATGCAAATGGGAAAGGTACAGTGAGCAAAAAGCAGATGGCTGCAAACTCTCAAAGTGGTTAAAAACCACTGAACACGTTATCATGCCGTGTTCTTTGGAGAGAGGGGCGCCTGCTACCTTTTTTGCACAATAGAGCATATAATGACAGACATAATGGTTTATTAGCAACCGGGGAAGACATTGATGGCTCTCCCAGCCAATCAGGGAACTCAGAATGCAAACTTTACCACATGGTTTCAGCCTGCCTACTGAGAACCCTGATGATTGGCATGCTTCCATCTTTGCTTCTGGGCTCATATCTGCCTTCACCCCAGCCTCCACACAGCAAACCCTTTCCACACCACCCTCCCCCGCTTTTCCTCCCTCATTTACCTTCTTGTCATGCCTGTTTGCGAACTCTTTGCTGTCAGAGCACTCCTGCCTGTCTGGCTGGCTTTCATGGAAAGGTACTAAGATTATTTGTCTTCTCCGTATTATTTGGTGGCCATTTTAATTTGAATGTGTTCTTAAACTTGCAAAAAGACTTTTGCGCTGTTTTGTAGCTTAAAAAAGGTGGTGGCATGGTGGAAAGCATTCCAGTCTTAAAGTAGCTATGCCCCCTTGATAGGGGGTCTTTACTGCGTAATTCTTTCCATGCTGCCCTTAATGGATTCCTTTGTGACGCGCTTTGTTAACAGGCCAGATATTCACTAATCTGTGCATTCGTTAACCTGTATTTTGCTACTACTTTTTCTTCTTTTGCATGGTGGCAGGTAACAGGCCCTGTAGCTTGGACAAATAGAATCAAAGCTGAATCAGTCTACCTTTTTCCAACCAGTAGAGGCCATGCCGACCTGACGTAGTGAAGGCAAAGCAAGTGCCTGCAGGCGCTGCTGCAGCTTCTGTCATGTCATTTAACGTGGGACATATTGACAGACTGGACGGCACACCGGCTGCTTTCTGCACGCCTCCAGGTCATGAAAACACGCTCTTTAGGAAGAGCAAACGTACAGGACTGGCCCAATGTGCACAAGGTGGTAACTTAGTACGTAGTCATAATTAGTTGTGGTGCCCGTGATGGAGATTTCCATCTTTTCTTTTTTCTCGAATGACCTTAGATACATGTGTCCTCCCAACTAGGAACTTTGAAGTTTGCATGATTTTTTTTTTTTTATAATTCTTTTTATTTCGTTTTCACCTTAAACATTACATAAACACAACATTCAGACTCAAGAAGAGTTAAAAAACAACAAAATTGCACGGGTTCTTGGATCCAAAAAGATCACTTACGTGTAGTATCTTACAATATCATCAGTATTGTCTCATCGCTCCCTCGGATTGTGTAGCGCTCAATAATCAACAGTCTATTGAACATCCACCCATCCCTGACCATATCTTTTGGGTTTTCCCGGGCATCCTCTAGCATTATATACTCGTTGTTCCATTGCTATACACATATTCACGTCTGTAACCCAGTGTTGATGACACAGAGGTATAGCAGATCCCCCATTTTTTGCTATGTTTCTTTTAATCAATGCTGTTGTGGTTGAGAAAAATGTTTTTTCATATTGTGTCATCGTCCCTTCTTCTTCTACCCCCAGTAGCAGTAGTTTTTGATCTCTGGGCACCACATGTCCCATTACTCTCGAGAGTTCATTACAGCATTGCTGCCAGTACTGTTGAATGTGGGGACATTCCCATAATATGTGAAAGAAAGTGGCTTCCTCCTGTTTGCAGCGCAAGCAGTTTGGATCTGCGGTTTTGCCCCACCAGTGTAGTGCTACCCTCGGGTAATATATTCTGTGTAATATCTCAAATTGTATAAGCCAGAGTCTGGATGAAATGGCTGTTTCCCTAGGGTACATCAACACCATGACCCATTCTTCTTGTAAGATGGCACCAACATCCCTTTCCCACTTAGTTTTCAGGCTTATCAGTGCAGGTGTTGCAAAATGGGCTATTGCACTATACATCACAGACGTGATTTTTGTATCGATTCGTTCCAGGACAATGTTCCTCTCTGGGGGTGCATTCTGGCATGTCAGTTGGGCTGCTAGGTGACTTTGCAATGCGTGTTGTAGCTGTGTGTATGAGAACTGCTCTGTAGCAGGAAGGTTGAATCGAATAGCTAGGGTCTCGAAGGGTAACAGCTTGCCATCTGCAATTAAGTTGCCTACTTTTGTTATACCCAACTATACCCAATTTGTCCATTTCGGGAGCTTGTTTACTTCAGGAGATTCCTATTTCCCCATATGGGCTGTACTGGAGTGATTTATTTGCCCCATCCGATGTATTTATGCATTTCCATCCATACTTGTGCTATGTGAGTTTGCATTTCCCGTGGGGATGCTGCATAAGTTGTCTGCTATAAGAGTTCCAACGGGGGGCCTTCTGGCCTACCGGCAGTCCCAACTCTGTGTGGTAATGTTTTATCACCATGTAATAGGTCATTAATTACCGCCATCTGGCTTGCCCAATAGTATGTCTGCTGATGGGGCAGCCCAAAACCTCCTTCCCATACATACCGCTGAAGTGTGTGGAGTACTATTTTGCGGGTGTCCACCTCCCCAGAGTAGCTTCCTGAGTGTGCTTTCAACCTTGTGGAATTCAGAGGTTGGGATATACAGAGGGGCATTCTGAAGAATGTAAAGAAAGCAAGGAAGGGCCATCATTTTGAACAATGCTTCTCTCCCCAGTAGTGTTAGTGGCACGGAAACCCAGTGTAGTACATCCAGGGCTTTAAGTGGGCCGGGGCCTGCCGGGGCTGGGCCCCGGCAGGCTCCGAAATTTCGGTTTGAGGCGGGGCCCTGCCGGGGCCCACTAATCTCCTCTGGCAGCCCCGGCCACAACACAAAAAAGGCATTTTTTTCTACAGCTTGAAGCTCTCGCTCGTGTGCGAGAGCTTCAGGCTTCAGAAAAAAATGCCTTTCAGCCTTAATGGTGGCGCCGCACCTGCGAGGCATCCCTTTAATCAAGTGATGCACGTGGGCCGGCGCCACCATTATGGAGAAAACGTGAGGCCGCTGGAAGCAGAGGCCTGCTTTCTAAATACTGAAGCTCCCGCGGATTCGCGGGAGTTTCAGTATTTAGGAAAAAGGCCTCTGCTGGCAGTGGCCTCACCCTTTCAGCCTTAATGGTGACGCTGCCCCTCCCCAGCTGGCGAGGGGCAGCACCACCATTAAGGCTGAATAGGCGAGGCGCTGTCCCCTGCCAGGCAAGCCTAAACAAAATAAATGCAGAGATCAGCACCCTCTCCCAATAGGGGGGAGGGTGCTAATCTCTACAAAAGGCTGCCTGGCAGGGGTGCCAGTAGCCCATTGAGCCGGGGCTCGTCAAGGGGGCGTGGGCTAATGGGCCATCAAGACCCCCGTTGTTAGGCCACACCCCCTCGATGAGCCCCGGCTCGATTTGTAGTGCCACTTAAGGCACTGAGTACATCCTCTGTGAATCTCTCCACAATTGGACGGAAGTTTCTGATCACATATTTGTTCAGATCTTTTGAGATCTGGATGCCTAAATACTGGAAGTGGCTCGTTTCGACATTGTGTGTGCGGTTATCAGGGACGGCGTCCTCTACCTCGCCGATCGGGAATAGTATTGACTTGGACCAATGTCGTTCTAATAGATGCGTCACTACGGAGCAGGAGTTAATCGGGTCTCTCAGGTAGATTAACAGGTCATCTGCATACAGAGAGACATTGTCCTCCCAATCATCTGTCCATCGAAAGCCATTCCAAGTTTGTGTGGCTCTTAATAGCCCAGCAAGGGGTTCTATTGCTAAAACGAAAAGCATTGCGGATAAGGGACATCCCAGTCTTGTCCCTTTCCCCAGTTTGAAAGGTTTCGATGACCATCCGTTCACCCTGGTTTCGGCCTCTGGGGAGCTGTAGAGAAGCTGGCCCCAACCCATATACTTTTCACCAAATCCCATATGGCGCATTATCTCCCATAGTGCCTCCCAATATATTGAATCAAAGGCTTTTTCAAAGTCTATTGCTAAAAGGGCTAGGGAGTCCTGGAGGGCCGGCGCCCTTTCCAATGCAGAGTATAATCTGTATGTTCATACGAGTGGACATCCGCGGCATAAAACCACATTGATCCGGATTAGTGCTGTTATGATTTCCTGTAACCGGTTGGCGAGTATCTATGCTAATAGTTTAGTTTCGCTGTTTATAAGGGAAATCGGTCTGTATGAACTACATTTGTCTGGGGGTTTATCTGCTTTGGGTATCACAATTATGGTTGCCTTTCTAAAATCTGCAGGCAGGCATCCTTGCTGTTTTGAATGTAAGTACATATTTAGTAGGTGTGAAGCCACTTCATTCACCCCTCAGCCCTAGGGTTTTCCCCGATTGAAGTTGCGACATTGCTGATGTCAGTTCCTCTTCTGTGATATCTTTTTCTAGTAAATATTTTTGGTCAGCATTAAGGCAGGGGAGATTGATCTCATCTACTATTGGCGTGTCTATGGGAGCAGTTGGAGCTCTATACATTTCAGCGTAGTAGGCGGCAAAGCCCTCTGCTATTTCTTGGTCCGTTAGCAGTGGGTCTGCATTCTCACGACTCAATGTTCTAACCTGTCTGTGTGCTTCCTCTCTATGCTCTAGCTACGCACCCATCTTGCCTGCTTTATCCCGTTTCATATAATCTAGCGGTGTGCGCTTGTTTGGCGCAATATAGGGCTATGTTTTGTAAACGTTTGTGAGCTAGGATTAATGCTTGGTGTGTGTTAGGCCGGTCAAGTGTCAGATGAGCTTCCTCTGCCTTTTTTACCCCGCCTTCTGCTCTCTCCAGTGATTCTTTGTGTTTCGTCTTGTGCGCGGTGGTCCAGGAGATAATTTCTCCCCGGAGCACTGGTTTGTATGCTTCCCAAAGTTTCTCTGAATCATCTACCGATCCTGTGTTTAATTCGAACTATAATTTTGAAGCTATATATGTAAGCTGTATATGTTCTACAAAATCTGAGAAGCCCAGCTAGTAACCATTGAGTCGGTAGGTTGGGGGGAGGGGTCTCGCTGTCCTCAGATCCATTAGTAGGGGGGAAGTGGCCCGAGGTACCTCTTGGGAGCAGGGTTGCTGTGGTCACATTATGTATATCTGTCGTTTGGAGAAAGAAATAATCTAGCCTCGATAATGAGGTGTGGGCCCCAGAGTAGAATGAGTATTCCTGTGTGGCGGGATGTAAGTGTCATGATCTCTGCTTCCAAAAGGTCAGGGTTTTCCCAACTCCCTTGGAAGCAGATCCATAACCCAGGTTCCGAGTGCAAACCAGTCCCAATTGGGACCTTTTGGACCCAGTCCTGGCGCCAGTGGCACCAGGCTCATAAATATGCCCAGTCCCAGCGCTGGAAGCGCCGGGCTCATAATGCTTGGGTGGACTTACCTGCAGCAGACCATGCTGCTTACTTGCCTGCCAGTTGAGCCTCTGATCCTCTTCTGTTTGGAACTACTTTTCCTGTTGGGTGGGGCAGAAGACACTCCCTAGATTCAGAACACTGGAACTCTTCTGGAAAGCAGGAACTCTTTTCTTACCTAGGCGTGGCTGTGGAAGGAGACACCTAAGCACTACAGGAGGCTATTTAAACCACACCCGATGGATGAATCTTGCTTTGCGTTATTCTGCATCCTCTGCAGCAGAACGCTCATCGTGTCTTCTGCATCTGATCCTGGGCCTAAGGAAAAAGGCTTACCATCCTGAATCCAGTCTTCAGCAACACCTATAAAGACAAGAAAGAACAGGTTAGCATTACGGTCTTCAGTGACAGCTCTTCACTTACCTGGTCCATCGGCTGTCACCAACGCCTCGCGCTGCATTCCGGCATCTGAAAGACAAAGGCTTACCTACTCTTCGTGCGCTCCGGAGGTCTTCACACTGCATTCCGGCATCTGAAAGACAAAAGCTTACCAACTCTTCGCACGCTCCGGAGGCCTTCGGCGCTGCATCCCGCATCTGAAAGACAAAACAAGGTGCGTTTAAAGACATTGGGGAACTTTAATACTCACGTGCCATTACTCCTTTCCACATCTAACCCAGTGGGTATTCCGGCACCCTGCAGCCGCTCCGAACTTGTACCTGCAAAATAAAAAGACAGTTAGAGCGCATCGTGAAGCAGGCAACAAGCGCTTACTTACGTGCTTCCAGGCGCTTCTATTCATCACACGGGCTCCATCTTCAACTCACTTCAGCCCGTCATCCGCCATCGCCGGAACCCTGCAAAACAAGAGACATCATTACTAAAGACTTTAAAGACATTAGAATTACTCGAAACTTACCGTTCGTGCAGTAAACGACGGACAGCAGTCCTCTGAAGTCAAGAGGCCTGCTCCCCTTATCCAGTGAAGAAACTGGTTTCAGCACCCTGCCCCGAGGCAGATGGAGAGCACAGCGTTCACTTACCTAAGGTGAGAGCGTTAACCTTTGGGGTTCTACAGGAGAAGAGAAAGGGAAGAAGAGAGAGACATTCAATAACCCAGTTCCTTAATCCCATATTTTCTATCTGCAGACATCTTACCCTTCGAGTCAGACATACAGTGCACAGAGGTCCAGCCCAAAGAGCCAGCCGTGTGTTACACATCACCTTTGAAGATACGGTATATGCCCAGTCAAGACCGGCGCCTCTACGGGAATCAGGTGAGCGTTACAGAACGCAAAGCCTACCACAAAACTCCCGTCCAGGCGCTATGGAAACCTCGGATACCGACCAGCTAGCCCAGTTACTTGGGGAACTAAGGGCAGAAGTGCATGCAGCCCGTCAGGAAACGAACGCTCTAAGAAGGGAACTGATTATTTCCAAGGAGCGAACAGATGATCTCGCTAGACAATTGCTACAGTCACAAGCCGGACAGACCCCGTTACCCGCATCTGGGGGAAATCTTCCTTCTACATCCTCTATGAATCCAGTGCAGATCAACCTACCTGGGAATGTACCTCTGGCTCCGCCCGAACGATTTTCTGGTGACCCAAAGAGGTTTGCAGTATTTATCAATCAGTGCCGGTTGCATTTCTTATGCCGGCCAGCAGCCTTTCCAACTGATCAAGCTAAAGTAGCTTTCGTGCTTTCGTACCTTAGTGGCAATGCGGCAGACTGGTCGATCCCTCTAGTAAATCAAGATGATCCGGTCCTCCATGATTTTCAAGCTTTTCAGCTCAGTATGGAAAAACTGTTCGCAAGACATTCACAGGGGCAGGCCTTGGACAATGAGCTTCTTTCGTTGCGACAAGGTAATCAAGACCTTTTGGCTTATATTGCGTCTTTCAACAGACTGATAGTGGAAACTCAATGGCCTGAGGACAAAAGGATTACGCTGTTTTATAGAGGTCTACGTGGAGAGCTCAAAGATGTGTTAGCCCAAGTAGTGAATCCCCCACAAGATTGTTCGGACTATATAGACTTAGTCGTTCAAATAGATCACAGACTGCAGAACAGGAAGGCCGATCGTTCCAAGTTTGATGCTCGAGTATTTTCCAAACCGCCAACTCCTTCCAAAGGAGTAGACTCCGGGGAACCCATGCGAATAGGGGGTCTGAAAGGTCCTCTAACACAAAAGGAGCGGGAAAGGAGAAAACAGTTGCAATTATGCCTCTATTGCGGAAACTCAGGGCACTTTCTTCGAGACTGTCCGGTGAAACCTGCCAAGAAGGCAGTAGGAGCTGCAGTTACCAAAGTTACAAACTCTGAGCAGGGAAACGACCTCGCCCGACAAGAATAGAGGTCCTCTTGCCGAGCGTGAAAACCAGTTCCGTGACCTCGCATTTCGTGATACCTATGGTCCTCATTAGCCCTGATAATCCGGATCGATTACATGCAATTGAAGCTTACGTCGACAGCGGTGCCATCGGCAATTATGTGGATCATGAAATGGTTTTGAGGATGAATCTAACTCTTTGTCCCAAGGCTGTAAAGGACGTCATTACTACGGTGGATGGTACGGAGATAGCCTCCGGGCCAGTAACGCATACCACTCAAGAGGTGACGCTAGTAAGTCAAGATGGACACCATGAGAAGATCGTGTTCGATGTGATCAAGGCCCCTCAGTTTCAGATTATTCTAGGAATACCTTGGTTAGAGAAACACAATCCTCTGATCGATTGGCGAGCAAGAACGGTCCAGTTTCCAGAATGTGTCTCTACTTGTCACCCTCCACCTGGTGTTGCACTGGCAGCAATTTCTTCAGAGACTCCCCAGTTACCTCCCGAATACCTAGAATACCAAGATGTTTTCCGGAAGGATCAGGCTAACTCTCTACCTCTTCATAGGTCCTATGACTGCCAGATAGACCTGATACCTGGATCTACTCCTCCTTGTAGTAGAATTTATGCCCTCACCGAGCCTGAGAACCTTCACTTTCGACAATACCTGGATCAATACCTGGCAAATGGGTTTATTTGTCCTTCCAAGTCCCCTGCTTCTTCAGCTTTGTTCTTCGTTCCAAAAAAGGAAGGAGACCTTAGAACTCGTATAGATTATCGCTCCCTGAACCAGATCACCGTTAAGAATAGATATCCGTTACCTTTGATCCCTGAACTCCTGGACCAAGTCAGAAAAGCATGCATATATGCAAAGCTGGATCTTAGAGGAGCTTACCACTTGGTACGAGTAAAAGAGGGCGATGAATGGAAGACGGCCTTCCGCACCAAGTATGGGCTATTTGAATATCAGGTCATGCCCTTCGGACTTTGCAATGCCCCGGCCGCCTTTCAATATTTTATGAACGATGTCCACAGAGAGCTCATAGATGTGTGTGTTGTTGTTTACATTGACGACATCCTCGTTTATTCTTCATCGGAATCTGAACATCGGAAACACGTGAAAATGGTCCTCGAAAGATTGCGTCAACACAAACTTTTCGCTAAGTTGGAAAAATGTGTTTTCAACGTGACTGAAGTTGAATTCTTGGGATTCATATTATCACCTGGCGGAGTGCGTATGGATTCAAAGAAGGTCGATGCAGTTCTCA
This sequence comes from Ambystoma mexicanum, assembly GCF_040938575.1. Taxonomy (NCBI): domain Eukaryota; kingdom Metazoa; phylum Chordata; class Amphibia; order Caudata; family Ambystomatidae; genus Ambystoma; species Ambystoma mexicanum. Next base: position 958,399,392 of record NC_090921.1, on the reverse strand, counting down.
AATGGCCATCACCATCCTCCGTAAAAGGTGTGCAAAGCATGTTAGGCTTCACTAACTTTTACTGCAGGTTTATCCCCGAATTCTCTCGAATAGTCCAGCCCATCACTGCCTTGTTAAAGAAAAACAAACGTTTTGAATGGTCTACCGAGGCGGAACAAGCTTTCCAGGATTTGAAGACTAAATTTATCTCTGCACCAATCTTAAAACACCCTCGCCCCGAACTCCCCTACATCGTGGAAACTGATGCTTCAAGCCTTGCCATGGGGGCAGTTCTATCACAAAAGGACCCGGTAACCAATCAGTTGCATCCCGTGGCATTTTGGTCCCGCAAATTCTCGCCTCCTGAAATCAATTACACGATTACTGACAAGGAACTTCTGGCTATCAAGTCTGCCTTTAAGGCTTGGCGGCATTATCTGCTGGGGGCCCGACACACCGTTACTGTGATTACGGATCACCGAAACCTGCAATATTTGAAAACCGCAAAAGCCCAATCCTCTAGACAACTCCGTTGGGCATTATTCTTTGCCGAGTTTGACTTCATGATTACCTATCGACCTGGTACAAAGAACGGCAAAGCTGATGCCCTTTCTCGGATGGGAGTGGAAGAACACTTGATCAACCCTAAACCTGTACCAATCATTCCAGAACAAAGAGATCTGGGTGTAATCGCCACAGAATCCATAGAGGAAGTTAAGGATAAAGCCAGGCAACTTGTAACTCCAGCAGACATACAGAATTGGCATCTGCAGGGAAAGGACTTTGCAGTAAAGGACAACTTATTGTATTTCCAAGAACGATTATACCTACCCAGCACAGATTTACAGAAAAAAGTAATCTCTTGTTATCACGATTCTTTAATGGAAGGACATCCCGGTATGGCCAAGACCTCAGAAAAGATCAAGCGCTACTTCTGGTGGCCGTCTTGGAAAAAAGATATCAGAGACTTTATAATGTCCTGTGGAGTATGCGCCCAAAACAAGAGTCAAAAGGAAAGACCAGCAGGCCTCTTACGCCCTATTGACATCCCACCTCGCCCTTGGCATACGCTTTCTATGGACTTCATCACCGATCTACCTCCATGCTCCGGATACAATACGATTCTAGTAATCGTGGACTTATTCTCCAAGATGGCGCATTTCATTCCGCTCAAAGGCTTGCCAACAGCAGCAACTCTGGCCCGAGAATTTCTCGAAAACATCGTCCGACTGCACGGTTTTCCTTCGGTTCTAATTTCGGATCGAGGTAGTCAATTTATTTCTCATTTTTGGCGAAGTTGCTGTCGGTCGGCTCAAATTGATGTGAGACTATCGACCAGTCACCACCCTCAGACCGACGGACAAACCGAGAGGACCAATCAAACTCTGGAACAATATTTACGCTGCATGCTGCAACAAACTGAAAAAACTTGGAAAGACATCCTTTGGATAGCCGAATATGCCTACAATAACTCTGTCCATTCGGGAACTGGGAAAACCCCGTTTTTTCTTTTGTACGGCAGTCACCCTCGAACCTCGGAGTTGGATCCCCTCCAAGATCTTGAAACACCAGCAGTAGACTACCTGCATTCTACAATCACCCAAGCCTTTAAGGAAGCTGTTTCTCACCTTCAAAGGGCTAAAGAACAATACAAGAAAGGAGCAGATCAACATCGGAAGGAAGCCCCTCAATATCAAGTAGGGGATCAAGTCTGGTTATCCACCAAATATCTACCTCTAAAAGGGCCACGCACATTCAACCCAAGATACCTTGGTCCCTATTCCATCACTACCATAGTAAACCCAGTAGCGGTCAAGTTGGACTTGCCCCCGCACATGAAGATACATCCGGTCTTCCACGTCTCTCTATTAAAACCCGTGCAACCTCAAACCCGACTAACTTAATCTCCAAAACCTATCCTAGTTGATGGAGAACTCGAGTTTGAAGTCAAAAGCATTCTGGACTCCAAGATCTCCAAATCTAAACTATTTTACCTAATTGACTGGAAAGGCTACGGCCCCCAAGAGAGATCCTGGGAACCTGCTGAATATGTCCATGCTCCTCGCCTAATCAAAAGATTTCACCGAACATTTCCTGAAAACCCAAAACCCCCGGAGAAGCCCGGTTTGGGAGGGGCCTTGAGGGGGGGTACTGTCATGATCTCTGCTTCCAAAAGGTCAGGGTTTTCCCAACTCCCTTGGAAGCAGATCCATAACCCAGGTTCCGAGTGCCAACCAGTCCCAATTGGGACCTTTTGGACCCAGTCCTGGCGCCAGTGGCACCAGGCTCATAAATATGCCCAGTCCCAGCGCTGGAAGCGCCGGGCTCATAATGCTTGGGTGGACTTACCTGCAGCAGACCATGCTGCTTACTTGCCTGCCAGTTGAGCCTCTGATCCTCTTCTGTTTGGAACTACTACTCCTGTTGGGTGGGGCAGGAGCCACTCCCTAGATTCAGAACACTGGAACTCTTCTGGAAAGCAGGAACTCTTTTCTTACCTAGGCGTGGCTGTGGAAGGAGACACCTAAGCACTACAGGAGGCTATTTAAACCACACCCGATGGATGAATCTTGCTTTGCGTTATTCTGCATCCTCTGCAGCAGAACGCTCATCGTGTCTTCTGCATCTGATCCTGGGCCTAAGGAAAAAGGCTTACCATCCTGAATCCAGTCTTCAGCAACACCTATAAAGACAAGAAAGAACAGGTTAGCATTACGGTCTTCAGTGACAGCTCTTCACTTACCTGGTCCATCGGCTGTCACCAACGCCTCGCGCTGCATTCCGGCATCTGAAAGACAAAGGCTTACCTACTCTTCGTGCGCTCCGGAGGTCTTCACACTGCATTCCGGCATCTGAAAGACAAAAGCTTACCAACTCTTCGCACGCTCCGGAGGCCTTCGGCGCTGCATCCCGCATCTGAAAGACAAAACAAGGTGCGTTTAAAGACATTGGGGAACTTTAATACTCACGTGCCATTACTCCTTTCCACATCTAACCCAGTGGGTATTCCGGCACCCTGCAGCCGCTCCGAACTTGTACCTGCAAAATAAAAAGACAGTTAGAGCGCATCGTGAAGCAGGCAACAAGCGCTTACTTACGTGCTTCCAGGCGCTTCTATTCATCACACTCCTGTTGGGTGGGGAGGCCTTCGGCGCTGCATCCCGCATCTGAAAGACAAAACAAGGTGCGTTTAAAGACATTGGGGAACTTTAATACTCACGTGCCATTACTCCTTTCCACATCTAACCCAGTGGGTATTCCGGCACCCTGCAGCCGCTCCGAACTTGTACCTGCAAAATAAAAAGACAGTTAGAGCGCATCGTGAAGCAGGCAACAAGCGCTTACTTACGTGCTTCCAGGCGCTTCTATTCATCACACGGGCTCCATCTTCAACTCACTTCAGCCCGTCATCCGCCATCGCCGGAACCCTGCAAAACAAGAGACATCATTACTAAAGACTTTAAAGACATTAGAATTACTCGAAACTTAACGTTCGTGCAGTAAACGACGGACAGCAGTCCTCTGAAGTCAAGAGGCCTGCTCCCCTTATCCAGTGAAGAAACTGGTTTCAGCACCCTGCCCCGAGGCAGATGGAGAGCACAGCGTTCACTTACCTAAGGTGAGAGCGTTAACCTTTGGGGTTCTACAGGAGAAGAGAAAGGGAAGAAGAGAGAGACATTCAATAACCCAGTTCCTTAATCCCATATTTTCTATCTGCAGACATCTTACCCTTCGAGTCAGACATACAGTGCACAGAGGTCCAGCCCAAAGAGCCAGACGTGTGTTACACATCACCTTTGAAGATACGGTATACGCCCAGTCAAGACCGGCGCCTCTACGGGAATCAGGTGCGCGTTACAGTAAGTCCCGCCACACGTCCCTAAGTCCCAATGCTGTATGAAGGTAGCTAGTTTAGTGTGAGTGTTAGGATTCCTCCCTCTTAGGTGTGACCGGTCTAATTCCACATCCATAAATTCATTGAAGTCTTCCCCCTAGAATCATCATGTCTGATGCGTCACTGGTGAGTATGGATGTAATATCGTTAAGTAGCCCTTTTATTAATGCAGGTTGTGAGTAGACTGCCAACATAGCCATGGTTTGGTTCCATAGCGTACCTGTGATGTAAACAAATCTACCCCCTGTATCTTGTAGCACAATGGAGAGAGCAAAGGCAAGCTTCTTATGGATTAGTATTTGCACTCCTTGCGAGCCCATAGTGAAACCAGCATGAATTGCTATGCGATAATTGGAGCGCTTAAAAAAATTACAGGTTGTACCTGCTAGGTGGGAGCATGACATTTTTAAATGCAAGGGGGTTGGTATGTTTTTCCCAATATTCTAAGTGGCATGAATGTTTTGCTTGAAACTATAGGGCATAATGTGGACAAGGTGAAATAGAGGGCTTTCATTCCCCATGGGGAGTGATGATTTACTGATCTCGCCATTTATAGCTACACATTTTGGTTCGATTTCCTGTTTACGTCTAATTCAGTTGGCAAATCATATGAATGATTGTACAGACTCATGGAGAAAATCGATGAACTGAAAGCAAGCCAGATTTTTCCTCAATGAACATACAACCCATCCATAGAACTTGACTGGCCGAGCTGGAAATGGATTTATAGCAGTCAGACAAGAACCATGAATTCAGATCATGCTGACAGTAGGTTTTGAAGCAGCATAAATAGTTTGTAATGGTTATATAATTCCTTCCTTCTGTCTGGAAAACACCTGGAGGGAGGTTTTGGAGTTGGGTCTCCTCAAACACACCATACAGGGGTCACAAGAAAGAACTATAGGGATTAATGGAAGGGGTGTTCACAAGTGTAAAGCAAATGCAATACATGTCCTGCCACAGTGCTGTGCAGGACGGGTGGGACATTGACACAATGCACAGCCAGGCCTACACCACCTGAAATGTCTCTGCTGGACAACTTGAGCCCATGGCATAAATTAATAATCCCACATTTTCCAAGATTGGACTACATGTACCATAATGTGTAGGTAAACTGCACTGAGACTGGTCATGATACAGTTGATAGGGAGCATTATCATGAAGGCATCAGCCCATTAATGGCACTTACAAAGAGCATGAGTACTAACGGAAATCCCAAATGCACATCAGAAAGCAAATCAGAGCACCTGCATGAGGGCTAGTACAGAAGATCCACTAATTACATGGCCCTTAGCAAATGACATTGGGGTCAGTAATTTTGTAAATAGGGTTTGCCCTAACGACATACTGCATGTTTCCCTATTTCATAATGTAACTGAGGGACACAGACCCCAATGATGGAATTTGAAATGTGGCAAAATTCACATTGCCGCAGTCAGGCCATCATGACATAATGACTGAACACACTCACTGCTTTACCACATTCAACAGCTATCCCCATTGCTCTTGCAGCTGACACTGAGTACCCCTAGCCCCTAGCCCCTGTGGCTGATGACACCTTTATGTAACCCTCAGAAGGCACAGGAAGTGGAATATAATGAGGCACATAGCAGGTATGGCTCTGCATAGAGCATAATTTTGGCCTGCTGAAAGGAAGGTTCCAGTGCCTCTGGTGCCTGTACATTAGGAGGTTCCCAAGTGTACAGGCCAGAGAAAGTGGGAAACATATTTGTTGTGTTCACCATGCTGCATAACATGTGTATACAAAGACATGTCGTCTCGGGAGGATAACTGAGCTGCAACGTTCTCGCCTTGAAAGCAAAACGACACAGAGCAACGCAGGTTCGATCACCGGGTCCACGCTTAGAAGCCTCTGGGTATTAAACGCGTTATAACGTTATGAATCACCTATCATACCCGGTATGTTGACCTGGCACCCTCAGAGAAAGACAACCTCACACATGCAGGGGAGCAAATGCCACCACACAGTCACAGTGTGGAAGGCAGGGACAGACGTCTCATGCACAAGAACAAGGACACTTGTTTACGTCAACGTCACATGATCGTATAACGTCGCATATTAAATATTTCACATCAACAAACGATAACTTTGCACACCACTTTTCAAGTACACTTGTGACTTTCTTTTCCAACTAACCAAGTACTTTGCCGTCCCTCCGCCACAACACGCTTGTCCTCCTGCCAACCTCATCCACAACATCATTGCTCTACTTTAGCCCTCATTCCCAACACCGTTGCCCTTCCGCCACCCCAACACCCTTGCCCACCCCACACCCTTATCCCCAACACCCTTTCCCACCCTCCACCCTCATCCCAAACACGAGTGTTTCAGGAACTGTGGTCCTAATGATATGTTCATTTAACGATGCCCGATTGAACAGCTTCTGAGCATGCTTCTGAGCGCTGGGACCGATGATGGAGACTCCCTGCCAGTGAGCCTTCTGTGGGGGTGGTGACAGAAGTGAACGTTTCGGACTCCTGCCCCAGATATGCTGCAATGTCAGGAGCAGTACCCTCTGCATGGTCTCTGTGCCTGACAATATAGCCTCGGCCATCTCTCAAACCCTATGGCCCACCCCTGTATCAGGGGCTTTTGCGACTGGGAGGTGGTGACACTGGGCCTCATTCCGAGTAGGGCGCAAAGGGATACCGGGCACCGTTAAGGACATTGGTGCCGGTAATCCCTTTGCGCCCTACTACGAGCTCCCTTTGCGGGTCCCGCTAAGGCCGCCTGGTTTTACCAGGCGGCCTTGGCGGGAGTCGCAAAGGGTCCAGGGAGTAAATAACGGTACCGCAAACTGCGGTACCGTTATTTGCACCTTCCCCATTCCCATTAAGCCCTATGGGGGCTCAAATGGGAATGGGGAATGGTATTTTCAATGGGGACTTACCGGTCCCGCAAAGGTCCGACTAGACCGGTAAGTCCCCATTGAATGAGGGCGGACTCTCAGTACCATTATTGGAGGCAGCCATGGCGCTATTAGCACCATGGCTGCCTCCAATCTCGGAATGAGGCCCACTGTCGGTCAATCGCCATAACCATCCATCTGGATGAGGACTGCACAGCATTCCTAATGTCCTCCAGCTGTTGCAGCTGTTGCTCTGATATATTCTCAATGCGCTCCTGGCACTGCTTAATGCTGTACATCCTGTTAGCTAACGGATGTGTGTATTTCTTTCCTCTGGATACAACTCATACTCAAGTGTATCAATGCCACAAACCACATACAACCATACCGGCACTCGGGACTCTTACTTCTGGCCTGCGCTCAACAACACCACATGTTTCACACCTCGGCTCTTGCTTATAACCAAATAACCAATCCCCTCTTTTTTCGCAGATCCTCAAATGTCAGAGATGCACTAGACAGGACCAGTTTACAATACATCGCATTCCCATGAAGGCCATCAAGCTATCAAACAAAGGAGGTATCCGCAATGAAGCACTAGATGAAAATGTGGTGATATTATTATTATTGCTAAAGCTAAAATAATTAAGTAGTGTTAGATGGAACATTGTTATGGGTTATCTGCTGAAAGCACTCAGTGGGCACTTTAAAGTGCAGGACTATCACATTGGAGTTGATACATGTAAGTGTGGCCTCGGTGCAATTCTGGGTGCTGTGGTTTGGACGTTGAAGGCAGCCGATCAGGAAGTGATCAGAGACTATTAATTTCTTTTTCCTATGTATTTTATTTGTTCATTCATTTGAGCCAAAGCAATAAGGCTGATGAAATGTGCTCAAAGAAAATCATGCAGTAAAAAACTTGTAAGACCACATGTCTTTGGAAGTTTTTTTTAAGGGCCTATTTGCAACCGGTGTATATGATACTATTTTAGGGTGCACATTAACTTAATGCAAACCTTTTATTGGCTTATACCTACTCTGAACTTGCATGCTGTCAACTTTATAACCAACTTTATATTAAGTACAAACAGCTTGGTAAAATATATGGTTACTTAAACCTGTTTGGCCTGATGACCCTTGATTGTTTGTGCCTCTAACCGCCACCTACTTTGCTCCCCTACTGGCCCCTACTGGGCGATAATAGCCTGGATCAAAATACATGCGGTAGCTAACAAGCAAGGCAGGCCTGCCTTTTGGTCTTATGTTGCCTCCACAGCAGCAGCCATGGCAAAGCAGATTGAACTGTCATCTATTTCTGACAGTAGCCTAATCATTCACAGGAATCATTTTTTTCCTGCCAACTTCAGTTCTAGTCAGGCAACGTTGACCAAAAGACGACAACTGCAGCCCGGCAAACCTTTGCTAGATAGCCCTGGTTGATACTAGTGGTAACATCTTCATAGACTTGCTTTTGAATGTATTCATTTCAAGGGTAGACTCTCTTAACCTAATTATAGGGTCCCAAAGAGGCTATAAAAAAGGGTTGTCCTGCAAAGATAACTGGGCAGTATTCTTTCATTTAGCAAACAAAATGGTCAGAATAGAGTCCAGTCCAAAGTGCGTAGAGGATTTGGATTTCTTGTGCGCCTTTGGCAGTGTTAACGGGAAAAGACTATGGAGAAAATGGGCAGCTTTGGAAATTCCCAATTCTATTTTGAAATTAATCCTAGGACTACAAGAAGTCAAAGTGGTCATGTGATGAGTTGCTCGCTTTGGACGTGGTTTAGGATCGACCATGGTTCTACCCATGATGCTATATGTGGCCGAGGTCTGCATTGTGAACAAAACATTTACCTTAGATACCCAAGAAAGGACCATCTGGAGGAGATATTGTGGTCTACCCAACTGCACTCCATTACAAGCGATCGGATTCAAGGTGGGGTAGTGGCATTAATGGTCAAATTGAAATTGGCATTATTAATGGACCTACTAGTGGAAGAAAACCAGTTAAGTGAACCTGGACATTCATACTGCCTCATGGAGCAGACAGCCGCAGATGCCTGTTTGCTAGACATCCCCAATCCATTAATGTAAAAGAGGAACAGAGAGCTCGCAACCTTTGAACTTCTAATGCAAAATGGGAAAGCAGATGGTGCAAGAAGTCTGGCGAGGCTTGTGTCAATGAATGATCTTCTATCCTTATTAAAAGTTATTTGTCGTGGTCTGTCAACATTCAACCATACTTGTCACGTCCAAAGTACAGTTTGGGCATGTTACACATGCCAAAGTAGACGTGAATACACAAGTCTAGACTCTCTGGGGCAGGTGCCAGCAGAACAGTTATTTGCCTCCTATTTTTGGGTTCACAAACTCGGAGAGCCTAAGACTCACTGAGGTTTCTCTTGAAAGCTGCTGATGACAGAGTAGGATGTGACGTTGTAAAATACTTTGAATGATTTGAAACTGCTAATGTAAGTGGGCGACGTCCAACCGCTGCGTCTGAATTAATAGAAAGTTAATAAAATGTAATTTTTTGAGCATCTTATATGTTTGTATTTATGGAATGGGAGTTTTTATGCTTTTTAAATATGATCACAAGGGTTAAACATTTTGCACAAAAACATTTTCAAATTACATGCTAAATTACCTTCTACAAATATGTCTGGTTTTGTAATCTTTTCTAAGAGCCGATTGGTAGGAGCATAGCAACGACACCAGCTTGGAAGGTTTTTTCTGGTGTTGCGTATCACTTCTGGTGACGTCCGTGCCTTGTTTCATCTCTTGCCCTGCCCTATTATTTTCTGCTGCTATATGTGGTTTCAGGTGCGCCTCCCCATCAAGCTGTCGGGCCTTTACCTGCACTCACCCCCAAACACACTACATTTCAACACAAAACACGCATAGCAACAAAGCCACCCACACAAGTCAATTGAAAAACCCTGACAACAGACATCAAATATCCGAACACTACACCTCTACGACCAACTTACATACCGCATCCCAAGTCAATGCAAACTAGCACCAAGGGCACACAAGGCTCCCCTTTGGACATATTTGACTTAATGCACTTGGCACAGAACACCTATAAACGGGCCCCGATACAGAGCTGAAAGTAAAAGTACTTCCGGTCTGCATGCATTAACACAGCAGCAAAGCTACCTTGCTTGTATCCCCTATCGACTCACTAACCTCACCTACACCACTCTCTTTTGGATCTGCCAGAGCACCCGGAGACCATGCAAAAGGCAGCAGAGTGCGGTATACATCCCAATAACATAACATTAATAAAACATTTGTATGTTCAGCTGCTATCTGTAGGTTACACTTAGATGATCTGTGCAGCTGGTAGATTAGCAGAGGGAGCTGTTTTTCTCGGATCATAACTTGTGACTTATCACTTAAACTTACATGTCACTGTACTCGGCTAAATGAGTTATGCTCCTTGTAACCTCTGTCTTACAATTCACACACTGGTCTCCTCAGTACGGACCTTAACTCAATGAAATATCTTAATGGGAAGGAAATCAGTGCCATTTTGTTTGTCATTGTAAATCCCTCCTCTTATAATCTGTATGATCTCATGTACTTTGCAACGGGAACATGCCAGGATAAGCTGGTTATGACATCCCACATCCATTGAATTTCAAGTGTTTTGTTGCGTTAAATCTGCACACCTTAACTGCAACGTAAATAAGGTTTTTTTCAGTGAATGTCAAAGGTTTTTCTATACCATAGTTTGTTTACAGGCCTCTAGGCCAGTGGCCATGGCCTCAGCAGTGTCCACTGTACATGTTCCCTGAATATGTTTCTTTTGGACCCATTAGGTGGTCACGACCGACATGTCTTTTAGGTCCACTAGCCAGGGCCTTTGCCCATGGCCACTGTATTTTTTAAAACACTACCTTTCTTTCCCGCTCACTAGCCATGGCCTTCACCCATGACCATTGGCCCCTGCCCTTACCCCAATGGCTTTCTTACAGTCCCACTAGCCATGGCCTTTGGCTGTGGTCATTCTACATGAACGGCCCAACTCACTCTAAAGGACACACCCTTGATGCCATTTATAGCTCCCACGAACATATACATCTAACCCCCCTGTACTTCCATCTGGTCTGATCACTTCATTGTCCCTTTCACCATCTGCTCGCCTGCCTCCATGCGCATCCTTGAGCCAGCTGCCCCCTCCGTCGCAAATGCTGGAAGAAACTAAATATCCTCCCTAACCTAGCCGAAGCTCTGCTTTGAAGACCTCCCTCAACTGTCCCACGTAATGAACCTTTAACCATCGACTCCTTTGACTCTTGGCTCAATATCGCACTAATCCCACTCACCCCCACTTGCCAATCCTCCTCTCGCCGTGGTCCTTACCCAAGATGGTTTACACCAGAACTGAAGATTACGAAACAACTGAATAAATCCCTCAAACGCAAATGGCGGAAAAGTAAAACCAACCTGTGCCCAAGAGACCACACCTCTCCAGCTCTCAGAACTCTCAGAACTCTCCACTGGCTCCCAGTTGGACAAAGGGCCACTTTCAAAACCCTATGCATCACCCACCAAGCACTGCACAAGACCAGCCCTCTATACCTGCAAGACAAGCTAAAACCCTACCACCCACAGCGCACTCTAAGATAAAGCTCTGCCCTCCTTTTAGTGATATCAAACACCAACTCACAGGCCGATTCATGGAATAATTAGCGCGGCGCAAGTGGCCAAAAACGTGCGATTCGCAGTGGAATAGCGAAATTCGCACGAAAAGCAGCGCACATCGATTCATGGAAGGCCGTGCGCGAGAAAACCATCGGATGTGCGCTAAAAAAGTGCGCGGCGCACGTTGGCGCACAGGCCATCTAACGGCGTGCGACAGGTCACAGCGAAAATCGCACAGGCCACAGCGAAAATCGCACATAGCACGGTGCACACAACAAAAGTAGGCGTAACACGGGGCGTAACACTCGGAATGGGGAACAACTTGCCAAAATGTGGGCGTCACGGGGAAGTACAGGGTGCAAGTGCGCGGAACGCCCACACGCTCGCCTACAACACGTATTCATGGAATCGAATAGGGCAAAACAGCACACGGTCAAACCAGCGCACAGGCACAAACACGACCGCCACAAGAAAGCAGGCGGTAGCATCCCTGCGCCTGTAATAAATGTGCGCCAAAAGGTGCGCCAACAAATAGCACCTATATACAGCTATGATGAATGTCCTATATTGTGGCCCTCCAGGACAAATGACGTGCAAAGGGGTACCCACAAACACAGACACCCGCTGACTGAAAAATAACGTGTGCGTGTATTTCGGGGTGCGCGGGAAGTTTCACACGCGATTTGGCTGGGTACGTGGATTCCAGGGGTGCGCGGGAAGTTTCACACGCAATTTCTCTGGATACGTGGATTTCAGGGGTGCACGGGAAGTTCCACATGCGATTTGGCCGGGTACGTGGATTTCAGGGGTGCGCGGGAAGTTTAACACGCGATTTGGCTGGGTACGTGGATTTCAGGGGTGCGTGGGAAGTTTCACACACGATTTGGCAGGGTACATGGATTTCAGGAGTGCGCGGGAAGTTCCACACGCGATTTAGCCGGGTACGTGCGTGGGAATTTCCACACGCGATTTGGCTGGGTACGTGGATTTCAGGGGTGCGCGGGAAGTTTCACACGCGATTTGGCAGGGTACGTGGATTTCAGGGGTGCGCGGGAAGTTCCACACGCGATTTGGCCGGGTACGTGCGCGGGAATTTCCACACGCGATTTGGCTGGGTACGTGGATTTCAGGGGTGCGCGGGAAGTTCCACACGCGATTTGGCCGGGTACGTGCGCGGGAAGTTCCACACGCGATTTGGCTGGGTACGTGGATTTCAGGGGTTTGCGGGAAGTTCCACACGCGATTTGGCTGGGTAGGTGGATTTCAGGGGTGCGCAGGAAGTTCCACATGCGATTTGGCCGGGTACGTGCGCGGGAATTTCCACACGCGATTTGGCCGGGTACGTGCGCGGGAAGTTCCACACGCGATTTGGCTGGGTACGTGGATTTTAGGGGTATGCGGGAAGTTCCACACGCGATTTGGCTGGGTACGTGTATTTCAGGGGTACGCGGGAAATTCTACACGCGATTTGGCTGGGTGCTCCAAGGTATTCCCTGTACACCCTCCACGGCCCCTGCAGGCAGCCGACACCACAGGGGACTACCCTGCACACCTGCTCATGTCACCCAGCACCCCCACCCCCCAGCACTGTGGGGCACCCTCCACCAGGCCCCCACTCATGCCCCCCAGACCCCCACCCCCCAGCACTGTGGGGCACCTGCCAGCAGGCCCCCACTCATGTCCCCCAGCACCCCCACCCCCCAGCACTGAGGGGCACCCTCCACCAGGCCCCCACTCATGTCTCCCACCCACCCCCACGCCCCAGCAGTCATGGGCACCCTCCACCAGGCCCCCACTCATGTCTCCCACCCCCCAACCCCTCCCAGCACTGAGGGACACCCTCCACCAGGCCCCCACTCATGTCTCCCACCCACCCCACCCCAAAGCACTGTGGGGCACCTGCCAGCAGGCCCCCACTCATGTCCCCCTGCACCTCCACCCCCCAGCACTGAGGGGCACTCTCCACCAGGCCCCACTCATGTCTCCCACCCACCCCACCCCCCAGCACTGTGGGGCACCTGCCACCAGGCCCCCACTCATGTCTCCCACCCCCCAGCACTGTGGGGCACCTGCCAGCAGGCCCCCACTCATGTCCCCCAGCACCCCCACCCCCCAGCACTGTGGGGCACCTGCCACCAGGCCCCCACTCATGTCCCCCAGCACCCCCACCCCCCAGCACTGAGGGGCACCCTCCACCAGGCCCCCACTCATGTCCCCCAGCACCCCCACCCCACAGAACTGAGGGACACCCTCCACCAGGCCCCCACTCATGTCTCCCCCCCACTCCCCCCAGCACTGAGGGGCCCCTCTACCAGGCCCCCACTCATGTCTCCCACCCTCCCCACCCCCCAGCACTGTGGGGCACCTGCCAGCAGGCCCCCACTCATGTCTCCCTGTACCCCCACCCCCCAGCACTGAGGGGCACCCTCCACCAGGCTCCCACTCATGTCTCCCACCCCCACCCCCCCAGCACTGAGGGGCACCCTCCACCAGGCCCCCACTCATGTCTCCCACCCACCCCACCCCCCAGCACTGTGGGGCACCTGCCAGCAGGCCCCCACTCATGTCCCCCTGCACCCCCACCCCCTAGCACTGAGGGGCACCCTCCACCAGGCCCCCACTTATGTCTCCCACCCACCACACCCCCCAGCACTGTGGGGCACCTGCCAGCAGGCCCCCACTCATGTCCCCCTGCACCCCCACCCCCCAGCACTGTGGTGCACCCTCCACCAGGCCCCCACTCATGTCCCCCTGCACCCCCACCCCCCAGCACTGAGGGGCACCCTCCACCAGGCCCCCACTCATGTCTGCAGCACCCCCACCCCCCAGCACTGAGGGGCACCCTCCACCAGGCCCCCACTCATGTCCCCCAGCACCCCCACCCCCCAGCACTGAGGGGCACCCTCCACCAGGCCCCCACTCATGTCTCCCACCCCCCAAGCCCCCCAACACTGAGGGTCACCCTCCACCAGGCCCCCACTCATGTCTCCCACCCCCCGCCCCTGTGGGGCACCTGCCAGCAGGCCCCCACTCATGTCCCCCAGCACCCCCACCCCCCAGCACTGTGGGGCACCTGCCACCAGGCCCCCACTCATGTCTCCCAGCACCCCCACCCCCCAGCACTGAGGGGCACCCTCCACCAGGCCCCCACTCATGTCCCACAGCACCCCCACCCCCCAGCACTGAAAGGCACCCTCCACCAGGCCCCAACTCATGTCTCCCACCCCCCATTCTCCCCAGCACCGAGGGGCACCCTCCACCAGGCCCCCACTCATGTCTCCCACCCACCCCACCCCCCAGCACTGTGGGGCACCTGCCAGCAGGCTCCCACTCAAGTCTCCCTGCACCCCCACCCCCCAGCACTGAGGGGCACCCTCCACCAGGCCCCCACTCATGTCTCCCACCCCCCACCCCCTCCCAGCACTGAGGGGCACCCTCCACCAGGCCCCCACTCATGTCTCCCACCCCCCACCCCCCCAGCACTGAGGGGCACCCTCCACCAGGCCCCCACTCATGTCCCCCAGCACTGAGGGGCACCCTCCACCAGGCCCCCACTCATGTCCCCCAGCACCCCCACCCCCCAGCACTGAGGGGCACCCTACACCAGGCCCCCACTCATGTCTTCCACCCCCCACACCCCCCAGCACTGAGGGGCACCCTCCACCAGGCCCCCACTCATGTCTCCCACCCCCCACCCCCCCAGCACTGAGGGGCACCCTCCACCAGGCCCCCACTCATGTCTCCCACCCCACCCCCCAGCACTGAGGGGCACCCTCCACCAGGCCCCCACTCATGTCTCCCACCCACCCCACCCCCCAGCACTGTGGGGTACCTGCCAGCAGGCCCCCACTCATGTCCCCCTGCACCCCCACCCCCCAGCACTGAGGGGCACCCTCCACCAGGCCCCCACTCATGTCCCCCAGCACCCCCACCCCCCAGCACTGAGGGGCACCCTCCACCAGGCCCCCACTCATGTCCCCCAGCACCCCCACCCCCCAGCACTGTGGGGCACCTGCCACCAGGCCCCCACTCATGTCCCCCTGCACCCAGATCCTCACAATCCCCAATCATGTGCGTTATGGTCAGCCTCCACAGCCAAAAGGCCCTACCAAGTAACCCATTCACCCACATGGAAAAGGAAATTACATGTTACACCCCCAATGTTCATAAAGCAAATGAACCCATGTCCGTCACACACAATGGTTGCAATTGAATGGGAAAACACCTAACATGACATGCATGAAACCAATGAGATGATACCACACAGTGAAGTATGAAAACAAAATTGTATTAAAAAAAAATTGAATGCAAATGAAATGAAACAAACTACAATGGCAATAAAAAAAAGATAAGCTGCATGTCCGTCAAAAAAAATTAAAACTACAAATCACAATTCAAAAAAATGTTGTCCAAAGTCACATTAAAAATAAAATCAATCCAAGAGAGAAAAATAAATGTAAAAACCATTGCTCCATGGTGAATAAATAAAAACTAAAAAAATGAAACAATCCAATGAAGAACTATGTACAAAACATCCAAGGGTCCATGAGCCCAACTGAACAAAGGAAACCTACAAAAAACCCTAACTAAAATGCAACTATATACAAAAAGTGGAGCAGTGTCTGTCGACTCCAAATAATAAGAAGAAACAAAGGAAACCTAAAACTAAAGAACTATATACAAAGGCGGCGGGCAAGTCCAGCGGCTCACTCCGTGGTGTTCCGGGCCAGGGCATCATCAAACTCCTCTTCGATGTCCCGGAGGCGGTCCTGTTCCATGGCCCCGAGGGTCCGCAGGGACGATGCCATCTCCTCCTCCAACCCCCTGCGGATTGCCTCGAGGCACTCGGCCCACCTCAGGGCCCTCCACATGGAGTTCTCCGCCCTGACCATCGTGAGCCGCGCCTCTTCCGCCCGCCGCCGCTCCGCACCTATCTGCTGGCCCAACCGCAGCCACACGGAAGACACTTCCCGTCCTGGGTCCTCCTGCCCTCTGGCCGATGCCTGCCCCTCCGATGTTGATGGCCCCGAGCCATGATGCCTCCCACGTTGACTCTGCTGCTGCCTCCGACGCAACCGCCTCTGCCAGCACGACAGCATCCAGGCTGATGGAATCCACCGACGCCGTCGTGCAGGTGCCCTGCCTGATGATGCCGGCACATCCTCCATCTGCTGGGGTACAGTTGCTGTGGTGTCCACCCCTGCTGGACCTCCGACTCCCGACTGTGGCAGGGATGGGATCCCCACCGAGCTGGCTGCATTGGTCAGGGCAGGTCCACAGGGGGCCCTGGTGGCATCTGGGCCGGAAGACGGCAAGGAGAACGACCGGCGTATAGCCTCCACAGAGGAGGAGAGGGCCGCCAGATTGGCCGACACATGCAGGAAACCCCCGAACATGGAAGATCCCAATTGGGCCACGTCGGCACGGTGCTCTTCGTGATGACGTGCGTGCTCCTCCCGGGAAGCACGCACGTCATCACGAATCGCACCCACGCGCATCGCGACCCCAATCAGGACCTTCTCCATACGGCCACGGGTCCCCTCGTCCGCAGGTGGAGGGGAGTCAGGTGACATGGACATCCCCTCTACCTGCGGACGGGCCTGGGACGGGGCATCCCTGCTGGTGCATGGTGGTGCACTCACAGGGTCAGGGACAGCGACATGCACAGGCCCCTCCACGGTGGTCTCTGCTGCCTTCTGCCCCTGCCCCTGGACTGCACCACTTGCACTAGCAGGGATGCCCCCACCAGGCCCCATGTGCGCCTCAGTGGCGGCCTCCTCCTCCTCTGTGGAAACCACCAACCTGGATGGCTCCTCACTGTCTTCCGCCGTAGCAGGCCCCTGTGGGGGCTCACCCACCCCCTCCCCTTCAGCCGTGGGGGCATCCCCGCCGCCTTGTTCCACAGCGCCGTCTCCGCCCTCTTCTTCACTATCCGCTGCGTTCGAGGGAGACATAGAACACAAGCATCAGGGTACTGTACAATGGTCCCCTAGACAGAAAGCAATAGCAGATGAGTACCACTGTCAAAGTACACTTCCATCATGTCCCTCCACAACACATGAGTCAGTCCAGGCAAAACACACACAGTAACAGGCATGGTGCATGCCATGGACATTTCCATACATGTCCAATGGACTCTTGACACATACAATGATATGGAACTCACATGCATCATGGGTCATGCCTATCACATGCACACACTAGACCTCAGTCACATCCATCTGGCCTCATACACCCCAAACACAGCGGATACAAGGATAACTAGGCTGCATCAGTGAATCTGTACATTGTCACAGACATGTGTCATGCATCCATGGCATTCACAAGTCACAGACACGCAGGTCAGGCACACAGACATGGCTACCATATATGTACCTGGCATCAGCACCCATCCCGCACCCCCACCCATGTCCAGGAACAGAGATTGGCATGCTCTCATGTGTACAATCTGCATAGGGCTCCCCATGTCGCATTTAAACACATGCAACAACCATGTGGTTCACACATCACTGGTCGCACATGCATTACCATGATGTCCCTGCACACATACATGCGTACATGGCCTATGTCACACATACAGGAAAGTATCAGACAACCAGCACACCGCAACATGCCCTGTCTCACACAGTAATGCTTGGCCACTTACCGCTCAACTCCAGACGGGTCTCCCACTCAAGGATCTGGGCGTGGAGCGCTGGGCGTACGCGTTCCAGGACCCTCATCTGGATGGAACTCATGCGGCCCCGTCCCCCCTCCACGAGGCGCCGGGCCTTCACAAGGGTCCTGGACCTCAAGTCCTCCCAGCGCTTCTTGATCTTCTGGACGTTGCGGGTTGCCACCCCCTCCGCGTTGATGGCAACCACACAGTCGGCCCAGATCCTCTCCCGTCCTTCCTTGCTGGCGCGGGACGATCCGAAGAGGGCATCATACTGGCCCAGGACATGCTCCACCAGGACACCAACTTCGGTGGCAGTGAAGCTGGTGCCCCTCTGCCCCTCTGGCCTGGGGTTGCCACTGGTGCCAGATGTCGAAGTGCCCGACATGGCAACCCCAGAGGCAGGAGTGGGTGGGCAACTGGGTCCTGGGGCTGGGCTGTGGAGCGATGTTATCCCAGTCGGGAGTCTTCTGTTCCAGCAGGGGTGGACACAGCAACTGGACCCCTGCAGATGGCTGATGTGCAGGCACCAAATGGCAGGGCACGGTGGCAGCAGGCAGGCAGGCAGGCAGCAGCAGATGGCACGTGGGAGGCTGCTCGGGGCACTGCGGGGCAGTAATTCGGCCTTCTGGGCAGGAGCGTGGTCTTCCGTGTGTTTTCGCCTGGCCAGCTTGATACAGAGTGATTTGGCACGTGAAAATCCTGCACGTCAGCGTGAAATTCGAGGAAAGGCCCTTAGCGCGTAAGCGCGTCAGCACGCATACGCGATTCCATTGGACCAAAGGCCCTCAGCACGTAAGCGCGTCTGTGACGTGACCCGCACGGGTGTTTCCCTCATAGCACGTGACGACGGAGCACACGTGGAAAGACTGCACGTCAGAGTGTCATCGCGTGTAATTGGACAAAAGTGCGCGCACACGCGATTGGCCTATGTACGTGTATTTCAGGGGTGCGCGGGCACTTACACACGCGAGTACATCAGTGCACGTGTATTCTGGGGTGCGCGGGAATTTCCACACGCTATTGGCCTGGGTACGTGGATTTCAGGGGTGCGCGGGAAGTTTCACACGCTCGCCTACAACACGCGCAAAAAATGACGTCCTAATCCGGAAACACGTACGCCAGCAGGAAGCAGGCATATGTCGACCCGCGACGCATAAAATTGCGTGCAAAAAACTAACAAGCTCAGACGCCAGGATGAATATACCGTTCCTAGCAGCAGTGGCTGTGGGCCACCAAAGGAGGAGGAGGAGGATAGTCAGGGCCAGAATTTTCACACCCAGAACCAGCCTTTTTGGGATACCTGATGACCAGGTGTATGGGAGGTACAGGTTTCCACCACACATAATACTGGACCTGGTGAGTGAGTGGGAGGATGACCTCACATCACCCACCCTGTGCTCCCAAGCACTCAGCCCCCTGGCGAAGGTCCTCAATGTACTGCACTTCTTAGCCACTGGATCATTTCAGCGGACAAGTGCCATAGTGGGTGGGGTGTCACAGGCCACGCAGTCACGCTGCCTACACCAGGTCTTGAACATCATCACTGCACGGCCATCAGTTCACAGGCACATATACCTGCCCAGAACACCTGCAGAAAGGCAGGCTGCCGCCCTGGATTTTTACGGTGTGGCACGATTCCCCAAAGTGCTAGGTGCCATCGACTGCACCCATGTGGCTCTAAGTCCCCCCAGGGCTTCTGAGCACATCTATAGGAACCGCAAGCACTGGCATTCATCAACGTGCAGGTAGTATGTAATGCCAAGGGAATCATCACCTCAGTATATGCCAACTATCCCGGGTCCACCCACGACAGCTTCATTTACCGAATGTCCACCCTAAGCCGGGACCTAGAAGCTGGGCGGCATGGCGATACATGGCTGCTTTGTGAGTATGAATGCCACTGCACATGCATGCATGTCAGTTACTGAGCAAGGTCTCAACCCCACTAATGATACCCATCACCACCTCCACAGGGGACAGTGCCTACCCTCTCAGCCCCCACATGATGACGCCAATTCGGAACCCCACCACGCCACCCGAGGTAAGATATAACACAGCCCACATTGCAACCCGGGGCATAGTGGAGCGCACATTCGGAGTGCTTAAGTCACGCTTTCGCTCCCTTGACCGTTCTGGCGGGCAGCTGTTATACGCTCCCCCAGTAGTGTGCAGGATCATAGAGGCAGCATCCGTCCTGCACAAGGTTGCAACACGCCGGGGCCTGGCCGTGGACATGGTGGTGCCCCCACATCCCCAAACACATGCACGCCCGCTGCGCATGGGAGGGGAAAGGGCACGGGGGAGGCAGCCTGTACACAGCTAGTGGCTAATTACTTCACATAGAAATCACACCCCTGTGGAGTGCACACTGCCCTGGCACATACCATCTGACAATCAATGATGACTCAACCTGACAATGATCCTGAATGTCTGGAGAATCAACCGTCAAAACCATATCAGCCTGAGATTGTTCACCTGGAAGTGTTACAATGTGTGCACCCCTACCTACACAGACACCACCAATGCAGTTTCGTGAAAAGACACATTCATGCAGCTAAAATGAACACCCACTTGCAAAATGCAACATGAGGACAGTGCCATGTCACCCAACCCATCCCCAGCACCGCCACACGACACACCATGCCATGTCATGCTATGTGAGGGCAAACAAAGTAATCCCCACAACATGACACAAGTGTCACAAAGTACAGTGTCCCTAATTGAAACTCGCGACACCTGAAATTCTCACAGTAATGCAGGACAAACAACACACTTGAGCAGGTATTTAGCAATAACACTTATCAGCTACTGACCCTCAAAACTACCATTAACATGACATTACGAATGTAAGAAATTAGTAGTCTCACCACCTGGAAATGCCTGCACTCCCACCACTTCCAACTGCACAGTGTTGCCGCCATGTAGAGTTGTAGGTGCACTGCTGCCAACATGGACTCCATCTCCAAAGTAGAGGGCCTTGTGTAGACATGAGGAAAGGACCTGCAAATTAGGAGGTAGACATGGATGCTGAGTTACACATCTATGCAACATGCAGTGTACAACACAACAGCAATATGCACTAGGAATGTATACACAGTATTGACTAGACTACCCACACATGTAGTGGGAGTCCAACATCACCGTGTAAGTCAATGTCACTTGGGGACACCCTTTGCAAGCCCATGGAAACGGGAAGCAGGAGGGGTGTGTGTCTCACAAACCCAAGCATCTAACCCAAAATCAGGACAAGCCTGCATGTGCCCAGCCACAATACAGCGGATGCCCACGGGAGCCACACAAGGCAACACACTGTAAAAAAAATATGAAAAAAAAATAAAAAATAATAAAAAATAAAAAATAATCAAAAATGGCCATGAATGGGCCAGGGGGTGTGGGGGAGGCCACCCAGGAGGTCCGAGGTCAGGATGCACACCAGAACCCACTCTGTGGATTCTGGGGAAAAAAAACACCTCCATGGGCTCGTGGCCGACACGGCTACCCTATTGTGAGAGAATCACTGTGGTCGCTCTCCTCAGACTCTGCAGCTGCATCAGGAGGTGGTGGCACTATGGGAGGCAGCCCATGCAAAGCCCTAGTCTGCTCCTCCATGGCAGCAAACATGCGAGTGTGGAAGGTCTGGTTCTGGAGGATAATCGTGCGGAGGTCCCCATGCAACAACTCACGGGATGACCGGACCTCCGCCCGAGTTGCCTGCATCTCAGCTGAGAGCGTACGTGTGAGACGCTCCAGCTGCTCTTCTGTCCTTCTGTGTGTTGAAGCCTCAAGCTCAACAAGGGTCGTCCTGATCTGACTGAGTTCCACCCTCAGGGCTTCCCTGTGGCCCTGGGACTCTATGGAAAGGGCATTCTGCAGAGTCGCCAGTGCCGCCCGCCTGTCCCTGTTGGACGCCAACATGTCCTCCCTGTGTGACTGGCAGATGGAGTCTGTTGCCTGCTGCAGTCGCTCCATCAGCCTTTCTGGGGGGACAATGGAAGTGGCCACCCTATCCATGGCCTGAGCCATCATCTCTGATGATGCTGCCTGTTGGGTAGCCATACCGTATATGGATTGCTCCCATGCGGTATTGCCAGGTGGCGTACGGCCACCACGTCGGCGGGCACCACACCTGTCTGGGGCAAGGCGAACTGCGCCTTGCTGTGCCGGCACTGCCTGAGGCTGCAGGACTGCATTCCCCCTCTGATCTGCTGGCCCAGGAACAGGATCAGATGTTGCGGAGTGTGACCCTGCATCCGTAACCACCAAAGGCGGACCTGCCAACACTGACATCCCCATTGAGGGTACTACCCCTGGTGCAGGTGGGTCGGCCAGAAGAGAATCCCTCCCAGGAACACTCACCTGCGATGCCACATAGGTCTCATCATCCGAATCGACACCTGAATACAGCTCGGGGAGGTGCACCCAGAGACACCCCTTGAGAGCACGACCTGCAGCAGTTGTGGGTTTTCACCCACCACCACACCACGTCCCTCACTGGTGGTCGGTCGGGCATGAGACCCCTCCTGGGTCGGCACCATCTCCACAACCCCAGCTGTATCAAGTGTGTCATCCCCTGCAAAGACATGAAAGAAAAGAAATGGAAACAGGCATTAGCACTATGGCACACAATTAGGGCTGAGAAGCAACAGAACCAGTACTTGATTGACACATGTCCCACATGACTAAAACCCTCCCATGCATGCACCCTCACTGCGTATGAAGGGGAGGCAAATGGCACACATTGATGACACCAAGATGGAAGATCAACACATTTGCTGCATGCTGCCTAGCAGTGGCATCACACATTGGCCTGTGATTGCCAGGTGAAATACACACGCCATCACACAGATGGCATGTACCATTGCTATTGAGTGAAGATGGAGAGGAGGGCAGCACTTATTCATTCAGTCCAGTTCCCTCATGTAATAGCTTTTCTAATTCAAACAGGTCTGATTTTTCACCAAAATGGTCCTATTGCACAGGGACATGTCTAAACAAATGATATCCAGGTAACAAAGTCACTCCACTTTACCATAGCCATGTCAGACATGTGACTAGAGGACTGAGAAATGCCTAGTAAAAGTGGTGGAATGCAAACAATCTGCCTGAATGAACAGAGAAAAATAAGCAACAATGTTGTGGCAAGGTGACACTTCAAGGGCAACTGGCGTGGTGTTGGGCTAGATGTCTACTGTTGGCAGAAGGGATACTGCTATGGCCAAATGCTGCTGCGCAGAATGTATTGGATGAAGCACATGGGTGACCCAAACAACTCAGGCACACACACCCACACCTGGCACACAAACAGAAGCCCTCACACACACACCATGCACATGGATGACACACACATGCATGTGCACTCACCGGACAATGCCTCATAATCTGGCAGATCTCCCACGCCTTGGATCTGTTCCTCCGTGATGTAGGTCCCAGCGACTGACTCATGTGGAGTGAGTTCCATGTCTTCTACTGGAGACCCACCTCCAGTCACTAGAGTTGCGGCATGACTTGAGGCCAGCTTATTCTTTGCCCTGCGCTTTAGGTCATTCCAGCGCTTATGGCAATCATTGGCTGTGCGCCTCACGATTCCAAGGGCACTTACGATGTCCGCAACGGTCTGCCAGTGTGCCTGGCGTTGTGCAAGTGTGGTCTTGGATCCTGCAACAATGACCATTTCATTATCATGTGCGGACACATACTCGACAAGTGCATTCAGTTCGGCATCTGTGAAGCTGGGCTTCCTCGACGGGCCGGACTGTGTAGCCGTGTCTGGGACATCAGCCTGTGCCGGACGAGCACTCTTCCTCTTCCGCTTGGAAGGTGGTGGGGATCCTGAGTGTCCTACGCCACTCTGGACACTAGGGGCAGGAGCCCTGGTGGACTCTGTATCAGGAGTGTGGGATTGCACACTCAGCATGGGAGTTGGTGCAGGCATTGGCTCAAGTGTAATGGTGTCAGGGGGAATGTCAGCAGGATGGACTAGGACCGACACTGTCCTGGCTGGGTGTGTGAGAGCTGGGGTGGATGGAGCCGCAGCTGCCCCTGCAGCCTCTCCACCCTGCCTACTTGGGGCAGCAGATGACCTTGCTGCCCCTGATCCACGTGGCCTGATGACATCAACGTGCACCAGCGCACGTGTCATAGGCCTGCTGACCTGGAAGTCAGCCATGGAGTCAGCCAGGTCTGGTGCCACAATGGGCTGGTCCAACAAGGGCTGAGAATGGATGGTGTCAGCCACATCACCCTCAACCAGGGGGGGGGGGAGGGGGATTATGGGTGCCCTTGACTGGTCCTCCACACATGGTGGGACAGGGTCACCCTGCAAGTAACGACCACGTCCCCTGCCGGATTGCACCACGGCCACCACTTGTGGCTCGTCCACCTTTGCCACCCTTACGGATTCCTCGCCTCCCAACCATGGCACTGATGTTAATGTGCGTATGGGAGTGGCTGTAAACTATTGTCCTGGGCAATTGGGGGTCAAAGGGGTTGGATACCAGATGGTAATCGTACCCTAGTGCTCTAGCAAGGCTGAATGTGACCCCTGGGGAAAGATGACGGGTCACGCAACGCACAGGAAGCCCAAAAAAGGGAGATAACGTGCACGCAACCCCTCCTAGACCACGTGTGCGGAAAAATAAACCTGCACTACGCTGTGGCACCCAGTAACACAAGAATGAACGTATGCATGTCACACGCAGCCTAGAATGACCTCTGAAGGGGTAGGCTACACACGGGGCAAGCACAGATGTTAGATACGTGCGTGACTCACCGTCTGCCAGGAAAAAGAGCGTGAAAAAGAAGCGCGTGTGCGCGTTGGCAACACCCCCGCCAAAAGAAGAATTGTACGCTGTCTGAGGAGACAGGACAACAGTAGAAGGGAACGCTGTTTGAGGGAACAGGCCCAGGAAAACCAGAAAAAGAGAAAAAGCTGTCAGAGGTAACAGGGAGTACGAACTTGAAACGCCGTGAAGTAAATCACGTGTGAAACGACAAGAAGTACAGATTTCACCCACTCGCTCTCCACGAAAAGCACGTACAAGGAAATGGTGTTCTACACGTACCTTTTAAGCAGGCCCACACGTCCAGCGTCACTTCCGCGTGTACGCGCTAGGGCCATTTCCACCAATTACACGCTTTGTCACTTCCTCGTGTACGCGCTAAGGCCATTTCCACCAATTACACGCTTTGACACTCGGACGTGTCTTTCATTTTTTTAACACGCAACATTTCAAACGTGCACCATATTCAACGTGCACGTGACTTCATAGACGCGTATACGCTGGTGGCCTTTGGGCCAATGAATGTACAGACGTGTGCTGGCGCGCTTACGCGCTAAGGGCCTTTCCTCGACTTACACGCAGACGTGCAGGATTTTCACGTGCAAAATCACTCCGTATCAAGCTGGCCACACGTTCACACACGGAAGACCACGCTCCTGCCCAGAAGACCGAATTACTGCCCCCCAGAGCCCTGAGCACGCTCCCACCTGCCATCTGCTGCTGCCTGACTGCCTGCTGCCCACGTGCCCTGCCATTTGCTGCCTGTACATCAGCCAGGGGTGCTGTTGCTTTGACCACCCCTGCTGGAACCGAAGACTCCCGACTGCTTTTCCATCGCTCCACAGCCCAGCCCCAGGAACCAGTTGCCCACCCACTCCTGCCTCTGGGGTTGCCATGTCGGGCACTGCAACATCTGGCACCAGTGGCAACCCCCGGCCAAGGAGGCAGAGGGGCACCAGCTTCACTGCCACCGAAGTTGGTGTCCTGGTGGAGCATGTCCTGGGGCAGTATGATGCCCTCTTCGGAAGGTTGCGCACCGACAAGGAAGGACGGACTTGGATCTGGATGGACATCGTGACTGCCATCAACGCGGAGGAGGTGGCAGTCCACGACTACGAACGTGTCAGGAAGCGCTGGGAGGACTTCAGGTCCAGGACCCTCAACAAGGCCCGACGCCTCCTGAAGGCAGCGGATGCTAAGGGGCGCGGGGCCACTTGTCGGAAGATCAGATGAGGGTCCTGGAACGCATAGCCCCAGCGCTCCACGTCCAGGTCTTTGAGAGGCAGACCTGTCTGGAGTCGAGCGGTAAGTGTACATGCATACTGATTGTAAGCTGTGCGTGTGGTGGTGTGCCAGGAGTGTGCAGGTTGAACATGTATTTTTATGTGGGCAAGTAGGAGGGGGTGTACAGGGCCGTGAGGGTGACACATGCGAGGGGTCTCATGTGTGACACATGGATGGTGCTTGTGTGTGTGGGCTTGCATGGCACAGGATGTGGAGGAATGATTGTCAGGTGTGACATGGATGCTGATCTGAACACAGCGACAGTTGGCGGAGGTGTACACATGCATGCAAGTTTGGTGGTGTGTGTGCATGTGTAGTGCACTCCCTGTGTTGTATGTGATGTGTGGATGACCTTTGGCTGCTCATGCTGTTGTATGTGAATGGATGGTGCTGGCTGTTGCAATATGGCTGTGGTATGGCTCATGTGTGCAAGTTGAAATGACATGTGTGTTGGGGATTGTGATGCCATGTCTGAGGTTTACCAATGCCACTCATGTATAACTGTCATGTGTGTATGAGTCCATTGTACAGTGCCCTGATGCCTGTGTTTTCTTTCTCCCTGTCTGCAGCGTCAACTGATGAAGAGGGCGGAGAAAGTGCTGTGGAGCACAGCGGCAGGGGTCGCACCACCAGCTGGAGACGCAAGGCCCGGCCCCCCTCCCAGGTTCTGATCTCGTCGGGGAGTGAGGAGTCCGCTGCTGTGTCCCAGGCCGCAGCTACCGAGGGGAGGTCCAAGAGGCAGAGGTTGGAGTTGGACTCCTCGGCAGCAGAAGGGGCAGCTGGGACCCCACAGGGCCCAACAGAGGAAGATGGCACGGAGTCATCCAGGTTGGGGGGTTTGGTGGAGGAGGAGGCCGTGCAAGCGACAGAGGCAGGGTCTGGAGGTGGGGATTCCACTGGTGCTAGTGGTGCAGTGCAGGATCAGGGACAGAAGGCAGCACAGGCCGCCGCGGAGGTGCCTGTGTGCAATCCTGTCTCTGCTCCTGTCACTGCATCATCTTGCACCAGCGGGGATGCCTACCTCCAGACCCGTTCTCAGGGAGGGGATTGGCTTACAACACCTGGCCTTCCTCTCGCTGTGGATGTGGTTATCCTGCACCAGGTTGAGCCTGTCCAGGGTGGGGTGGCGTTGCGTCAACGGGCCATGCGAGCTGACCTGCAGTCTTTTCAAGATGAGTCTGCACGTCTTCTCGCATGGCTCGTTGACCGCGTTGACCCACTGGGACAGCTCACCAGGGCTGGATTCCTCCGTTTCCTGGACCTTGTTCCGACCCCCTCCTCCACAGAACCCCCTATGCCCCAGTCGTCCTCCATGCCATCTTCCCACCCATGTATCACCTGGGTGCCCTGTGGAGCTGCCTCTGACCGTGCGGCCAGGCTGGTGGACAACAGATCCCTGCCACAGTCGGGAGTCGGACGTCCAGCAGGGGTGGCCACATCAACGACTGCACCCCAGCTGGAGGAGGATGTGCAGGCACCATCGGACAGGGCACATGGACAGCAGCAGCTGCAGCAGCAGGAGGCTGTAGGTGGGAGCCACGATAGCTCGGGGCCTTCAACATCAGATGGGCAGGCATCGGCCGGAGGGCAGGAGGACCCTGGACGGGAAGTGTCTTTCCGTGTGGCAGCGGTTGGGCCACGCCATAGATGCGGAGCGGCAGCGGGCGAAGAGGCGCGGCTCACGATGGTCAGGGCGGAAAACTCCATGCGGAGGGCCCTGAGGCGGGCCGAGTGCCTCGAGGCAATCCGCAGGGAGTTGGAGGTGAACATGTCGGCGTCCCTGCGGACCCTCGGGGCCATGGAACAGGACCGCCTCCGGGACATAGACGAGGAGTTCGATGATGCCCTGGCCCGGAACACCACTGAGTGAGCCGCTGGACTGGCCCGCCGCCATTGTATATAGTTATTTAGTGATAGGTTTCCTTTATTGTTTATTTTTATTTGGAGTTGACAGACATTGCTCCACCTTTTGTATATAGTTCCATTTTTAGGTTTTTTTGTAGGTTTCATTTCTTCTGTTGGGATGATGGACCCTGAATACTTTGTACATAGTTGGACTTTGCATTTGGATTGTATTTTTACTATGAATGTTTTTTTCCATGGAGCAATGGTTTTTTGGATTATCATTTATTGATTTTAATTTGAAAAGGGACAGCCAGCTTAATTTTCTTTTTTTTTACTTGTGTTTTTTGTTTAATTCTGATTGCCATTACTGTTGTTTTTAATACATTATTTTGATTTTTTCATTCTTCAATGTGTGGTTTCATCTCATTGTTTTCATGCATGTCATGATATGGGTTTTCAGGTTCACTTGCAACCATTGTGTGTGTGTGAGACACATGTGTTCATTTACATTGTTTCCATTGGAGTAGTATCATGGGCGCATGTAATACTTGGTTGTGTCTTTGGGCTGTGGTGGCTGGCCATGAGGCCCATGCTTGAGGATTGTCAGGGCCTGTGGGCAGGGGGACATGTGTGGGGGCCTGGTGGAGGGTGCCCATGACTGCTGGGGGGTGGGAGTGCAGGGGAACATGAGTGGGGGCCTGGTGGAGGGTGTCCCTGCACTGCTGGGGGTTGGGGGTGGTGGGAGAAATGTGTGGGGTCCTGCTGGCAGGTGCCCCTGACTGCTGGGGGGTGGGGGTGCAGGGGAACATGAGTGGGGGCCTGGTGGAGGGTGCCCATGACTGCTGGGCGGTGGGGGTGCAGGGGGACATGTGTGGGGGCCTGGTGGAGGGTTTTGTTTGTTTGTTTGTTTGTTTGTTTATTTATTATAGCGCAAAACCAAACCCGCAGGTAGCCGGGCGCAAACATTACAAGAATACTTGAGAACTTGGTTACAGTGACAAACACAGAAGTAAGCGGTAGGAGCAGATTCAGAAACATTATAGATTGCATGTGTTGGACAGTTAATGCCAGATATTGGAAACAGAAAGAGAGTGGAAGGTGGTACAGTTCAGTGAGGTGTGCAGTAAGAGAGAACTAGTGTCGGAAGCAAGAAGGAGCTGAGTGGTGGTCAGCCGCAGTTTGTAGCTGGGTACTGGCAGTGGGGGTAGGGGTACCTAGGGACAAGTTAGCAGGGCATAGTCAAGAGGGTGTCTCTCAGGCGAATGGAAATGTTGCGGAGGGGGATCACCTTAGATGTCGTTAGATCGTAGCCATAAGAGTGCCTTGCGTCTGAGACTTGGGTAAGGTTGGTCCTTTCTGAGTTCTAGGGGGAGTTTGTTCCAAGTTTGGGCCGCTGTGACTGGAAAGCTGGCGCCGCCAGCTGTGCTTTTTTTATATCTGGGCACCAGCAGGGTGAAGGCGTTAGATATTCTTGTGGGGCGATTAGAGGTTCTTTTGTTGATTCTGTTAACTAGGTAGGGGGGAGCTATATTGTTGAGGCATTTGGATGTGAGTGAGATAGTTTTGAGGGTGATCCTGTCATTAATTTTGAGCCAGTGGATGTTCCTTCTGGCGGTGGAGACATGGGCTCTGTTGGGTAAGTTTAATGCTACTCTAAGAGCGTTATTTTGGAGAGTTTGGAGTTTGTTGAGGATATACTTGTTAGATCCAGCATATAGGGCATTGCAATAGTCCAATCTAGATATGATAAGTGCATTAGCTAGGGTAATACAGCTGGCCTCCGTTAGGAATGGTCTACATGCTCGGATCAGTTTACAAGTATAGGCAGTGGAGGAGGCTAGGGAATTAGTTTGTTGCTTGAAGGTGAGTGCTGAGTCCAGATAGACCCCAAGGGTTTTGACTACGGGCATCACTTTGATGACATTGTTGTCAATGTTAAATGAGGCGTAGTTGGGGTCTAGTTTTTTAATTGCTGTCTCTGTGCCGAGGATCAGAATCTCTGTTTTGTCGTCATTCAGACAGAGGCCGTGGGATGCCATCCATGCCTGAATGAGGAGGTATATCTTATTTACCAAAGCTGAGTCTTCCAAGAAGTTGCCCGAAAGGGGGATGAGGATCTGAGTGTCATCTGCATAGTTAGTGTAGATGACACCCAGTCTATCCAACTTGTCAAACAAGGGTTTGGTAAAGATGTTATACATAGTAGGAGACACACATGATCCCTGGGGGACACCGCAGGAGACTTGTATGGGATCAGCAGCTGCAAGGGGGGAGAAGACTCTCATAGTCCGGTTAGCAAGGAAGGATTGAACCCAGGTTATGGCATCGCTTGAGAAATGGGCAGCAGAGCCGAGGTGATTGCATAAAACTGCATGATCTACCAGGTCGAAGGCTGCCGATAGGTCAAGGAGGAGTAGCATAGCTGATTTTCCATTATCCTTCAACTCGTCAATTTGAGTCTTGAGGTCAATCAGGGCTGTTTCAGTGCCGTGGAGGGGTCGGAAGCCAGATTGTCGTGAGCCAAGTAAGTTATTGGATTCAAGGTAGTCCTGGATTTGCAGGTAGGCTGCCCTGTCGATGATTTTAAGTAGAAATGGGACGGTGGTGATGGGTCTATAGTTTGTCGGGATGGAAGGATCGAGAGTTGGTTTTTTTAGCAGGGGTAGGACCCAGGACTGTTTAAGGTTATTGGGCACTAGGTTAGTCTTGAAGGAGGCGTTGATCAGTTTTGAGATGAAGGGAGCTAGGTCTCTCGCTGCATCTTTTATAATTTGAGGAGGGCAGCTATCGCCTTTACAATTGGATGGTTTTAGGGAGAGTATGATTTTTTCTGTCTCTAGTATGGTTATTTGTTTGAAGCTGAAGGGGTGTGGAGTGTTAGCGGCCTGGTTAGGGGCGGGCTGTGCCTTGGGGGTGGGCTCAGGTGGCACTAGCAAGGCGGCTTTTTTAATTGCAATTTTAGTTTGGAGAGAGCTGATTTTTCCTGCTAGGGCGTTTTGTATGTTAGTGCACCAGAGTTTATTTTTGGGGATATTGTCTGTTTGTGGTATGGGCGATTCCATTTCCCGCAGGATGGAGAATAATTCCTTAGTATTTGATTTGGCTTTGGTTATCCTGTCGTTGTAAGTGGTTTTTTTTGTACTAATGATTTCCTTTTTATATTGTTTGGCAAGGGTGGCTAATTTGATTTTGTTCTCCTCAGAGGGCGAATGTCGCCATATAGATTGCAGTTTTCTTTTTTGAGTTCTGAGGTCTTTCAGTTGGGGTGTGAACCAGTTATTCAGGTGGGAGAGTTGTTTGCCTTTACGGATTTTGGTGGGGGCAATCAGATCTAATGCCATGGTCATGGTATTATTATAGGTTTCCACAAGTAAGGTCGGGTCTGTAATGTTGTCTATGTTATTGAGGGTGGGGAGGAGATGTGGAAGGAGTTGTTCTGCTGAAATTTCTTTTTTACTTCTAGTGGGGTGTGGCGGGGCCATTACTATAGGTTTAGGGTGGTTAAGGTCAAGTGCAGCAGAGAATGAAATTAGATGGTGGTCTGTCCATATTTGCGGGGTTATATTAGTGATGCTAGTGTTGCAGTTCAGGTCCGCAACCCAGTCAAGAGTTCTGCCTTTGGAGTGGGTGGGGGTGGTGACTTTTTGCGTTAGTCCGTAGTCATGCAGTAGTGCAGCGACAGATGTGGCATGTTTGTCGTTGCAGTCGTTAAAACCAAGGTTGAAATCTCCTAATAGTAGGATTTGCGTATGGTCTTTTGTATTATTCGTTAGGATGCTGGTTAGTTCGTCCTCGAAGGTGCCTAATGGTCCAGGTGGTCTGTAGATCACATGGATGGTAAGAGTGCGGTTGCATGAAAGTTGGAGTTTGGCAGTGAGGAGTTCACAAGACTGGAGTGGCGTGGTAGTGGCTAGATGGATAGGCAGGTTGGCTTTGTGGATAATGGCAAGGCCACCTCCTTTAGTGTTGGGTCTGTCAGCTCTTAGCAGTTGGTAGCCGTCTGGTATTGCTAGCATAATGGCGGGGCCAGCAGCCTCATGGAGCCAGGTTTCAGTAATGCATAGAACATCTAGGTTCTCGTTTGTTAGAGTGTCTGAGATCTCGGTAGCGTGGGCAACCATTGATCTGGCATTAATGAGGGCGGCAGTTAGTGGCAGGGCGCTAGTTGGTAAGGTGGTAGCGGGTTGTATTTTTTTGGTTGAGGTTGTGGCTTGTGAAAGTGGCTGCTTGGTGGGTAAGGCGCCTGGTGTCAGTGGAGCGGGCTTGGGGTGTTGAGATCGTTTGTTGGTTAGGATGGTTTGGTTGGTATAGCCCCTAAAAGTGTGATAGGATGAAGGTTCATGTAGCTGGGATAGTCTAGCCCTTAGTCTCATGTTTCTGTCTTTGGGTGGGCACGTGGCAGAGGGTGCAGGAGTCATGATAGTAAGGAGGCTCAGTACTAATGTGGTAGTGGCAGGCTTTGAGGACGCTAGAAGCATGATTTTAAACTGCGGTATGCTACTGGCACAGTCAGGTTAGGTGGGGTGGTCCAGGAGGGCAGGAACGGTTAGATTCTGGGAAAGCTAGGGAGCAACCTAGGGTACCAGGGAATGTCAATGTGGCTGGCGAGCAGCGGGAGGCAAGAGCTCAGATGAGCGACCAGGAGGTGCAACACATTACAGTGAGGTCTAGGAGCGACCTTAGGGCACAACACAGTCAGTGGTTATTAGGACCCTGAGAGCATATGCAGATAGGGCATACCTCGATTCGAAGTTCAAAAATATGGTTAGAATACAGGCGAATGCTAATATCACAGATGGGGAGTTAGAGGGACCAGGATAGAACAGCGTAGTCTGCAACTAGGTCAGCTATGCAACAACACACTAAGCAAATTACCTAGGGTCAAAGCACAGTTAGGTATCTGCGTGTTAGCGCACTGAGAGCAGCGGGTCATTGGAAGTGCAGAGTTAACGTTGGACCGTAGTTAGTGGAGGCTGAACCAATGGAAGAAGCATACAGTTACTAGGTATGCATGCAGGTTAAATTACCAGTATATGCGGAACAGTGGATAATAACACAGTTAGCGGGAATATGGTATGCGTTGAGAGCTGTTACAGGTGAAGCACATGGCGCGGCTGGGGTGTAAGTCTGGTGAGCGGGTGCACCTTAGAGGTGTCCCTGCACTGCTGGGGGTGGGGGTGCAGGGGGACATGTGTGGGGGCCTGGTGGAGGGTGCCCATGACTGCTGGGGGGTGGGGGTGCAGGGGGAGATGTGTGGGGGCCTGGTGGAGGGTGCCCCATGACTGCTGGGGGGTGGGGGTGCAAGGGGACATGAGTGGGGGCCTGGTGGAGGGTGCCCCTCAGTGCTGGGGGGGTGGGAGACATGAGTGGGGGCCTGGTGGAGGGTGCCCATGACTGCTGGGGGGTGGGGGTGCTGGGGGACATGAGTGGGGGCCTGGTGGAGGGTGCCCCTCAGTGCTGGGGGACATGAGTGGGGGCCTGGTGGAGGGTGCCCCTCAGTGCTGGGGGGTGGGGGTGCTGGGGGACATGAGTGGGGGCCTGCCGGCAGGTACCCCACAGTGCTGGGGGGTGGGGGTGCAGGGGGACATGAGTGGGGGCCTGGTGGAGGGTGCCCATGACTGCTGGGGGGTGGGGGGGATGGGAGACATGAGTGGGTGCCTGATGGAGGGTGTCCCTGCACTGCTGGGGGGTGGGGGTGCTGGGGGACATGAGTGGGGGCCTGCTGGCAGGTACCCCACAGTGCTGGGGGGTGGGGGTGCAGGGAGACATGAGTGGGGGCCTGCTGGCAGGTGCCCCACAGTGCTGGGGGATGGGGTGGGTGGGAGACATGAGTGGGGGCCTGCTGGCAGGTGCCCCACAGTGCTGGGGGTGGGGTGGGTGATAGACATGAGTGGGGGCCTGGTGGAGGGTGCCCCATGACTGCTGGGGGGTGGGGGTACAAGGGGACATGAGTGGGGCCTGGTGGAGGGTGGCCCACAGTGCTGGGGGCTGGGGGTGCAAGGGGACATGAGTGGGGGCCTGGTGGAGGGTGGCCCACAGTGCTGGGGGTGCTGGGGGTGCTGGGGGACATGAGCAGGTGTGCAGGGTAGTCCCCTGTTTTGTGGGCTGCCTGCAGGGGCCGTGGAGGGTGTACAGGGAACACCTGTGAGGACCCACCCAGCCTAATCGCGTGTGTAACTTCCCGCGCACCCCTGTAATACACGTACCCAGCCAAATCGCGTGTGATAATTCTCGCGCACCCCTGTAATACACGTACCCAGCCAAATCGCGTGTGATAATTCCCACGCACCCCTGTAATACACGTACCCAGCCAAATCACGTGTGATAATTCCCGCGTACCCCTGTAATACACGTACCCTGGCTAATCGCGTGTAAAACTTCCCGCATACCCCTGTAATACATGTACCCTGGCTAATCGCGTGTAAAACTTCCCGCGTACCCCTGATATAAATGTTACCCGCTTTGCGTTCCTTGTTTGGCAGCCCTGTAAACTGGTCCAGGGTTAGCGCAGTCCTTTGCGATGATTTAGTGATTTTGATGGCTTTTCCTTGCGCGAGTGCGTTCTTGGGGGCGTTACTGGCGCTGCTGCAGGGTCGCTGCGATACTCTGCGCCACAGCTAGTTTGGGAGCCTAAATCCATGAATACGCTGTGCGCGGAAATCGATTTTAGCGCACGCACCTGGCGCAGACAATCGCACGCGGACACTCTGCGCCAGCCGCTTGCGACACT
Organism: Ambystoma mexicanum; assembly: GCF_040938575.1. Taxonomy (NCBI): domain Eukaryota; kingdom Metazoa; phylum Chordata; class Amphibia; order Caudata; family Ambystomatidae; genus Ambystoma; species Ambystoma mexicanum. The sequence goes on along the minus strand of NC_090921.1, from coordinate 958,364,702 downwards.
TTTCTGCGAAATTCTATGAATTACCCTGTCAGTGTTTTCGCCATGGTCCATTGACATGTTGCCCCTAAGAACTTTTTTGAAAATTACGGTATGTTGGTATTCAATCCCTTGTAACTTTTTTGTTAACAAGTGATATCCTGGCCAAATGTGCACCCTTTCCATCCCACATGTAGGTGGCCGAAACACCACCAAGGATTTGTGGTTTTCTGTAGTGGGATGTGAGAAAATAACAAAAAAGCGACATATTTCTGTGTGTTTTTCAGAAAATGCCAATAAAATAATGTACAAAACAGCCTGTGTTTTTTTTATTGTAAGAGCTATGAACAAAAGGTTTGCATTTCTGAATTCACCATCCACCAAGCTTTAAAGAACAAGTGGGGTGGAAACAGTGTACCTTCAGTTTTGTGAGATTTATTAATAGGACATGCTTTCGTGGAATGGATGATGAGGGTAGGAAAGCTGAATGGGAACACAGTAGGCATACATTTCTGAAAAGTAGATGCAATTCCAAGTTCAGGAAGGGGTCATTTGCACAGATCAGGCAAGAGCTATTTACCCATAATTCCCATAATTTACCAAAACATTTAAAAAATGACAAAAAAAGTGTGTACTGGCCATGTTTGCACTTATGTAATGCCTTCCATGAATACTCTGAAAGGCAATTCCTAAAGTGACCTACTTAACATTTGAAAATAACGAAAAACCATGTGGTGAAGAATGCCAAGCACACATTTTTTTGAAAGAACACAGGCTGACCCTTTGAAGGTTAGATGACATGTGTCGGTCACAAAAACATGCAGTGCCAAAAACAGTGACTGAATGTAGGTCTCATTTTGGAAATGAAAGGGTTGTGTAGCAAAACACAGTAGCAAATGTATTAAACAGTTCTCACAATCAAGAGAAAACAATGAATATCCTACCTTCCCACATTCCCACAGGTGTTCCGATAAGAATAATAGCTCACATGTTTGGGTACACTGCCCCTGGCCTAAAAGGAAATGGCTAAAACACAGTTAGGGCAAACGCTCTGGGAAGAGTGTATTGGGCCTTTGGAGCAGCCCATAAATGTAGGGAACGGGACCTCAATACCACAAAACAAAACAAGGAACCACATACATTTTCAAAAAGAAGACCCATGTGGAAATTCAAATACACACAGTGTTTATTGATGGCACAAGAATTTCGTACCCAGAATGCCCAGCAAATTCGAAAACGTAGAAAAAATACACTATTTTGATATATTTGCAACTGGGGAAGCACTGAAAAGCTCAGTAAACAGTGAATGACAAACCTTCACATGCTGCCACAGATGAGTCAATGAAAATAGTACATCACATGTGTGGGTCCACTGGCCTGGGCCGAAAGAATATGGCTAACTCATCAGCATGGCCTTGCGGGCAAGCTCATGCATTGTGCCACAACCACCATGGTAAGGTGGTAACCCCATGCAGTTTTGAAAAGGAAAAACCAAAGAGAATCCAAATACATCTTGCTTTTGCTGAATGCAGAAGATATTTCAAACCAGAATGCATGGCAAATAGGAAAAGTTGGCAAAATACAATATTTTGATTGTAAGGGATTTCAATCAGGCACACACCCAAGTCTCGCCTCGTATGTAGTGCGCAAATGAAACCCTTATTTTAAAATTATTCTGAATGATTTACCACTCATATCACACCCGTCACAAAATACCACCCAGGTCACACTGAACCAGGAGTCTGTCATGACCCTTGCCCCTGGCCCTCACTGGCAAGTCAGCCTTCCAGTTAGGGCCAGGTCTAAGGCCTTAAAACCTCATCCAAGACTCTCTTGGAGTCAGTCCTGGTGCCTCTGGCGCCAGGCTCATAACCATCATGAGGACCAACATTAGAATGGGACTATTTACTTGGGACTGTTTAACTTGGGGGGGTTCAGCTAACATGGAGGCACACACATAGCTCAGTTACAAGGTCTAGTCTTTTGGGTGTGGCAGGCCGGGAACTACTTTACCTGGACTACTTTGGGTGTGGCAGGCCTGGGACTACTTTACCTGGACTACTTTGGGTGTGGCAGGCCTGGGACTATTTTACCTGGACTACTTTACCTGAGACTATTTAAACCGCACCCAAAAAGCAGAACATGCTTTGCGTTATTCTGCTGTGGGCAGCGTAATGCTCACCGTGTCCAGTTCTTTGATGCCAGCTTACCTGAAACCAAGGACCTGCAGAGAGAGAAAGAACACTACGAAACTTACCTGGAACAGTATCCTGTCTTCAATCCATCGCTGATTTCAGTTCCACTCACCTGAAGGTAGGTACAAACTCCATCATCCAGCACTGCATGCATCCTGGAATACCATAACCTGGAAAGAGGAGAAAGAAAGACAGCATTAGTAAGCATTTACTCATGTTTCCTCCCGAATGAAGAAAGCCACACAATTCTTACCTGGGTAGTCATCTCCTGGTCAGTGTAATTGCTGGAACATTACGGCGCTCAGCGAGGAACATCGCAACCAGCAAGGAGAGAAAAGACACAGGTTAGCAATATAAAAGGCGAAACAGCACCGCGCATCACGCATTACTCACTGGACAGCATCGCGCACACCGCGCTTTCGCCTACCGGCCCATGCTCATCTTCAAACTGCATAACAACACCAAAATACCTTTCCATACCTAAAAGGAAAGAAGCAAGACATTATTTTTCGAACTAAGAGGAACATAAGAACTGCATATAAAGACTGTAAAGCAGCAAACCTATGGACTGGCAGCAGGCCTGGATTCCCACAGGGGGGCTTGCACCAGTGAAGTAACTTGGTCGCTGTTCGCTCTCCACATCTGCGTGCCCCTGCCACGAGGAGCAGGATGTAGTATCCACCTTTTACAATATTAAGGTGAGGAGAAGGCCAAAAGGGAAGGAGTTGAGGCCAAGGGAGGTGGGAAAACATAAAGACAATCTGGTATTGAATCCAGCTCTCCTATATTGCAGACCCATCTTTAACCAGAGGTCTTGCCAAGGGACAGGGAGATGGTTTGAGAGTGCAAATCATCCAACCAGGATGGGTGGCGTCCCCGTGGATAACAGATGAGCGTAACAGAATGCAAAGCCTCAATAATATTATCCACCTGGGCGTCATGGAGACTTCAGAGACTGACCAGTTAGTTCAGTTGTTGGGACAATTACGTGCTGAAGTACATTCAGCCAGGCAAGAAACCAACGCTCTTAGGAGGGATTTGATTGTTACCAAGGATCGTACCGACGAAATAAGTAGACAATTGCTCCAATCACAGGCAGGACAGACCCCATTGCCTGGTAACATTCCGCCAGCACCTGTACCAACTTCTTCCACCAGTCCAGTACAGATAACCCTTCTTGGGACAGTTCCTTTAGTTCCAACTGAACGATTGACAGGGGACCCCCAAGAGGTATGCAACGTTCATGAACCAGTGTCATCTTCATTTCCTTTGCAGACCTGGGGCTTTTCCTAACGACCAAGCGTGGGTTGCTTTTGTCTTGTCATATCTGAGTGGCAGTGCTGCGGATTGGTTGGTACCATAGGTAAGTCAGGATAACCCGTTGTTACATGACTTTGGGGGTTTCCAGATGGAAATGGAAAAACTCTTTGCTCGTCATACCCAAGGCCAAGCATTAGACAACAAACTTTTGTCACTCCGTCAAGGAGGTCAAGACTTGCTTACATATATAGCAACATTTAACAGACTACTCGTTGAGCTGGGTGGCCTGAGGAAAAAAGGACAAGACTATTTCATCGGGGTCTAGGAGGGGAACTAAAGGATGTCCTTGCTCAAGTGGTTAACCCACCTAAAGACTGTGGAGAATTCATCAACCTTGTGGTGCAATTAGATCACAGATTACAAGACCGAAAAGCGGACCGGATAAGGTTAGACACTCGAGCTGTGTATGTCCAGTCAAAGGATAATGTTCCACATACATTGGAAAACATGGTAGAACCCATGCAAATCGGAGGTGTACAGCCCCCTTTAACTAAAACTGAAAGAGACAAGAGAAGGCAAGAGCAATTATGCTTTTATTGTGGAAAATCAGGCCACTTCCTCAAATAATGTCCAGTGAAACCACCAAGGAGAACTGTTGGAGCCACAGAGAAGGAAGATAAAAACAAGGAGTCGTAAAACTACCAAGCCCGGCAAGCGTAGAGGTCCGCTTGTTGAGCGAGAAGGATGAGCCACAGACCTCACACTTTGCATTACCAGTAATTTTGATCAATCACCAACAACCGTCTCGGATGCATGGTGTCGAAGCATACATAGAAATTAAGTTAGGAATTATGTAGACCAAGATCTGGCAGCAGAAATGGGGCTTCCCTTATGCTCTAAGTCGACTACTGAAAAAGTTACTACTGTTGATGGGACAGAAATAGCTTCCGGACCAGTAACCCAATGTACAGCAGCACTAACCCTATTGTGCCAGGATGGACACCGAGAATCTATTGCATTCGATCTCCTCAAAGCTCCTCAGTTTCTACCAATCTTAGGGATGCCATGGTTGGTAGCTCACAACCCTCTAATAGATTGGCGTGCCAAGAAGTTGGCCTTTTCCGATGAGTGTGCTCACACCTGTTATTACCAAGAAAAGGGGAAAACAGACTTATGTACATCTGCTACACCCAGTACGGTGGCGATTGTACTAGGTGTGACTAGTACTCTACCAAATGAATACCAAGATTTCAAGACGTGTTCCAGAAAGAACAAGCCAATACTCTACCACCGCACAGGCCCTAGGAATGTCAAATCGACCTCATACCCGGTGCGCAAATTCCTTGTGGTAGAATCTAGGCACTTACTGAACCAGAAAACCTCCATTTGAAATCTTATCTTGATCAGTACCTGGCAAATGGAATTATCCGCCCATCTAAATCACCAGCAGCCAGTCCCTTATTCTTCGTACCAAAGAAGGAAGGAGATTTGAGGACTTGCACCGATTATCGTGCATTAAACAAGATCACAGTAAAAAACTGTTATCCACTGCCCCTTATTCCCGAATTATTGGATCAAGTAAAAGACGCCCAAATCTATACCAAACTGGACCTTAGGGGGGCGTACCATCTTGATCGAGTGAAGAAAGGAGGCGAATGGAAAACCGCCTTTCCTACCAAATATAGCTTGTATGAATACCAGGTAATGCCTTTTGGACTTTGCAACGCTCCTACTGCATTCCAGTACTTTATGAATGATGTTTTGCAGGAGTTAATCGACGTTTGCGCCCTGGTTTACATTGATGACATCTTAGTGTATTCTGCTACAAAAGAAGACCATGTCAGGCATGTCCGCTCCGTCCTTACTAAACTCTGCCAACATAAACTGTAAGCTAAACTCAAAAAATGCTCGTTTCATGTCACAGAAGTGGAGTTCCTTGGTTTTATCCTCACACCAAAAGGTATCAGAATGGATGGGCACAGGGTAGATGCCATTCTTAACTGGCCGTCGGCAATTTAATTTAAAGGAATCCAGAGTATGTTGGGCTTTGCAAACTTTTACCGCTGATTCATCCCAGATTTTTCCCAAATAGTGCATCCAATTACATCACTATTGAGAAAAAACAATAAAAAGTTCCATTGGACCAAAGAAGCAGAGAAGGCATTTCAAGAACTTAAGAAGAAATTCACTTCTGCTCCAGTTCTACGGCATCCTCGCCCAGACCTCCCTTATATAGTTGAAACAGATGCCTCTAGCATGGCTATGGGAACTGTTCTCTCACAAAGGGGCCCAGGAACTGGCCAGTTACACCCTGTGGCCTTCTGGTCATGAAAATTCTCACCTCCCGAACTCAACTATGCTATCACAGACAAAGAACTCTTGACTATAAAATCAGGTTTCAAGGCATGGCGACACTATCTCCTTGGTGCTAGACATACTGTCACGGTCATAACTGATCATCGAAACCTGCAATACCTAAAAACAGCAAAGGCTCAATCATCCCGTCAACTGCGGTGGGCTCTTTTCTTCGCTGAATATGACTATGTGATCACCTACCGGCCAGGAGTCCGAAACGGAAAGGCTGACGCCTTGTCCCGCATGGGTGTTGATGAAAAGGTATACATAACTCCAGATCCAGTAGCCATCATTCCAGAATACAAACTCCTGGGTCTTACGACAACATTGACACAGGATGTACTCCAAAATAAGATCCAACTCTTAATGGATCCCACTTCCTCACAAGAGTGGTGTACTCAAGGAGAACATTACACCATTAAAGACCAGTTACCATATTTTAGGAACCATCTATACTTGCCAAGTAAAGATTTACAAGAGCAGGTTATTTCGGGTTATCACGACTCCCTGATTGAAGGTCATCCTGGAATTGCCAAAACTCTAGCTAAAGTAAAACGAAACTATTGGTGGTCCACATGGCGTAAAGACATCATACAATTTATCCAATCTTGCGGTGTGTGTGCACAAACCAAGTCCCAAAAGCAGAAACCAGCTGGTCTTCTCCAACCATTGGAAATTCCTCCCGCACCATGACACACACTGTCCCTTGATTTCATTACAGATCTACCTCCCAGTCCAGGATTCAACACCATCATAGTAGTTGTAGACTTGTTCTCTAAAATGGCACTCTTTATTCCTTTTAAGGATCTTCCAAATGCATCCAATTTAGCAAAAGTATTCCTGGAGGAAATCGTACGGCTAGATGGCTTTCCATCGGTCTTGATCTCAGATCGAGGTAGTCAGTTCGTATCCAACTTCTGGAGGAAATGCTGTTCAGTGGCCCAAATTGACATTCGACTATCCACAAGTTTTACAAAGGTAGCGGGCGCCCCTCTCTCGCAAGAACAGACATGATAACCTGTTCACTGGTTATTAACCACTTGAGAGTTCGCAGCCACTGCTTTTACTCACTGTGCCTTTCACAGATGGGAAATATCCATTTGCATATCAGTCTTTGTCCTGCCCAGGGGCAGTCCAGCACCGAAATACAATGGCAATTCCAATCTGAACGAGAGTACCACCAGCAACCCCATACACGTGTTTCACCCTTGTTGGGGATCATCAGTGAGGTGAAGCTGATGCCTCTCTAAGCACAGTGAGAGGGAGACCACGTCTGGTTGCCCCCAGGAGACCTAGGGTTACCAATCCCAGGTTCCTTATAAAATAGTTTTACAAAGGTAGCGGGCGCCCCTCTCTCGCAAGAACAGACATGATAACCTGTTCAGTGGTTATTAACCACTTGAGAGTTCGCAGCCACTGCTTTTACTCACTGTGCCTTTCACAGATGGGAAATATCCATTTGCATATCAGTCTTTGTCCTGCCCAGGGGCAGTCCAGCACCGAAATACAATGGCAATTCCAATCTGAACGAGAGTACCACCAGCAACCCCATACACGTGTTTCACCCTTGTTGGGGATCATCAGTGAGGTGAAGCTGATGCCTCTCTAAGCACAGTGAGAGGGAGACCACGTCTGGTTGCCCCCAGGAGACCTAGGGTTACCAATCCCAGGTTCCTTATAAAATAGTTTTACAAAGGTAGCGGGCGCCCCTCTCTCGCAAGAACAGACATGATAACCTGTTCAGTGGTTATTAACCACCTGAGAGTTCGCAGCCACTGCTTTTACTCACTGTGCCTTTCACAGATGGGAAATATCCATTTGCATATCAGTCTTTGTCCTGCCCAGGGGCAGTCCAGCACCGAAATACAATGGCAATTCCAATCTGAACGAGAGTACCACCAGCAACCCCATACACGTGTTTCACCCTTGTTGGGGATCATCAGTGAGGTGAAGCTGATGCCTCTCTAAGCACAGTGAGAGGGAGACTACGTCTGGTTGCCCCCAGGAGACCTAGGGTTACCAATCCCAGGTTCCTTATAAAATAGTTTTACAAAGGTAGCGGGCGCCCCTCTCTCGCAAGAACAGACATGATAACCTGTTCAGTGGTTATTAACCACTTGAGAGTTCGCAGCCACTGCTTTTACTCACTGTGCTGTAGGGTGTCCTGACCCACGTTTAAGCTACCCTGCTACAACATTTGGTGCTGTGGGCTTAGGAAATTCAAGATGGCGGAAAACCCACATGTGCGCCGAAATCCAGGAAAGCTGCGCAGTTGTGCGCACACCAAAATGGTTACCTAACTTGCCACCCACCAGGGTAAAGAAAGGTCTTTGTTAACAAAATCCACTTTTACTGATGTCAAAAAGTTGCTGAAATCGTGACTCATTGGACCACTTTAAAGATTCAACTCTTTTTGTGGGGTTCCACATAACCATCTTACTGTAAGGAGCCCCATCAAAACAATGTTAAGCAAGGATTTACTACCATGTAAGAACCATTCCTGTTTAGAATGCATTAATCCAAGAAAATCCCAAAAATGGGTGCAGTACCAGTACTCACCACTATCCAAAAGCCGGCGTTTTAAAACCCACTGTGTGTTTTTCTGAAGGCAAGCAAAATGCCTATTTCAAACCTTGCAACATGTGCAAAATATTCACTGAACACCAGCAGACATTTGGCAGAATGGAGTTTTGTGTGCCTACAAAATCTGGGAAATGAAGAGCCCAAAAACAATGCTTATAACAAAAATGCTATGGAGTCAGCAGCTTAAGCCTAACTGCAACTGGATTTAAAACCACCAAAATCGAAAATGTTAAATTAAATGAGTGACCTATGTTTGGTGTCACATGCCTTTGTAACTGTTGAAATGTCATAGTTTTGCACTTAGAATCAGCATTCTAGCTGCATGTGTAAAATTACAAGTTATTTTAAAAGCAACAAAAAGTTAGCTGAAGGTCTGGCTTAAGGAACTTGATTTTGCCTAGCAACGGATCCCATCAGGAGTGAAACTTGAGTCACAACTATGTTCCCAGGCCAATGTTCCTTTTGCTGCCCACACTAAGGATATGCCATCTATCTGATAATTGAATTTCCTGTGCTCTGCCAGAGAGTGAACAAAGCCCTCTCCACTCAGGCAAAGGTTTTTATTACAGACGTCGTAAAAAGTGGCTTCCTCCTGGAGAAGCTGGGAGGGGCACTGCCTGTGAGAAGCAAGCTGGCTTGGCAGAAACTGGAAAGACTGGTTTCTGTACCATGTGACCTGAAAAGACACACCCCTGCAGCAAGGATATGGTTTTATAAAAAGGGGGATAATTCATAGTGCGGACATGTGAAAATTTTATAAATGATACCATAATTCTTGTGATTTTTCTGCCCACAGTTTAAGACGTGGTAGGAACCGGTGGTATGTTCAGGGGGGTTTTAGCGGAAAAGTGGATATTACTCTAAATGTGTGCATGTTAAAAATCTGAAACTTCATCAGTTAATGTCCCTACCCCCTGCACACATGTATGTAAAGTTGGGTCCATGTCGGAAATTGAAAAAGCAGTTAAAAAGTCAATTATGTACACTCTTTGAATGCAAGCTCCGAGAATGAGCAGATTTGGACATAGACATGGCTAAATTCAGCCACACCATGTATATGTAATTTCAAACAACTGTGTAACTCTGAAGTATGGATTTTGATCATATATATATTTGGGTGCACAGATGATAAGGGAGGTTGTTTCAAGAGATCATAAAATGACATCAATCTGACTCACAGTTCAGTTTGCCAATCAAGCGGAGGAATGGAAGCCTGACCAATGACGAATGAGAGGGGCAAGTCTAGTGATGCAACACACACACCCATTCTCAAGAAACAGATAAAAGCAGAGAGTCAGGACACATAGAGACATTCAATTTCATCTGCCGCTGGAAGCCCTGTCGGAAAAATCCATACTTACCTCCATCAAACTCCAGAAAGCCAAACTAGAGACTTCAATCTATCCAGAGCAGAGACCAGACCAGAGAGAAAGCAGTGCTGTGCCTAGCAGAGACCAGACCAGAGAGAAAGCAGTGCTGTGCCTAGCCGAGACCAGACCAGGCGCTGTGAGCAGAATCCGGAAAGACCTGACCAGACTGAAGATCGTGACCAAGTCGCTTTCCTGTTCAAAATCTCTTGTGAGTACTTAGCAAAACTCAGAACACATCTCTTAGTTTAAATTCATCTAATTCAATCTATTTAACCTAAGTAGAACTGCCTCCTATCTGTCACCTGTCATTTCTAGTAAAATTTGTCATTTTGAAAAAGTGTGCGTTTAAAATTTACAAAACCAAAAACGACCTTTACTAAATTACTCATATCTCCGCAACCGTTTGGGCTAGAGACTTGCAATAACTTTCATTTGGAAGCTGAGATCCCAGGCTTTCCTAGGTCCCCAAAACGGTAGAGATAGTCCTTGCGGTTCCTTTGTAATAGCGCTCGGCGCATCCGCGAATTTTGCCGCGATTTGCAGTTTCTTCACATGTAAAAAAACTGCTGCTGCCTGATTTCATTTGCCAGAAATTCGTTTAACCTGCTAACTATCCCTGCATCATTGCTAGTGTGAGCCTGGACTAATATTAACTAGATACCACTCATCCTGAACCTCTAAAAGGGAATTAAGAGCGTTTCCAGCATATTTCTCATTCATTGCTAGCACCTATCAAAGCATTTGCCTGTGTTTTCAAGCTTCTGTTTAAGCTTGCTGGATTGAACTGAATTACAGTTGATTGCATTTCTGAGAACTGTGTGTTTTCCTTCCATTTCCTTGCCTTGCATCAAGGGGGGGAGGGGAGTAGCCAGAGAAAAGTGATTACATTGTTTGGTTGAAATCATATTGCGTATTTTCTGTACTGCATTCATTGAATATTGCATCCACCTGAGCCTACATAAAGCATCCTCTACCACATTATACTTTTGTTCCTATTTACCAGTGTGCTACCTTATCCATTTCATGTCAACTCATTAGTGATTAAAGAAGTGTGCTAGTGCCAGATTCTCCGTTGTTAATATTTACCATATCAGATTAAGTGTGATATTCAATTATTAATTTATTAAAAAGTGTGATATATATTTTAATTTATCAAATAAACCTTTTAAACTTGCAAAACAGAATTACTTCTTGGCTCAGTGGGGTCAGGGGGATTCCAAGAGAGGGGTGTTATACAAGGGTAGTCATCCAGAACGCATGAACTGGACCTAAAGATATATCAATAAGGGTTTTCATTCAGTATTCTAGACTAGGCGTTAACTTGGCTGTAGTGCTGAATTGAATCCTCTTACAAAGTGGGGGCTCGAGCCGAGACGTTGGGTTAGATTTACCAGTTGTGCAGCTTAATACAGTGTGCTAACTGACGGGATACATACACCCGGTCGGATCACCACGCTGCATTACGCTGTGAAGCATTCCTCAAAAGGGACACTCCAAGAAAAGTTCTGTTCTGCAAAAATAAAATACTAACTTCTGTAAGTCAGGACAGAGACCAATCTCTAGAATGACGACCTTAGTAGACATGAAAATAGCCAGAGAGCACCTCTTGCATAAGCTATTTGTGAGAGGTGAATGGACCGAACAGGGCCAGGATGTGTGGTTGCAGGCCATCACACAACAGGTCACTGAAACAGGGTCAGATATATATAGAGATCAGGGTCCCTTACATGTGGCCCTGAGTGAACTATATATGGCTCCTAAAGCCAAAGAGGAACACAATAAGATCGCCAGGATAGCAGCATACCTGTACCTATATATGGGAGACATGCAGGATAGATGTGCTGAAAGCCAAAATCTGGCAAATAGGCAACAGATGGCATTACAGAAGGTCCAATCTGATCTGGACTCTTCTGAGCAGAGGCTGCAGAGGAGCCAGGAGTCAGAAAATGACAGCAGACTGTACATTACTAAAATAAAGGAGGATATGGATGTGCTGCAAAAGGAAAAGTCAGAACAGGATACTAGATTTCTGGCCCTGCAGAAGGAGCACCAAGACAGTTTGGACTCCTTACTGCAGAGCCAGAAAAAGCTGGAGCAACAGATCAATTTCAACAGGGCATGCACAGAGCAGGTAGCCACCCTGCAAATCCAACTAGACAGAGAGAAAGAGGAGAGCAATAAACTGATCCTGAAAGACCTGGATACCCAGGCAGAGTTTGATCAGGAGCGCCAGAAAGCTGGTGCCTTCCAAAGGCAAAGGGACGACCTGGCGGCACAAATGCAGGCTCTTAGTCAGGAAAGAGACGCCTTAGGCCAGGAAGTCTGCCATTTAAAAAGGAAAATGGAAGAAAATCACCTGGCCCACCAGGGACTGGGTGACCTCCAAAAAGAAAACCAGAACTTGCTAGAGCACACCAGGAGGGTGGAGGATGCTCTAGCAAGAAAGGAGCAGGCCAATAGGGACACAGCTCAGGAGGTAACCCTCCTGCAGCAAAGACTGGCCCAGTTCTCCAGGACCAACCAGGAAGCACAGAGGGAAAATGAGGCCCTCTGTCAACACAATGATAGGCTCCAACAGCAGGTAGCGATGCAGGAGAGACTGATAGAGTCGAGTAAGGCCTTAACTGAGGAACTGAAGGCACAAATGCAGGCTCTTGCATTGCAACAGGGAGCAGGGGCGGATAGAGATGAGGTTCGCTGGGAAATGGAAACTCCGGAGCATAACCTCAGGAGCCCTAGTACCAGAGGCCCTCATACCTCTCAGTCCCTGGACTCTGCCACCCCCATGTCCCCTGGCGCACATGAGCACAGGGCCACAGGGATGGCAGATTACTATCCAGCCAGAAGCATGGGGCTCATAGGCCAGTACCATCCAGGAATGGAGGGGTGGGCATCCGGGTATGGGCACCCAAGTACAATACAGTTCAGTGGGGAACCCCAGGAGAGTAGGCCCATTAAGGGCATCCTGAAAACCTCTGCCCAGTTAGGTCAGTGGAGGGGGTACCCATCAAATCCTGACAGCAAGGAGGAATCTGAAGACTCCTCTGAACTGCGCAGGACACAGGAGACCAGGTCCCCACATTCTGCCAGCCATTCCCAGGCTCGCAGAATCCGGGAAAACCTGGAAGAACAGACGGGAACCTCTGGGAGCAGTGCCTCTGAGTCCGACGAAGAATGGACAAGGGTTACCCGAACCAAAAAGGCCAATAAGGCAAAAAGGGCCTTGCTCAAGGACCCCTTAAAGCAGATTAAGGCGATCAGGAGCGTCATCACGCCTTACCATAAGAACGCTAAGTATTCTGTTTGGGAGCACTTAGAGTTGTTTGAACAAATGATGGAGACTTTCCATTTGAAGGACAGCCAAAGCTGCATTCAATATGTAAAGTGGACCTTCTCCCCGGAATACTCCAGTTTCTTTGCGGGGCTGGAGGACCAAAATCATTTAAGATGGTCCACCTATAAGGCGGCCATCCTGAAACATTTTTCTGTTCACAGAAATCCTCAAGAGGCTCGCAAGGCAGCCTACAATTTGCAATGTGGGGAGGATCAGGCCCCACAAGAATTTGTGCAGGAGTTAAAGCGGGCTTTTGCACAGACCACAAGAAGGGTGCGCACGGATAGCCGTGAATTTATAAACACGTTTTTCCATGCCTTGCCCAAATATATCATGACCCAGCTCGTGAGGGATTTTCACGAGAAAAGATCTTTAGACTGGGTCATTGAACAGGCTACCCGCATCTATGAGGTGCAGAAGCCCATAGAAAATAAAAGCAATGCCCAGAAAAACCCCAAAGCCAACAGCACCCCTGCTGCTGCCAAGGTGGCAGAGGTAAAGGTCACCCCCGTTTTGGATTTGGAGATGGGGGGGCCTAAAAACCTACCTGCACCTAATAATGCTAGGCCCAGAAGGTCCTCGGGCCAGTCGCAGACAGGGAGCCAGGGAGGCAGCCCCACAAATGGGGTCCCTCGCTCTCCTGACTATGTAAGTCCTCGCTACAAAGGTAACAGACCCATCCTGGGTTATGTGTGGACTCCTCCAGCCCAAGGGGGGGGATCCAGCCAAGCACCTAACCCAGGGAACTTCCCTCCAAACTTCCCACAGGAGGGCAGAAATTTACCAAACCCTGGGCAGAACTTTTTCCCCAGATATCCACCCGACTTCCAACCCCAAAATCATCCATCCTTCTTTCCTCAATTCCCTGAGCCCAGACCACTGAATCCGGGAGAGGGGAGGCCAAGGGTGGAGGGGTACCAAAATCTTCCCAACCAGGGGTACTACCAGAGGAGGGACAGCTACCCTTCCCGGGATCAGCCCAGGGGAGAAAACAGGGCCCCGTATCAGCCTGAGCGGGTTTCCCAGTTAGAGCGCCAGGTTCAAAACATGGCGCGGGATATGGGTCATATACTGAGGGCACAGCAGAACCCTCAGATCAGCATGCCGGCGCAGAACGCACCCAACTCTGGACCTGGTGCTCCAGAACAATGACGGGGGCAGCACCCCGATAAATCACCGGTTCCCAGGGAGGAGGCACAAAGGGAAGGGGGGTGTAAAGCCTTGGAGGAAGCTTCCTTCCTCACTTGTAAACAGCCCCTGGAAACCCAGGAACCGGAAACAAAATCTCTTGCCCCTGAAAGTCTGCCTCCTAAGGAGCAGAGGGGGGGTAGGAGAAACAAAAGACCCAAACAGACTCAGTTTGAGGAGGAGGTACAGATCTTCCAATTTGAGGGAGAGGGATCCTCAGAGGATCCTGGGAAAAGGATCTTCACCTTCAAAGAGGGGGGAACTCCTCCCAAAGAAAAATGGGTCCCCAGGGATGCAAATTCAGACTGGGGAGATGTGGAGACTGAGCTACCGCCGCCCACTATCTCATCCCAGAACCAACAGCAAGAAAATCCCCTGGTTCAAACCCATCCTGGTGACTGCCTCCAAAAAGGGGGGGGCGGCCCAGAACCGGAACCAGGGGAACCCACAATGGCTCTGATCTCCAGTTGCCAACTTTTTCTTTCAGATTCCCAAGGCTCTCCACAGAATTCTGCCCAAAATTCTTCTCTCGCGATGTCCAAAACCAGAAAATTAGCCCACCAGTTGTCCAAAAATGTGCATTATCTGTGCCCCCTTGAGGAGAAGGAGGGAAGATATTATGCCCCGGTACAAGTACAGGGGCAGGGTACAATCTCGGCACTGGTGGACACTGGATCTCAAGCTACCCTTCTGTCCAGAAGGGCCTTTGACGAACTGAATGCAGGAAGGGGAGAGAATTACCAAATTCCTCTCACCTCTCTTCCTGGACAACTGCAGAACTTTGACGGGAAGGAAATTCCCGTCGAGGGGACGGCAGACTTGGACATTAAGATCGGGCGACATAAGTTGAAACACCCGGTCATAGTTGTGACCCCAGAGGGCACCCCTTGTTTACTAGGGAATGACCTCCTGAGAAGGTTGTCACCCCTAATAGATTGCGTAAACAAGGTCCTCTGGACTCAGACTAGCCGACCCATAAAATTAAAACAGAGTGTCAACCATGTTAGTTTAAACGGCACATGCCACATGGTTGAACAAAAATCTGACCAAGTAGAATTTCACTTCCAGAACAACCAAATTCCAGACGTGACGGTAATAGCAGTAGGACAACAGACTGGTGATGGGGGGTCCTCTCTATTTCTGAAAATCAACCTTCCTTCCAGTCTAAAGTGGTATTCCACGCTGGAAGGAAACACTCTGAAATTCTATACTAATCCACAATCAGAAACCCCCACTCCTATAGTCCAGAAAGATGTGAAATCAGCTCAAAGCCTGGCTGATATTCAGCAAATTGGAGAGCAGTTGTTCATCCCTGTTCAGTTAAATGATGGGAAGGACTCTGTTCTCGCTCGAGTGTGTGTGAACAACGGTAAGAGCTTCATCAGCGAAGCCATGTTCCGCCAACTCCCAAAAGATCCAGCCATTCCCACCTTCAAACTGATAGACAAATGGGAAATGGACCTGGAAGCACCTGACTCCAAACATCTCCTGCCAAGCAGGTGTATGCTCAAAATCTCCATTGGCAACAAGAGCATAGTCCATAATTGTTGGGTCGTGCGAGACGTCACTGCCGCCTTTTACTTAGGCAGTGACATTCTCAATCGCTTTGCCATTAGTTTGGACCTAATAAACTTCAAAGCTTGGTCCCGATTAGCGGATAATCCCATGGGCTTTGATGATCCAGAAAAAGCATTTAGGTCAGCTCAATTGCTACCTTATGCAGTTGAAATTCAGGTTAAAGAGGAAGTCACCATCCCAGAAAGGACCCGACAATTCTCCCTGGAAGTGAAAGTTAAAAGGGGACAAGAGTTGAAAAACCCTGATGCTTACATACATCTAAATGCTTCTCTCCAACAGCAAGGGTTGGGGGTAAACCCGACTCCATTAGTCAACATAGAACATGACCCCATTCTAATAGAGGTGGATAACAGCGACTTAAAGAGTATTACTCTAGCCGCAGGCACCATTATTGGAATGGCGGTTGATGACCGACATTTCTCCATTGATCTTGTAAATGAACTGTTAGGACCCATCCCCAAGGACTGTTTTGACAGTGACAGTGAGGACCACGCAACACCAGACAGGATTTTTACCCGGCATGGGGGGAACTTCCTGGTGTACACTTCCTGCCCCTATGGTAAGGAAGATGTGACTTGTGACTTCAGGAGGGATGAGGTGATTTTCCAGGTCCATGAGGGCTGCCTTTCCCACCTGAAGCCTCCGGTCCAGATCAGCACTCTGACCAGGGACTTCTCCACCCAGCTGGAGGAGGCCGCGGAGATAGCCAAACCAGAAGTATTACCAGGCTTCAGGCAGATGGTGGAAGAGAGAGTCAACCTAGCTGATGCCTGTGTGACTCTGGAACAAAAGCAAAAGTTGAAACAAGTTTTCTTGGATTTCCAAGATCTCTTTGCGGTAGACTCATATGACTGTGGTCGCACCGACATCCACACAACAACAATCCCCACGGACCCTGGCATGACTCCAGTGTTTGTGAAGCAATATCGTTTGCCTCTCGCATCCATGGAGTCCCTTACTGAAATAATTAAGAACCTTGAGTCCCGGGGAATAATCCGTCCAGTCCACAGCACCTTCAATAATCCGGTGCTGGGAATATTGAAGCCAAACGGCCAGTGGAGACTCTGCGCTGACCTTAGGGAGCTCAACAAACGGGTCCATGCTTCCCGATGGCCTCTGCCCTACATTGACCAAGGGCTGGCCCAGATCCAGGGGTCACAGGTATTCACTGCAATAGACCTGACCAATAGATACTGGACTGTGCCTGTCAGTAGGGAGGACCAATACAAGCTGGCTTTTACCTTTGGGGGCCAGCAGTACACATGGACCCGGACTCCCTTCGGATACCTCAACTCCGGCAATGAATTCAACATTTTCCTACATAAGGCCATGCCCGACCTGGGTGCAAGGGGTAACCTGGCTTATGTAGATGATGTCCTCATCAAAAGTTCATCTGTGGAGGAACACATAGCGGAGATCCGTTATGTTCTGACCCAGTTGAGGGCCGCCGGAGCAAAACTTTCCTTTCAGAAAGCACAGTGGTGTAGAACCCGTGTTAATTTCTTGGGGCATGAGATTACTCCTCAGGGCCTCTGTCCCCAGGAAAAGAAAGTGGAAGCACTTCAGAAACTGAAAGACCCCACAACTCTGCGGGAACTAAGGAGCCTCCTTGGACTGACTAATTACAGCAGAAAGTTCATTGAGGGCTACGCAGAGATCACCAGACCCCTGATTCATCTCCTGAAGGGGGGGGTCAAGTGGGAATGGGGTCCAGAACAAGCCGAGGCAGTAAAACAACTCAAAAGAAGCCTCTCACAAGCGCCTTGCCTAGCTTACCCTGTCAGAAACAAGGAGTTCTTCCTGGAGACGGGGTTCTCTAATACGTGCTTGACGGCAGTATTATATCAAAAGCATGACAAGGTCAATAAAGTAATCTCCTATGCGAGCAAAACTTTATCCTCTGTGGAGGAAAAATTCAACGATTGTGAGAAGGCACTCCTGGCAACGGTGTGGGCATTGAAGAATTACCGCCCGTTTATCCAGGGGGAACACATCATAGTGGAGACTCCACACCAGCCTCTGCAATATCTCCAAAGTGACAGAATCCGGGCCGGAAATGTGAGTAATTCCCGAATTACTTCCTGGATTCTGTCAATGCAAGGCTTTCCTGTGGAGGTCAGATATGGCCAAAACAAGAAGAGTCCCCTCGCGCAAGGTCTGGCTGACTTGCATGATTGTGCCAGAGAAAACTGTCTCGAGGACGAAAGTCTAAAAATAAAGGACAACATGGAGGCATACCTTAATTCCCCCCACAAAGTCTTTGAAGAAGACAAGTGTGAGGGAATGCCCAGTGTCTATGTGGATGGATGCTCTTACCATGTTGACAACAACGGGGAGAAAGAACTGGTGGCCGGCGTAGGGAATGCATGGGTGAATGAGTCCCCAGAACCCTCCGCTGGATACAAAATTGGTCCCCGAAGTAGTCAGGTGGCAGAATTGATGGCTGTGCATCAGGCCATCCTCACTGCTGTCCAGCATCAACTCCACGAACTGGTCATAATCACAGATTCGGATTATGTACGGAACGGGTTCGTGGAGCACCTGGTTAATTGGAAGACCAGAGGCATGGTATGTGCTAACAACAAACCCTTGAAACATGGGAAGTTGATCCAAAACATTGATGATCTGGTCACCTCGAATGGGATGACCATCTATTGGAAGAAGATCAAGGGTCATTCCAAAGTAGAGGGACCAGACAAAACTGGAAATGACTTAGCTGATCAGCTGGCCAAAACCGGGGCCATCCAAGGGGATCTAATTGAGATTGAGTCCCTGTTGGGGGAAATCCAGGTCACTGCCATCACTAGGTCCCAGACAAATGCTCACAACGACCTCTCAATTGCACAATGGAGTAGGGAGACCCCTGATGCTGATTTGATTACTGCTCAGAAGGGGGATCCAATAATTGGTAAATTTTACCAGCACCTTGAGGACCCTGAGAACTTTCCCCTGACGGATACCGATTACATTGGGAAAGAGGACCTAAGAGTGTTGATGAAATGTCCCAAAATGTTCCGGATCCAAGACGGTTTGTTGGTAAGGAAATCCAAAGCTGGCCACGATCAGTGGGTGGTTCCTACCTCATTCCGAAGCCTGATGTTAAGTCACGCCCATGATGCGGCCACTGCCGGTCATAGGGGGTTTCACACAACATTGGAAATCTTAAGAGAGGTTGCATACTGGCCACACATGGGGCAGGACCTCGAACAATATTTGAAGGGTTGTCTTGTGTGTGCACAATTTCAGCCGACATCCCTCACACACCGGGCGCCTTTACAAAAGAGGGGAATGACACTGCCATGGTCAGATTTACAAATCGACTTTGTAGGCCCTGTGATTCGCTCGGCTAGGGGGAATAAGTACATGTTGACTGTGACATGCTTGTTTACCAAGTGGGTGGAATGTCTCCCAGCCCCAAATTGCAAGGCAGAAACTGCAGCTGCCTTGATGATTAACCACATCTTTTCCCGTTTTGGTCTACCTCAAAGGATTGAGTCAGACAGAGGTAGCCACTTCACCAGTGAAGTAATGACAAAGATGTGGGAGATACTGGGGGTCAAGAGAAATCTGCATATTGCTTATAGACCAGCTTCTTCTGGGGCAGTAGAGAGATATAACCGGACAATTGTGAGCATATTAAAGAAGTTTGTGGCAGATTCTGGGCCAAGTTGGGATATCCGATTACCTCTGGTCCTAATGGCCATCAGATCTACCCCTTCATCTGCAACCAAAATGTCACCATTTGAGTTGATGACTGGGCGCAAGATGGTGCTTCCGCAGCATTTGCTCTACAGGACCCAAGAGCAGACACTGATAAATGCCTCCACTACTCATGAGTATGTAGAGAATTTAAGGAAACACCTCCAACATGCTTTTGCTTATGCTCAGCGGAATCTAGAAAGATCGACTGATAGCATGAAGACCCATTATGACCTGAAAACTTCCAGGAAGGAATATCAGGTGGGAGACCGGGTCTATCTATACAACTTCCAAAGGAACCAGGCCAAGCAGCGCAAATTTTTGCCTACATGGAAGGGACCCTTTGAGATCGTCGATAAGATCTCCCCTGTGGCCTACAAGATCCGCATCCCCAAAGGTGGTTCGGCAGAGGGGGAAGACAAGTGGGTCCACATAAACCAGTTGAAATGTTGCCATCCCAGGCACACTCTGCAACAACTGGAGGAATCCTCTGGAATCCTAGCGGGTACTGTATCAGACTAATTCAGTTCCAATCATAAAACCTACCACATCTAGTCTCTAAAATATTGTGATTTACATGAAACTGTCTCTAGTGATGCTGTTTTTTTTTTCAAAATAAGAATGTAATACTTCGTTACGATGAAATGCATATGCTGCCCCACTATCTCAACGGTGGTGGAAACACGTCTGTGAATAGGTATTGCCGCTCTTCCTTTGTCGTCCTAGGAGAAAGAAAACCTTGAGACGGGCCAAGGAGGACGATCCGGAGACCGGGAGCTGAGACGCAACGGGCTCGGGGTACCGCCCAATCTTCCCATCAGGACCGGCGAGGAGAACTGATCGATCTGACCGGATGGAGAAGAAGATGCTGAACTGTGCCATCTACAGAAGAGGAAGAAGATTATGCGGACAGACCGGTGCGTGGGTCAAAACCCTTGGGCACGCGACTCCCCATCGACCCAAACTCAAAGTGCAGTCACGTGGGGGGGCTTGTAGGGTGTCCTGACCCACGTTTAAGCTACCCTGCTACAACATTTGGTGCTGTGGGCTTAGGAAATTCAAGATGGC
This sequence comes from Ambystoma mexicanum, assembly GCF_040938575.1. NCBI lineage: Eukaryota > Metazoa > Chordata > Amphibia > Caudata > Ambystomatidae > Ambystoma > Ambystoma mexicanum. The sequence continues at coordinate 958,344,096 of NC_090921.1, read as the reverse complement.
GGAAAACCCACATGTGCGCCGAAATCCAGGAAAGCTGCGCAGTTGTGCGCACACCAAAATGGTTACCTAACTTGCCACCCACCAGGGTAAAGAAAGGTCTTTGTTAACAAAATCCACTTTTACTGATGTCAAAAAGTTGCTGAAATCGTGACTCATTGGACCACTTTAAAGATTCAACTCTTTTTGTGGGGTTCCACATAACCATCTTACTGTAAGGAGCCCCATCAAAACAATGTTAAGCAAGGATTTACTACCATGTAAGAACCATTCCTGTTTAGAATGCATTAATCCAAGAAAATCCCAAAAATGGGTGCAGTACCAGTACTCACCACTATCCAAAAGCCGGCGTTTTAAAACCCACTGTGTGTTTTTCTGAAGGCAAGCAAAATGCCTATTTCAAACCTTGCAACATGTGCAAAATATTCACTGAACACCAGCAGACATTTGGCAGAATGGAGTTTTGTGTGCCTACAAAATCTGGGAAATGAAGAGCCCAAAAACAATGCTTATAACAAAAATGCTATGGAGTCAGCAGCTTAAGCCTAACTGCAACTGGATTTAAAACCACCAAAATCGAAAATGTTAAATTAAATGAGTGACCTATGTTTGGTGTCACATGCCTTTGTAACTGTTGAAATGTCATAGTTTTGCACTTAGAATCAGCATTCTAGCTGCATGTGTAAAATTACAAGTTATTTTAAAAGCAACAAAAAGTTAGCTGAAGGTCTGGCTTAAGGAACTTGATTTTGCCTAGCAACGGATCCCATCAGGAGTGAAACTTGAGTCACAACTATGTTCCCAGGCCAATGTTCCTTTTGCTGCCCACACTAAGGATATGCCATCTATCTGATAATTGAATTTCCTGTGCTCTGCCAGAGAGTGAACAAAGCCCTCTCCACTCAGGCAAAGGTTTTTATTACAGACGTCGTAAAAAGTGGCTTCCTCCTGGAGAAGCTGGGAGGGGCACTGCCTGTGAGAAGCAAGCTGGCTTGGCAGAAACTGGAAAGACTGGTTTCTGTACCATGTGACCTGAAAAGACACACCCCTGCAGCAAGGATATGGTTTTATAAAAAGGGGGATAATTCATAGTGCGGACATGTGAAAATTTTATAAATGATACCATAATTCTTGTGATTTTTCTGCCCACAGTTTAAGACGTGGTAGGAACCGGTGGTATGTTCAGGGGGGTTTTAGCGGAAAAGTGGATATTACTCTAAATGTGTGCATGTTAAAAATCTGAAACTTCATCAGTTAATGTCCCTACCCCCTGCACACATGTATGTAAAGTTGGGTCCATGTCGGAAATTGAAAAAAGCAGTTAAAAAGTCAATTATGTACACTCTTTGAATGCAAGCTCCGAGAATGAGCAGATTTGGACATAGACATGGCTAAATTCAGCCACACCATGTATATGTAATTTCAAACAACTGTGTAACTCTGAAGTATGGATTTTGATCATATATATATTTGGGTGCACAGATGATAAGGGAGGTTGTTTCAAGAGATCATAAAATGACATCAATCTGACTCACAGTTCAGTTTGCCAATCAAGCGGAGGAATGGAAGCCTGACCAATGACGAATGAGAGGGGCAAGTCTAGTGATGCAACACACACACCCATTCTCAAGAAACAGATAAAAGCAGAGAGTCAGGACACATAGAGACATTCAATTTCATCTGCCGCTGGAAGCCCTGCCGGAAAAATCCATACTTACCTCCATCAAACTCCAGAAAGCCAAACTAGAGACTTCAATCTATCCAGAGCAGAGACCAGACCAGAGAGAAAGCAGTGCTGTGCCTAGCAGAGACCAGACCAGAGAGAAAGCAGTGCTGTGCCTAGCCGAGACCAGACCAGGCGCTGTGAGCAGAATCCGGAAAGACCTGACCAGACTGAAGATCGTGACCAAGTCGCTTTCCTGTTCAAAATCTCTTGTGAGTACTTAGCAAAACTCAGAACACATCTCTTAGTTTAAATTCATCTAATTCAATCTATTTAACCTAAGTAGAACTGCCTCCTATCTGTCACCTGTCATTTCTAGTAAAATTTGTCATTTTGAAAAAGTGTGCGTTTAAAATTTACAAAACCAAAAACGACCTTTACTAAATTACTCATATCTCCGCAACCGTTTGGGCTAGAGACTTGCAATAACTTTCATTTGGAAGCTGAGATCCCAGGCTTTCCTAGGTCCCCAAAACGGTAGAGATAGTCCTTGCGGTTCCTTTGTAATAGCGCTCGGCGCATCCGCGAATTTTGCCGCGATTTGCAGTTTCTTCACATGTAAAAAAACTGCTGCTGCCTGATTTCATTTGCCAGAAATTCGTTTAACCTGCTAACTATCCCTGCATCATTGCTAGTGTGAGCCTGGACTAATATTAACTAGATACCACTCATCCTGAACCTCTAAAAGGGAATTAAGAGCGTTTCCAGCATATTTCTCATTCATTGCTAGCACCTATCAAAGCATTTGCCTGTGTTTTCAAACTTCTGTTTAAGCTTGCTGGATTGAACTGAATTACAGTTGATTGCATTTCTGAGAACTGTGTGTTTTCCTTCCATTTCCTTGCCTTGCATCAAGGGGGGGAGGGGAGTAGCCAGAGAAAAGTGATTACATTGTTTGGTTGAAATCATATTGCGTATTTTCTGTACTGCATTCATTGAATATTGCATCCACCTGAGCCTACATAAAGCATCCTCTACCACATTATACTTTTGTTCCTATTTACCAGTGTGCTACCTTATCCATTTCATGTCAACTCATTAGTGATTAAAGAAGTGTGCTAGTGCCAGATTCTCCGTTGTTCTTTCACAGATGGGAAATATCCATTTGCATATCAGTCTTTGTCCTGCCCAGGGGCAGTCCAGCACCGAAATACAATGGCAATTCCAATCTGAACGAGAGTACCACCAGCAACCCCATACACGTGTTTCACCCTTGTTGGGGATCATCAGTGAGGTGAAGCTGATGCCTCTCTAAGCACAGTGAGAGGGAGAACACGTCTGGTTGCCCCCAGGAGACCTAGGGTTACCAATCCCAGGTTCCTTATAAAATAGTTTTACAAAGGTAGCGGGCGCCCCTCTCTCGCAAGAACAGACATGATAACATGTTCAGTGGTTATTAACCACTTGAGAGTTCGCAGCCACTGCTTTTACTCACTGTGCCTTTCACAGATGGGAAATATCCATTTGCATATCAGTCTTTGTCCTGCCCAGGGGCAGTCCAGCACCGAAATACAATGGCAATTCCAATCTGAACGAGAGTACCACCAGCAACCCCATACACGTGTTTCACCCTTGTTGGGGATCATCAGTGAGGTGAAGCTGATGCCTCTCTAAGCACAGTGAGAGGGAGACCACGTCTGGTTGCCCCCCCGCTACCTTTGTAAAACAATTTTTTAAGGAACCACGCTACCTTTGTAAAACAATTTTTTAAGGAACCACGCTACCTTTGTAAAACAATTTTTTAAGGAACCACGCTACCTTTGTAAAACGACTATCCACAAGTGTCATGATCTCTGCTTCCAAAAGGTCAGGGTTTTCCCAACTCCCTTGGAAGCATATCCATAACCCAGGTTCCGAGTGCCAACCAGTCCCAATTGGGACCTTTTGGACCCAGTCCTGGCGCCAGTGGCACCAGGCTCATAAATATGCCCAGTCCCAGCGCTGGAAGCGTCAGGCTCATAATGCTTGGGTGGATTTACCTGCAGCAGAACATGCTGCTTACTTGCCTGCCAGTTGAGCCTCTGATCCTCTTCTGTTTGGAACTACTTTTCCTGTTGGGTGGGGCAGGAGCCACTCCCTAGGTTCAGAACACTGGAACTCTTCTGGAAAGCAGGAACTCTTTTCTTACCTAGGCGTGGCTGTGGAAGGAGACACCTAAGCACTACAGGAGGCTATTTAAACCACACCCGATGGATGAATCTTGCTTTGCGTTATTCTGCATCCTCTGCAGCAGAACGCTCATCGTGTCTTCTGCATCTGATCCTGGGCCTAAGGAAAAAGGCTTACCATCCTGAATCCAGTCTTCAGCAACACCTATAAAGACAAGAAAGAACAGGTTAGCATTACGGTCTTCAGTGACAGCGCTTCACTTACCTGGTCCATCGGCTGTCACCAACGCCTCGCACTGCATTCCGGCATCTGAAAGACAAAAGCTTACCAACTCTTCGCACGCTCCGGAGGCCTTCGGCGCTGCATCCCGCATCTGAAAGACAAAACAAGGTGCGTTTAAAGACATTGGGGAACTTTAATACTCACGTGCCATTACTCCTTTCCACATCTAACCCAGTGGGTATTCCGGCACCCTGCAGCCGCTCCGAACTTGCACCTGCAAAATAAAAAGACAGTTAGAGCGCATCGTGAAGCAGGCAACAAGCGCTTACTTACGTGCTTCCAGGTGCTTCTATTCATCACACGGGCTCCATCTTCAACTCACTTCAGCCCGTCATCCGCCATCGCCGGAACCCTGCAAAACAAGAGACATCATTACTAAAGACTTTTAAAGACATTAGAATTACTCGAAACTTACCGTTCGTGCAGTAAACGACGGACAGCAGTCCTCTGAAGTCAAAAGGCCTGCTCCCCTTATCCAGTGAAGAAACTGGTTACAGCACCCTGCCCCGAGGCAGATGGAGAGCACGGCGTTCACTTACCTAAGGTGAGAGCGTTAACCTTTGGGGTTCTACAGGAGAAGAGAAAGGGAAGAAGAGAGACATTCAATAACCCAGTTCATTAATCCCATATTTTCTATCTGCAGACATCTTACCCTTCGAGTCAGACATACAGTGCACAGAGGTCCAGCCCAAAGAGCCAGCCGTGTGTTACACCTCACCTTTGAAGATACGGTATACGCCCAGTCAAGACCGGCGCCTCTACGGGAATCAGGTGAGCGTTACAGAACGCAAAGCCTACCGCAAAACTCCCGTCCAGGCGCTATGGAGACCTCGGATACCGACCAGCTAGCCCAGTTGCAGGGCAGAAGTGCATGCAGCCCGTCAGGAAACGAACGCTCTAAGAAGGGAACTGATTATTTCCAAGGAGCGAACAGATGATCTCGCTAGACAATTGCTACAGTCACAAGCCGGACAGACCCCGTTACCCGCATCTGGGGGAAATCTTCCTTCTACATCCTCTATGAATCCAGTGCAGATCAACCTACCTGGGAATGTACCTCTGGCTCCGCCCGAACGATTTTCTGGTGACCCAAAGAGGTTTGCAGTATTTATCAATCAGTGCCGGTTGCATTTCTTATGCCGGCCAGCAGCCTTTCCAACTGATCAAGCTAAAGTAGCTTTCGTGCTTTCGTACCTTAGTGGCAATGCGGCAGACTGGTCGATCCCTCTAGTAAATCAAGATGATCCGGTCCTCCATGATTTTCAAGCTTTTCAGCTCAGTATGGAAAAACTGTTCGCAAGACATTCACAGGGGCAGGCCTTGGACAATGAGCTTCTTTCGTTGCGACAAGGTAATCAAGACCTTTTGGCTTATATTGCGTCTTTCAACAGACTGATAGTGGAAACTCAATGGCCTGAGGACAAAAGGATTACGCTGTTTTATAGAGGTCTACGTGGAGAGCTCAAAGATGTGTTAGCCCAAGTAGTGAATCCCCCACAAGATTGTTCGGACTATATAGACTTAGTCGTTCAAATAGATCACAGACTACAGAACAGGAAGGCCGATCGTTCCAAGTTTGATGCTTGAGTATTTTCCAAACCGCCAAATCCTTCCAAAGGAATAGACTCCGGGGAACCCATGCAAATAGGGGGCCTGAAAGGTCCTCTAACACAAAAGGAGCGGGAAAGGAGAAAACAGTTGCAATTATGCCTATATTGCGGAAACTCAGGGCACTTTCTTCGAGACTGTCCGGTGAAACCTGCCAAGAAGGCAGTAGGAGCTGCAGTTACCAAAGTTACAAACTCTGAGCAGGGAAACGACCTCGCCCGACAAGAATAGAGGTCCTCTTGCCGAGCATGAAAACCAGTTCCGTGACCTCGCATTTCGTGATACCTATGGTCCTCATTAGCCCTGATAATCCGGATCGATTACATGCAATTGAAGCTTACGTCGACAGCGCTGCCATCGGCAATTATGTGGATCATGAAATGGTTTTGAGGATGAATCTAACTCTTTGTCCCAAGGCTGTAAAGGACGTCATTACTACGGTGGATGGAACGGAGATAGCCTCCGGACCAGTAACGCATACCACTCAAGAAGTGACGCTAGTAAGTCAAGATGGACACCATGAGAAGATCGTGTTCGATGTGATCAAGGCTCCTCAGTTTCAGATTATTCTAGGAATACCTTGGTTAGAGAAACACAATCCTCTGATCGATTGGCGAGCAAGAACGGTCCAGTTTCCAGAATGTGTCTCTACTTGTCACCCTCCACCTGGTGTTGCACTGGCAGCAATTTCTTCAGAGACTCCCCAGTTACCTCCCGAATACCTAGAATACCAAGATGTTTTCCGGAAGGATCAGGTTAACTCTCTACCTCCTCATAAGTCTTATGACTGCCAGATAGACCTGATACCTGGATCTACTCCTCCTTGTAGTAGAATTTATGCCCTCACCGAGCCTGAGAACCTTCACCTGCGACAATACCTGGATCAATACCTGGCAAATGGGTTTATTCGTCCTTCCAAGTCCCCTGCTTCTTCAGCTTTGTTCTTCATCCCAAAAAAGGAAGGAGACCTTAGAACTTGTATAGATTATCGCTCCCTGAACCAGATCACCGTCAAGAATAGATATCCGTTACCTTTGATCCCTGAACTCCTGGACCAAGTCAGAAAAGCATGCATATATACAAAGCTGGATCTTAGAGGAGCCTACCACTTGGTACGAGTAAAAGAGGGCGATGAATGGAAGACGGCCTTCCGCACCAAATATGGGCTATTTGAATATCAGGTCATGCCCTTCGGACTTTGCAATGCCCCGGCCGCCTTTCAATATTTTATGAACGATGTCCTCAGAGAGCTCATAGATGTGTGTGTTGTTGTTTACATTGACGACATCCTTGTTTATTCTTCATCGGAATCTGAACATCGGAAACACGTGAAAATGGTCCTCGAAAGATTGCGTCAACACAAACTTTTCGCTAAGTTGGAAAAATGTGTTTTCAACGTGACTGAAGTTGAATTCTTGGGATTCATATTATCACCTAGCGGAGTGCGTATGGATTCAAAGAAGGTCGATGCAGTTCTCAAATGGCCATCACCATCCTCCGTAAAAGGTGTGCAAAGCATTTTAGGCTTCGCTAACTTTTACCGCAGGTTTATCCCCGAATTTTCTCGAATAGTCCAGCCCATCACTGCCTTGTTAAAGAAAAACAAACGTTTTGAATGGTCTACCGAGGCGGAACAAGCTGTCCAGGATTTGAAGACTAAATTTATCTCTGCACCAATCTTAAAACACCCTCGCCCCTAACTCCCCTACATCGTGGAAACTGATGCTTCAAGCCTTGCCATGGGGGCAGTTCTATCACAAAAGGACCCGGAAACCAATCAGTTGCATCCCGTGGCATTTTGGTCCCGCAAATTCTCGCCTCCTGAAATCAATTACACGATTACTGACAAGGAACTTCTGGCTATCAAGTCTGCCTTTAAGGCTTGGCGGCATTATCTGCTGGGGGCCCGACACACCGTTACTGTGATTACGGATCACCGAAACCTGCAATATTTGAAAACCGCAAAAGCCCAATCCTCTAGACAACTCCGTTGGGCATTATTCTTTGCCGAGTTTGACTTCATAATTACCTATCGACCTGGTACAAAAAACGGTAAAGCTGATGCCCTTTCTCGGATGGGAGTGGAAGAACACTTGATCAACCCTAAACCTGTACCAATCATTCCCGAACAAAGAATTCTGGGTGTAATCGCCACACAATCCATAGAGGAAGTTAAGGATCAAGCCAGGCAACTTGTAACTCCAGCAGACATACAGAATTGGCATCTGCAGGGAAAGGACTTTGCAGTAAAGGACAACTTATTGTATTTCCAAGAACGATTATACCTGCCCAGCACAGATTTACAGAAAAAAGTAATCTCTTGTTATCACGATTCTTTAATGGAAGGACATCCCGGTATGGCCAAGACCTCAGAAAAGATCAAGCGCTACTTCTGGTGGCCGTCTTGAAAAAAGATATCAGAGACTTTATAATGTCCTGTGGAGTATGCGCCCAAAACAAGAGTCAAAAGGAAAGACCAGCAGGCCTCTTACGCCCTATTGACATCCCACCTCTCCCTTGGCATACGCTTTCTATGGACTTCATCACCGATCTACCTCCATGCTCCGGATACAATACGATTCTAGTAATCGTGGACTTATTCTCCAAGATGGCGCATTTCATTCCGCTCAAAGGCTTGCCAACAGCAGCAACTCTGGCCCGAGAATTTCTCGAAAACATCGTCCAACTGCACGGTTTTCCTTCGGTTCTAATTTCGGATCGAGGTAGTCAATTTATTTCTCATTTTTGGCGAAGTTGCTGTCGGTCGGCTCAAATTGATGTGAGACTATCGACCAGTCACCACCCTCAGACCGATGGACAAACCGAGAGGACCAATCAAACTCTGGAACAGTATTTACACTGCATGCTGCAACAATCTGAAAAAACTTGGAAAGACATCCTTTGGATAGCCGAATATGCCTACAATAACTCTGTCCATTCGGGAACTGGGAAAACCCCGTTTTTTCTTTTATACGGCAGTCACCCTCGAACCTCGGAGTTGGATCCCCTCCAAGATCTTGAAACACCAGCAGTAGACTACCTGCATTCTACAATCACCCAAGCCTTTAAGGAAGCTGTTTCTCACCTTCAAAGGGCTAAAGAACAATACAAGAAAGGAGCAGATCAACATCGGAAGGAAGCCCCTCAATATGAAGTAGGGGATCAAGTCTGGTTATCCACCAAATATCTACCTCTAAAAGGGCCACGCACATTCAACCCAAGATACCTTGGTCCCTATTCCATCACTACCATAGTAAACCCAGTAGCGGTCAAGTTGGACTTGCCCCCGCACATGAAGATACATCCGGTCTTCCACGTCTCTCTATTAAAACCCGTGCAACCTCAAACCCGACTAACTAAATCTCCAAAACCCATCCTAGTTGATGGAGATCTCGAGTTTGAAGTCAAAAGCATTCTGGACTCCAAGATCTCCAAATCTAAACTATTTTACCTAATTGACTGGAAAGGCTACGGCCCCCAAGAGAGATCCTGGGAACCTGCTGAATATGTCCACGCTCCTCGCCTAATCAAAAGATTTCACCGAACATTTCCTGACAAGCCAAAACCCCCGGAGAAGCCCGGTTTGGGAGGGGCCTTGAGGGGGGTACTGTCATGATCTCTGCTTCCAAAAGGTCAGGGTTTTCCCAACTCCCTTGGAAGCATATCCATAACCCAGGTTCCGAGTGCCAACCAGTCCCAATTGGGACCTTTTGGACCCAGTCCTGGCGCCAGTGGCACCAGGCTCATAAATATGCCCAGTCCCAGCGCTGGAAGCGCCAGGCTCATAATGCTTGGGTGGACTTACCTGCAGCAGACCATGCTGCTTACTTGCCTGCCAGTTGAGCCTCTGATCCTCTTCTGTTTGGAACTACTTTTCCTGTTGGGTGGGGCAGGAGCCACTCCCTAGGTTCAGAACACTGGAACTCTTCTGGAAAGCAGGAACTCTTTTCTTACCTAGGCGTGGCTGTGGAAGGAGACACCTAAGCACTACAGGAGGCTATTTAAACCACACCCGATGGATGAATCTTGCTTTGCGTTATTCTGCATCCTCTGCAGCAGAACGCTCATCGTGTCTTCTGCATCTGATCCTGGGCCTAAGGAAAAAGGCTTACCATCCTGAATCCAGTCTTCAGCAACACCTATAAAGACAAGAAAGAACAGGTTAGCATTACGGTCTTCAGTGACAGCGCTTCACTTACCTGGTCCATCGGCTGTCACCAACGCCTCGCACTGCATTCCGGCATCTGAAAGACAAAAGCTTACCAACTCTTTGCACGCTCCGGAGGCCTTCGGCGCTGCATCCCGCATCTGAAAGACAAAACAAGGTGCGTTTAAAGACATTGGGGAACTTTAATACTCACGTGCCATTACTCCTTTCCACATCTAACCCAGTGGGTATTCCGGCACCCTGCAGCCGCTCCGAACTTGTACCTGCAAAATAAAAAGACAGTTAGAGCGCATCGTGAAGCAGGCAACAAGCGCTTACTTACGTGCTTCCAGGCGCTTCTATTCATCACACGGGCTCCATCTTCAACTCACTTCAGCCCGTCATCCGCCATCGCCGGAACCCTGCAAAACAAGAGACATCATTACTAAAGACTTTTAAAGACATTAGAATTACTCGAAACTTACCGTTCGTGCAGTAAACGACAGACAGCAGTCCTCTGAAGTCAAAAGGCCTGCTCCCCTTATCCAGTGAAGAAACTGGTTACAGCACCCTGCCCCGAGGCAGATGGAGAGCACGGCGTTCACTTACCTAAGTGAGAGCGTTAACCTTTAGTGTTCTACAGGAGAAGAGAAAGGGAAGAAGAGAGACATTCAATAACCCAGTTCATTAATCCCATATTTTCTATCTGCAGACATCTTACCCTTCGAGTCAGACATACAGTGCACAGAGGTCCAGCCCAAAGAGCCAGCCGTGTGTTACACCTCACCTTTGAAGATACGGTATACGCACAGTCAAGACCGGCGCCTCTACGGGAATCAGGTGAGCGTTACAACAAGTCACCATCCTCAAACAGATGGCCAAACAGAAAGAACAAACCAAACCCTCGAGCAAAACCTACGTTGCATGTTACATCAAGTGGAAAGAAATTGGAAGGACTTGTTATGGATAGCTGAATATGCCTATAATAATTCATTACACACCAGCACTGGACAAACCCCTTTCTACACTATATATGGTAGACATCCACGTACTTCACAATTGGATCTCCCAACCCCATTGGAAATGCCAGCGGTTAAAAACCCTACATTCGACTATTTCCCAGGCCTTCAAAGAAGCAGCAGAACATTTACTGTCTGTCTTAAGGTCTGGTTAGCATCAAAATATGTGCCCATAAAAGGGACTCAGACCTTTCGTCCCCGATATCTGTGACCTTATTCCATTGAATCCATAATCAATCCAGTGGCAGTTAAATTAGCCCTACCACCCACTATGCAGATTCATCCTGTGTTTCACGTATCACTCCTGAAACCGGTTCAACCCGGTACTCGGGTTACTACACCACCAAAATCAGTATTAGTTGACGGAGAACCAGAGTTTGAAGTAAAGGATATCCTAGACTCAAAATACACCAGATCCAAACTATACTACTTAGTTGATTGGAAGGGATATAGCCCTCAAGACAGATCATGAGAACCTAGTGAATACATCCATGCACCTCGCTTAATTAAAAAGTTCCATCAGAATTACCCAACCAAACCAGGACCAGGCAGAAGTGCCACCGTGAGAGGAGCCTTGGGGGGGGGAGTGCTTTCACAACCCTTGCCCCTGGCCCTCACTGGCAAGTCAGCCTTCCAGTTAGGGCCAGGTCTAAGGCCTTAAAACCTCATCCAAGACACTCTTGGAGTCAGTCCTGGCCCCTCTGGCGCCAGGCTCATAACCATCATGAAGACCAACATTAGAATGGGACTATTTACTTGGGACTATTTAACTTGGGGTGGTTCAGCCAACATGGAGGCACACACATAGCTCAGTTACAAGGAATTGAGCTATACGGTCTAGGCTTTTGGGTGTGGCCTGGGACTACTTTACCTGGACTACTTTGGGTGTGGCAGGCCTGGGACTACTTTACCTGGACTACTTTGGGTGTGGCAGGCCTGGGACTATTTTACCTGGACTACTTTAACTGAGACTATTAAAACCGCACCCAAACAGCAGAACATGCTTTGCGTTATTCTGCTGTGGGGAGCGTAACGGTCACCGTGTCCAGTTCTTTGATGCCAGTTTACCTGAAACTAAAGACCTGTAGAGAGAGAAAGAACACTACGAAACTTACCTGGAACAGTATCCTGTCTTCAATCCATCACTGACTTCAGTTCCACTCACCTGAAGGTACGAACTCCATCATCCGGCACCACATGCATCCTGGAATACCATAACCTGGAAAGAGGAGAAAGAAAGACAGCATTAGTAAGCTTTTACTCACGTTTCCTCCCGAATGAAGAAAGCCACACAATTCTTACCTGGGTAGTCATCTCCTGGTCAGTATCATTGCTGGAACATTACGGCGCTCGGCGAGGAACATCGTAACCTGCAAGGAGAGAAAAGACACAGGTTAGCAATATAAAAGGTGAAACAGCGCTGCGCATCGCGCTTTACTCACTGGACAGCATCGCGCACACCGCGCTTTTGCCTACCGGCCCATGCTCATCTTCAAACTGCATGACAACACCAAAATACCTTTCCATACCTAAAGGGAAAGAAGCAAGACATTATTTTTCGAACTAAGAGGAACATAAGAACTGCATATAAAGACTGTAAAGCAGCAAACCTACGGTGTCACGTGATGCATTGCTTACCTCAGCCTTAGGTTCTGCCATTTTGGGCTGTCCCTCTAGTGTACCAACCTACGGTGTCACAGCAGGCCTGGATTCCCACAGGAGGGCTTGCACTAGTGAAGTAACTTGGTCGCTGCTCGCCCCCCACATCTACGTGCTCCTGCCACGAGGAGCAGGAGGGAGAATCCACCTTTTACAATATTAAGGTGAGGAGAAGGCCTAATGGGGAGGAAGGAGTTGAGGCCAAGGGAGGTGGGAAAACATAAAGACAATCTGGTATTGAATCCAGCTCTCCTATATTGCAGACCAATCTTTAACCAGAGGCCTTACCAAGGGACCAGGAGAGGGTTCAAGAGTGCAAATCATCCAACCATGGCTGGGTGGCGTCCCTGTGGATACCAGGTGAGCGTAACAGAATCAGGCTAGTTTGCAAAGGTAAATATTTATTTATTTATTTAATATTCAATCACACATAGGTTTAATATGAATATGGGGCAGCAATCATTCAAAGGGTGACAATACAATTCAAAAAGATAAGCCAAGCGAATGAATTCACTTATAGGGAGGCAAAATCGAAAACACAGCGAAAAAGAACAGTTTGTTTTGCACACAGATAGCGTTTAGGTTAATGTTCCCCCTGCAAAGTTTTGTTTAAATACAATTGAGCAGTCCTACACCAATGTGAGTAATCAGCAGGTTTTCAGGAATGGGGGTCATTACAACCCAGGCGCTAATTGCGCCAACTTTACCACCATGGTGTAAACTACGTTTACACCATGGTGGATGGCGGATTTACCGCCCCATTCCAAGGTGAGTGGGGCGGTAAATCCCCATTTCCCATTTTCCCTTCCCCATTCCCATTTTTGCCCCATAGGGCATAATGGGAGTGGGGAAGGCACTAATTACGCCACCGTAAATTACGGTGGCGTAATTAGCATCATGGCAGGTTAGCGCCATGGATTTTAACGGCTGCTAAAAGCAGCCGTTAAAATCAGAATAGGCGTTAAGGGTTAACGACGGCGTTAACCCTTAACGCCTGGGTCGTAATGAGGCCCATAGTTATAGGTAATCCTCCCTCCCTAAACAAGAGAGGAAAAACGTTTTGGCAAATGACACTTGTAAACTGGCAGATGAAAAATGGCTTTGTGAAAAACTGCAAAAAGGTGCAAAAATGCTTAAATGGAGACAAGTTTTAAAGAAAGCAACACTAATCAGGTCCTAACATACATAAACTATAATATAAACAATATGCACTTGAGATCAGAATGGATGGAAAAAGCACTTTGAAATGGGGAAATGACACGTGTAAACTTGGGAATTTCTTTTTAGTTGTGGAGATAGCTAAGGATGTTAGGTATCAGTGAGAGTTGACATTTCGTTTCTATCTTTAAAACTGAAGGAGTTATAGAGGTTTTAGTGAGAGGCGTTTGTGCAAAATAGGTGCGAAATTGAAAACAGAAATGCGCTTTTGAAAATGACAGATTGGTTTGATTACACTATATTATGACTATGAAAAAGAGAATGCCACAGATGGATCTTACAGTCACGTGATCAGCGTAACCCGTCCTGTTGTGGATCCTCTACTTCTTCCTGGGATTTACTTTAGTTATTCAGAATCACTATGGAGTTATGGTTTTGGAACACAGGTAAGACAATCATTGCAAGAAGGATTCTAACACTACTGGAGTTCTGAATTAAAGATGGGATGGGTTGAGATAGGGATAATACAATGCAGATATACTAAGGGTCACTGTTCTTCCTGTTAATACTAACAGAAGAAGTTATTAAATTGGACCATCAGCTCTGTTCAATGAATTGGATCTGGTCTACCGGCAGCAAGGCACCTCTTGCGGGATTGGATGAGTAAGGCGGTTCTGGTCAACTGGACTGCACCTCAGCCTGGATTTGTAAGGGCCCCTTCTGGTTACTGGACATGGTAGATAGCAGGATGGACGTTTTCAGCGGGCAAGCCTTAGTGGTAGCAAGCCAAGCTGAATCAGATTCAAATCCCTTCAAGTTTGGGATGTTTGCAATTGGATGGGGCTTGCAATAATTTTGCAATGCTAGAGTCTGGATTCTACAAAGAAATCTGGATTTTTCAAGAATTCTGGAGTCAGCTACAAGTTGAAGAGTTCCGGAATACGGTGCTGTGCGACATCTGGAAGGGTTCTGGAATCAGTGTGTTCTGGAAGCAGTCTGTCTTTGTGCAGTGAAACTTCTATATTTATACATCACAAATGCCATCCCCCAGTTTATGGTGTGGGCAGAACTTCAAAACACACCCCCATGTCTGTGAGTGGCTACTGGTATGTGCTTTGTCCTGGTTGGCAGTCTAAACAGAGCTGTCATGTTATGGTTAAAGTACTGACTTGGACTGATGGCTTCAGGTGGGGAAGTCAGTCCTGGTGGACTTGAAAGATCACCTCATCCCTCCTGAAGTCACAGGTCACCTCTTCCTTACCATAAGGGCAGGAATAATACACCAGGAAATTCCCCCATGCCGGGTGAAGATCCTGTCTGGTGTTGTGTCATTGTTTCTATCACTGTCAAAACAGTCATTGGGGATTGATCCTGCCAGTTCATTACGTAAATCTATGGAAAAATGTCGTCATCAACCGCCATTCCAATAATGGTGCCTGCGCCCAGAGTGATACTCCTAAGGTCGCTGTTATCCACCACTATTGGAATGGTGTTGTGTTCTGTATTGACTAGTGGTGTCGGGTTTAACCCCAACCCTTGCTGTTGGAAATGGGCATTGAGGTGAACATATGTGTCAGAATTTTGCAGTTTCTGTCGCCTTTTAATTTTTACTTTACGTGTGAATTGTCGTGTCCGTTCTGGAATAGTAACTTCCTCTCCAATCTGAACTTCAACAGCATATGGCAGCAATTGAGCTGGACAAAATACTTTCTCTGGGTCATCAAAGTCCATGGGATTACCCGCTAATCGGGACTAGGCTTTGAAGTTTATTAGGTTCAAACTAATGGCAAAGCGATTGAGAATGTCACTGCCTAAATAAAATGCAGCAGGGACCTCTCGCACGACCCAACAATTATGGACTATGCTCTTGTTGCCAATGGAAATTTTGAGCATACACCTGCTAGGCAGGAGATGTTTGGAATTGGGAGTTTCCAGGTCCATTTCCCATTTGTCTATCAATTTAAATGTGGGAACGACTGGATCTTTTGGGAGTTCCGGAACATGGCTTCGCTGATGACGCTCTTACCGTTATTCGCGCGTATTCGGGCGAGAACAGAGTCCTACCCCCCATTTAACTGATGAACAACTGTTCTCCAATTTTCTGAATGTCAGCCAAGCTTTGAGCTGATTTCTCATAATTTCGGACTATAGGAGTGGGACTTTCTGATTGTAAATTGGTATAGAATTTCAGAGTATTTCCTTCCATTTTGGAATGCCACTTTAGACTGGAAGGAAGGTTGATTTTCAAAAATAGAGAGGACTTCCCATCACCAGTTTGTTGGCCTACTGCAATTACTGTAACGTCAGGGATTTGGTTGTTTTGAAAATTGAATTCAATTTGGTCAGGTTTTTGTTCAACCATGTGGCATGTGCCATTTAAACTAACATGGTTCACGCTATGTTTTAATTTTATTGGTCGGTTAGTCTGGGTCCAGAGGACCTTGTTTACACAATGTATTAGGGGAGACAATCTACGCAGGATGTCATTACCTAGTAAACATGGTGTGCCCTCTGGAGTCACAATTATGACCGGGTGTTTCACCTTGTGTCGCCCAATTTTAATGTCTAAATCCTCAGTCCCCTCAACATTGTCTACCAGTGCCAGAAATGTACATTGCCCCTGTATTTGGACCGGGGCATGAAATCTTCCCTCCTTTTCCTCAAGGGGGCAAAGATAATTCACATTTTGGCCAATTGGTGGGTTAACTTCTTTACTCTTGATTCTGACAGAGGGGTAGTTTGGGCAGGATTCTGTTTGGGAGCATGGGAATCTGTAAGAAAACAGTGACAGTTGGATAATGGGGAGGTTTTGGGCTCCCCTGGCTCTGGGCCCCCTCCTTTTTGGAGGCTGTCACCAGAATTGGTTTGGGCAAGGTGATTTTCTGGCTTGTCATTCTGGGTGTCAATGATGGGCGGTTTTAACTCAGTCCCCGCATTTACCCAGTCTGGATTAGGATCTCTCGGGACCCATTTTTCTTTGGGAGGAGTTCCCCCATCCCTGAAGGAGAAGATCCTTTTCCCAGAATCCTCTGAGGATCCCTCGCCTTCAAATTGGAAGACTCTAACCTTCTCCACAAAATGAGTCTTTTTAGGTCCTTTATTTCTCCTACCAACCCTCTGTTCCTTAGATTGCAGACTTTCGGGGGCAGGAGATTTTGGTTCCGGTCCCTGGGTTTTCAGGGGATTTTCACAAGTGGGGAAGGAAGCTTCCTCTAAGGCTTTACACCCCTCTTCCCCCTGTGCCTCCTCCCTTGAAACCAGTGGATTGCCAGGGTTATCTCCCCGTCATTGCTCTGGAGTACCAGACCCTTGGTTTGAGGGGTTCTGGGCCACCATGCTCATCTGAGGGGTCTGCTGAGCCCTCAACATGTGACCCAGATCCTGTGACAAGTTCTGGACCTGGCGCTCCAGTTGGGACACCCGCTCTGGCTGGTTCGGGGGTCTCTGGTACATCCTAGGTTGATCACGGGAGGAGTAACTGCCCCTTCTCGCATAATACCCTTGGTTGGGATAGTTCTGGTACCCCTTTAGCCTCCCCTCTCCCAGATTGGGTTGTTTGGGCTCAGGAAAGTGGGGAAAGAAAGAGGGTTGTTTTGGGGTTTGATGTTCGGATCGTTCTCCAGTAGGCCTGCATCTTTCTTCTGCGCTCAGCTCCTGCAAGAACAAGAACACCGTTAGGAACAGCCTTACCTTGCGGCGCTTCTGCCTATCATTCATTGCTTCTTCTGTTCTGCGGGCATCTTCGGGGTGTCATTCCCATCCCGGTACGCCGCTTCCTAAGGAAAAGGGAAAAGAACAGAAAAAAGGCATTAGTAAGCATTCAGCAAATCTTTGCTTATTTTTAAAGACTGTTAGAGCTTCAAACGCTTACCTGAATCCCAGCCGCTCTGGGGAAACTCTGTCTTCGGAACTTCTCATCCATCTGCAAGAGGGAAAAGACACTCCAGGTTAGCGTGGAAACATCTAGAGGCGCTGCATACCGCGCTTACTCACTGCATTTCTTCTTCATAAATGGCATCCACGCTGAAAACGTCGCGGCACCTAAAAGACACAGAAAAATAACTCAGTTCAATACAAATACGAAAGGGTCGCATCGCGCATCGCACTCTCACTCACCTTCAGCGCTACTCATCTCAGCAGAACGTCGCCATCTCTGGACGCCGGCCATCATCTAAGGAAGGAAAGGAACAAAGTTAGAGAACTGTTCAAAGGACTCATTATACTTTCCTGTCGGACTCTTGCCAGTGAAGTAACTAGGCAGCAATGAGCCTGCATCAATCAAGGCGCCCCTGCGCTGAAAGCAGGACAGAGACCACAATTTCCAAGAAAACAAGGTGAGCTGTGGATCAAAGGGAAGGTTTGGACCCTGGGGAAGAAGGGGTTCAAGCACACAGAGACAATAGGGAGTTAAACTCTACCAATCCTGTGTTTCAGGCCCAGTCTCCAGTCGAGTAGTCTCCATGGAAGAGTTTGAGAGGTCAGAACAGGCTGAGTGACGTCCCTGTGGATACCAGGTGAGCGTTACATGCACGGACATCTGGAAGGGTTCTGGAATCAGTGTGTTCTGGGAGCAGTCTGTCTTTTGTGTAGTGAAACTTCTATATTTATACATTATAAATGCTATCCCCCAGTTTATGGTGTGGGCAGAACTTCAAAACACACCCCCATCTCTGTGAGTGGCTACTGGTGTGTGTTTTGTCCTGGTTGGCAGTCTAAACAGAGCTGTCATCTTAGGACAGGATTTAGGAACTCCCAAATGGATTTTTACCCAAAACATACTTTTGCACAAATGTACATTTCTACCATTATGGACCCTCATCAAATTGTACACATACACTTTATACTCGATTATCTACATTTACATCCCCTTCCCATCTTTGTGAGAGCTGTCTTGGTCATTCTATGGATTTTATCAATTTTACCCATAACACTTTGGATTCATCATTTCTTATTTGATACATCTCTGGGTGCTGATCAGGAGTTCATGTACATACAATTTTAAGATTGCAACATTTATAGTTTTGCCACAATCAGTGTTTTAGTGTGTTTTAGGTTCCTTATGTTGTACGAACTCCTACCACATCTTCAACTGTCTAGCATGTGTTAAAATTTATAAGTTTGTATTTTTCACTTGTCTACTTATTTTGCCTGTCTTGTTAAATGTCATAAAGTTCTGAAGCAAAAACAAGTAATTTCCATTCAAAATCCAGTCCAGGTTTTTTTTCTTACTTTCAAAGTGAGCAAATGGCCAGTCCTTTGAAGTTCACTGAGAAACCTCCTCCACATCCATCCCCTCCTTTAGGAAGGTGGGTGTCCAAGCCTTCTTTTGTCCTTGGGTCAGCTAGGAGACAAATGTCTGAGGCTTTCTTTGTTTTCATTATGTGGCAACCATTAACAGCCATTAGCCTTCCTGTTCTCAAGGAAGTGCAAAGCAGAGATGTCAGTTTTCCCAGACCAGGCTATCAGATCAGAATTACAAAGTGGATTAGTCCCAGACTGGACCCTTTGACATTCAAGTTTTTTTCATTTCCCATATAAAATATAAGCACAGTTTATAAAGGATTTAAACATTTTAAAAGAATTAGCCCTTCACCAACAGAGGCAATTTTTGCCATTTTAATCAGGAAATAGAAACACTTTTAAACAGGGTTTGACAGCTAATTTTCTGATGTAGCTGTCAGTCAGTGAGGGCTTGATTCCTCTGAATGCCTGGATAATCCATGATTTCAGCACAGTTTCAATAATTCACTGGGGTAAATGACTGAATTTAGCACCAAAACAACACTTTGAAGGTTGCCATTGATTAGAAAAGTGTATTTAAGAGCATATTTGGATTTTAGCCCTTCTGTGGCCTTGTTTCAAGTGACAGTGACAGATGACAGATGACAGCAGTGATTCCTGTTTTTACACCAACTTTGCCTGTGCGTGTGGCAGGGTGTACAGCTCTTTGGTGGTTTATGCACCATGCGCAATTTTTCAGATTTGTGGCGCACAGGGTTATTTCCTCAATTTTTGACAGTTTTCTTTCCCCATTGGCAAAGGGGTGCAGTGTGGCGCAGTGGTGTGGATAAAAATATTTCACATGATGGATTTGCCGTTGGGAAACCAAAGAAATGGATGGTGAACCAAATATTTTTTATCTGGCCACATTGCCACAGGTGTCTTTTTGAAAAGCCTGTAGCATGTGTGGGTGCAATGGTTGAGTACGAAATGGATAGGGCTAACCTACAGGTATGTCAGGTCCCCTGTTAAAACAAGAGAAAGAGGGGGTCCCTAGAAATGAACACTCCTGTCCTGAGCTCAGTATTTTGGTCTGATGGTCTCGAAATTTCTGTGTAAGGTCACGGGTGGGAAGAGGTGAACCCAACACCTCTTGTATGGGAATGGTGGAAAGTCCTGGTTACCTTGCAAAAAGTCGTTTTTGGTGAGATTGTTCAAATGGAGCCGTTTGGCAAGTAATTCAGGGTCGGGTCTGGTTAAGATTCGTGGCTGTTGTCGCCATCCATCAACAAGTATGGTTTCCACCAATGCGCGGATGATACTCAGTTGTACATGAGAGTAAAAAGCCCACAGGACATCAGTCGTCTCCACTATTACCTTGCCAACATCCAATGCTGGATGTCGACTGCCTAGTTCAAACTTATTCCACCCAAGACAGAAATCATCCTCATCATTTCCATCCGCTAAACAAAAACTTGTCCAACAATGGATCAATGATATGCACCTAGAATGATCTGATCCACAATTCTCAGGTTCAGCAATATCCGTAGGCTTCATCACTGACAGAAGCCTGTCCTTCCAGAAACATGTAGCCAAGAATGTTGAAATGGCTTGGCTGAAAACTCCACACTTTGCAAAATCCAACCCTTCATCTTGCTGCACGACTTCTGTATTGTAGTGCATGCCTTTGTGGTCTTGCACATCGATTGGGGAAATGCCCTCCTAATGGGGCTCGCCTCTGCTTACTTGGCTTCCATAAAAGCAGTCCACCCTACTGCAGCACGCTTATTACCAGTGCACCTAAATTTGACTGAATAACCCTTTCCTACAAGAACTACATTGGCTTTGTCTGAAGGATATTGTTCAATACTGCATGTATCATATCCAAAGCAGTCACGAGTAGCACACCAGCGCACCTGGCAGCTAAACTCCACATATCTGGTGGCACACGCTCCTTGCACAGCAAATCCAGCGTGAATCACAACTCGTCCACAAAGAGAGGAGACACACATAATCTTTCTCTTGTCACACACTCGCCCTCTGGAACTCAATCCCAGTATCGGCTTGGAATGCCCTGAAAATTTTCCAATTTCACAAATCTCTCAAAACATGGCTTTTTCAACCAACAACACCTGACCAAAGACTAATCACATTGGATGCACATACCAACATACAGACCTACTAGTACTGCACTACTGTTAAAAGGAAGATGACAGCCCAAATGCTGGCTACCCACACTCTCTCCAGTGCTCATCTACTCTCAAGCTAGGTCCACACTTCAAACAATAAAATAAAATTAAAATAAAATAGTTGTTTGCTTGTTTACCACAATCTCAGCGATATAGTGCTTAGCTCACTATGAACATAGAGATGAAGATCTCTCCTGTCTCTCTCAGGCTGCCTCAGATCTTCCCACACTCTGGGCAGGTTACCTTCCTCTGCAAGGTTCTGTCTCACAGGTCTCAGGGCTTTCAGGCCTCTTTGGATCTTTCAAGATTGACTGATTTTTCAGGAATTTCAGTTGCCTTACGTCTCTTTGTTATTTTTTGTGATCTTTGCTTGCTCATGAACCAGTCGTTGCAACTTGCTAAGGTCAGCCACCCAGCTCAAACAGACTCTCCCTTCTCCTGTTCCCTCCGTTCTCCCTGCTGCAGTTAACTGCTGCCGTTGCTCTGGTTATAGCCAGCCTTTGAGGTGTTTCCATGGGAAATCGGTTCATCCAAC
This sequence comes from Ambystoma mexicanum, assembly GCF_040938575.1. Lineage (NCBI taxonomy): Eukaryota > Metazoa > Chordata > Amphibia > Caudata > Ambystomatidae > Ambystoma > Ambystoma mexicanum. Next base: position 958,322,450 of record NC_090921.1, on the reverse strand, counting down.
AAGGTTTAGGGTTGGTGATGACCTGATACCACCTCTTTTGGCTTCTCTGGTTGGTTTACAAGCTACAATAAGTGATTGGAATAGCTTGGCATGTCTCTCCAAGGATTCAAATAGCCCAGTGGGCATCTTGAGATAAGCTTGAAGTCCTGCCTCCTGTTTGTGGTTCCTTGTGGGGTCTGGTGGCTCCAGTGGCTAAAGTGTTTTCTGTCCTCTTCTATCAAAATGTGACCCTGCAAGGACCCAAGTTGGTAAGTGGATTTAAGTAGTGGGGCACTGCTAACTGCTGTGGTTGTGCAGCCTGCACAAGTATATTCACATGAGCCCCGAGAGCCATGGTGGTGAAACATGCTGTCTCTGATGCAAAAATCCTAAATACTCTGGTTTTTGGGTCTGCCAACTAGAATTAATTGTCAATGTTACTGGCCTCATACATAACTGGGAACCCATTCGGAAAGTGACCCGTATATATTCTTTGTTAGTACTTTTTTAAATGGACTTAAGTGCAAAGAACAGCTGCAAGAGCACACATCTGTCTTAATTTAATTATATCAGGAACTCTTTTACATGCACAATTAAGGCATACACTTGCAGACGACTGCTGAAAATAACAATGGCAGATCCTATACAACACAAAGATATGATGTTACTACACAATACGCTATACTTTACAACAATGAGCTTTTAAACCATATATCCTCAGTTATATGTTAGACTTTGATTTGTAAGTAGGAGATGGTTTTCATACGATATGCTTCAGAATTATTTTTTACGATACTGTTACCTTGTCATTCCAGCTGATATATTGCCAGTTATACATCTCGTCATATTAAACTGTGATTTGTCTATTTGTCTGTGATGTATTTGTCTATTTGTCTGTGTTGCATAGGATCTGCCATTGATATTTTCAGCAGTCTGACAAGGTAACAGTATCTCGAAATATCATTCTGAAACATATCATATGAAAACCATACTTACTTGCAAATCAAAGTCTAACATATAACTGAGGATATATGGGTTAAGAGCTCATTGGTGTAAAGCATAGCGTATTGTGTATTAACATCATAACTGTTTCTTGTATAGGATTTTCTAATGTTATTTTTCAGCAGTCTTCTACGAGTTTATGCCTTAATTTTGAATGTAAAAGAGTTACTGTTGTAATTAAAGTAAGACAGATTTGTGCCCTTGCATCTGTTCTTGGCCCTTCAGTCCATTTAAAAACAAGTACTAACAAAGACTATAGTTTAGGCTTTTGTATAGGTAATAGATGGCAGTCACAGTAGAGTGATGATTGCTGGAATCAATTCGATCTGATTGACACAGTGAAAGGGGGAAATACTGTGTTCTCTAGCACTTTGAAGCACTTTTGTGATAGATGGAATTACAAACAATGATCTCAGACCAAATAATCAGACAGACTCAAGTAATGTGGCAAGGTACTACTTTATTCTCATTTAATGAAGCAGGGAGAACTGACAGGGATCAGACTGATGCATGCACACTCACACAGTTGATTGATTACATATACGTCTTATATCCCGATATGTGTCATCTATGATGTAATTCTACTTGGCAAATTATAAAACCTATTGAGGGAAGGGATTGGTTAAGGGAACATATGTTCCTATAGACCATACACCAATGAATACATCATTGGCTAACCCTCATCTGTAGGGCACACCTTAAACTACCTCTAAATACATTTACTACTGGTTACAGCAGACAAAATAGCAGTGGTTTGCTCTATGCAACATTGTATGTTAGGGTTCCCCCTAGACTATTTGATTGGTTGGCATGCTATCCCAACCTTGGACATTCGGCTCTTTTGCAGCACATACATGAAACAAAACATAGGTGTTTGAATCCGGTCAGACTACTCCCTGTTTTCCCAATTAGAGAAGGCACAGCACAGAGACTTTTTAAAAGCCGCGGAGCGGAGTGGACAGAGTGTTTCCAGTGTTTGGCAGTCTGTTTGCCATTCCCATTGTGAAGGAGGAGCCAGTTCTCAAAAACCCCTCGCTCAACGAAGCGGAGTGGACAGAGTGTTTCCAGTGTTCCCGGTGGGTCCGGGGAGATCCGGGAGCGCCCCGCTCTGTGGAAGTAAAGTGGAAGTAAAGAGTAACTCAGCGACGTAAAGAACCAGCCCGGAGCCCCACAGAGCCCCTGCAGATTGAAAGAACAATGCAGGGAGCTGGGGCGGGAGCGCTGGGCTACGACCAGCTGGAGGACGCCGAAAAGCAGCATCAAGAGGTGGCGGGAGCTCCGGTAGAGCTGGCGGAGCCGCCGGACTCACATTGAATCCTGCGGAGTAACAACAAGACTCTTTCCAAAGGAGAGCGGAGGTCGCCGGTGAAAAAAGGTAAGAATCCCGTGAACCCCGCATCAGACTTGAAAACTCTTAAAGAGTTGACGCCCACCGCCACCCAACTCCAGTCCTTAGGAGTTGGTAGAAGGGGGGAGGATACACCCCGTAATATGGATACGAACAAAGAGTCACTTGAAACTGCAACAGCGCCCTCATGGATATTTGCCGCCCCCCGCAAAACCCCATGGACATCAGCAAGGTGGCGAAAACAGCGCAGGACCAGAGCACGGCTTCGGCGGGTGGTTCTTCAGTCCTGACTACCGGAGGGTGGTCAGACTGGGACCCTGCCCTGGCCCTGCGCGCTAACAAACGAGGGGGGAGGACAGAGCTACCTAACATCTATAAGTCCCCAGAGAAGAACGTAGGGGACTCAGTACAGACACTGCCGAGTGAAAGACCGGTCATTGTAACTAGACCCCTAATTCACAGTACTAAAGACGTACAGATGGGAACAGAGATTTAAATGATAGCATCGGTGCACCTAGCCCCGCACACACTGTAATCAGCTACTCAAACAACCAGCCAATAAGGACAAAGGAGGGAAATGTGAGTTTGGAGACGAGAGTAGCACCGATTGACTGCATAACCAAGGAATCGAATCCTGATACAGGAGACTGGGTCGATCTTGGGTCCCCAGGACTTACGAATATGTTGGACCCAAAAAAGTGCAATAAACCCAATAGCGATAAGCGCTATTATATTAAGCGCCAAAAGGGGAAAAAACAGCTGCAAGCGCATCCTTAAACCAAAACCACCAAGATAATAAAATATCCACGCATCATCAGAAAAACCTCGGTACTACGGGGATAAACAAAGTTAAACGTATGCCAGTCGAAAAACCAGCAGCAGGGCCAGGAACGCACCAAAAACCCTGTATCCCAAATGCCCTGTTTACCTTCTTCAAGACCAAACAGAAGAAACGCAAACTAGAAACAGAGGACGAAATCACTGATGCGGAAATTCTAGAAGTGATAGAGGGGTCTTTCCCTTCGACAAAAGAGAGGAAAACGGATACAGATATGACAGACAGTGAGAGCAAAATCGGAGATGGTGAAAGGAGATCAAGAGTAGCGGATCAGCCAGGGGTCAGCCCAAATAAGATGGAACAAAAGGAAGCAAACGTAGAGGAAACAAGCCAGGCAATCCAGTCTAGTCCAAGGGAAAAAATGTGCCTAAATGAGACCGAACAAAAGAAAACAAACATAGAAGAAATAAAACAGGCAAATCAGTCTATCACGAAAGATAAGGAGATGCAGATCAAAGAGATGGCCACGGGAAAAGACCTGCCGACTGAACCGACAAGCCCAAATAAAGCTGTCAGGGAAGAAAATACAGCATCAGACACTCTAAGGAAGGTGGCTGACCTTCCAAAAGCCCCCTCGAAAATTAGCGATAGCCATCTTATTCCGCAGCTGGGGCCTGAAGAAACCAAAGCGGGGCCGAGTACTAATTTAAGGAGAAAATCAATCTCCACTGAGCCACTGATCCATGGCGCAGACACACTGCCAACGTCGAAAACAACGTTACAAAGCGGGCCCCAAAAATGGACTGAACAGGAAGAGATGCGGGCCCTATTAAAAACCCGGAACCCCCATGATTTAGTACCAGGCGAATTCCCAAGAAAAGAGCAGAGGGACCTGCAAGTACCACCTGAAAGTCCAAAAAGAAACTTGAGACCCGAAATACAGGCCAGAAAGAAAATAAATAATGAGACAGGGAGATATCAAGAAGGCGCTCTATGCCCAAGAGCTCAAATGAGTGATCAATCCTGGACAAAAATCCACCACCAGCATACAGAAAGAGAAGCAAAATTAACCAAGCAAGCCAAAGAAGGAGAAACAATGGATCCAATTGCCTCTAAAACACTATCAGACTGCTCTGAAGTATCTATCGCGACAGCTGGGACCTCGATATGGGATATTTCAGCTACCCAAACCGAAACTGGCCCGGGCAGAGAAAGTTTGAACACGCCTGCCAAACACAGAAGACACAGTGAAATTATGGTTGATTCCCAAAAACCATCCCCTAACAAAAAACCCGATATGACCACAATTATGGCGGCACTTACGATCGCACTTGCACCATTCTGCAAATTATATGAAACAATCAGTGATACGGCAAAAGACAACACTACACTATTGTGCAAGATGCAATCTAAGCTAGAGTTTCTGGAGGGTTACATTACAGCTGCAGAGATCAAAAACAGCAAGCAGGAGTCAATTTGGGAGGAGAATTGGGCTAATCTAGAGATGGAAAGAAAAGAAGCACTAGCTGCAAAAAAAATTGTAAAAAAATGTATGGACAGAGCCTGTCAAACAACGGCGAAGTGGGACAAGATAGAAATGGAACCAATCTTCAATAAGCAAAAATCAAAAATGTACAGAGCCTGTCAAACAACGCCTAAGTGGGATAAGAAAGAAATTGAATCAATCTTCAATAAGCAAAAATCACAAAACGCGAATGATCTGTCAGAACTACAAACTCAGAATATGATTGGGGCCGCAAAAATAGCTCCAGCAACGACAAATCAAAAGAAAAAAGTGGCTCTGTGTTTGACAAGTGAAACTATCACAGGTCAATCAAACAAAACAAAAATAGTGTCATCCGAATCCGAAAAGGAAGATGAAATAATCAACTTAACCCAAAGCCCTGAAACTCCATCTCATAAAATTGTGGCGACGAAAAAAAGTGCACTGATGGACTTATCATTACATCTCGAAGCAGACGTGCAGGGTGAAGAGTACATAAGTCCAGATGGACTAGCAAAAGAAAGCAAATCTGTCCCTGAAAGAAGGAGGGAAACAAATAGCGACGAAGCTCTAGTTAGTTCAATGCCAAAACCTATAAAGAGTAAAAAACAAACAGACAACGAGACTAGCTCTAGCCATGGATCATCCCCCCTGAATCAAAGATTAGACCGGTGCTACGAAGGGAAAACAAGTAAAAGGGGTGAGGGGGAGAGCAGAGAAATTGCACTTAAATACCACTCGGAAAAAAAAAATAAGAACCCAGACAACACCGAAAAAGAATCTAGAGTTTTCAAACTAGAACAAATATCTTGCAAAAGCAGATACATCGTGCTTAACAGGAAAACGATATTGTACTTATTAAGTAAGGTACACTGCTTACAACATCTGAAGTCCGAAGACTTTCTACTAATAGAACCCTACCATCGTGATCAAAAGGCGAAGTCCTATCTACACATTCAATCCAAGGCACTAAAAGGAGTGCCGGAGGAAGCCTATAAAGACTTAGAACAAGCCGGATTTATCTTGACGGAAATATGTACGTCAAAAACAGACCTAAAAGCGCAGTCCTCAAAGGAGAGAGAGAGCCTTAAATGGCACTATACATCTAGAACAAAAGAACTCTACAATAGAAAAAGACATGCCCCCTCGGACCATATGGAACAAGAAAACCGTCGGCAGTACGAGTGGGAAAAAAGGGGGAGGAGAAACGAAAGATATAGACAAACGGAGCCCGAATATAGGGAAGAACGAAAAGATGAACGATCCAGGTATGGGGGTCGATCCCAAGAAAGAAGGGAACGACATAGAGCTGAAACTGTGGCTCAGTTGCAAATGACCAAGACCAGGAGTGAAAGGTCGGAAGAGGAGTGTAGAACGATAAAAGATCGAGAATTGAAAATGGGAGAGAGCCAAGAACTTAGACAACCAAAGGGACCATGGAATTGGCTGAAAAAAACGTTAAACCCTCAACAGGACAAATAGCAACCACCAGGAGGTGGGTCTAGAAGCACAACGCCTCCAACCTACTACCAAGCAACGATTCCTCCGAAATTGATCTCGATGGCCTCATGGAATACGAGAGGCCACAGACATTTGACGAACCCTGAAAATCAAGATCTGGGGGTTTTTGACATCCTATGTCTCCAAGAACACTGTCTAACAGAAAAACCATCCTTAGACGGCTTTGAGATAGCCTTCTCTCCTGCCATAAAAGGCTCGCTGGGCCGTCCGTCTGCTGGACTCCTGCTAGCAATAAAGGCAGGTTCAGGAATTTCCATCATAAAAACGATATACGAGTCGTATGGCATACTGGCAGTTTCTACAACATGGACCCAAGTCGACGAAAGGGAAAAGGAATGTGAAAAAGAGAAATTAGCTTTGATAACAATATACTGGAACCCGGAAAAATCTACAACATCAGATTTTTGTAACCAAATAGCAGGAACAATTGACGACATCATTCTTGAAGATCCACAAACGCACATAATAATCTGTGGAGATTTAAATGCTAACTGCAGCAATGAAAATGAAAATAGGGTGAAAAAGATAAAATCTTCAGGGGAACACAGAGGACAAGTATGGATGAGGCTAATGAAATCGAGAAATCTCCACAATGTGGCCTCTCTGAAATCCTGGAAAATAAATACTCCCACATGGGAAAGGGGCAATTCTAGTGCAAACATTGATTACTTTTTCATTTCCAATAGTCTAGTGGCATGCATAGAAGACTACTCAGTGATAAAAACCCAAGAGAGTGACCACAATCTGTTGGCTATAAAGTGGAAAGCACTACGATCTGTAAACAGCCACTACAACAACCAGATTGAGTCGAATAATCAACAAAACCGAGTATGTCTGACTGCGGCTAACATCGAGTCCATTATTAAAAAATACAAAACCAGTATCCACGAGCAAGGGGAAAAGACCCAAAGGCCTGACTATCTTCCATTTCTACTCCAATACAGATGAAGAAGTCAGCGAAAAGGCAAAAGGCAAAACAAAACAAACATATATTTGACAACCTGATCGCGGAAAGAAAAAGATCCCTGAGAAAATTGAAAATAAAAATAAAAAATGATAATTCACCTACAGCATGGAACAAATGGAAAGAAGAAAATTTAAAATACAAAGCCTGGATCCGAGGTCACAGACACGCAATGTATCAAAAAGATGCAGAGGACATGCTTCGCACGTTAAGCACCAAAAAAACTGGTGACTTCTGGGCACTTATCAAGAAACCAGATAAGAACGTGGACAATCAGATCGTAAACGCAGCGTGTGAAAATGCGTGGGTACATTTTTTTGAAAACTTGTTTATGGCACCGGAACATCTCCCACTGGCGGTCGAAGGACCAGTTACAACACCTTGGATCGATATTTCATCGATAGAAGACATAAAAAGTGCAATCCTCAACTTAAAGAATTCTAGAGCCCCTGGTCCAGGCGGGCTATGTAACATTGAGCTAAACCAAAATCCGGAAAAATTGGCTATTTTCATCAGCTCTTTTTTCACTCAATGCAGACAGACAAAATCTATTCCGGCGTCCTGGGTCGCTGCGGTGGTTGTGCCGATTTTCAAGCGAGGGAATAGAGAAGAGCCGGGTAATTATAGACCGATTGCCCTACTAGATATAATAGGTAAAATCTTCGCAACTCTTCTCCTGCACCATTTCCAAATTTGGGCTAGAACCTCTCTGGCCTATGATTCTTTCCAAATGGGATTCCTAAAGAAAGGGAGCACGTCAGTCAACATCCTAATCCTTAATCTCATAAAAGCCAAGGTAAAGCAAGGGTCTCCTACGGTGTTCCTTGCGTTTGTAGACTTATCACAGGCTTTTGATAAAGTTGACAGGCGGATGCTGTGGAGCAAACTTAAAAAATGGAACTGCCCAATGGAAATATTAGACCCTGTGATGGCCCTGCACACCAACACGACACTAAGAGTACGTTTAAACAACCAAGGCCTTCTGTCTAAAGAGATAACAGCGGAGAGAGGAGTTAAACAGGGCGGCCCTCTGGCCTCAGCACTATTTATTGTCTTTTTGGGAGATATAAAAGACTCGGAAACATCTGCTTAAGCGTTCCCTCCCAAATTGGGTAAGGTAAATATATCGCATCTTCTCTACGCAGACGATTTGATATTACTAGATCAAACCCAAATTGGCTTACAACGCCAACTTACAAATCTGGCACAATACATGGAGCGAAACAATCTGAAAATAAACAAAACAAAAACGAAAATAGTGATCTTGGGGAAAAGTGCGAAGATGACCCGTCCAGGGTACAAATGGGTGTTGGACAAATCTGAAATCGAAGTGGTCCATAGTTTCAAATACCTAGGAGTTCAGATAGACCACTCAGCAAAAGAAGCATCTATGCAGACCATCCTTTTGGGAAAAGCAAAAAATCTTGCTGTTCAAATGAAAGTCATCGACAGAAAATATGGCAAATTTTCATTAAGTCCGGTGATAGCATTCTACAAAGGGAAAATTGTCCCAACACTGATTTATGGCATGGGGGCAACACTGAGCATGCCTAACGACATCTGGCGGAAGCTAGAGAGTTATGTCTGGAAGACGGTCCTAGGACTCCCAAACTCAGTGTCAATGGATCTCATCAGAAGAGAGCTTGGACTACTCTCTCTGGAAGCGACAGTGACCCAAAGCGCAATGCAACTCTTCAGGAACACTCTAATGACAGATAGTCCACCCATATACAAGATCATAGCAGCAGAAATAACAAATCGCCATTTAAGTATTCTCAACAAATGGACAGAAAGGCTCAAAGAAAAGCTTTCTGAGATCGCATGCACAGAAGAAGATTTGAAAATAAATCCAGTAAGAGTGAAATCTAAACTCCAGGCTCAAGACTGGATAATGATCCTGGAGAAAGCGCATGCAAACATACTGACAAGAGATCTTCCACCTAACTTTAACAGACTGAAGGAGCCGGTGGCATACTGCACGAAATTCCCAAACAAACAAAAATGTACATGAGAGCGCGATTTAATCTTCTGCCGTCACGTGAAATCATGGCGATCCGGATGCAATCCAACGACAAAACTTGTCGGCTCTGTAAGGAATTATCCAAATCAGAAACAATAAAGCATCTCTTACTGCAATGTTCAGAGTTGACAAATGTAAGAGCCACATACCTACACAACCTTCGTACAAACCATTTAGAACTGCTTGAAGATGAAGACTCAACTTGGTGGAATAGGTTGATGTCAGGGGAGAAAACAAAATGGACTATAGCGTCTGTAAAAATCTTGGAAAGCGCTTCTGAAATGATCACCCTACGATCCACCTTGGTGACCAATTCTGAAGACCAAAGTGTGAGGGAGTTACCTTAACAAGAGACTGGCAGTGATACAGCTCCCCTTGCGTTCTCTCGCCGATTACTGTGCGAAAACAGCGCCTGTTGCTTCGGTATTTTCTATTATGTGGCTCTTTAGAGACGAGCAACAAGAGTTTTGTAAAAATTGCTAATGTAATTAAATACAAAGTCAAATAAAAAAAAAATTAGTCAATTATCCCTCATCGGTCGGGCATAAGCCAAAGTCTTCTCTTTGTAATTGACCTTGCAGCCTGCTCACTGTCCTGCAACATTCAAGGGAGCGTGAGCACACCACTATCTTCGTCTGAGGCTCTAATGAGTAGCCCTTGTTTTTGACGTCTGATTCGCATGTGAAGAAACAACAAATCTGTCCTTTTCAACCTTCTGTTTTCTGCTATTTGATTCAATTATGCAGAGTACTGTAACTCCTCTTGGCCTCTAGAGACTTGCTCACTCTATCTTGCATAGAGTTCATGCACTTTTAATTGTCCAATACTTTGGCCGTTGCAGATGTTTTCCTCTTATTTAATCTAAGAGAAATGTGCCCTTCGTTCATGGCTTATCTTGGTTAACTCCCCTTGTGCCTTGCGATTATGCCTTGAAATAGCATCCTCTATCCTTTGCCAACACAGCCTTCCTGTTGTTCTGCACACAGAGCTTTCCAGCCTCTCCTGATTCTGCAAACTTGGTCTGTCTCTGAGGGAGCTTGGCTGAATTTGACATGAGCCAGCGTCCATTTTCCTATCATGGTGGTCCTTGTCACATTATATATTCCTCTATAGCAAGCCTCTATATGTTTCCTTTCTACCCTGCGTTACTGCATATTACAATTACAATTATTAACCAGTAAGTTACTTCATCTCCCTTGTACCTACAATTGCGTTCGACTTAGGTACATATTTCTCTTGGTGCTTCGGTTACATTGTTACTTCTCAAGTATTTTCATATTGTTTCAGCATAGTTTTATAGATCCTCTTTATGACATCACTCTGCCCTCACCAGATTTCTCTTTAACATTCCATGACATCCATAGGTGCATGCTAAAATCCTTCCGTGTGACATTGTTCCACACTTTCAGTGCGAGGGTACATTCTGTATGGCTGTCTGAGTGCATAGCATCTCTCATACACTTGATGCAGTATAGGAACAATACATGGTGTCCCACATATAGCCCTTCTCTTGCTGTTGCAGTATGATGGCGGTGAGTTGGCGGGACTATGACAAATGCATCCTCCTGCTCCTCTAAATCCCCCCTCTGGTTGAATGTTCTCCCATATTGTGTCTTCTTGTATTGTCTTCATCTCCTCTTCATCATTTATCTGCATCTTCTTTTCATCCTGCTTTTTCTTCAGAATCCAAATCTTTGTCACCTCCCTCAGGTGACCTATGTTAAGATGTATTTCTAAACTATGACCTTGTGGGGAGAAGTTTAGGAGGCCACCCTAGTTTAGTGGAACAGGGGAACCTTCTGGACAAGCTAGATCAATCTACGTTAGCTTGACAGGTGGTCAAGACTAAGTCTCAGGAGGGGTGAGTGTTATCGGAAGCCACAATGAGCACACACAGTAAATAATAATACTAATACTAATAATTATTTAGCATTTAATAATGTAATAATAATTTAGCATTTAGCATTTATATAGCGCTACAAACCCTCAGGCATCTGAGAAAGCTCCACAGAATACCCTTAGACAGGTATATATCAAAAATACATGTATTATAGGCCTTTATAACTAAACACAAAATAAACCACAGTAATAAAGAACAGTTACCACACACACCTTACACTATGTAACATATATACAAAATGCATTTAGCCTAATGCGGATAAGGGGAGAACACAACCACAACCTGCAACAGAAGAGGTAAGTAAAACACAACTATGACATTAGGCAGTTCTTCAAAGTCGATCCCTAGCTCATGCAGTCCAGCCCTACGAAGTGGAGAGCCTTTTGCTTAAAAGTACATCATTGTGTTAACAATGCACGGTCGTGGGTAAGAGCGAAAACTGATCCTCTTCAGGGAGCTGTAGCAGTTCTGGAAAGGGGTTGAGGTGATGAAGAATAAAGCCCTAATATTCGAGGAGGGTCTACCCTTGGAGGTAGAGGGACTTTTGGAGTTTGGGAAAATCTGGGGAGTGTGGGCTAGCCCAGCTAAAATGAATATCTTTTCATGGATTCGCATGAGTAAAAACAAGTGGATGTACCATTGGGCCACGGGTAAGTGATGCAAGTACTCACTGACCCTCAACACAGTCCAGTCCAAACTTTGCCAGTCTAGTCCAGGTCGCTTGTAGGTTTAACCTGTGCAGTTGCACAATGCTCCGGCTCTAAGCGGCTGCGCGATGGAATGATCATCCATGGCAGGACAGTAGTCTTTTCTCTGCTCTCAAAGAAGAAAGGAAGACAGTCCCAGTGCAGCACGTGTCAGGGCACAGGGGGGGCAGGTCTGCCTACACTTACAGCGACAGTGACCACTGCATGGCGACACAGGGATGGCAAATGCTCATGGTGTGGTGCACTCTCATAAATCGCGACCCAGAGGAGCTTGGACAACAAGTTGTAGCAGGAGAGGTCCCTGTACCAAAAGTAAGCGCTTCCATAAGTCTCGAGTCTCAACTCTGGTCGGCGGTGCTCCTATATGATACCCCAGGTTTGAGCTTGTAAGTTTGCTGGATGGCCCAGGAACACTTCCTAAGAGGCTCTTTGCAAGTGTAAGCAGAAGGTGCCGAGAGTAGTTGGTCCCACTACTCCAAAGGGTCTTGGTGTGATACAAGAGCACTGGTCCGACAGACAACAGCAGGGTCAGGGTGCCACACCTTCCAGTACACCTCCAGCAGTTCCACAGTTCTGCTCTTTAATTTCAGGACACTTGGCCCCTTCTGTAGTTTGGTGTGAACTTCAGTTGATCAACCTGGAATGGATGCAGAACCCCTTCTCTTAACCAAGATTTGTTTCACGCTCAAATCTGGGAAAGCCAATGGAAGATAAGCTCTCTTGCATTCATGCCAGGCGTGGACCGATGATGGCTCATGGTGGTTCCTTCATTCAGGCATACCAGACATACTGGCACCAGTAGTGTGGATTAGGAGCAGCTAGTCCCAACCCTCTTCCTGGGCACTAGCACATGTGACCTGCAGGAGCCCGCGAAAGATGCAGTTTTTGCGGGAGGCTGCATGCCCAAATAAGGAATAACCGGGTCTCTGGACCTTTGGGGAAAGCAAAGTAACAGAAAGGCGAAAGGACAATGGCCCCAGTCTTGGGCCAAACGCGGTAAACGTGATATGGTCTATAAAAATGAAGTACAAATACTTTAAAAGTAAACTACTGCCACCAGTTCATGCTAGGCACATTTTTTTTTCAAACAAACATTTTATTAAAATTTTCACAATTCGCTACACATTGACATCAGCATGGCATTTTTCAACAATACACAGAGTCAAGATTGTTCCACAGTGGATATTGTTAGTGCTATTGTTCCATAAAGTTTCCCCCAGAGGCCACCTGGCCAGGATGTGCCCTGCATCATTTCCCGGGCACTTAGTCCACTCCACCCTGGAGCCAACGCGTTAGTGGAGGTCTCCCAGTGAGGCTTGGAAACTTTTCTGCATAGTCCATGAAGGGTGCCCAAGTGTTCAGGAAATTGTTCAGGTTCCCCCAGCGGATCGCAGATACTTTTTCCACCACTGTGATTTCCCAACACTTTGACTGCCATAGCGGGGTTGAGGGGCCGTCTGTGTTTTTCCAGAGCCGTGCCATTGCAACTTTTGCAGCTAACAAGACATGAGTGCACAGACGCAATAATTGCCCCGAGAGTGGGAATACCCCTCCCCTGTTTCTCCTAGAAGTATAATTCTGGGCTCCCACGGGATTGCTAGTCCGGTGATTGCTCTGATGTGGTCTGTCACCTCCCTCCAATATCCTTTGCTTTTGGGCAAGTCCACGCCAGGTGATACAGAGTGCCCCTGGCTGTACAACCTCTCCAGCAGTTTGGAGGAATTTCGGGATTGGCTTTATTTAGTTGGTCTGGAGAGACATAGGGCCTCATTACACGGTAGGAGGTAACCATGCCGCTATTAGCGGCATGGCTACTCCCTTACCGCATACCGGGTGCAGGTAGGCGGTATGGGGACTTACCAGGTCATTCCGACCCTGGAGGACCCGGTAAGTACCCATGCCAAATACCATTCCCCATTCAAGCCCCCATAGGGCTCAATGGGAATGGGGAAGGAGCTAATAACGGTACCGCAATTTGCGGTACCGTTATTAGCTCTGAAGTCCCTTAGCGGGTCCCATCCTCAACACCTGGTCAGACCAGGCATTAAGGACGGGACCCGCTGAGGGACCTCGTAGTAGGACGCTAAGGGATTACTGGCACCGGTGCCCTTACCGGTGCCGATAATCCCTTAGCACCTACCGTGTAATGAGGCCCATAGTATGAATAATAGCTTATATCCTCCTTCCCTGTTCGAGATGCATTGTGTGCTTTTGTGTAGCCTGGCCCAGATCTTTCCCCATTCTTCTATGTCTATTGCTCGGGCTCGGTCCCTCTGCCAGTCAAGCATATACTTTTCTGTCTTGTCAGGGTCTGTTCTGTCTAGGAGATGATAGACCACCGAGATTCTACCCCTCGAGGTTTCTGACTGAAGGGACAATGCTAGTGCAGTTAGGTCTCTAGCCCCCCTCTCTCTGACCGCTTTGTGACAGATCCAATGCCGCAGCTGGACATAATGAAACTGCTCGGTCTCTTCCACTCTGAATTTCTCCTTACATCTTTCAAATGTTATGGGTAGCCCCTCTTCTAGAAAATCAGATCATTTTTCTAGCCCTCCCTTCTTCTATGGTGCAAAGCTGTGTGGGGGTTTCCTGGGGCAAATTCGGAATTATTCCAGATGGGCGTGAGTGGCCCCTTGGTGCTTCTACAACCCCATTTCCGAGCTGCTATTTTCCAGCTGCGGGCAGTTGCTTCTGTCGCTGTTAGGGGGCCCTGATTTGCCCAGGCTTTTATGGGTGGTAGGTGTGGGAGATCGGCCAGGGATACAGGGCACCAGGCCTCTTCTAGTTGCTTCAATAATGGCTGGTCCGATGGCTGTGCCCATGTGTATGCATGCGACAGTTGTGCTACATGCACATATCTAGCCATGTCAGGGACTCCCAACCCTCCCTGACCCCTCCCACGAAGCATCATCTTCTTTGCTATTCTAGGTTTCCTCCCACCCCAAACAAACTTTTGTATATTCCTCTGCAGGATGAGTAATTCACTCTTTGGAATGTGTACCGGGAGTGCCGCGCAATGGTAAAGTAATCTGGGAATTAAATTCATTTTCACTGCGGCTATTCACACGAATCAGGAGATTTATTGCTTTTCCCAGTACTTTAGGTCTCGCCGGAACTCATCCAGTAGCTGTGAGAAATTGCTTAAATATAGACAGGTGGTGTCTTTACGGATCTGCACCCCTAAGTATCCAATTGCGGATTCCGCCCAGGGGATTGGCAGCAAGGGGCTAGGGTCCGCCTTTTGTTTTTTGGTGAGGATAATGGCTAATGCTGCTGATTTATCCATATTCACCATGAACCCAGACACCACCCCAAACTCCTCGATCTCCTCCCAGAGGGCCCCCATGGATGTATCTAACTTGGTTGCCGTCACCAGCACATTATCTACATATAGTGCGCTTTTGTATTCATGTCCCCCCATCGTGAGCCCCTTTATCTTTGGGTTCTGCTGAACCCTATTGGCAAAAGGTTCCATTGATAAGGCAAAGACAAGAGGCGAAAGGGGACAGCCCTGTCTTGTTCCCCTGGTTATGCTTATCATTTCGGATCTGATGCCATTGACCAGGAGCTTTGTGGTGGGATTCTGGTAGTTAGCCATTATCCATTTTGTGATGTTTGGGCCGAATCCAACATACATTAGCAGCTTACTAATGTAACCCCAGTCCACCAAGTCAAATGCTTTGTGTGCGTCTAGAGATAATAAAAACATTCCCTCCCCCATCCTGTGCACACTTTCTATGAGGTTTATGGTACGCCTAATGTTATAATGCGTCCGTCTCCCCGGGATAAATCCTGTTTGGTCTCGGGCTATTATGTCTGGGAGATGCGTTGTTAGTCTAGTCGCCAACACCTTTGAGAAGATTTTCCCATCATTGTTCATTAGGGTTATTGGCCTGTAGGAGGAGGCCTGTTCTGGGTCCTTCCCTGGCTTGTGGGTTAGAATCATTAGGGACTCTGCCATTGACTTAGTAATTGAGCCAGTAGCCAGGAAAGAGTTGCACAGAGTCTCTAATTTCAGGGCCAGGATATGTGCATAGATTTTTATAAAATTTCAGAGTTAGCCCACCAGGCCCCGGTGCTGTACTTTTTAGGGACTTAATGGCCTCCAGTATTTCTTCACGTGTGATGGGGGTTTCTAAGGCCGACAGCCTGGTTTGCTTTTGATGGTTGTTAAGACGTAAATAGTTGGGCAGATTCTCGAGGGAGGTGGGTGTCCCTGACATTGCTGCTTCATGGTGGTTCACCAGCTCCTCAATTTTTTCCGCTCAGTGTATCAGGCTTTACCATTTGCTCCTATGAGTCGCAAGATGTTATTCCTACTGTGCACTTTCTTCAACTTATATGCGAGAACCCTGTTTTTCTTGTTACCCTTGCAATAATAAATTGCTTTGTATAGGCCAGTGATTTAGCTCAGCGGTTGGCCCAGTCCATCTGTAGCGCGATTTTGGCTTTATTTAAGGCCCTTTCTGTTTTTCTCATCATATGGGATTTCAGCTCTTTTTCCAGGGATATTACCTTTTCCTCTGGTTTAGTTGCTGCGATTTTCGATTGTACAAACACCAAAAAACCCTAAGAAGGTGGCTAGGGCCAAAAAACAAAAAGGACATCTATGCGCACAATACTGTAAGGTACTTGACACGTAGATAAGAAGTCACCAACAAATGGCACCATAGTCAAAGACTAAGGGAAACATACTTTCCCAGTACTGACAGCCTGAAGGATGTGTCAGTTTCCCCATAGCAAATTAGCAAAAGCCCAGAGGAGTGCAGCTGAAGACTGTGCTCCACTGGAAAAAGTCAGGTTAGATAAGCCAAACAAAAGCAAAACGTTTGGGGGGTCCATAACTGGAGGGAAAATTTCACCTAAGGGAAATCTTTCCTAACAACCTGTATTTTTATATGTTCATCCACACTCTAGGTCATGTGACAGAACTCTCCAGATGGTGGACAGAATATCCAACGTCCTACATATATGTTATGATCCTTGGGGTAGTGGAACCTGTTCCCGAAGGTGAAAGTGGAATTTTCTTTATATTCTCACAGGTAATTTTCTCATTCTGCATCTGCTCACCACTTCCAGAGTCTGATTGATCATGATTTTCATCACAATACCTTTTTTGGATGCCTTCTGGCATTGTCCCAAGATGACCCTTCTGAGACAGAATCCTAGCAACACCAACACTAGTTTTGCTCCAAGTATTTTAAAAGCATTTGCCAGTCAGGTTGGAATCCATGACAAAAGATGAAAACCAATCATCTCCTGCTGTCTCATCAGCTTCATCCTCCATTTTCATATGCAGGGTCATCAGCATAGTTATTACCTCTGTCAGGGTTCCATTTCCTCCATCATGAGATGGTATGAACATACAGCAAAAAAGGCCCAATCTTGGCAAAGATGCCTCCTTCCATTGCTGTAATGAGGTCTAGGACATATCTGTTCTGGAAGGTCATCAGCCTGATGGCTCTCAATTCTTCTCTTATAGCGTTAAAGCCTGTTATTGTTGCATTGATCATTTGCAGCAGCTGTCATCTTGTAATATGCAGCCACTCTGCGTTTAATGCAGCTTGAAGTCCTGGCAAGAATATAGCTGTCATTATCATTGCCATCTTGCTCAACAGTTTAGGCTCATCTGGAATTTTTTCAAAGGCCTCCAGAGATTTTGCTGAGAAATAATTCTCTCTCTTCAGCCGGCAGAGTTTGGGTGACCTCTTTATCCCCATTTTTGTAAAATCATCAATATGGAGATCAACAATGCTGGAGCATGTATAATTTCCATGGAACATAATCCTCCCTAATTCTTAGGCAACTGCATTTAGGCTCTGGACCGACAAGCCCAATATTGGTCCATCATTACTGCAATTACTCCATTCGATGATCTGTCCACATCCTATGTTTTCTCCAACCAGGATCAGGCCATCGTTCTTGAAGGATGTTGCTGCATTCCTTAGTGGTGTTATAGATACAGGTCCTGCTTCATTGTCGGTCCATGTGAGTACATTGGAGTCCTTGGCCCATGATTATAGGCATTTGTCACTCACTATCTGTGCTATGCTTGCCAATTCTTTCTTCAATAAGTGTGCAGGGCAAGCCAATAGTCCTTTTTTCCATATGGTACTATTGAAAACACGTCCATATATCGCCAGCTGAGGCCTCTCTCTGCATCTTGACTCTCTTGGTTTTTCAATTATGTGTGAGCAATTCAGCTTCCTCATCTGGACAACCTTTATTTGTTCCCCCAGTCTGGGATGGATACATATGTTTCTTGCTTGTCCATCCTAGTCTAGTTTGCATCCTTCTCTTTTTCACATAGAGTGTCTTAATATGAGAATGTAATATAATTGTGTTTATCGCTCTCCAAACAATACAATTATTCTTGGGATCTCTGAAAACTATGATAATGTTTATTCCTCATCGTATCAAGGCTGGATAAGACTGTAATACGTAGGACAAAATAGCATGCCAAAGTGTGTGGATTGTCACTACAATAGGTAGCATAAATGATGGAAGACACTCTTCTTTTTCAAACTCCAGATTTCCTTCACATTGCCTCTTTTATTCTATCTAAAAAAGTTCCAGGATAGCTGAAAGTTTATTTTTCCTTATTGAATTTGGAAAATGTTAATCCCTCATCTAAAGTACTGATGTGCTCATAATTTTCTTTATTCTTACTTCTGGTCATTGAACGAGTTAGCATGCATGGAACTACTTATCTTGCTTCACTGCGGGCAGCTGCAGAAGGGGGTCAGTATTTCACCTTCATAAGGTTTGATGTTGTGTAGATGCAGCCATGCTCTCCATCCCCTAAATGTCACGGCTGTTGGGCTAACTTCTTCCACTTCATGTGGCCCCTCAAAATGGAGTGTACTCCAGGTGCGTACGGATTTGCGCACCAGCACCTGGTCGCTTGGATACAGACTTGGGGGCTTTAGCAATTCTTCAGTTTTAAGAGGTTGATTATTGTTACTGCTTCCCTTGGACCACTCCCTTCTGTTAAGAAATAAAATAAATACTTACAGTCATTGTTGTCAAGTAATCGTGCATCTCATCACCTAATACCTTTGCTACACTGTGGGCATCAGTTCTTACCCGAGTTGGAGGAGCAAGTGGGGTTCTCATCCAGTCACCAACCCATGAGGAGTTAGATGGCGATCTGAGCCATGCTGATTCCTCAGGGCACATAGGGCAAGGGGCAGGCAATGTAGCCATCCCTTTTTTAAAGTTATCTTAAGCTTCACTATTTGTTCCTTTAATGATCTGTTTGATCTCTGATAAACGCCATTCACCTGTGGGTGATAAGCAGAAGAAAACCTATGTTTGATACCTAATGGCAGAACTATCTCTTCAAACAACTCATTTACAAAATGCGGTCCATTATCAGATTGCAAAACGCCCCCCCCCAACCCCCACCGGTGGAACACGCCACATACAAGGGACTTGGCAGCACATGAGGCATCAGGGTGTGAGCATGGACCTGCTCGATCCATCTAGAAAAAGGACATATTACGGCCAGAATATATCTGTAGCCATTGCATGTCTGCAGCATATCCACATAATAGATATGTAGATGCTGATATGGGCCATTGGGTGTTGGAATTGCTCCTCTTACTGTACGCAAAGTGTGTCCTGCAGTACTTTCCGGACACAATGCAATTTACTATGAACTGTGCCACATGCTCTAATAGATTGGGTGGGAACCATTCTTCTCCAATTGTAGCACCAAGGCTCTCTTGAGTCGTGTGCGCTGGGTAGGGAAGCTGCTCCAGTGCTACTCTCAATAATACTAGAGGCATAACTGTTTTCCAGTGCTATCATATCTTCAAATTGCCTCAGTGGGGGTAATGAACATAAATCCTGTTCTTCTTGTGGCTCTCAACCTTGTATCTCAATTAACTGGACAAGCATGTTAAAGCCCTCCTTTACCAACATGCAATTGTCCTGTCATTTGATTATCATCTTCTTCTTCAACACTAGAGTGGGTGGATAATAGACTGTATGTTTAGCCTCTAAATCTGCAGCTTTGTTTCTGCAGGAAATGCAATCTGTTCTTTTGGAATGACCTGCATCATATTACGACTGCTAAGGTCAATGGGAGAATTAATGCTTCTTTATGCCTATCCAATAGGGCTGCATGTTGAACTGGAGTGCTCTCTGTGCGTAGGAAGCACCTCCTTTTCCAACCTGACATATCTGTGTGTACAGTTGACGTCACATAGGCAGTCAGAGTCCTCAAATATCTGCAGCGCTTCAATGAGTGACACTAATATTGCAGCCTGAGCTAAATAATTCAAAGAGAGTTTCATACTTGTCCCTACCTCAAATTCACCTTCTTATTTCAGCTTTATTACTGCTGATCCATTATGCCTTTCTCCAGTTGTCTGGTCAATTCCTGAAGAACCATAAATAAAGAACAATTTCTCCCTCCCTAGGGCATTTTCTCTAGCCCGGGGAATATCATTATAGCATTCAGTGTATGTTCTGCAATCATGTACATAATCATCCTCTCCTACTAGTTCTACTATAAACGTTGCTGGATATAATGTCTTACATCTAACAAATTTAACTGCAGGGTTGGAAATAATCACCTCATACCCTGATGCTCTTTGTGTGGTCAATGTACTTTTGAGGTACTCTAAATCACGAATAATGTATGCTCTTCAAATAATGTTATTGAAGATCCCATTGTTATGCTTGAAGCCTTTTTAATTGTGAATGCGGCAGCAGCTAAAGACTGTTCACAGGGATAGTGCCCCTTCATAACTGCATCTAATATACCACTACAATAGGCTAATGGTTTGTGTCCATGTCCAAATGTCGTCTTCTGTGTGAGGACTTCGGTCATAACTTCTCCATTTGAATGGGAAAATAAATACAGTTCTTCATGATAACATGGGAACACAAACATAGGGGCTGTACAGATTGCTTTTTTAATTCCTCAAATCCTTCAGTCATCTCATCTGTCCATGTTATTGGGTTTTTGTCCACCTGTGCTTCTTTAAGTAATTTTTTAAAATGGTGAAATATATGTACTCTAATTGAAAACCCAGGCCCTGCAATAGTTACATATGCCTAAAAGATGTTGCATTTCCCTCACTGTTTTAGGTGCTACGGTTTTCATGATTGCTTCTGCTCATTCAGGTGTCATTTTTCTACCTTTGTGAGAGATCAACTGCCTTATGTACAAGACCTCTTCTTGACAGTATTGTAACTTCTCTTTATCTGCCTTGTATCCTTTCTCTGAGAGAATAATCATGTGTTTAACTGAGTCTTCTCTGCATCTTTCTTCTGTCTCACTGCACACCAAAAACATCCTGGATTATTGCACTTTCGAGTTGGATGTTACCCATGTCCATCTCTAGTTATAGATTGAAGAGTACTCGCAGTACCCCTGGGGGAAACGAGTATGTTTCAGACAGGTATTTATATAGAAAAAGGAAATCAAATCCTTTGAGCCTTCATGAAGGGGAATCAAAAAGAATGCATTTTTCTAATATAAAACTGTGAAATATTTGGCCTTAGATGGGATGGTACACAGTATTGTCACAGGATTTGGAACTAAAGGACACTCAGCTTCGACTATATTGTTTTGGGGCAAAGGTCCTGTATAAATCTCCACAACTCCCCCTTTGATTTCCTCATGGGTTGCACAGCCATGTACAAGATGAATCTGATAGCACTAATGTGCCCTGCTTCATTAAAGCGGAAATGGTCTGAAATATACCTTCATCCGCCTCTCTGGACATGGGATATTGATTTGCTTGTGGAAAAAGTGCTCCTGGTTTTAGTTTAATTTTAACTGCACCTATCCCTTTTAATAGACCCCCCATCATATGGACTTGTGGTCCATAAAATCTTTGGCACTTCCTCTACGTCTTACTGAAAGAATGAAGGTCTTCTTTTTACCAACGCCATTCTCTGTGGTATTTCTATATTCTTTACTTTGATCCAATAAGTGAGATTCATAAGAAACACTAGTTCATCGTCTGAATAATCATCTCTAAACAGTTCCTCATCTGTCAAATCTGTCATCCTATATCCTTCACCGAGGGCTATCACTGTTCTCCATCCGCTTCCTTCATCATCTGTCCCATGAAGCATCATCATTTCTTCTCTGACAACTGCTGCTCCTAACTCCAAGGGAATACTCTGTCCTTCATCGTCCATGGGAAACTCTGGTCTAAACAAGAATTCATCAGGTATTCTCAATATCTTACCTTCCAATTTGGGTAACCATGATAATAAGATAATCACTCCATGCAAAAATACCTCTGGATCTAAAGGAACTCCTTGTAATGCTTCTGGCCTGTAAAGGCTAATATAAACTCTCCCACATTCATATAGTGTATCCCTGGAGTACAACACAATATCCCTTCATCAGTAAAGGATATTGTTATGTTAAGCGTTGTCATCAAGTCACGTCCTTATATGTTAACTGGCGTCTGCCTAGAATACAGTAATGGCATTGACATGTCGTGTTCTCCTATACAGATTGGCAATTTGTCTGTAAAAGGAACTAAACTCATCGCCTCAGAGAATTCCTGAGCATTCATGGCAGTACCTGACATTGGGTATTTTCCCTTGCAGACACAAGAAAGTGTTGCTCCAGTGTCTACTAGAAATGAAAATGTCTTGCCTCCTATTGTTACCCTGACCCTTGGTTACTCCTGGGGGTCCAGTGTCACTGATAGTACTGAGCACATCATTGTGGATAAACATTCATCCCTGTACCTGTGAAAGGATTTCCTCCTATCACAGTCACATTTCCCATTTTGGATGCAGGTGCTTGTTGAGCTCCTGGGGTCATGCTCCTTTGTGGTACCATAGCCGACTGTGTCTGTACTTGTTGTGGTTGTATCTGTTGTGCTTGCATGGACACTTGCATTTGCAGCAGCACTGGCTGCATTTGTTGGGGTTGCAACGCATATGTCTGAATCTGCATGTGATCTTGGGCATAATTTTCCTGTGGGTCTGTATTATATTGTGGAGCATAGCCCATCCCCCCTCTTGGAGATTGCCAATTCTGTTGCATGCCTCCTCTGCGTCTGCATAGCCTAGCTATATGTCCTATTCTTCTGCAATGTCAACATTGTTGCAGCTGTCTGCCATTAAATCCTCCTCTTCCCTGAGGATTTTGAAATCCACTTCGTCCTACTCCTCTAGGCCCATTCCCTCTTCTCCTAGGGCCAGAAATTGTACCCACTCTGGGCTTTGGGATACCCTGCATTTTTTTGCTGTCATGACTGCATCTCCTGTCCACCCCTCCTTCATTACTTGTCAAAACCGCTCCCACTATGGCTACTTTTGACAACTTCTTCTGGACTAACTTCGCTTCCTCCTGCTTCCTATTTTCAACTTTGTTTTTATTGTTCTCCTTCATTAAATGGCGGTGATGCACGATTGTCAATTTTATTTCTGACCATGGCTTCGCTTCCATTCCCACCTGTTTCTTCAAATGCTGTTGCACTGGCTCAGGAAGTTGCTGACACAAAATGTGATAAAATAATGTTACTATTTTATCCCATGGTTCACGACACTCCTGACGCCATCTATCTTGAATATCTTGAATATAAACAACATAATCTTCATCCTCCCCCATTTTCCTAGTCATAATCGCACCCATGTCTGATGTATCGGGATATTGCAATCTGAGGGCCTGCAATACATCTGCTCTACAATTATTTAATGGTGCGCCATCATGTGTCATGTTCTATGCAGTCCCACCTGCGTATCCTGCTAGCTTGCAAACATTGTCAGCTCTCTCCCCTAGAATAGCTGCTAGTACGTCTTTTACGTCACCTATAGCAATCGTCATTTTTGATATCATTCTCTCTAACTCATAAATCAAGTTTCCCGCACCAGAAGTCAAACTCACCAATTTACATCTTAAATTGCCTTTGTCCATCTATGGCCACTATTGTGGTCGTCCTCCTCCCTTCTCCAATAATGGGAATTGTGAAAATCCTGATCCATAATCATACTTGCCTACACTCCTTGTCTTGCAGGCGGGGTTAGCCTTGCCCATTTGTCTCATTCCTGGTAATAATCTTAATCTGCTTACATACCGTGGGGATACACCTCCTGCACTGCACGATCGTGCTTGTTGTCACTCAGTATATGGTGTTGGTTCTGGTGTTTCTTCTTTACAGTCATCCAGGTCTAACCATTTCACTCCCTTTTCTACACTTGATTCTCTCATAAACCCGCATGTGCCCTCTCTTTGTGCCCTCTCATTCTCCTCCCTTTCTTCGTCTGACATCATTATGCCCCAACTCGTGTGATTGTTGTCTTTTTGCTTTATCATCAAGATCTAATCTGTTTAAAGACAATGTTCCGAACTCCTCTGTTATGACCTCATCTAACCTACCTTCCCCTTAATAATGATCCCTCTGCGTTCTCTTGGGTTTTATGCCCGTTTTATCCCTTATTTGCCTGTATAAATTCCCAAGTCTTTGTGCTATGTCTTCTGTGTCCTGTCCATCAGCCCATGCTGATCTCGGCATTGTTTGGAGCTCCCTACAGGGCTGTTGTGACCCTCTATCTTTCTCCAATCATTCTCATGCATCAATTGGCACTATGCTCCTATGACATAAATATTCTATCTCATCATCTTTTAATCCATACTCCTGTTTATTTCGTCTTCTCTTCTCCTCATCTCACTCAATTCATCTTCCCCTCACCTTCTTTGCAACCTACGTATTTTCATTCTTTGGGCTTCCATCTGTTCTCGTTTCGTCTCTTCTAACCTCCCCTTTTCTTTCATTGCCTAATATCTTCTTTGTTCTTCCCTTCACTTGCATTCTTTATCCCTTTCTTCTTTGTATGCTCTTTCTTCTTCCTTTTCCTTCCGTTCCCACTCTTTTCTCTCCTCTTTTTCTCGAACCCCATCAATGTCCTTATCGTCTAGATTAAGTAATATCCTTTCATTCTCTGCTACTGTTATTCCCTTAGCCTTATCCTTTATTTCTTTCTGTTTATTTGCTTCTTCCTCTATCTCCATTTGTCTATCTCGCCGGTCCTTTCTCTCTTCACGCTGTTTACTTTCATCACATGTTAATATATCTTTGCGTTCTCTGCTTTTGCTCTCTTCCACATCCTCACTGCTGTAAGTGGGAGTTGCATATGTTGGATTTATAAACTCCAACTCTGCTTTTAATTATTTTAAAGGGTTAAATCCCTTCTGCTCTGTATCTACATTCTTATCTTCAGGAGCGGAAAAGGGAGGCAAAGACGTGCTAGCCTCTCATTTATGCTGATTGAGCATCCACTCCATCTCCTTCTTTCTCACTCTGATACATCTTCCATAATTCTAAAATGCCCAGTGTTTTCTGAAACTCTTTTCTCTTATATGTAGCATGCAGATATAGTCATACTTCGCAATATGGTTTTTGACAGCGAACCCTTGTGAGGCCATGGCATGAGTGTCTTATTTGTCGTGCCTCGGACCTATTCCGAATGATATTTCCTTTTCTTCACTGTATATCTCCGAAATGTCCTACACAGGTGTGTCCCCCATAATGACGAGTCGGTTTAGATCGCCAATACTTACCCGTCTTTTTATACGAGTCTTTATTCTATCAAATATACCAAAGCAATCAATTGGCGCAGGCACCATCAATTACTGTTTACTATCCCAAAAATAAATATTTTAACTGATTACATTTTTATTTAAAACTGTTTGCAATGATATTATGTTTTCTCCTTTGTTTACACTTTCCATCAAGTTTTATTATCTCGTTATTTTATCATTCATATGTTAAGAATCTCTTCTTTATTTATATATTAATTTCCTTCAATTTTTGCCCTCCTGATTGATGCCAATCTCTTGGTCCAAATGTTCACCAATCTCCTTAATTTTTTGCTATTGTTTTATTTATATTAGTCTAAACACAACAAAAGCCTTCCTTTACTATTTTAATAAATGTATCCCTTCTCTGTATCACTTCATTTTGAAGTTTGATACGCACTTTTCTGCTGACCTTGCCTCAGGAATCCTTAACCACCCTATTTAGAGTCTTTACTTTAGTGCATACCCTTCAGCTCCCTTGGAACCGGGAATCAAGGTATCTATTTCTTCTCTTTATAATCTCCCCCAAAAATCCCATTAAGAGTCATACATACTTTTTACCACACACTCCCTCCCCTATATTTTCCACCTTTGTTGTTCTACTTACATCCGTGACTCAGCTCGAGTCCCTCACCATTGACTCTTCAACTGACCAGTTTGCCTTCCATCCATGTAGCACCTGCGGGGACCGGACAAGAATTTCATCAAAGGGGGAGGTGCCTACCAAATCTCCTTGCATGTGACTCTGTGTGCCCTCTCCACAGGAAACTCTGCAGTCTTTTGACTAATGGCGGGAGCAGCCGGGGGTCTGGATCTGGCCTTGGTCGATTAGACTATAACCATCCCCTGCTACCAAAATTTGATCTAGCACTTTGAATCATCTTTTGTGCTAGATGGAATTACAAATAATGATCTCAGACCAAATAATCAGACAGAATGTGGCAAAGTGCTACTTTATTCTCATGTAATAAGCAGGAACAATTGACAGGGATCTTACTGATGAATGCACACTCATACAGTAGATCGATTATGTAGTTGTCTTATTCCCCAATATGTGTCATTTATGATGTCATTCTACGTGGCAAATTATAAAACCTATTGAGGGAAGGAATTGGTTAAGGGAACGTATCTACCAATAGAGCATATACCAATTACTACATCATTGGCTACACCTTATCTGCAGGGCATGCCTTGAACTACTTCTAAATACATATAGTACTGATTATAGCAGACAAAATAGTAGTGGATTGGTCTATGCAACGTTGTATGCTAGGTTGCCCCCTAGACCCATTGATTGGTTGGCATACGATCCCTACCTGGCACTTTCGGCTCTTCAGCAGCACGTACGTGAAACAAAACATAGGTGTTTGAATTCGGTTAGACTACTCCCCGTTTTCCCAATTAGTCCATCATCCCTCATCGGTCAGCCATAAGCCAAGGTCTTCTGTTTGTAGTTGACCTTGCAGCCTGCTCACTGTCCTGGAACATTCAAGGGAGTGTGAGTACACCACTATCTCTATCTTAGGTCTAATGAATAGCCATTGTTTTCGACTTCTGTGTCACATGTGAGGAGACCACAAATCTGTCCATTTTGACCTTCTATTTACTGCTATTTGATTCAATTATGCAGTGTGCTGTTACTCCTCTTAGCCTGTAGAGACTGTGAATTGCACCACATAGGTGAACCCCATCACTCCAGCTAGACTGACTCAACCTAATTGGACGCACCAGAAAGTGCCCAGATGCCAGCATAATGCTGTTGAGGTTCTAAAGCAAGACAATAAGGTATCTTGTGGCTGTGCACATATTGCCTTGTTTGCTGGGCACTAGCGATATTTAAGACCCCACTTTATTATATCATAAAATATCTTTTCTTGTACTTGTTTGACTTTTCTGCAAGACTATTTTATGCAGACCTTTGTTCTTCATACCCAGAGTGCCCTTTTCATCTAGAGACTTCATTGACTAGATATTCCATTACAGGGGTGGGTTAATAGTGTTTTATAATGTGTTTTCATTCTAGTTTAATTAAAGTTTTACTTTTATGGAACCTTGATTGGACATGTCCTTTATTTTGCTGATTACTGTTCTATTGCTGTTTCCATTCTTCCTTGCTCATTCACACCCCTCAGAAGTATGTAACACCCCCTCAGCCAATGCTACACTAAGAGCTGAAGGTTGCATACCATTGATGTTGAACCTGTTTCACCATTATAAGTTAGATCACTGCTGTTTTAGTAGTAGTGTGAGACCGAGTAGGAGTTTAGAAACAACTCTTATCCCTATACTCCTGCAGAGCGTTAGTCATTTTACACACTGAGCTAAAATCGTAAAGAAATGTTAATCTTTTATTTTTGGTGGAATTTCCCCTTTTCTCACAAATAGATAGTGCCCCCATAAGCATAATAATCTGATGTTAAGTTTCCTTACTAGCATTGTGGAATACGGTTTGAGTATTGTCCTGGCAATTAGAAAAGCTGTTGTTGGTATTGTTGGTAGTGAATATAAGGTTTCTTTTTGATTACCTCAATCCAGGAAACTCATCCAGTACCCATTGAACCTGATTCATGTTTCCATCTTTCCACAGAAACTGTAGATGGTGAGTATGTGCTTTATGAATGAGAAGACAAGTGATCCCTCAGAGAAAGATAAGACACACATCTGGGGAGTGCCAACAAAAACATTTTGTATTAAAATAACTTTTTATTGTGAACCTCTACAACGTATTCTTTGTGAAGGTGAATAGACCCATTGCTAGACATTAATAGAAACAGTTTCCTGACTAAAAATCAAAGGCATTTCCATCACTGACTATATGGCCCCCAATGTCACCAGCCAAGCACAGAGATTCACACTTAAACTGGATGCCCCTAGATTTAGATGCATACAAAGCCCACCTACAGGCAACTCTGTGCTCTCGATCTTCCATTCCACACAGTCTGGTGATGGGTAATAACCCTACATTGTTCTTCTACTCCAAGGTTGCCTGTATGCTCAACAAAGGCTCAACCACCGTTACAATTCATCAACCTCCCTCTTGACAGCACACTCTACTATTGTCACACCTCCTTTCTCCTTTCAGAGAGTCCATCCTGATGAAATTCTACTTCGGATTAAAAAACTCAAATCACCTAAAGAATCCAATGACATCTTCCCCACAGCTATTGTTGCTGACTGCACTGAAATACTCACAGACCTGGTGACAAACCTAACCAACCTTTCACTACTTCGAAACTATATCCCAGGGACTCCAAATGGCCCCTTCATTATCCCCCTTCTCAAGAAGGGCAACCTTGATTCTCTTGTTCTGCCCACCTATCTTTCCATAGCATTCACACGTGGATTGCAAAAATACTGGAACAAGTTCTTACTAAACAAAACCTCAACATTACATCCAAAGACACTGTCTTCTTGATACTTCTCAATGAGTCTTGAAGCCCCATATGCTTCACACCTACAACACACCTTTGTCTACATCTTGGGCTAAATACTTCTTTCTCTCTGTGGACATTTCTATCTCATCTTCTCCTTCTAGACCTAGCAGCTGCCTTTCCATTCTCTCCTCCCAGAAAGACTTAAGAAGGTCACTGTATGACCAACTAGATCGTTAGCTGGTTTTGTGCCATTCTGCCCAACCATCTTTAATGTGCCAGACCAGGCATATTTGTGTCACCTTGCTCACCTGTCCCTTATGGAACTCCCCAGGGCTGTGCTCACCCTCCTCTACTTTACAACATTTGATTGAAACCCTGTATGGATCTCCTCTGCAACTACATAAAGTGTCACTCTTACATGGATGGTGTACAGCTCGATCTGCACATCACCAATGATGAGAACCTGTTCCCTAACATTTCTTGAGGCCTTCTGTCTCTTGACTGCTGGCTGAGCAGTAACAGCGAAATGTTTAATGGGAATAAAACATAAATTATTTCCCTTTGCCCCAAACCACTTCCTAAAAAGGTAGCCAATACCCTTCCACCTCTTACCCTCCATCACAAACACTTTGACCAAATTCAAAATCCTGGGTTTTATTTGGAACTGCAACCTCATTGTGAACTCAGACTGGTACAGTAGTGAACTTGTGCTTCTTTCAACTCATATCCTTAAAGGGAGTCCTATACTTCATTCCCTACAAGCACCACACAGCAGTCATATGTTCCCTTGTTAACACATGCCTCTTCTTTGCCATACCAACCTCCCTGATTTCCAAATCAAATGTCTTCAGATGGCAGAAACAGCTGCAGATCGCCTCATTTGAAATATCTCCCCATGGCACCTTCCCTCAGAGAAATCTATGGTCTCCCTATGAGAAACAACATCTCCTTCAAACGTGTCTGCTTGACCTACAAATGCCCCCATGACTCTGCTCCCCCACATTTGGCGGCCAGGATTCATCCATTCATCCTGACTGGAGACTTACAATCTGTTGACAAACTACTTCTGAGAGTCCCTAACTCCAGGTACACCAGCAGAGGAGACTGGAGGTTCTTTGTTGCCACCCCAACCCTTTGGAAGGTTCCATGTAATAATGTCCCCTCAAAAATAAGCCATGTAAAGAAATTGCTGAAAAATTGCAGTTTTTTTCGGGGACATTATTAGATGGAACATGTGGGGGACACCCCTTCAACTCCCGCAACCCCCGCACCTGCTGTCCCTATATATATGGTCACCTATATAATGTTTCCACAACCTTTTCCCAGTGACATAATATACAGCGATCATATATAGGGATGTTATTACCTGATACCCTTTGGAACACTCTCCCTATTCTCATCCGCCAAGCCACTCCTTTGCTGCAGTTCAGGACTCATCTGAACAACTGGCTATTTTTTTATTTATTTTTGTATTAGCATTTTTGGTTTTACATTTGAAAACCTTAAGTTTTAACAAGAATACAATTAATTTTCTCAGAAAAAGGAAGAAAATATCAACATTCACTTAGGAAGCAGGAAAAGCAGTGTCCAAGAACTAAGAAGCAGCTTTAAAGGAGAGAAATATCAGCTTCTCCACTGGTTTCTGCTGTGTCTTCCATCTGTGTGAATAGATCCAAGCACAGCTATGATCAGCGAGTTACTCTCTCCCTGAAGGATAGCTGCCCACAATTGTATTGCAGTTCTGTTGGGGTATTGCTGAGTAAATTTGCCAAACCATCTATTTCTCTCATTATTTAAAGTTGGACAGAATGTTATTATATTTTGCAAAGTTTCCTTTTGTTCTTTGCACCACCTGCATGCACAGTCTCTCAAGTCTTTAGCTTTTCTTGCTTCCAATACCTCTTTGGTGTTGAAAGTGAGCGTCCTCCAAAAGGCATTTAAAACTCCCAATAGGAGTCAATGATGGACACACCCCAGATGAGAATGAGACCAAGACCAAATGTGGGTGAAGTCAAAAGTAAAAGTTTATCCAAACCAATATAGGGCAAGCAGAGAACTCTTCAAACTCCGAGAGCGCTCTGCCAAACATCAGCAAACATTCACATTTTGTTACAAAACCACGTCACCTATGACGTGGAAGCTAAGGGATACATGAATCGAGGAGATTGGGCAGAGAGGATGGAAACATATAGATCCTTAGGGGCGAAGCTCCAGGATTGGTGAGGATCCTTGAGGGGTCATGGTGATGCATGTAGGTCATCTGGACGAATCGGGGTGGAGCACCGGTCAGGTGATGGTTGCTTGATACCACTTGACTATTCTAACATTTGCCCTTATGGCCCTACATACTCACTCAGCATTAAATGTAATTCATTATGCTCTGTAAATTTTACAAATCGTTATTCTAACATCACAAGGAAAATAACACATAACTCTTAGGTGTGAGTATTTCATCGTCACGGGACATACTATACACTAGGTGGGCTGCCGCATGGGTTCAGGTGGCTTACCAGGGGGCACATTCCAGGGATACATCTATCACCTTCTCTTTGTTTGATCTAGCAGAGGGACATCTTTATAGTATGTTAGTATAAGAGTAAATATATGGCCACTATGGTCAGTCAGGGTTGGGGTGAACTGGACTGCTCTCCAGTCAGAGGGTATATGATATACATCGGAGAGGCGGTGGGATGAGAGGGGCCTGAGGGCCCAGGAGGGTGAATAACTAATGCTGACTTCAGGGGGAGGTGAGGGCTTACAATCATAGCATTGCATCACCGGTAGACCCAAGGCTTTACATCTCAGCCTGGCTCGAGGAGGGAGAAGGGTGTGGGCTGGTATGCGGAGCTTCCGGAGAGGGGAGAAGAGGCCCTGTATCGTGCTGGTCATATCTTGTTTAGCTGTGCAGGGGGCATACACATGGAGCATACAAACGAGGTAGAGATAGGCGAGTGTGTGTATTAGTACATTGAAAAAAGATGCACAAAGTTTTGCTTACAATATGGGGTGCATGAATCAATGCTCAGGAGTTATACAAACACTACAGAGGACATGCTATATACAGTGGCCACATCTTCATAATGAACCATACATGTTGGCAAAATTAATTGGGTATCATACATATTTAAAAAGTCATTACTTACACTGTTGACATACATTGCATCGTATAGTCTGTACCAACCAATAATACTATTTCAGTGGTAGGAGGCTTAAACATACAGCTCATGGCTCTGTGTGCAATCTGGGATGGGTGAGGGTCACATTATTTCAATATGTACAATCAATCTCCTGGACTAGAAGCAAATGTATCGTCCCTTCAGAAGGATTAGTTGCATGGGTGAAACAGGGTGGCACACAGGCTTGGCATACATGTCTGGCACTTCAAACGGGGAACAGGGTTGGGGGATATCCACAGCATGTGTAATAAATGTGGGGTCTGTGAGGGGACAGGACAAGTTTTATGGAGATAGCTTGCTTTTTTCAAACCCCAGCTTTGGCCCGGTCATCTGCAGGTCAGTGATGAACTGTGGATGGTGAAAGATACAGTGTTTGTCATGTAACTTGTTCAAGCGTAGTATCCCATGAGAACAGGCCTGCAGCAGGGCCGCTGAGGGGAGGAGGACGAGGGAAGTGACTTGCTTGCTGTGCGCGATCAGGAGGGGAGAGCGCAGCCCTGCAGACTGCTTGTGTTAGTGAGGCCTAAGTTGTTATGTTCAAAATGGAGTCTGAGTGTGTCACAAAAATGGAGTCTGGTACTGTACTACTGGATGAGCATTGCAGCCACACGTGTCAACCTGCAGCCATCCCGCATCCCTGGCCACAGGTGCATGGATGGCTGCTGGACGAGTCATAGGCTGCATGCAGGTGAGAATGGAGGGGAGTGGGGCCTTTGCAGACCTTCCCTTCCATACATTCCCCCCTTTTGTTCCTTAAGTAATGAAAACTGCAGTTCACCCAACCTCCTTCGTTCTTCCTCATCAGCCACCGCTTTGTCCCAGACAGGTGTTCCCTTCCATGGCATCCAGGCCCTACACACTCCCCGCAGGCTCGCCCCAGCTCTAGCATATTCATCGGGAGTAAAGGTCATATATAGATACATCCCCCATCACCCTTCAGGTCTACCCATACTTCCTTATACCACTCTAGTGTGCGGGGTTCCTTTATTGTGTTGTGATATAATCTATCTACTATGTACCCCTCATAGTACAGTGGCACCATTCTATATTTAGGCCCCGGGTCCTCTCCTGTTTGTACCTGTGCCTCTTGTGACATCTGCATCACTCCCTTAGCGTTGCCCATTGTCACCATCATCATGGCACCATTGTGTACTGCGTCTGCGCAGCACCGAAGACCCATGATGGGTACCAATAGTTTGACGGTCAACCCGAGCCAGGAAGGTACTCATGAAAAAATGTAATCAAACTACGAGCTTGGCTGCACCCCTCCTTCTTTCATCCGTTCGCCAAGATTGTGCACGGCTGCAATGACCTGAGACAGAGTTCCATTGTCCACGTCTGAAGAAGGTGTGAAAGTGCAACATGCACTCCTGATTTTTCGACAAACACCTCCATCCATGGTCGTCAACACGTCTGGGACGTACCTGTTCGGCATTGTCATTAGCCGTAAGGCCCTTAGCTCCACCTTTATTATGTTGAATCCTTCTTCTGTGTCGTTGGCCAGTTGGATCAGCTCCCAGCACGTAATTTGGAGCCATTTCACGTTGGCTCGCGCTTGGATACTTGGGACGAGGGAGGTGAAAAATGTTTCCGCGGAATTGAACAACCGGAATCTGTCTGGAATTTGCACCAAAAGTTCTGTGGATGCCTTGGATATGTAATTGAACTACCTTTTTTTCTGGATACTGAACTTTGCATGTTCTCAGCAGATAGGGCTTACACTGGGGCCTCATCAGTTGGTTTGGTGCCTCTAGTTCTTGGACAGCTGACAGCCCCTTCCCCTCTTGAATATGACTTTCTGGGACCACCATCAGGGCGGAATGCATCATTGCCAGGGAGCATGTGCTCCTCCATGACTGTGGTAGGTGCATGTTTGCCTGTTTACTGCAAACCCAGTATGTATCCATTAATGCAGTTGTACCCTTCTTCATGTCTGGGATGATGAGCATTTTGTTACAGTTCTTGTTTGTGCCCATGTTTATTTTTCCTTCTCCGTGAAAGCACAGTTCGTATGTAATCTCTTTTTGCAGTTTGAACGGCTTTTCCAGTGCTGTGACGCGAGTGAGATTTTTGATGTGTTGGGCCAATATCGGAGCGCATGTTTTCTGGATCCACTGTAGCTTTTCGACTGCAAACCCTCACAGTGCCTCGGCTTTGCATGTGATTTGCTCACTTTGCCATTTATTATCCGAATAAAATGTTCTTTTAATCACTAAAAATGGCTCCTTTAGGCACACCACTCCTTTGGGTCTTCAGTGGCATGTTTTTTCATTCTGTAGCATTTCAAAAGAGACAGTGTATGCCTGGAAGGTGTTTTTTATTCTGCAT
Source organism: Ambystoma mexicanum (assembly GCF_040938575.1). Classification (NCBI taxonomy): domain Eukaryota; kingdom Metazoa; phylum Chordata; class Amphibia; order Caudata; family Ambystomatidae; genus Ambystoma; species Ambystoma mexicanum. Next base: position 958,288,288 of record NC_090921.1, on the reverse strand, counting down.
AATGTGAGATGAAGGAGACACTGGGCATCTGCAATAGGTGACTCTTGTGGCAGGAGTATCTTGGGGGTGCCCGAGGCATGGTGATTAGTAAACACATAACAGCTCTCATTAGTTGTTTGCATTGCAGTGGAACTCATGTCTGCATACCATTTGTTGGACTGGTGTGGGTGTCGTGGATCTTCTACTGTATCTAATCCTAATCCAGAATATTCATCATACTTCCTCCTCCCCGCCTCCCTTCTTCGTCTTTTATTACCTTTAGGGTGTACTCTTTCTTTCTCTACATCATGCTGCATTAAAGATGTTCCCCTTCTCGCTCCCCTTTTCCCATTCATTGTATAAGGTACTAAACCTCTCAGCTGTTTCTGCATTTTCTTGCTCTACACTTGTGGGGGATTGATTAGCTATAGTAGTTTCAGTTAGTGGTGTCACAGTTGTGGTGGTGTCATCATGTAACCAGGGTAATTCTGAAGAACTTGGGTCATTCACTTCGTAAATATAATATTCAGAGGCATTGTATGGGGTAGTGGGGCATGCTGATACACGTGCATCACTTGTACTATTTGTATGCCATGTGCCACCGTGGTGTGTCCCGTGTCCCCATATTAGTTTAAACCCATCCCATATGAGGTGGGTCCCCTGTGTTATCATGCTTGTCCCATTCTCTGCCCAATATATTACTAGTCCAAACATCATTGAAAAGAATATCGCAGCACACATAAACAGACCGCATTCATAACTGTATCTACGCAAGTCAAAGTTACTATTTCCATTTCTATCTATTCTAATGTCTTTTACATCGGGGGCCCCCTCCGTTGCCATGGTTTCTCCTGCGTAATGAGATACAAAAGTGTATTAAGCATCTCATATACATAACAGTTTTTCTTATTTACATTTTTGCTCATTTTATTTACTTATCATTACCTATTTTTTTATTCAATTATCGTTAGCATGTTATTACTTATAACTGTGAGGGGGAGAGAGATTGAAAGAGAGAGTGAGAGCAATTTTTCTTTGCTCCATTAACGTTGTTATATACATCATTCTACTTTTTCAGTTAGTGCTTCTTTTTTCTATCACGTTTGTACCTCTTAATCTACACCTTTTTCCTTTTAAGTTTGTGTTTCCTCTTCTACCATTTCCGTTTCTGTTTCTTGTGTTACACTATCATAAGCTTTTCGTACGTCTGTCAAATGTAATCAGTATCTCAGCCCCTTTACCTTTACAGCAGTGGGTGTGCAATACACCACTTCATATGGGCCATGAAATTGTGGAGATTTCCACCGACGTACGAAACTTCTCACATACACCATCTCCCCTGGCATTAGCTGACCTGTCGGACTGTCTGCTGCTGGTGTTATTGTGTCACTTGTTGCTTCTTGTGTGAACGGGGTGCTAGCTGCCTGGCAATCATACGGGCTGCTTTGGTGAGCTTATTTAAGTATTCATTGAATTCTTCCCCTACTACTGTCGCACTTCTGTGAGCATCTGAGTGTCTGCGGAGTGGGGAGTGTGCTGTATGCATGCTTCTTCCTGTCACAATCTCATGAGGGGACAAATGGTGGTCCTTGCTGGGTTGATTTCTCAGTTCAAACAAGGCCAGGGGTAAGCAGTACACCCAATTTTTCTTTAACGCGAAACACAATTTCGACCATCTCCCCTTCAGGAGGCCATTTATTTTCTCAACCATGCCGTTCGATTGCAGATGATAAATCGTACACAATTCATGTGTTATTCCCAACATCGCTGTTACTTCTTTGAACAGGTCATTTACAAAATGTGTCCCATTATCTGAGCATATTATGTTGCATATTCCCCAGTGGGGAAACACTTCCTGCACTAGGAACTTTGCAGCGCACTTTGCATCTGGGTTTGCACATGGGTCTGCTTCTACCCACCTCGAGAACGGGCAAACCACCATTATCATATAGCGGGATCCGTTGCACCTCTCACCCATGTCGGCATAATCTATGTGCAACTATCTAAATGGGCCAGTTTGTTTTGGCAGTGTTCCTCGCAGTGTTCTGAGTATCATCCCTGAATTATATATCTGACATGTTGTACATTCCATGGCCAGTTTTGATATTTGGTCCTGCAAACCAATTTTCCTGTATCTCTGCTGCAATGTGTTGTTTGGCACTATGAGCTGTGAAGTGAAGCTGTTGGAAAGCTATTTCTAGTAGCTTATGGGGCAATACTACTTTACCTGTATTATTTTGACACCAAAGGAAGTCAGTAAGATCCTGTTGAATATACTTGGACTCTCACAGTAACCCTGAGGTAATCTGCAATGTTCATATCTTTTCCCTCCCAGGGTGAATGCTATCAAACATTGTGACTCAGGGTCCAGCGGGACTGAGAAGAATGCGTTCTTCAAGTCCACCACTGTGAAATATGATGCATTTTTTGGTATACTACACAAAATTGATGCAGGATTTGGGATCAAAGGAAATTCTTTTTGTATGACGTCATTAAGGGGGCGTAGGTCCTGGATCAACCTCCACGCCCTGCCGTTGGAAATCTCCATCACTATCTCTCCATCGCTGTCTGAATCAGTAAAAAGGTCCTCATCAGACAAGTCTCACAGTGCAATGTTAGCATTAATGCACAATACTGTTCGCCACTGACACCCATGTATATCCATTCCTATGACTGCTATTCTTTGCGCAGACACCTGTACTGCATGCAAATCTAAGGACATCACTGTTCCTAGAATTATTTCTGGGCATGCTATAGGGGGGAAAACAAACTCTGTGGGCACTCTTCACTCTTGGCACTTTAACTTGGGACCACGCGTGCTAGTGTTTTTAGCCCTTGGATGAATATATCTGGATCAACTGGTATGCAGCGTACCTCCAGTGTTGTGGATCGTGTGTGTACTACCAACATCACTCGCAATGGGCAGATCCCCGGGGTTGAACATACTTTCCCTATTTCAGTGAATGTTTTGGTCATGTTGTGCTTGCTGAGGAGGTTTCTTCCCCAGCAAGTTAATCGGTTATCCTTCATAGTAGAGTAAAGGTGCTCGTACTGTCTTCCCACCCACTGTTACATCCAAATCCTCTGTGTAAGGAACTTTGACCACCGCCCCAGAGAACCCTTGCGTTTCCAATTTATGTTTAGATAACAGAAACCTGCCTCCCGAGTCTACCATAAAAATGAATTGTTTATTTCCTATCTCCGCCCCCACCAATGGCTCCTCAGCTGCATCGAGGGTTGTTGATAGTGCTGGACACGCAAGTGCTCTCTTCAGGCTGTCCTGTGCTGGGTGCCTTGTCGTTCCCCGATTGTCAAAAACATTCCCTCACACCACTGACACTCAGCCAAAGGGTGTAGGTGCACCATTTGCCATTGTGGCAAAAGGGTTACCTTGCACATGTGCCATGTGTTTGCGGATTGTGGGTGCTGTTGAACATTATGCGGCAGTGCCCTGCGCTCATCTGTGTATCTCTGATCCTGCTGTTCTTCTCTCCCTCCACCGCCCATTGTGGGCTTCCTGGGTGGGGGTGAGAATACTGTTGTTCATTTTGGTAATTATTCATGGGTCTGCTTCTATACTCCCTTCAAAAATGTCCCCACCTTCTGCAATTCGAACAATTCCCTTGCCTCCCCTTGGACCTGGACCTCCGTACCCTCCATACCCTGGTACCCCCTTTGCCCTCTGTACCCACTTCGTCCTCCGTGGGCACTCCTTGCTTGCCACTGTGGCCCTCTGTATTGCCCAATTAGCTGCCATTCTAGCTTGTATTACTGTTGACCCTTCCTCCAACTCTCGTTCCCTGTTAGGATTGCTAACAGCTAGGTCTCTCTCCCGTGAACCCTCCTCACCTGAGGTTTCTGAGGATGTGTTCAAAGTTCTTGAGGACCCTCTACTTCCTCTAGTAGTGGTCGTCTGAGTCTTCTTTCCTTGGCCCTTGAACTTCTTATCGTGGAGGTAGGGACGGGCTCCACTGGAGGCCACCTTGGCAACTGAGGAACTCCTCGCCAAGTGGGACCCCCAGTAAGCCCGTCCCAGTATTCAGGGAAAAAGCTTCTGCGGCACCAAAAAACCCTGAAGCACACAGGCTGAACTTGGAGCTTGATCTTTCCGGCGGTGAAATTCTGCAGGCCGTAGATATTATCCAATACCAGGGGAAGGTAATGGTAAATAGAGAAAGGCAGAAGGAAGAGGAAGACAGAACAGAGCGCCAAGGGCAGCTTTAGAGTGTGCAGGGGCACAGGAAAGTAAAGGAATAATGCGACCCGATTCGAGTTGGCACTGGGAGTCGGAGTCGGGCGGAAGGAGTGCACCCAACCGACAGCCGGAAGAGAGAGAGTGGGAGCGAGGAAAGAAGGCAAGGAATGAAACCGGGCGGAGAGGAGCAGAGCGAGGAAGGGCGGAAGCTGGGGAAACTCCCGCAAGAAGGACCAGGAACAAGAGCGAACTGAAGGCGACTCAAACTAGAGTAACGAAGTCAAAAACAGGAAGTGGGAGCGATACAACGCACTGAACGTAGGTTTCAGTGCGTTGTTATAGTAACGCTGACTGGGGCGGCCATCTTGGAAGAAGACTAGACCGTGCGAAACGGTTCTAGTCGTAGATCGCTCACCTAAGTCGGGAAAGGGACCATCTTTGCCAAACCTTCCATGGCCGGAACATAACAGTATGATCTCTTCTCCTCGGGGTTCCCCCCGGCTTGCCAGGGTGTTTCCTGTGGAACATTCGCAACAGACGAGGTGCATGGATATGATGACAGGGTTCCCAGGTACGTTCCGCCACTGAGTATCCCTTCCAATGGATCAGATATTGTAGGGACCCCCGGTAATATCTGGAGTCCACCACATGAGACACTTCATATTCCTCAGGCTCAGAGACAGGAGGTATCCTTGGTTGGATTCTGGGTCTTTGGTAGGGATCCGGCACATAAGGCTTTATCAGGGAAGTATGAAACACTGGATGAATTCTCTTCATCTTCTGGGGGAGTCGAAGACAGTATGCTACTGGGTTAACTTGTTTGATTATTGAGTAGGGACCCAGGTATTTGGGAGCAAATTTGCCAAAGTGTAAGCATCTAGGTAGGTATTTGGTCGAAAGCCAAACCAATGTCCCGGGTGTCCATTCCGGGTTACTTCGTCTATGTCGATCTTCCCGCTCTTTTGTATTCTTGCGGCTGTCCTCCAATGCCTTCAGAGCCATCTTTTGGGTGGATCGAATTGCTTCCAATAAACTGTCCACAGTGGGAGAGTCTGAACAGTTTTTCCGAAGGCCTGGTACATGGGAAGGGTGGAATCCATAGGTGCACAAAAACGGACTCATCTTTATGGCAGAATGATATGTGTTATTATACGAAAATTCTGCCAAGGGTAACAAAGAAGACCAGTTGTCTTGCTCCCTGTTACAAAAACTTCTGAGGTATTGCTCGAGGGTGGCATTCAGTCTCTCAGTCTGGCCATTACTTTGTGGATGGAATCCTGATGATAGTGCTCTCTGTATTCCTAATTGTTTACACAAGGAAGCCCAGAATCGTGATGTAAACTGCGACCCTCGGTTGGAAAGTACTGTTTTGGGTAACCCATGCAGTCGAACTATTTCACGAAGGAATACTGTTGCCATTTCTGGAGCTGTTGGGAGTCCTGCAAGTGCAATAAAGTGGGCCATCTTACTAAAGGAATCCACAGTGACCATAATGGTTCTATGACCTTCCGAGGGTGGCAAATCCACTATAAAGTCAGTAGACACGTGTTCCCAGGGCTGAGCGGGTACCCCCGGTTGTTGCAACAGACCCAAAGGTCTACCAGTTTGGGGTTTGTTCACAGCACATATCGGACACGAGAACACGTATTGTTTGACATCTTGAGACAAGGTTGACCACCAGAAAAGTCTCTTCACCAATTCCGTCGTATTCCTCAGACCCTTATGTCCTGCCAGGGGAGACTCATGGCACTACCTCAGCACCTGCGTCCTCAGATTATGTGTTGGGATGAATAAAGCTGAGTCGTGATATAATAGTCCGTCTTTGAGAAGGAGATTAGGGTCTACACGGTTGCTGCGCTGAATTTCCTCTTGTATTGCCTGCAGAAAACTAGAAACCACTGAGATAAATTTCTTGTTGGCAAGTAGCAGCTTGTTACTGGACTGTGTCTCAGAAGAAACTTCCCAGCTTCTAGACAAGGCGTCTGCCAAGATGTTTTGAGAACCTGGTAGATATGTAAGGTGGAAGTCAAATTGAGAAAAATAATATGCCCACCTAGCATGTCTAGCGTTGGTGCACTCCATCTGTTGTAGCACCCGCAAATTACGATGGTCAGTTCTTATGACAAAGGGCTCAAGGGATCCTTGTAAGAGGTGCCTCCATTCTTCACAGGCTTTCTTCATTGCCAGAAGTTCTTTCTCCAGTACCGAGTAATTTCTTTCACTAGGACTCACGGTCTTGGAAAAATAAGCTATTGGATGTTCAGCTCTGTCCTCAGAGTTCTGGAGCAGGGCCGCTCCAATGGCATTCTCCGATGCATCTGTCTCCAAAACAAAGGGACGTGTCTGGTCAGGTTGAACTAGAATGGGAGCAGAAGTAAACAAACTCTTGAGATACTGAAAAGATTGTATTGCGTCGGAGTCCATCTGAAACCTAACCCCTTGTTTCAATAGTGCTGTAAGTGGTAGAACAATCTTAGAGAAGTGAGGGATGAATCGACGATAAAAATTCGCCAGTCCTAGAAACCTTTGAATCTCCTTGACACACCTGGGTTCTGGCCATCGTAATATGGCTTCAATCTTCCCTGGGTCCATCTTGATACCTTTATTGGATAGGATGAAACCTAAATAGGGGATAGAGTCAGCATGAAATTGACATTTTCCGAGCTTCACCAAGAGCTGATTCTCCTGAAGACGTCTCAGAACTTCCTTTACCACCTGGATGTGTTCGTTCAGATGTACAGAAAATATAAGGATGTCATCAAGATAAACAACTACGGATCGATATAGTAAATCTGAGAATATACGATCCATAAATCTTTGGAATATTGCAGGGGCATTGACCAGACCAAAAGGCATCACCCTGTATTCGAAATGGCCTAGGGGAGTCCTAAAAGCAGTCTTCCATTCATCTCCTTCCTTAATCCTAAGGAGATGATAGGCCCCCTAAGGTCCAACTTGGTGAATAGACGTGACCCCTGCACCGCCTCCAGGATATCTCTTATCAGTGGCATTGGATATCTATCTCTACAGGTGATCCTATTGAGACCTCTAAAGTCAATGCAGGGTCTTAGTTCTGTAGTTTCCCTCTTGGGTATAAAGAACAGGGAGGACCCACCAGGAGATCGTGACTCCCGGATCAGTCCATTCTCCAGATTCTCCTCCAGATATTCCTTAAGGGCCTTCCTTTCTGGGAGAGATAAAGGGAACATTCTTCCGAAGGGCACCACTGCACCCTCCTGTAACTCGATGGAGCAGTCTTCTGGTCTGTGGGGTGGCAAAAGACGTGGAACCTTGTCTTCAAACACTTCAGAATAACATTGGTAAACCAGCGGAATGCTCGAGACAACCCTAGTCTGTAGAGTGTTACCTCGCCCCTCCTGTCTCTCTGGTACCTGCTTACTAAGGCAGTTTTTATGACAGAACTCAGAGTCAAATCTTAGTGTGTTGAGGGACCAATCAATGTAGGGGTTATGCTTTCTGAGCCAAGGGATCCCCAGTATAATGGGGAAATGAGCCGCTCTTATCACGTCGAAACTGATCTTTTCTTGGTGATCACCCATCTGTATCCATAAAGGTTCGGTCTCGGAAACTATGGGTCCAGAAACGAGAGGTGTACCATCAACTCCTTCGACAGGAATGGCTCGGTGTTTAGTCTGACAGAGAACTCCTTGATCCGTAGCCCAGACCCTATCCACAAAGTTCCCTGCCGCGCCGCTATCCAACATCGCCAAAACCTCCACAGACTTCTCAGTAGACAACTGTAATCGAACCTTGAAAACCATCAAGCGAGAATCCTCAGCTACACCTGAGGCTTGGGTGTGATCGCAGGGCTTGCGATGGTTTCCCCCGAAGTCGCCCCTGCACAGACTCGGGGGGTAACGTTTCCCTTCTTCCGGAGAGGCACATCGGGACAATTCCGGAGTAAATGTTTAGATGACCCACAATACATACCTAGACCCAATTCACGTCTTCTTCGTCTTTCTTCAGGTGTCAGCGGGCCCCTGGCTGAACCAATCTGCATAGGTTCTTCAAATACAGACTCCGGTTTAGGTACCAGCTTGGTTGCTGGAGGAGGGTCATTCAAGGGAGAGTAACCCCGTTGCCGTCTCTTCTCAAGACGTCTCTCATTAAGCCGATATTCGATCTGTAGGGTTAAGGTAACCAGTTCTTGGAACGAACCAGGTCATGAAACCCGTGCTAGTTCATCTTTGTGTAAACCCCTCCTAAAGATGGTTTGTTGTGCCGAATCAGGCCATCCAGCCTCGGTAGCCAGCTTCTGAAATTTGGAAACATAAGTTTGGACGTCTGCACAACCCTGCCTGACGTCCATCATAGCCTCATATGAAGCAAAAACCACCTCAGGGCGATCAAATCTTGCTTGAAACTGTTGCGAAAATTGATCAAAATTCTGTAAGACCGGTTCATTATTAGTCACTAGTGGAGTGGCCCATGCCAACGCGTTCCCCACCAAGCTTGAGATTAAGAAACCCACCTTCGCCTTATCTGTCTCGAAGGTCTTTGGTCTAAACATGAAGTACACCTTACAGGCATCCATAAATTCCTTCCAAGCCCTGGGATTTCCATCATATTTGCCAAACAATAGAGGCATCGGGGGGAGGTCTCCTCTATCCTCATTGCGGGCGGCCACTTGTTGTCTCAAAGAGTTGTTCTCTGCCTGCATGTTTTGCATTTGTACTGTGAGTCCCTGGATGGCAGCCACCAACTCCTGATATTGTTCCAGGGTAGCCATTGGTGTTTTCTGGCGTTGTATACTGTCAGGATTGCTAACGGCTAGGTCTCTCTCCCGTGAACCCTCCTCACCTGAGGTTTCTGAGGATGTGTTCAAAGTTCTTGAGGACCCTCTACTTCCTCTAGTAGTGGTCGTCTGAGTCTTCATTCCTTGGCCCTTGACCTTCTTATCGTGGAGGTAGGGACGGGCTCCACTGGAGGCCACCTTGGCAACTGAGGAACTCCTCGCCAAGTGGGACCCCCAGTAAGCCCGTCGCAGTATTCAGGTAAAAAGCTTCTGTGGCACCAAAAAACCCTGAAGCACACAGGCTGAACTTGGAGCTTGATCTTTCCGGCGGTGAAATTCTGCAGGCCGTAGATATTATCCAATACCAGGGGAAGGTAATGGTAAATAGAGAAAGGCAGAAGGAAGAGGAAGACAGAACAGAGCGCCAAGGGCAGCTTTAGAGTGTGCAGGGGCACAGGAAAGTAAAGGAATAATGCGACCCGATTCGAGTTGGCACTGGGAGTCGGAGTCGGGCGGAAGGAGTGCACTCAACCGACAGCCGGAAGAGAGAGAGTGGGAGCGAGGAAAGAAGGCAAGGAATGAAACCGGGCGGAGAGGAGCAGAGCGAGGAAGGGCGGAAGCCGGGGAAACTCCCGCAAGAAGGACCAGGAACAAGAGCGAACTGAAGGCGACTCAAACTAGAGTAACGAAGTCAAAAACAGGAAGTGGGAGCGATACAACGCACTGAACGTAGGTTTCAGTGCGTTGTTATAGTAACGCTGACTGGGGCGGCCATCTTGGAAGAAGACTAGACCGTGCAAAACGGTTCTAGTCGTAGATCGCTCACCTAAATCGGGAAAGGGACCATCTTTGCCAAACCTTCCATGGCCGGAACATAACATTCCCTTTCAGTGGGGAGTGCGGCTACAGCTGCTGTGACCTTCACTAGCTTTGTCTGAATTAATTTTGCCTTGTCTGCCAGTCTTCTCTGTGCTATCTCCTTCTCCCTTTCTTTGATCCCCTTGCAATGGTGTACTATGATGCTTTGTATCTCGGGCCAGCCTTTGGCTTCAATCCCAGCTATTTTATCGAGCGTTTTCTGAACTTTCTTCCGAGGCCCTCTCTTTATTATAAAGTACAACAGGGAGGTTGACTGATCCCAGGCCGTGCCCATCTCCGCTCTCCACATCTCCTGCACCCGTTAAATGAAGGCCATCGCATCTTCCTCATCATCTATTGTGCATTGCATTACTGACTGTAAATCAGGCATGTCTGGGAATGTGTCTCTTAATGCATCTCATATTCTTGCTCTTACTGTGTTAAAGGAAGCACCGTCATTGTGGTCACAATCCAATGTTATCCCCGGGAAGCCTACTTTCTCCCAAACCCTTGATCACCTACTGCAGATACCAGCAAGCTTTTAACATCAGCTACTTCCAATGGGACCCCTGCAGTGTTCTTCTCGAATGCATATATCCATTTACTTGTACCTCCCGACAGTGGGGTTAATACATTTAATACATTTGCTTTATACATCTGTGCCCAAAGTATGTAATTTGGCCTCCCTCCTCCCCTGTGTATCTGTGGCAGCTGCAATTTTCCTTTGGTCCCTTTCCCCGTACTGACCTTCATCCCTCTTTTTCCCAGTACTGCCATCCTCCCCATTCTGTTCCTTAACCTTCCATTCCATTCTTCTTCCATTGTCTGCCCCAGAGGTGTTTCGTCTATTCTCACTGATGCCCCTCCTGGTGCAATCCCTATTCTCCTCCCTTCGAACTCCTGTTCCTCTATGTCGCACCACAACTTTTCCGCTCCTCCCGATGCCATGCCCTCTTCCATCTCTTCCCCCTCAAGCGTGTGTTGCTCTAGCTCGATTATCCTTGTCGGCTCATCATTTATTCGAAATAGTATTTCCCCTTTCTTCCACCCTTCTTCTATGGACCTGTCGGGTGACTGTGGCCTCTGTGTATGATCGATCCTGGAAGTACCTGATCCACTTTGTTCACACATATGTCTTAGTCTGGACAGTTCACTCCGGGCCATTGATAACCTGGAGTCTAAATCTTATGTACATTTTTCAATATCTATTGCCGGGGACTCACCTGTCCACTCGCTCTTGGGCACTCATATGGCGGGTGTGCTGTGGGTTGTGGTGTGGTTGGGGAGGTGGGTTTTGACACATACACTGGGTCACTGTATCCCTCAGCTGGTACTGGTTTGTGTAGGGCGGGGTATATTCGTACAGCCTCTACTGGCCCTTCTCTTTCTTCTCCTTCCTTCCCATTACTCTCTATTGCCAGGGTAGATGGAACTTGTTCCTTTATTTGCTCTTTTCTTTTTATGGGAGGCGCCTCTTCAAATAACCTCCATAAGTCTAATATCTCCCTTCTATTCTGCAATTGTTTGCCTTTATATTTTACCTATAAATGTGCATATGGCCACCATATCCAGTAAGTTTTTATCAAATGATCCTCCCTGGGGCCAAACCTGCGGTAGCCCTTCTCCTTTTAATTCCGTGATCCACTGATCATGGTATTTGATTATTCTCTCCGCGTAACCTAGTAAACTCTGACAAATATGGGCCAGTGGTATTTCCGCACCCATGTTAATTTCTCGTCCCCCCTTGTACCTCTTGCTGGTGTGTGTTATATAGTCACAATGCTAACTATACCAGTATTTTGCCGTTGATATACCACCTTTATACACCTTATACACCGAGTCTTTAAAGTGTAATACTTACAATGACCACTTATTCATAAGACACCAATACAGTAATTTTAGCCATTACCAAAATGCAGTGATCACAAAAGACATAACAAATTCAGTACATAACATTGACCAATAGACAGTTCACATACAACAAGTAACATATACCCTCCCTGCCTCCTCTCAATGCTCTTATTAATAAGGATCTCCCTTATCCCAGCACCTTACACACCTTACCCCTTAGGTTGTCTGGATATTTTCCTGTAGACCAGGAAAAGGAAAAGAATAAAATATTTCTAAGTTGTACTCCAAGTGTTCCCCTTATGCGACACTCCCACTGATTTCTTCTATTTTCCACTTATTTCCAGTACTAGTTAAGATAGCACTATGCAGCACCGCCTTCTACCCCCTTGCAGAGCTAGGTTCCTGTCCTCCCTTTTCACCTCATAATCTCCTTGACTCATCCTAATGGCCATATGCAGAGAAAGAAAAAAGAATAAGATAGTATCTATTGTACCCTTAAGAGCCCCCTTAACTCAGTCTGACCTTGTATACTATGTTCTACATCCAACTCCTTTTAATGTCGCTCGCACTTGATACTCACATGTCCGTCTTGATCCGAGACCCTCCGGACCCGGTCCATCCGGGCGCTGCCCCACACTCAATGGCCGCCCCCGGCTCCGGAGAGTGGTACTCTGGGTTTTGCAAAGTGGGACCCATGCCCTCTCGGCCTACTGCGTGCGCACGTCTAAGTGTACCAGTTGCCGTAGGTGGGCAGCTCTCTTGAGGAGGTGCGCCGTGGGTCTCTGCTGTGGCCGGGGACGTCTCGTGCCAAAGGGAACGAAAGGACGAATCATGCCCTGATGCCTCATACCACTTGACAGTGAGCACCCCCAAAAGGCATTTAAAACTCCCAATAAGAGTCAATGATGGACACACCCCAGATGGGAATAAGACCAAGATCAAGTGCGGGTGAAATCAAAAGTAAAAGTTTATCCAAACCAATATAGAGCAAGCAGAGAACTCTTCAAACTCAGAGAGCGCTCTGCCAAACATCAGCAAACATTCACATTTTGTTACAAAACTACGTCACCTATGATGTGGGAGCTAAGGGATACATGAATCGAAGAGATTGGGCAGCGAGGATGGGAACATATAGATACTTAGGGGTGAAGCTCCAGGATTGGTGAGGCTCCTTGAGGGGTCATGGTGATGTGTGTAGGTCAGCTGAACTCATCAAGGTGGAGCTCCGGTCAGATGATGGTTGCTTGATACCTGTTGACTATTCTAACATTTGCCCTTGCGGCCCTACATACTCACTCAGCGTTAATTGTAATTCATGATGCTCTGTAAACTTTACAAATCGTTATTCTAACATCACAAGGAAAATAACACATAACTCTTAGGTGTGAGTATTTCATCGTCACAGGACATACTATACACTAGGTGGGCTTCCTCATGGGTTCAGGTGGCTTACCAGGGGGCACATTCCAGGGATACATCTATCACCTTCTCTTCGTTTGATCTAGCAGAGACATATTTATAGTATGTTAGTATAAGAGTAAATATATGGCCATTATGGTCGGTCAGGTTGGGGTGAACTGGACTGCTTTCCAGTCAGAGAGCACATGATATACATCGGAGAGGCAGTGGGATGAGACCTAGTGCTGACTCCGGGGGGAGGTGAGGGGTTACAATCATAGCATCGCATCGCCGGTAAACCAAAGGCTTTACATCTCAGCCTGGCTCCAGGGGGGAGAACAGTGGGGACTGGTATGCGGCACTGCTGGAGGGGGGAGAAGAGGCCCTGTATCATGCTGGTTGTATCTTGTTTAGCTGTGCAGGGGGCACACACATTGAGCATACAAATGAGGTAGAGATAGGTGAATGTGTGCATTAGTACATTGAAAAAAGGTGCGCAAAGTTTTGTTTACTATATGGGGTGCATGAATCAATGCTCAGGGGTTATACAAACACTACAGAGGACATTCTATATACAGTGGCCACATTTCCATAATGAACCATACATGTTGGCAAAATTAATTGGGTATCATACATATTTAAAAAGTCATTACTTATACTGTTGACATACATTGCATCGTATAGTCTGTACCAACCAATAATACTAGTTCAGTGGTAGGAGGCCTAAACATACAGCTCATGGCTCTGTGTGCAATCAGGGATGGGTGAGGGTCACATTATTTCAATATGTGCAATCAATCTCCTGGACTAGAAGCAAATTTATCATCCCTTCAGAAGGATTAGTTGCATGGGTGAAACAGGGTGGTGCACGGGCTTGGCATACGTGTCTGGCACTTCAAACAGGGAACAGGGTTGGGGGTTATCCACTGCATGTTTAATAAATGTTGGGTCTGCAAGGGGACAGGACAAGTTTTATGGAGATAGCTTGCTTTTCTCAAACTCCAGCTTCGGCCCGGTCATCTGCAGGTCAATGATGAACTGTGTAAGGTGAAAGATACAGTGTTTGTCATGTAACTTGTTCGCGCCTAGTCTCCCGTGAGAACAGGCCTGCAGCAGGGCCACAGAGGGGAGGAGGGCAAGGGAAGTGACTTGCTCGCTGTGCGCGATCAGTAGGGGAAAGCTGCAGCCCTGCAGAATGCTTGTGTTAGTGAGGCCTAAGTTGTTATGTTCAAAATGGAGTCTGAGTGTGTCACAAAAATGGAGTCTGGTACCATACTACTGGATGAGCATTGCAGCCATATGTGTCAACCAGCAGCCATCCCGCATCTCTGGCCACAGGCTCATGGATGGCTGCTGGATGAGTCATAGGCTGCATGCAGGTGAAAATGGAGGGGAGGGGGGCCTTTGAACACCTTCCCTTCCATACAGTGGGTACCAAATTAATCTGCTGTCTCATTAACTCATTTATGTGCGAGCTACATGGAAATTGTTTCAGGTACTCCTGAGGGTTTTCTCCTGCTCTATAGCTTGAAACCTTCTAGCCATATAGTTTGAGTTTGAACATTCTCTCTCGTATAAATCCAATCTACATCCAGCAATTTACTTTTGACTTTAGTGGGATTTGTCAATAGGTATTCTTCCGAAGTACTCAATTCAGCCAGAATGCTCAAGCATTGATTTTTCCAGTTTTTTAGCGTCTGGTCCGAATTATCTCAGAGTGCAAGATTCAACACTTCAAGACCACCCTCCAGGTTGTTCAAAGAGCATTTATGGAAAAAGGCCAGTGTTTTCCATTGCACAATAGCCTGAACTGAATTCAGCCCCAGTTCTTCTCGTATTAAATCAAGGGGGATGCAAGACAGGAGTGCCAGCACCTTTCTCCAATATATACCCTCCAATTTAGGCCTAAAATCCTTAGGAAATAATGTTGTAGATTCTGAACCATATGTTTTAATGGGTGCGACCTTCATGTTATAAAATTGAAGAACAGGTTGTAGTGTAAATTTACAGAATCTCCTGGCGATTATTCTTGCTTGCGAAGTGAGATTTGTCATTTTTGTTCTTAATCTGGTCTCCTGGGGCGCTTTGACCATGCTGTTATTGATGCAAACCCCCAAGTACATGAGGCTTGTAACTTCTGCGATTTTAGCTCCTTTGAGGAACCATGCTTGTTTCCTCATTAGTTTGTGGCCATTTTTCCCAGAGAATGTTAGAATGTTTGTTTTTGCAACATTAACTTTTAAGCCATTTTCATCCAGATAGTTAGCTAAATCTTCCAACTATCTTTGCAAGCCTACTTGAGTTTGATCAAGCAAGATTAGGTTGTCTGCGTATAGCAGGCTGCCAACAGCAGTTCCTGCTCTATTCTTGGAGGAAATATTCTGGTTTTGTCAAACGCTAGAGGTATATCCGAAATAAATTGGTTAAACAATTTCGAAGCTAATCTAAACCCCTGTTTTAGTCCCAATGTTGTTACTGTTGGGTCTGTGAAGTTCCCTCTTTTGTCCAATCTCACACGCATAGTGGTACTCGTGTGTAGAACCATTGATGCTTAGCTGACTACTCAAGCAAGCATAACCATCTCCATGACTCTCTGCGATCCCTTCTACTCTCTCCTATTCTTCCTGCCTCTTAATCCCTACACTGCTTAGTAAGGCTTCAGTTTGTGGTGGGGAGTTAGGAAAGATGATGAGTAAATAAACAGATAAATTAATGCAGGGTTTCTTTCGGAGCGGTCGAACAAAGTGTTTTGATAACACAGCGAATGAATCGTGGGTATACACCTAAGAGAAAAGTAAAGTAGATTAGGGGTAGTTTTGACAACACAAGCAGGTTACCATAGTTTTATTCTTGTCATATTTTCTCTGTCCTTAATATAGTAATCGTTCGCTCGTTGTGATGTCCTGGTGTACTGCACTCTCACTCAGCAACCTAAAGATGGCTCCTCTTAAGAAATTAGGCCCTCAGTGCTCAGTGTCTATCCAGTTAGTGTTGGGGTTTCTTATATCCCCCACACAGCGAATGTGGCCTGGACGGTACAGAAACACCTCATTATAGTAAGCTCTGGGACGAGGAACTGTGACAAGGTGGGTAGGAACTGTTCTACCTGTACGACTAAGTTCTGAAGAGTAGACTTGCAACAGGGCAAGTCGAATACATGAGAAATATTTTAAGATATATATTTAGGGCAGTTTTACTAATGCACTGTTTGAGGCGGTTATTTTTAAACAAAAGACAGTAAAGATCGTGTACTATGATAAATTCAGTGTTCCAAAGGTAATGCCAAGCTACAGATTTAAAAAATATATACTTTAAATAATAGGCTGTTCTGGCATATTGCTTATGCAATGCGCACATTTGTCATCTATTTCTTTTATGCTGCTTCCTCTAGCAGCCCATGGGTTCAGAGTGCACATGCTGACATACACCAATAGCACGTTATTGGAAATGCACTTACCGGCACATACTAGCAGTCTTTCCTGAACTGTAAATTACCAGTGTTATATTTACCGCAGCTATGGGCCGCTAGTTTATTTGCCTTAAAAGGCTCCAAAGTTGGTTTGAAGCACTCAAGTTCTATCCTAGGAGTTGTGCACCAATCACAGCAGCAGGTGACCACTGACCTATTTTAGCAGACTACCAAGGACCCAGACTAGTTAACATTTGCACCAGTGCTAACAATTAAGGGCACAATTCATGGAATCCAGCACAAAAGTCACACAAGCGCCTTGCGCAGAGAAGGAGCAATTGCCACGCGTGCACCAGGCGCAGTGCAAAACAGCATTTTCGCTCACCGCGTATTTATGGATTTCCCAAGCCATCAGCAGCCGTGGCACAGCGAACATCCAGCAGCACCAGTTACGCCCCCAACACCGCCCCTTGCGCAGGAAAAAGTCAGTGAAATGGCCAATACGGCGCAAAGGCCCCACGCTATCTTTGGGCCAGCACACTGCACCCCTCCATAGTAATTGCGTAAAAAATCGGAGCGTACCCCGCTCGCGGCAGTGAAAACGCATGAAAAGTGCCTCGCGTACCCCCGTGAAATCCCATACCCTGCCCACGCCAGGCAAATCGAGTGGAAAGGTCTGCGCGTGTGGTGTCGGGTGTAGGGGGGTCCCATGTGGTGTGGGCTGCCTGCGGGGCATGGTCATGGGTGTTGGAGGGTCCCCTGTGGTGTGGGCTGCCTGCAGGGCATGGTCACGGGTGATGGGCTGCCTGGAGGGTATGAAGACGGGTTTTGGGGGTGGTCCCCTGTGGTGTGGGCTGCCTGCGGGGCATGGTCATGGGTGATGGGCTGCCTGTGGGGTATGGACACGGGTGTTGGGCTGCCTGCGGGGCATGGTCACAGATGATGGTCTGCCTGTGGGGCATGGACACAGGTGTTGGGGTGTCCCCTGTGGTGTGGGCTGCCTGCGGGCATGGTCATGGTCACAGGTGTTGGGGGGTCCCCTGTGGTGTGGGCTGCCTGCGGGGCATGGTCACGGGTGATGGGCTGCCTCCGGGGTATGGACACAGGTGTTTGGGTCCCCTGTTGTGTGGGCTGCCTGCGGGGCATGGTCATGGGTGTTGGGGGATCCCCTGTGGTGTGGGATTCCTGCGGGGCATGGTCACAGTGGTTGGGGGATCCCCTGTGGTGTGTGCTACCTCTAGGGGGTGTTCGCGGCAGATGGCAGGACGCAGGGGTCTTTTCAAGCAATTTGTGAGCGGGTGCATGATTCCGGGGGGTACGCAAGCCAGTTTACACGCCATTTGGCTGGCGTGGGTGTACGCGAGGGCGTTTTCATGCAATTTGGCTGGCACAAGCCGGGTACGGCATTTCACGGGGGTGCGCGAGGGCGTTTGTATGCAATTTGGCTGGTTTGAACGGGGTGCAGGATTTCGGGGGTAAACGTGCCAGTTTTCATGCAATTTGACTGGTCTGAGCGGAGTAGGGGATTTCTCGGGTACACATGAGGGTGTTTTCACGCGATTTGGCTGGCGTGAGTAGGGTATGGGATTTTTCTGGTATACGCGAGGGTGTTTTTATACAATTTGGCTGTCTCGAGCAGGATACGGGATTTCAGGGGGTACGCAAGCCAGTTTTCATGCGATTTGACTGACGCAAGCAGGGTATGGGATTTCTCGGGTTTACGCAAGGGCGTTTTCACACAATTTGGCTGGCGTGAGCAGGGTGCGCGATTTGGGGGGATACGCAAGTCAGTTTTCACATGATTTGACTGGCACAGGTGTATGCAAGGGTGTTTTCATGCGATTTGTCTGGCGCGGGTGTAGGCCAGGGCGTTTTCACATGATTTGTCTGGCGCGAGCGGGGTGTGCAATTTCGGGGGTTACACAAGCCAGTTTTCATGCGATTTGACTGTGTGAGCGGGGTATGGGATTTCGGGGGGTACGCGAGCCAGATTTCACACAATTTGGTTGCCGTGTGTGTACACGATGGCGTTTTCTCGTGATTTGGCTGGCGCGAGCACACAAGGGCCATTACACACGATTTGGCTGTGGGGTGGACCCGCCATCACCCATGACCATGCCCCGCAGGCAGCCCAAACCACAGCGGACCCCCAACACTCGTGTCCATAACCCACAGGCAGCCTATCACCCATGTCCATGCCCCACAGGCAGCCCACACCGCAGGGGACCCCCATCTCCCGTGTCCATGCCCCGCAGGCAGCCCATCACCCGTGACCATGCCCCGCAGGCAGCCCACACCACAGGGGATGCCCCCAACACCCATGACCATGTCCCGCAGGCAGCTCACACCACAAAGGACCTCCCAAACCCCATGACCATGCCCTGCAGGCAGCCCACACCACAGGGGACCCCCAACACCCGTGTCCATACACCACAGGCAGCCCATCACCCGTGACCATGCCCGCAGTCAGCCCACACCACAGGGGACCTCCCAACACCCATGACAATGCCCCGCAGGCAGCCCACACCACAGGAGACCCCAACACCTGTGTCCATATCCCAAAGGCAGCCCATCACCCGTGACCATGCCCGCAGGCAGCCCACACCACAGGGTACCCCCCAACACCCATGACCATGCCCCGCAGGCAGCCCATCACCTGTAACCATGCCCCGCAGGCAGCCCACACCACAGGGGACCCCCTCAACACCCATGACCATGTCCCGCAGGCAGCCCACACCACAGGGGACCTCCCAAAGCCCATGCCCCACAGGCACCCCACACCACAGGGGACCCCCAACGCCCGTTTCCATACCCCACAGGCAGCCCATCACCTGTGACCATGCCCGCAGGCAGCCCACACCACAGGGGACCCCCCAACACCTATGATCATGCCCCGCAGGCAGCTCACACCACAGGGGACCCCCCAACACCCGTGACCATGCCCTGCAGGCAGCTCACACCACAGAGGACCCCCCAACATCCATGTCCATGTCCCGCAGGCAGCCCATCACCTGTGACCATGCCCCGCAGACAGCCCACATGGCACCATACACCACAGGCAGGCCCCGACTCATGTCCCCCCACCCCCATCAGTGATGCCAACCTGCAGGCAGGCCCCGACTCATGTCCCCCCACCAGTGACGGCAACCTACAGGCAGGCCCCGCCTCATGTCCCCCCACCAAACACATAGTACCAACATACAAACATGTATCAAATTTCCACCCAAATGCCACCACATGTCCCCCCCCCACAGTGCAATTCAACACTCGGGAGGATAGCTCAGGGGCAACGTGCTCGCCTTGGAAGCAAGACGACACGGAGCCATACAGGTTTGATCCCCGGGTCCGCTCTTATAAACCTCTGGGTATTAAGTGCCTTATAAATAACCTATCATATCATAACACACATCCATTGGCCCCACTCCCCAGTACATGCTCCATGGAATGGGAATCCCAAATGCACACATGCGTGCAGCCAAAGACATGACCAACAATGATCCCCAGCAGTGACACATTACATATGCAATGAACAGTGACAAATGCACCAAACCATTGACAGCAGAAACCACTTAGATATGTATGAATGAAAGTGTATTGAAAATACAAAAAGACACAAAATGAAAATCAAACATGAAAATGAAATTGAACTGAATAAAAAGAAAAAGAAATGCAAATCCAAAAGTAATAGGAAATCCAAAATGAAATGAAATCCAAGAAAGTGGTCCATATCCATAGTTTGTCGTCCAGTTCCAATTCAACAAAATAAAAATAAAAATTCCAACAAAGTACAACTATTTACAAGGATGAAGGGTCCATGATCTCAAAAGTCAACGAACTACACACACAAACTACACAAAAAAATTACTACATGCAAGAAGTGGAGCAATGTCCATGAACCGTAACCCTACAGAACTATATACAAGGGCGGCGCGCTACCGCTACGACTCACTAATGTCATCAAGAATCTTGGCCAGGGCATCATTGAACTCTGTGTCTATGTCTCAGAGGCGGGACTCAGCTCTCTCCTCGAGGGCTCCCAGGGACTCCACCATGCTCCTCTCCAACTCCCTGCGAGTCTCCTCGTGGAGCTCCGCCCGCCTCTCTGCCCGATGCATGGAGTTCTCCACCCCGGCCATGGTGAGTCGTGTGCTCTGTGCCTGCCGCCGCTCTGCACCTATTCGTGGGCCCATCCGCTGCCACACAGAAGACACACTTGTCCCTGGGTCGTCCTGCCCGTCGGCCGATGCCTGCCCCCTTGATGTTATTGGCGCTGAGTTCTGACGCCTCTTACGTTCATCCTGCTGCTGCCTTGTAGCCATGTGCCTGCACCACTAGGACTGCCTCCGGGATGATGACCCCCCCGGGGCAGTCGTGCACATGCCCTGCTCGAAGGTGCCTGCACAACCTCAATTGCCAGTAGTCCTATTGCTGGGATGACCACCTCTGCTGAAACTCCGAATCCCGACTGTGTCAGATATCGGATCTCCACCAGACGGGCCACGTGGCTGGGGCAGGTCTACAGGGGGCCCTGGTGGCATGTGGGCCAGAAGACGGCATAGAGTACGACTGGCGCATAGCTGGTTTAGAGGAGGAGGGTGTTGCAGCAAGGCCCTGCCCATGTAGCAAAACCGCGACAATGAGCTGCCCTAGCCAGTCCACGATGGCACAGACCTGTTCGTGATGACATGCGTGGTCCCTCCTGGAAGCACACACATCATCACGAATGATGGCTGTGCGCATCGCGACACAGAATAGCACAGGCTCAACCCTGTCACAAATTGAATGGTCCGCAGGTAGAGGAAGGTCAGTTGACATGGACTCATCCTCTACCTGCGGAATGGTCTGAACTAAGGCATGCGTGCCGGTGCACAGTGATACAGTCGCAGGATCAGGGACAGGATTAGGCACAGGCCCCTCTGCAGTGACCTGCGCTGCCTCCTGCCCCTTGACTGCAACAATTGCACCGGTGGCATCACCCCTTCGAGGCCCCATGTGCGGGTCTGATGCGGCCTCCTCCTTCACCTAAACTACCACCAACCTGGATGCCTCTGCATCGTCTTCTTCACTGGATTGTCCCTGTGAGGGCTCACCTGCCCCTTCCACTGCCGAGGAGCCCTGTCCAACCTCACCCTCTTGTGCATCCCCTCGGCAGCTGCGGCCATAGTCGCGGACGCGACACCAGTCCCCTCACTCCCGAAAGATGTCGTAACTTGGGAGGGTGACTGGGCCTTGAATCTCCAGCTGGTGGAAGCATCCCAGGCGCTTTGCTCCACGGCGTCGTTTCTGCCCTCTTCCTCCATCGTTGCTGTAGATAGGGAGACATTGAACACAAGCATCAGGGTACTGAACTAATGTCTGCTAGACACAAAGCAAATGCACATGATTGGCACGTTCAAATGTCATAAGCATCACCCTCCACAACACACGGGTCAGTGCAAGCAACACACATGTAGAAACAAGCATGGCACGTGCAACAGACATTTGCATCCATGTCCAAGGCACTGTGTGAACATCAGAAGGGGGGTTGAACCTCACATGCATCATTGGGCATGCAGATCACATGCACACACACCACCGGACAGTCATGCATCTGGCCATGTGTACCTCCCGTCACAGTGCATTCATGGACAACTAGGCAGCATCAGTCAATTCATGCATCGTAATGGTCATGTGTCATGCATCGATGGTGTTTTCCAGTCACACACACACTACTCAGGCACACGCACATGTACACCATGCATGACCATGAAGGTGACATAAGCATCCATGTATCACACCCCAAACATGGGCAAGTCCAGACACAGGCATGCAAACATGTGTGCATTGTCACATGCTGGTGCACATCATGCATTTCAACACAGACACCGTTGATGTGGAACATGCTTGACTGGACTCACATGCTTCACTGTCATGTCCCTGTACACAGACATCCATACATGGGGCATGCCAGACATAAGGCCAAGGTGCACACTCCAGCCACACCTCAACATGCACTACGCTGGACAAGAACACATGGACACTTACCACCCGACTCCAGACGGCTCCGCAACAGTAGGACCTAGTGGTGAAGTGCTGGGCGTATGTGCTCCAGGATCCTCACCTGGTTGTTGGTCAACTGGCCCCGGCACCCCACTTCATCCTCAGCCTTGACGAGGCGCCGTGCCTTGTTGAGGGTCCTGGACCTGAAGTCATCCCAGCGCTTCCAGACGTGGTCATAGTCGCGGGATGCTATGCCCTCCGGGTTGATGGCATCCATGATGTCCGCCCAGATCCTGCTCCGTCCTTCCTTGCCAAGGCGCGATGTTGAGAAGAGGGCATCATAACGCCCCAGGACTTGCTCCATCAGGATGCCAACTTCATTGGCACTGAAGCTGGCAGCCCTCTGCCTCACTGCCGGGGGGTGGCCACTGGCCCCAGATGGTGTTTGGTCCGACATGGCAACCCCCGAGGGAGGTGTGGGTGGGCAACTGGGTCCTGGGGCTGGGCTGTGGAGCGTTGGTACAGCAGTAAGAAGTCTTCTGTGTCAGCAGAGGTGGTCTCAGCAATAGGATACCTGGCAATGGTGTCTGTGCAGGCATGACATTGCAGGGCAAGTGGGCAGCTGGCACACTGAGTGGGTTGGCAGAAGCAGATGGCTTGTAGGAGGCAGTTTGGGGGGCAGGAAAATGGCCTTGTGGGCAGGAGTGTGGTCTTCCATGTGTTTTTGCATGTCTAGCTTGATGCAGAGTGACACTGCACGTGAAAAAACTGCGCGTTCGCGTGTTGTTCGAGTCAAGGCCCTTAGCGCGTAAACGCATAAGTGACGTGACGCGCATGGGTGTTGCCTTCAGTATGGGTTAAAGGTCCACGTAGGACACCAGCTCGCTGTACATGCTATTCGTGGGGACTGATGCATTTGTTACTTCTTCTTGTGGCTTCGCACACGATATCTTCACTGCAGTTACAGTTCGGACTTCCTGTTTTGGCGGGGAAGTTGCCAATGCGCACACGCGCGTGTGTTCATCTTTTCCTTGCAAGGCAGACGGTGAGTCACACATGCTTTTTTCCCCACTTTGGTTGCCCCTGTGTGTCTCGTACTCCATTTTTGAGGTCAGAGTAGCCTGCGTGTTACATGCGTATGCATTTTTTGTGTTCCTGGGTGCCACAGCATACTGTGGGATGTTTATTCCACGCACGTGGGCTACCGGGGGGGTTGTGTGCATGTTTGTTTTGTTTTCTGGGGTGCCTGAGCATTGTGTGACCCGTCATCTTTCCCCAGGGGTCACAGACATCCTCGCAGGAGCAAAGGGGTGCGTCTACCATCACATACCCTGCCCCAGGACAATTGTTGTGTGCACCTCCCATTCGCACTGGTTCATCAGTGCCATGATTGGGAGGCCACCAAAAGGTGAGGGCGGCAAAGCTGGGCGACCTCCCAGTAGTGGGCGTGTTGGGGCACGTGGCCAGGGAGTCCTGGGAGTCCAGGGAGGCCAAGGTGGCCATGGAGGGGGACATGGTCTGGGTGTTCCACAGGAGCAGGATGTCCAGCCACATGCTGGGACAGCCATGCCACCACCCCCTGCTGCTCAGGGAGATGTTGCTGCTGCAGACATCCCCAGCGCCCATCTGACCCGACAGGCAGTGTCATCTGCTGTCACTGGCCCCCAGGTAGTGGAAGGGCCCCCAGGTAGTGGAAGCTGCAGGTGCAGCTGTGGCTACCACCACCCAGTCTCGGGGTCAGCCAGCGCAGGCTGCATTGGCACAGGAGGACTCCTAGGTAGATTTCCAGGTCAGGAAGGTCAAGCCACGTGTGTCTAAGGTTGCTGTGACCAGCCACGTGTATCTGGGGCAGTGGTGACATCTGCTGCCCCGAGCAGCCGGGTGGTGGAAGCCGCAGGGGCAGATGCAGCCAACACCACCCCAGGTGTGAGTCTGCCAGCCAGGACTGTGTCGGTCACAGCCTTTGGCACCAAGGCAGTCATGCCGCTGAGTCCTGGTGACAGCACCCAGCAGCCAATGACTCAAATCAGGCCTTCTGTCCTCATGCCATTCCCTACTCCCATTGTCCAGTCCACCAGCGCCCATGCCTCTACTGACCAGAGTGGCAGTAGCCACTCAGGGTCCGCACAACCCGCCAAGAGGCGGACACGTGTTTCTGTGCAAGAGGCTGGGACCCCAGACATGGCTCAGGCCTGCGGCACATCAAGGAAGAAGAGTTTCAATAAAGTGGAATTGGACGCACTTGTGGGCTACGTGTCAGGACACGACCGCGAAATGCTGGTGGGGCCAAGGTGCCAAACTATGCCTTCCCAGCGTAAGGCCCGCTAGCAGTGCATTGCGGAAAGTGTCAGTGCCATGGGATTTGAGAAGCGCACAGCTGTTGATTACTATAAGTGTTGGACTGACCTCCGACACTGTGAAAAAAACAAGTGGGCTTCTAATTGTGCCTCAACTCTGGTGACTGGCGGTGGGTCAGCATCAGCGGACGATGTACTCACTACTCATGAGGAGGTAGCTTCAGGGTTCATCGATGAGGCTCTAATCCAAGGAGTGGGAGAGATGCCGGATGTATTGTGATTGACTGCCAGTTCATGCTATGTATTGATGAGTGCCATGTGTTACCCATGCGATGCTTCACTGATGCGTGCTTGTTGTGATGCAGTCTGCATGCAGGCCATGTGCTGCACACAGAGCCAATCCTCCTCCACACACGTGCACACTCCTTACATGCAAGACACTCGGCAGCCTCTCTTGCTCATATCCTTGCTCCCAGACATGTTTGCTGATAGCCTGTGCTGATTTTCCACTCAACACTTGGCCTATGTCGTCACTTGACTAAGTCTCTGTGAGGTCACCCTGCAAGCTGGTCCCCCTCAGGGGCATGCTTCCTTGCCTCTCTATCCCCCAGCAGCTCACTGTCTCCATGGTACTGGTGATTCACATGTTGGACTAATGAAATGTCCTGTCCCAGAATTCTGTGTATATGCGCACTTCCCTCTGCAACTCTGTCAGGCCTGTACTGTGTGGTACATCCTTTGTCCTTGATGCAGGGTGTCTCACTTGCACCGTGCAGATGGCACAGACTCACAGTGGACATGAGTGTTCATTCATGGACCATGCGCATTCCCAGCAAGCCCCTATGGGTCAGTGTCAAGCTACTCATTCTACTCCATCTCCAGTATTTCATATGTCTAATGGAATTTGGTCATCCCTTTCATGCTCACTCAGAGTCAGTGCCTCATGACGCCCATATTTTGGGTGTTCTCGTCTGTCGAGAGTGTACAATTCCCTCTGGTACAGCCTCCCTGCCTCTATGCAACTGGGGTTGTAGCTTCTCCGTGTCTTGGTGAACTTCTGATGATCACTCATGTGTTGTGCTTTCTGTCCTCCTCTCATCTGCTGTAGTCTCAGATGACTGAGGTGATGCAATAGACACCCACCCACACTGTCTGCTACAACACAGTACTCTGATCTACCATTCTGAGACATGCACTGCCTCCCAGCCATTCCCCGGAAGGGAGGGGGGGTTACTGTATCCCGACAATCCACTGCCAACACTTTGCACATGATGACTGTAATTGCCCATACACTGCCATCATCAGACACCATTGACATGACTGCCTTTGTGTTTCAATTGACAGTTGAGACCGTACACATGTACCGCACTGCACCCACACACTTCTGAGCCCTATTTCAGCCTTCTACATGCCTAGTCACTTGTGTGATGTCAAGGTGACCTAGTATTTTTGTATGCATGTGTCTTCCTTCACTGTATTGCAACACACTGGCATTGTTGCATCCTGTGACACATGTGTGTTTTTTGTCGTAGGACCCCCCTTGTCAATTTACATATTTAAGTAACTTTGGGGCTCACCCTAAATTACTAAGGGAATCCAGACGTGGACCCCTTGCTCACTATTCTTAGAGAGGCACAGCTCCTCCCTACTGATGAGGTCCAACCAGACCGAAACACGTGTCTGGGGATGCTGTTGGTACTCTTGTTCAGAGGAGAATTGCCTAGCATTTCGGTGCTGGACTTCCCCAGGGCAGGACAAAGACTGATATGTTTGGGATATTTCTTCTCTGTGAAAGATAGTGAGCTAAAGACTCTGGGTAAGTCTCTCGTATCCAGGACTAATGTCTGGCAGAGAGACTCCCAGGACCCCCCTTGTCAATTTACATATTTAAGTAACTTTGGGTCTCACCCTAAGTTACTAAGAGAATCCAGACGTGGACCCCTTTCTCACTATTCTTAGAGAGGCACAGCTCCTCCCTACTGATGAGGTCCTTCCAGACCGAAACTCGTGTCTGGGGATGCTGTTGGTACTCTTGTTCAGAGGAGAATTGCCTAGCATTTCGGTGCTGGACTGCCCCAGGGCAGGACACAGACTGATATGTTTGGGATATTTCTTCTCCGTGAAAGATAGTGAGCTAAAGACTCTGGGCAAGTCTCTCGTAACCAGGACTAATGTCTGGCAGAGAGACTCCCAGGACCCCCCTTGTCAATTTACATATTTAAGTAACTTTGGGTCTCACCCTAAGTTACTAGGGGAATCCAGACGTGGACCCCTTGCTCACTATTCTTAGAGAGGCACAGCTCCTCCCTACTGATGAGGTCCAACCAGACAGAAACACGTGTCTGGGGATGCTGTTGGTACTCTTGTTCAGAGGAGAATTGCCTAGCATTTCGGTGCTGGACTGCCCCAGGGCAGGACAAAGACTGATATGTTTGGGATATTTCTTCTCTGTGAAAGATAGTGAGCTAAAGACTCTGGGTAAGTCTCTTGTAACCAGGACTAATGTCTGGCAGAGAGACTCCCAGGACCCCCCTTGTCAATTTACATGTAATGTATGGTGACATGCTTTCTACATGGGCCATGGACAGTATTATTTGACTTCCATCTGGGGCTGGTTGACAGTTTTGCCATGCCTATGCTACGTGCCACATGTTTGTTGGCATCTGTCATTTTTGTGTAAGGTCTATGCAATGCAGGAGCTTGTGTGTGATGCAGGTGCTATGCAACATGCAGTACATGTGTAGGCTTCACATTTGACACACATTCATGTCTGCTTTCAGGGTCACCTTCCATTTCATTTCCACTGCATGCATGCCGGAGTTTGTGTCATGTGTGATATGGCTGCTTCATGTGTTGGCTGTAAATGTTGTGATGTCTTTGTGTGTGGTATATGCTGGTGACATGTGTGCTCATGTGTTTTTTTTTGTTTTGTTACAGGTGATGAGGCACTGGAGGCAGAGGAGGAGGAGATGGCAGAGAGGGTGGAGGGTTCAGGGCACCAACCAAGCACCAGTGGAGGGCGTGGTGTGGTAGGCCATGAGCATCCATTGGTGCTCCAGACCATCCTGTCCCATCTGGCTCTGGGTGCACCTCTGAGGATCTCTTTGTCTCTGATGCTGAATCGGATGTTCATCAATCCATGCCGTCACAGGTGAGTGATTCTGCAGTCGATGCTGTTCTTCCTGACACACCTGTAGTGGGGATAGAACCCTCAAGGGGCCAGTTATTGTTGGAATGTCTGCCTCTGGTGGTTACGGGTGCAGGGTCATTCTCCACACCAGTAGCTCCTGTTCCTGGGGCAGCAGATCAACAGAGGAATGCAGTCCTGCAGCCACAGGCAGCACCAGCACAGCAAGGACCAGGGCTACTTGGGCCAAACAGGTGTGCTGTCTGACAACGCAGTGGCCGTGTGCCACAGGGGACCACTGTGTGGGAGAATCACATGTATTCCATTGCACAGCAACAGGGGCAGCTATTAAGATGATGGCTCAGGGCATGGAACGGGTTGGCCGATTCCATTCTCCACCCTGGTAGGCAGGTGGCACTCCAGAAGCAGGCAACGCGGTCCACGTGCCGCTCACACGTTGGCTGCCAACAGGGACCGACAAGCTGCACTGGAGGCTCTGTGAACAGCCATTGCTGCTGAGGCAGAGGTGCACAGGGAAGCCCTCAGGGAACAGAACATCTCCCTCAGACATACTCTGGCTACACTTTTGATGGGCCAGGGTACACGGGCGGAACAGCGGATTGAGCAGCTGGAACGCACCATCTTGGCTGAACTCCATGCAAGCCGTGAGGAGGTCCATCTGTCACGTGAGGCCATGCAGGCAGAACTCCGTGCTACATGCGAGACCTTGCTTGAGGTGCTGCATGGGGACCTCTGTGCCATCTTCCTTCAGGACCAGGCTTACCAGACCCATATGCTTGCTGCCATGGAGGGGCATGCTGGGGATATGCGTGGGCAGGCACCATTATCACGCACACCTCCTGATATTCAGCCAGAGGGTGACAACAGCAGCAACTGATCTCTCACTTCGGCCTAGCCGTGCAGACCATGAGCACATGGAGGTTTTTTTTTTGTCTCAACATCAATGCCTGTGGGTGATGAGGTGCACCCTGCACCTCCCCCCACCTGGGTGGACTTCCCCCTTCCATCTCTCGCCTTGCCATGATCAACAGTGTTTTTCCTTTTTTTTGTCTATTGTACATTCATGTCACAGTGTGTTGCTTTGTGGCATCCAAAGGCATCCACTGTGTGTTCCGGTTGGGCCCATACAGGCTTGTATTATGTTAGTGTTTGTGGCTTGGGGTCCGGACACATATGCCACTCCTGCTTCCCCTTTCCATGGGCTCACAAGGATGGCACCATGTGACAGTAACTTACACAGAGGCATTGGATTTACGTCATATCTGTGGCCAGTCTGAAGTCCAACATGTGTATACACCCCTAGTGGGGATTCATGATGGTTTCTCCAGTGCATGGTTGGCCTGCATTTTGTTGAGTATACTGTTAACTGTGCATATTTTCATGTTGCTTATTCATGTATTGCCTTGCCTGTCTACATTGTTGATGCACTTCATGCTGTATGTGGTACCCTGGCCCCTTTAGCTGTCAGAGCCACACTCAAGATGGAAAGGTTCTGTGTGGGGGCAATGTCACATTGAGGCACTTGTACTATAGTGATTGGTCACTGTCTGACTTTGTCACTGTTGTGTCCTGTATTCATGATATGTTATGCTGGTAAATAGATAGCCCTGTGTTGGGTTTGCTTTTGATGTGTCAGGGGATCGGGGAGATGTTTCCATTGCCGATGAGTCCACAACAGAGTGGTTCACATGGAAATGTACGCAACACTGAAGGTTTGTACATTTCACATGCAAACATGCATTGAATACCCCTGCAAACAAATACCCACACCACACACACAACAAACCCCCACCCACAACTCCACCCCAACACACCTCCATGCACACACTACTTACCTTCAGAGACATGCTGTGTCCCTGCTGCGCAAGTTCACTTTCACTTTCGTGATCGGGAACTAGCGCCGCAGGTTCATTTATTTTGATTATTTTTTCTGCAGCTGCAGAAGTTTCCAGCCCGCAACACTCACTCACTTTACTGTGTAGTGTAGTGAGTGGGGTGTTGCGGGTGACACCCCCGCAGCACCTGCAATTTTTGCTTTATTTTTGGATTTGCCTGAAATGCGTGCCATCAAATGTTCAAATTTTTGATGTTCTAACCTTTGGTGGCATGCATTTACTCCTTTTGTATAGGTTGGATTTTTTGGATCAGTCTTTTCGTCGGAGTCCGTGTCTGAGGGAATTGTCTCTGGCCTGTTTCCATTTGTCACGGTGCACTTTGTGACAGTTGTGTCATGTGTTGTGAATTTAAGTTTTCACATTGTATGCCATGGCATGGTGTGTCGGGCGGGTGACATGAAGTTGAGGGAGGTTTAGGTGACATACCAGAATTTTGCTGTGCTGTTTTGCATGGGGGTGGTGGTATCTGTAGCTTGCATGTGTGCCTTTTGGTCACACAGGATTGTGTTTGTTTCAGTGTCTAGTGACGCACACAAAGCTGCAATTCCGAGGACACATTCTCAGGGTGGTAAGGTTGTGACAGTTGACGCCATCACCGATTGCCACCTGGAATGTGCCAGGCCTATGTGCACTCTGTAGGAGTGGTAGTTGAGGTGAAAAATGTTGCCACATGCTGGGGACAAGCTACCTCGCCACATGCCCTTTCCCCTCCAATGCGCATCAGGCATGCATGTGGTTTGGGATGTGGGGGCACCACCATGTCCACCGGTACTCCCTGCTGTGTTGCAACGTTGTGCAGGACACATGCTGCCACAATGATCCTGCACACTACTGGGGGTGCATATAGTAGCTGCCCACCACAGCAGTCAAGGGAGCGGAAATGTGACTTGAGCACTCCGAATGTGCGTTCCACAATGCTCCTGGTTGCAATATGGGCTGCGTTGTATTTTACCTGGGGTGGTGTGGTGGGGTTCAGTTTTGGCATCATCATGTAGGTGCTCAGAGGGTAGGCACTGACCCCTGGGGAGGTGATAATGGTTGTCATTAGTTGGGTTTGTCTATTTGTCTGTATGTGACATGCATGCAAGTGCACAGGCATTTGTACTCACCAATGAGCCATGTGTTGCCATGCCTCCCAGCTTCCAGGTCCCGGTGTAGGGCTGACATTCTGAATATGAAACTGTCATGTGTGGACCCAGGATAGTTTGCATAGACAGAGGTGATGATTCCCTTGGCATCGCATACAACCAGCACATTGATGGAATGCCAGTGCTTGCGGTTGTGATAGATGTGCTCAGTTGCACTAAGTGGACGTAGGGCCACATGGGTGCAATCAATGGCACCAAGCATTTTGGGGAATTGTGCCACACTGTAAAAGTCCTGGACCATGGCCTGCCTTTCTGCGGGTGCTCTTGGCATTTATATGTGCCTGCGGACTGAGGGGCGAGCAGTCATGATTGTCAACACCTGGTGTAGGCAGCGTGACTGCATGGGCTGTGAGACGCCCCCAACTATGGCAGTTGTCCACTGAAATGACCCAGTGGCCAAATAATGCAGGACTTTGAGCACCTTTTCGAAGGGGCTCAGTGCTTGAGAGCACAAGGTGGGTGGTGTGAGGTCATCCTCCCACTTAATGACCAAGTCTAGGATGATAATGGGTGGAAACCTATGCCTGCCATAGACCTGGCCATCAGGCATCCCAAAAAGGCTGGTCCTGGGTAAAAAAAATGCAGGGCATGGCTCCTCCTGCGGTGTCCCACGATCACTGATGCGAGAAATGGGACATTCATCGTAGCTGTATATGCTTGTTTGTTGTTTGCGCACATTTTTAGGCTGCGTGGGGGCGCTTATGCCTGCTTTCGCCTGGCGTACATGTTTCGGGCTTTGCGCGTCTTTTGGCATGCGCAGGTTTGCCCTGTTCAATTCCATGAATACGTGTTGTTAGCGCCCATGTGGGCATTGAGAGGATTTCGCAGAGGGACCACCCCGTAACACCCACATTTTCACATGTTGTTCCCCATTCCGCGAGTTCCACCCCCTTTTTAGGTGTGTGCCCTGGATGATGTGCGCCTTCACAGGGCGTCTCGCACAAGGCATTGAGGATGTCGCAGTGACGTGTGAGAGATGCAGAGGATTCGGCGCAGGTCCCAGGTAAGCCACGCGCAGTGCCTCCCATGAATCAGGAAACGGGCACTTGCGCGCATTTTGGTCACTGTCCGCTGCGTTTCGCACGCTTGCGCTAGAGATTTCGACGCTCAATAATTCCATGAATTACCCTGCAAGCATGTGCACTTGTTTGCATAATGCATAATGGAGTGAAAAGGTCCTTCCCCAATGCATATTACATGAGGACGTTTGCATTGTGGCAATAATGGCAAAGTCCAATTGTTGTACTTTGCTTGTTTGCTTCATGATATAAAAATCAATAGTTGTTCCCCCAAACCAAGTTGCCTCTTTCACATTGGAAAGTGTAAAAACTTGCTTTTATTCTTTATTGCATAAACTGAAAAAACACAGTAAAGTTAATATTACAAAAATCGTAAATTACACACAGGAGACCACCTAAGTTTGCACTCGCTTGAGGTGGGATCTCCTGCATGCAATCTTCATTGCTCTCAAAGTAGAGAGTAAAACTAAAGAGTAAAACAAGATGAAATTGCCTCTGCAGTTTAGTTTTACTCCTTCTGCTTTGAAAGATATAAAACACCCCCTCCACATACGCTTTGTGGGCAGCGTTTTATAATGGATTCCAATCCAGCTGCCATTAGCAGGTGCTAATGTGAAGTGTATTCCATAGGAATTCATTCAACTCCTGCATGAAAATCTCATGCAGGCGTGAAGGAAAGTGCTTTCTTGAGATGGAGGAGGAAATCAAGGCAGAGATGCAAATATTACAATTCCATTTTCCACAACGCCCTTCAGAAAATGAGCACCTGTGTATGATCAGTTTTCTTGCCTTGGTTCATAATGTTATGTGGTAGGCTCCTGCCTAAATTTGGAACAAGCCCTATTTGTTCTTTTCCCTATCAAGCTGGCAGAAGAAATGGGCTAAACCAGAGGCATTGCTAGGAGAAGCCTGAGGGGTCTGAAAGATTAAACAAATATCGAGGTCTAATACCACTTAATAGAAATATGCCAGGCACGAGTACAATGGTACAACTACACTTTTAATTTGCAAAACAGCTGTCTGGTCTCTCAATACCTCGCAATGTGTGGTAGCAGACACCGTGAGATGAGAGAGTGCTGGACATTACAAAGCATGCACATTTATACAGTTCTCTCACAATCCCGGACACATCGTCCAGCCCATCTTCGTGTTATCCATTCACTAGATATTCAACATTCTGTTTTGCTGTTTGAACGGAGAAGACACTATTGATACAGATGGTCTCTAGATTACTGTTTGAATATGGCTCTTGTTTAGCTCCAAGGTTTCTTAGTGTCGGACAAACAATTCCGCCTTAGCAGCTTCAGCATGTTTATCTTCGTTGACACAGTACAAAGTTAATTTTGCTCTCCTGGAGCCAAACACACAATTGCTAGCATGGGCAGAAAGCAGGAGTTAATCAAAATGGCGGATAGCTTTAAGAGGGTAGCGTAGACAACTTATTGTAAGTTCATATAAATGCAATTTACAGTACGATGCGAATGTGCTTACGCCAATGTTCAGTATCACGAGGCATTATGCAAAATATGCTTTTATGCGGCTATAGCCTTCAGTGTTTTGGTTGGAGCCCTGGATGGGAACTCAGTGGCTACAACCAAAAGGCTAGCTAGCCCCTAGTCCTGACAGTCCCAACATGAGCGTAGCCCCAGATCTTTTCCAGACCTAGCAACACCCCTGGGCTAAAGTATTTGCGTCCATTGAAAGTTTTCAATATGGATTAGGGGTAAGGTCGGTTTGCTTCATTCCCTATTACCTAAGCAGCAAAACTGCATTTGCCCATGTTTTGGCGCCAGAGCAACTGCTAGATAATCTGTGCGCAGTGGGCTTTATCAACCGATAGCACAGTCTGCCACCATTGTCTACTTGGTATTTTTGCCACCATTGTCTATAAGGTATTCATTTGTTTGCATCCTAAATCACTGTTTATTTAAAGATGGTTGGCAACAAAGGAAAGCTGTCGCCTTGGCACGTTCCAAAATGACAGATCATGCGCAGTGACTGGTGTTAGACTTTAAAATGTGAGATCCCATACAAAAAGAGTCTTCGTGACATTCACTTTAAAAAATGTTTCAATGTAAACGGGCAAAATAAAATACCACCCTGAAGAAATTCTTCCCCGGCCCGATGAATCAGACTGTTCTGGTGAGTCACTGCAGCCCCGATGCTCATGTGGGGTGTAAACGGAACGAGCCTTTTCACGTACACATTTCCATTGCCAGGCGGTAAGTGATGTCAAACATTGTCAGACCCATTGCGCTCATTTTCAATGTCACCAGCATGTTAATGGAGGGGTTACAGACAGGCATAACACAGTTTGCCTCATGTTTGCCCTGCGCTTTCACAAACAACTTGTTTTCACGTCAGTATGAGATTGTCATGCTGGTGTGAAACCAGTTCTTTAAGTGGGATTTGAACTCGAGGGGGGCCCTAGTTAGGGAGTGTGGCCTACGGACATGCCCCCTAACAAGATCCCCCCCCTCGATTAAGGGTGGGGGAGGGAAGGGCAGCTGGTAAGTAAAAGTTGGAGCTGGGGCACACTTGCATTATTATCTTTGATGCTCCCAGCCTCTCCTTTTAAAAAAAAAGAAGGGGATGGGCGCACCACAGGTGTGACACCAGTTTGCCCCAGCTCGCACGCAGCAGGCAGCCCTTTCATTCAAGGAGCCCACTTTAACCACTGGCTCCTTGAATGAAAGGTTTGTACTAAAACAGGAGGAGGGCTGGAGGGCCCAGTCTCTCCTTCTGTTTTCGACTAACTAGTCATCACCCAGCATGGCATGGTGCTGGGTGATGACTATTTAGTTACTCAAAATTAAAGGAGAGCTGGGCAGTCCAGCCCTCCTCCTGTTTCGAGTACATAGACATCAGGCCGCCCGCACTGCATGGTTAAGCCTGCTTCTTGCAGTTGTCAGCGATGCCTTTTCTTTTTTCTAAACCAAAGTACTGACACCGGCAGGCAGCTCGTATAACCGTGCAGCCTCTACATGGGCTGCATGAGGTGTTGGCTAGCTGGGGCTAGACAGTGGTGGGCCCTGGCAGGGCCCTGGCTCAGGAGCCATTTCTGGAGACTGCTGGGGCCCGGCCCACTTAAAGCCATGCGTGAAACCAATGATTGCCATGGTAATTGGCTGCCTTTTGCCCTAGCAAAATTAGGCGGATCGCATGCACCATGGAGTGCAAAGAGAGAATTCTAAAGAGGCTTTCACCGCCTCTTCACACTGCTCGTGTGCACTCCGCAGTGCAAATGACAAATATTGGCAACTGCCTGTTCAAACATAACCTTTCCCTTTGAGCAATTTGCTTTTAAATGGAAAATGAACACAATTGCCTTCCTGCTGTCAATCCACAGAAGCTTCTGGGTATATAGCAATGTTGTACCTTTGAGTACCGACCTTGCAACTTTTGCTTGGGAAAAATCTAAAAGCTTACCAGTAGCTACACCGAACATTTTTGTAAGAAAAAGCTAGAATATGTAACCCCTAGGCACTGCTGCCATTTATTAGCATAACAGCACGTGTCCAATTGATACAGAATTAATTGAATGTGCGTAGTGATTCCCAAGGAATTCTATGCAACCAGTGCACAATTTGTGGGCACATCAAACTGCATGCAAAGGCATCCTGATTTACCAAAAAAGAGCAACTCCGCAGGTACAAGTACCTACTGGGGAACATTAAGACTTGT
This sequence comes from Ambystoma mexicanum, assembly GCF_040938575.1. Lineage (NCBI taxonomy): Eukaryota > Metazoa > Chordata > Amphibia > Caudata > Ambystomatidae > Ambystoma > Ambystoma mexicanum. The sequence continues at coordinate 958,252,672 of NC_090921.1, read as the reverse complement.
ATGTGTTCTATCGAAAATGCTGTCAAACAGTGGGGTGGAGGCTGGGGCAGAAACACTTTCCAGTTATCTGGTTATTCCCAGGTACGTCATTTCACCAAAATGCCAGGGGTAGCGGAAGAGACATCACACGAACCTTGGCCTCTGATGACATCACAGGAAGTGATGTAATTTGACTCTACCCTGAAGTGACATCACAGGAAGTGGTGGACACAACTTTTCACCCCTTGACAAAACAGGAAGTGGCATCACATAGTATTGTTTCTAAGTACACTACGAAGAATATGGTTACTATAGCAGTGTAAAGTGATATACATTTCATACAAGAATGGATTACCATATCGTTAATATTACCCAACCTGTGTTGGTACTCATTTATCAACCTCAGCAGGATGAAAGGCTGAGTTGGCCTTACCGGGAGTCGAACCTGAAACCCGCAGATAACACACACACATTGCAACAGCGAGTGCTAAACCTACTGAGTTATCTTACCGGCTGTAGCTATCAGAAAACCAGCCATTCCAGAAACAAATAGCCACATGTTGCTGGGCACAAACTATTTTTTTTATTTTTTGGAGCTGGCACAGGAGACCCCAGGGTCGCAGTTGCAACCCCTGGTGACCCCTAAACGATGTCCCTGATGATCAAGAAAACAAGTTTCAGAAGGAAGACAGATGTACTTTGCATTTTTTCCTAACTACTCTTTGGACAAATCTGCGTTTTTATTGCTTCTCTGCAAATACGTAGGGTTATTGCCAAGCTGGTTGGTTTCATGGACCATTTAGCCTCCTATTCCGGGTGAGAATTTAAAGAAAACAAAGCCTGCATACAGAGACAAAAGGTGTATGTTGCAGAATGAATCTGTTCTGATTTCTTGTTTTGCTGCTTAGAAAATGCATGTCAACTAGTTTTACATATACTTTATTTTCATGTTTATTTGGTAGCAAGTTTAGGAGGAAAAATAGGTAGCCTGACGTATCATTAAATGCTTTTTTTTCAAATAACTTTTACTTATATGACCATTCAGCATTATATGTCATTATTTATAATGAATGTAAACAATTTAAACAGGGGTGTCGAAGCACCTCGACTGAGAACGAACATGGGTCAAATATCCTGTTCTATGGAATTACTTCCACTCAGGAGGGCCCACAACCACGTTTTAGCTCACTGCACCCTTCACAGAGGAAAACTAACCATTTGCATATCAGTCTTTGTCCCACCCACAAGGGCAGTACAGCACTGAAATGCTAGGCAATTCTCCTCTGGACAAGAGTTCAATCAGCAACCCCAGACATGTGTTTTGGCCTGTGTCTCTCTATGGCACAATGAGCAAGGGGTCCGCATCTGCATTACCCCTGGTTACTTAGAGTGAAACCCCAAGTTTTACAATTTAAACAGGATTGTGGGAGCCTCTCCTGAGAACGAAAATGAGTCAAATACCCTGTTCCATGACATTTCTCCCAATCAGGAGGCTCTACAAACATGTTTTAGCTCACTGCACCCTTCACAACGAAGAAATAACAGTTTGCATAACAGTCTGGTCCCACCCACAAGGGCAGTACAGCACTGAAATGCTTGGCAATTCTCATCTGAACAAGAGTACCATCATCAACCCCGGACACAGGTTTCTGTCTTGTTGGCTGAAGACCTTCTAAGGCACAGTGAGCCTTTATTACCTTTGGTTACGTAGGGTGAAACCCCAAGTTTTACAAACTAAACAAGGAGCATGGGAGCCCCTCTACTGAGAAGAAAGGGGTTGGGTAATCCAGACGTGGTCTCCTTGATCCCTGTGTTTAGAGAGGCACTGCTTCACCTCACTGATAAGCCCTGACTAGGCCGAAACACGTGTCAGGGGTTGCTGTTGGTACTCGTGTTCAGACAAGAATTACCTAGCATTTCGGTGCTGGACTGTCTATGTGGGTGGGACCAGACTGATATGCAAATGGATATTTCACCTCTGTGAAAGGTACAGTGAGCTAAAACGAGGTTGTATGCCCTCCCAAGTGGGCACCTTCCCATAGAACAGGTTATTTGTCTGCGTTTGCTCTCCATAGAGGGGCATCCACACCTTTTTGTGAATTAATATAAACAATCACATTGAATGTGCATGAATGTAGCATTTATCTATATTATGTATTATGTATAGGAACAGCAAAGTCACCAATACCCTAGAGGAAAAAACCTTTGATAACTGAACCATCAGTATATATGTCCGCTATTCATCACAAAAACACAATGACAAACCTGAGAAACGCACGGCCATCTTCCTGCCTTACTAACAGGGTAATCCTCCAAATCATGTGGTCCCTCTTCTATAATGTTGTCATATACAAATACATCTCTAAGGGATAAATTAAGAAACCGCCTTCTGTGATATAAGATAGCTTCTCCCGCTAACACCTATACACAGGTAACCATACATAATCATCCATGAACCAAGCTGGATTGCCTAACTAACAGGAAACTGTTTTGTTTTCTCTTTTTTTTCTCAATGTTTTTTCATCCGTGAGCTAAGGTAACCATTTAAGCTGACCGCCTAAAGAATGGGTAACCTTTACACAGAAACAGAAAACCACAAAAAATACAACATCAAGTGGAACATTTCCTTCCCGCCACATTTGCCACATAGCTGAGTCTATACTTACACTCTGTGGTTCGCTGAGCCCCTCAGACACCGACTCTCCCGCAATCTGCCACGTTGCCATCCAGTCTGCTAGGCATCGTAAGGGGAGCAGGCAGGAATTCCCCCCCAAGGCGGCTCCTGTCGACCTCTTCACTTTCTCCCACGCATGGATTTGGATGGGCTCAATGCCGAAAGGTCTTAGAAACCATCCCTCTGCTACAACTTGTATGTGAGCAGAAGGGGCTGTATCGAAGTCACCCCGATTACCAGCAGAGAGATCCTTGGGCCCATCAAAACCTTCCTGCCACAAGATTGGAAGACACAGCCATAGGGCAAAGTACAAAGCAATAATATTAGCACTGAGGCAACTTTGACCTGGTGCAAAAATGCTTTGAACGCATATTCCTTTTGAATTAGAGCAATGTTGCCGAATCGTGCGCAAGGTTGCACTAGCGCCGGTGCAAAGTTTCTGCAATATTGCACCTCAACAGGGAATGTAGGATAGAGAAATGGAATGTTAATGTACAGTAGTAGAGCCTAAGGTTACCATACTTTCATCAAGCAAATCTGGGACACTTTCTACCAATGCTGGCCATGCTTGCAGAATTGTATAATGGGTAGTCATTACTCCTTTTACAAATGGAATATGTATACGACATACATTTATTATAGATGCCTAGCAATGACAAACGTGTTCCCTCTGACATGGTTCCTCACAAGGGATATGAAAAACTCATCCACTAAAGTAATATTACATCTAGACATGCCACAACTCTCCTTGATTCAATATAATTCCTTTAGTAGGAGAAGTTGAGGTGCATGTTTGATCTGCCATATGTAGTCTATCAGCAAATCTTTGCTTTCAAGTAAACCTGTCCCCATTCACCCACTCTACTTCACTAACTCACTGTACCCCACAACACTCTACCTCACCCCACTCACCCACTCTGCCTCACTCCACTAACCCACTCTGCCCCCACCCCACTGTATCTCACTACACATGCTTACACTTCCTCACCCTGCTGTACCTAACTCCACTCACCCATGCTACCTGACCCTCTAATTGCTCACCCCACTCACCCACTATACCTCACTCCGCATTGCCTCACCCAATTCTACCTCACTCCATTCTTCCTCATCCCACTCATCCACTGTATCTCACACTTCTCTACCTCATCCTGTTTGCCCACTCTACCTCACCCACTCTAATCACTCCACTATACCCCATCCCACTCTGCTCCAACCCACTCACCCACTGCACCTCACCCGGCTCTGCCCGAACCCTCCCACCAGCTCTGCCTAACTGCACTCTACCTTACCCCACTCACCCACTATACTTCACTCCAACCCAATAAACCTCACCCCACTCTGCCTCACCTCACTCACCCACTCTATCACACTCCACTCTACCTCGCCCCACTCTACTATACCTCACCTCACTCACCTATACCTCACCTCACTCACCTACTCTACTTCACTGGACTCTACTTCAATTACTTTACCTCACACGACTCACTGTCATTCCCTCACCCTCTCTACCTCACACCACTCTACCTCGCCCCCCAATTCCCTCACCTGACTCACCCACTCTACCTCTCTCCGTTCTACCACAGCCAATTTTACCTAATTCCACTATTCCTCTCTCCTTCTGCACACCACATGTCTCTCACACACTGTTCTTTACTTCATTTGCTCACTCTCCCTCATCCTACTCTACCTCACCCGACTCACCAAATCTACCTCACTGAACTCTACCTCACCTCATTCACCCATTCTACCACACCTCATTCACCCATTCTACCACACCACTCTCGACCTCACCCCACTCTCCCTCACTCACCTACTCTGCTCCACTCTACTCATCCATTCTACCTCGCCCCAATCACTGACTCTACCTCACCCCCACTCTATCTCACCCGACTAACCAACTCTACCTTACCCCACACTGCCCAACTTCACTTTCCCACTGTGCCTCACCACTCTTGTCCATTCTGACTCACCACTATCATCCACTCTACCTCACCCTGCTCTTTCCCACCTCAATCACCCATTATATTACACGCCGCTCTACCTCACATCACCCACCTCACCCTACCATTCTAACCATTCTCTACCACATCCCACTCACTTACTCTACCTCACCCCTCTCACCCTATCTACATTACCCTACTTATCTAATCCCTCTCACCCATTCTGACTCACCTTACTGTACATCACCCCACTTTTCCTCACCTGACTAACCCACCCTAACCGACCCCACTCTACCCCATCCCACCCACTGACTCTACCTCACCCCCTCTCACCCATTATATCTCACTCCGCTCTACATCAGACTACTTACCCACTCTATCTCTACACCTCACCTATCTCGTGCACTATGGCTTAATTCTTTTTCAAATTTTTTTTAATTTGTTTTGATCATGTTAGCCCTTTACAAAAAAGCACATAAAAAAACAATGTATCATCTTACAATTAACAATATATGACATAACGCATTTCAGGCCCTCTAGAAATAAAGAAAGACAGAGATTTATCTTTGGAGCTTATTTGTGGATCCTCTAATACATGTTCTGATTTTGTCCATCAAGTCCTAATCAAGATTTCCAGTTTATTCGAGATCCAAGTTTCTAAATCAAAAAGGGGAGAAAGAGGAAACCAGCCAGTTGTTTGTTTCCTTATCCCCCCACACTTTCTTATACATCTCTTTCCGATTGCTGTCCTCATTCTCATTAGTCTCCATGGAAAGCAGACCAATCTTTGTTAGGACCTGTCCTACTGCAATTGTTAAGGCAGTATTATACCCTGAAATTAAGTGGTTCCAAAAATGTTCTGAACACATTCAACTCTGTTTACAAACCATGAAAAATAAAAGATTCTAATTTCCCACGTTCCTGCGCAGTCTCGAAGCAGATGTTGCAGATTTTGTTTTCTTGTATCTGCGCACGTTTTACAGAGAGTGATAGCTTTGTGTTTTTGGTCTGTAATGCTTAGGATTTTGCCTGTATGAATTAGGTTTAATCGTGTTCTGAAGAATATATTTCTAGAAACACAATCAGGATGTTTTCGTAAGTACTTTGGCAATTCTCCCAGCTTTTTTTCTAAAGTCAAAAAGCCATTCTTTGATTTTGAGAGCCGCATTTCTGTCCCCGTTTTTGATACAGTCTGTTGTTTCTGTTTCTTTCTTTGCCTTCAGTTTTTTTTCAAGGTTTCCAGCGTTGAATCGGCTTCAGCCAAGGTGCCCAGAACAGTTTTTTCCAGCTGTCGAAGTATCTTAGATCTGTCCAATTGGAGCTGCATTTTTATGTCCTCATAAAGTGAATTTATTTTAGGGATTATTATCAGCCTGTAAAGTGAGAGCAATCTCCATCCCACTTGATGTTTTTTATGATTTGAAGCTGAGGTCAAACCTTAAAACAGACATAGGGAGGCAGTTTGGCAATCCCAGCGATCTTTTCCAAAGCTGGCCTTCCATTTTTTGCCAATCAATGTCCCACAATGTCGGTTTTGCCTCCAACCCATAAAGAAGCACCAGTATTATTTTTGCGGCATAAAACTTTACTAGCGGAAGAATTGAAAATTTACAGAGGTCATAGGAGATTTTTTTTCATTTGTGACACCACTTTCTCAACCTTATGTCTTTCTATTTCCACTTTGTTAACTGAGAGTGTGGGGAATACGATATAGCCCAGATAAACTAGCTCTTCTGTTCCCCCAATTGGCTCTCCTTCAAAGAACCATTTTCCATAATTAATATGCTTTTCCGGATGTTTCATCACTAAGATTTTAGATTTCTTAGGATTTATTTGGAGTCCATTCATTTTGGTATATGCACTTAGGCCATTCAGTAGATGTTGTAGTCCTATTGCTGTCCTGTCACATCTGCATAGGCAAGCCAAACATTTTCGGTGGAGTTTAATTTTGGGCTCGCCATTGTCCATGATTGCAGATAGGCCCCCAGGTCAGAGAGATACAAATTAAAGAAAAATGGCGCTCCCAGACATCCTTGTCTCACACCTTGTTCAACACTAATTGACTCGGTAAGATGACCAGCCTCATCCAATCTTACCATCAACCAAGTGTCTTTATGTAGCTCAATCAGTATTGACAACAGGTTTCTTGGTAGTCCCCACTCCATCCGTTTGGCCCATAGTTTCTCTCTTATTACAAGATCGAAGGCCTTTAGAAAGTCTATCCAGGCTCCATATATCGGGCCCTCCCCATGTTCTTTGGAGTATTCTGCTAGCAGGTTCAACGTTAAGCCATTTAATGTTGTGGACATGCCATGTCTAAACCCTGTTTGGAATTTGGATAGGACATTTGATGTTTTAGCCCAATCCTCTAATTCTAACAAAAGGATTTGCATGAATATTTTGCATATCGAGGGCGATTGGTCTATAATTCTTTAGTTGAGATCTATTGCCCCCCTTTAAGAATGGTATAACAACTGCTTGCTTCCAAGATGCAGGAAATCTTTTTGACTCTATTATCTCATTAAAGAGGTTATAGCTTAATTCACTCTCCCACTCTACCTTACCCCACTCACTGACTCTTCCTCACTCTACTGTACCTCGGCCGACTACCTCACCCTACCATACACCACTATACCTAACCTCGGTCACACACTCTGCCACACCTCTCTCATCCACTCTGCCTCACCACTCCCATCCACTCTACCTCACATTGCTGTTGCCCACCTCATTCACCCACCCTATCACACCCCACTCTACCTTACCTCACTCACCCCATTCTACCAATTCCAACCGCTACTTCACCCCACTATACCCCACCCCACTTATCTACTCTACGTCACCCTACTCACTCACTCTACCTCACCCTTCTGACTCCCTATAGTTCACCCTAATGATCTAACCCTACTTACACACTCTTCCTTGCCACACTCTACTTCACCCCAGTTTTCATCACAGGACTCACTGTCTCTACCTTACCTCATTCTACCTCTTCCCACTCACTGACTCTACCACACCTGACTAACCGATTCTATCTCACAACGCTCTACAACAGACCACAAACCCACTCTACCTCACCCCACACTACCTCACCCCACACACCTGCTGTACCCCACTGCACTCTTCCTCACCTCACCCATTCTACCTCATTCCACGTACCCATTCAACCCCACCCAACTCCACAGTACCTCACCCCACCCTACCTCACTCACCCGCTCTGCCTCACTCAACTCACCCACTCTACCTCACCCCATTCAACCCCATTATACTGCTGCAACCCTCTACTTCACCCCACTATACACCACCCCACTTTACTCTACATTGCCCACTCTACCACACCCCACACACTCTACCTTACCTTTCTCACGCTCTCTAGCTCACCCTAATTATCTTACCACACTCGCCCACTCTTCCTCACCTGATACCAATTCCAACTCACCCCGCTCTACCTCATCTGACTCACTGACTTCTCCAATCCCCATGCACTGATTGAACCTCACCCCACTCTACCTCAGCCCATTTACTCACTCTATCTCAACCCACTTTACGTCACCCATCTATACCGGGCTGGAGGATAGCTCTGGGGCAACACGCTCAACTTGGGAGCAACAGAGCAATGAGCAGTATGGGTTCAATGCCCAGGGCTGCGCTTAGAGGCTGGACTCTGGCATAAAGCGACTAAAAAACGCCATTTAATATTTGTTATACTTCTCTTTCCTCATGTATTATATCTTACTCACTCACCAACTCTAGCTCATCCCACTCTACCTCACCCAACTCACTGACTGTACCCCACTGCGCTTTACCTCACCTGATTCGCACTCTCTACCTCATCCCATTCACTCACTCTACCTCACCCCACCAACCCATTCCACCTCACCCCAATCTACATCATGCCACTCTGCCCCACCTTACTCACCCACTCTTTCACACACCTGTATCTCACCCACTCTACCTCGCCCCACTATACAACACCCCACTCTTCTACTCTATCTCATCTCATTGTACCTCTCCCCAGTCACTACTTCTACCTCACTTCACACACTCACTCTAATGCATCCCAATCTCCTTACCCCAATCATCCACTCTAACCTAAAACTTCCATATCACATCTGACTCCCCCACTCTATCTCACCCAACCCTAATTCTCCTCACTCAACCATTCTCCCTCAACCCTCTCTACCTCACCCCACTATAGCAAATCCCACTCAATCACTCTAACTCACCCCACTCTACATCACCCCGCAGACCCTCTCTTGCTCTCCCCATGCTACCTCACTAACCCACTTTACCTCACCCTACTCAGCCACTGTACCTCCCCATTATTCTTCGCCCCATTCTTCCTGACCCCTTAATACTTCACCTGACTCACCTACTATATGTTACCTGACTCACCCACTTTACCTCATCCCACTTACCCTACTCACCCTACTCACCCTACTCAACTACTCTACCTCACAGCACTATCACTCTCCCTGCTCACCCACTGTACCTCACCCTATTCACCCATTCTACCTCACCCAACTCAAGACAGTGTTCATTTCTTTTATTATAGCCATATCTTGGCCATGCTCCACAGTTTCTGCCCAATGATCTGCAACATCATTAAGAATAAGGGAGTGGCTCATTTAGTGAAGAGCTAGGCAAAGGACTGACGGCTACAGCCCCTTTGCTACTCTTTGCTACCCTTCCACATTCTTCTGAAGTGCCTCCTCACTTACCGCTGAATGTGCAAACGTGGGATTGCAGAGCCTGATCAGCTACAGTACTAATAAATGAAATCATAATTGTACATACTGCAATGCAGAAAGCAAATGCACAAAGGGGCGTAGTGCATGATACCCCTACATTATAATTTGCAAACTATGTAAATTGTTGTGGAGTGTAACTGCCCCCAGGAACGTTGTGTCCTGCAGTGCTTTTCAGTGTGTGCTGTCTGAGCTGTGCAGTGCACAAATCTATGTTCAGCTTCAGAGTCAGACAGCTACAGACCACTGCCAGGCCCCACACATGCCCATTGTCCCCAGGCCAGGGTTCTAGAGCTGACAGTGCTGGGGTGTGCCTGAAGGTTGATACTGCAGCGTGGGATGGTTGACCTGCTGTTTGAAACGCCACCGCTCATCTATGCCACTGGCCTGGGATAGGAAAACAAATATCAAGATGTTGGAACATCAAAGGAAATGTAAGCAATTAGGAATGTATGCTGTGTGTTGAGTGTCTGCTGCCTCATAGTACATCTCCCTGGGGCAGAATGCATTTTACAGGAGGAACAGATAGGCATGGGCGCCAACCTTTCATTTTGACCACTGGGTAGATGTCTCCCTCTCAATATGAACATGCAACTGATTCTTCTCCCCTTCTCCCCCTGCCCCTCACTCCAGCCTACTTCTGCAGGAGTCTGTCCTGTTACATTCTGGTTTCACTATCACCGGCTTGTGGCTAATGCTGGATTTGACTTTTATGGAGTTCATTGATTACGGTGTGTCACTCTTTCTCATGGTGGCCCGGAATCCTGCTGTTCCCATCTTCATCTTATATCCAGGCTTGCAACATTATGTGTTACTACTGACTTCTACAATTGTATTCGCTCTCCCCTCTTGCTTCTCCATTCTTTATGACTGCTTACTCTCTGTTCTCTCATCCTCTCCCTTTCTCCCTTTTCCTATCTCCTCCACTTAGTTTCTTCTATGCACTTTCTCCTTCAGATTGTCCCTGGACCTAGTATGATAGCAACCTCGGCTGTCTCCCCCCTCCTCTTTTTTGTTCCCCCCCCAGCACTATCTGAAATATCATCAGGCCTAGTACGATAGTTGCTTGTTTTGTTCCTCCTCTCCCTTTCTACACCCCTCTCCCTCACCTTTTGTTTTTCTCCAGCTCTACCAGAAATGTTGTCAGGCATAGTACGGTAGTCGCCTATCTGTTTCCATTTCCTTCCCACTCTCCTCCTCCTATCCTTATCTATGACTTAGCTCTTGCACTATCTGAAATGTCATCATGCCGAGTACGATACTTAATTTCACATCCTTACTGTTCATGGCCTGTCAGAATATAATTGTATTTTCCCTTGATTCCTCCCTTGCCTTGAAACGCTTTGAAACACATTGGGCACCGTTCATTCCGGGCCGCCTCATTATGAGGTCTGCTCGTGGGTGCTGCTAAGGACGTCTGGTCAGACCAGCAAATTTGTTTGTCGTCTCGCTTTAGTGTCAATTGAAAGGACTAACTTAACGAGCGGTCCCGCTTACAAAATGAAGCAAAACCAGTCAACTGCTACCACGACTGCAGCAAATTTGTTTGTCGAATGTTTTGAACGTAAGGTCATCTACAATCCCACCAACCCATACTTTTCTAAGTTGAGTTTGTGGCGTCGTTACATAGACGACATTGTGTTAGTTTGGGACGGGTCTACTGAAGAGTTCAACGATTTTATGCTCTGGATCAATTGCCAAAATACTTACCTGAAGTTTACTTCCACACAGGATAATCTTAAGATTGATTTTCTGGATATCACAATTTGGGTTGACGCTAGCCGCAACATCTTAAAGTTCAGACCATACCATAAACCTACTGACCGTAACTCACTGTTAGAGTTTGGCAGTTGTCACCCGCGGCATACAAGGGAGAATCTTCCTGTTGGGCAATTTTTTTGGCTGAAACGCAATAGCTCTACAAAAGAGATCTTTTTGACGGAAGCCAATTCCTTGAGCTCTAATACCCGACCAAGCTAGTGCGTCATGCATTTAAAAGATCTAAAAATAATGATCGTGCGAGCCTGTTAGAATATAATGCTAGAGTAAAATAGCAAGATGGGCTAGTATTTGTGAGTACATACACCCCACAAACGAACCAGGTCATTAAGATCATCAAGAAAATTTGGTGTATCTTGACGGGAGGTGAGTGCACTCTTGATCCCCCTTTATGGTCTTTCAAGAGAGGCCCGAATTTGAAAGAACTACTCACAAAAAATGATATCTCAAGAAAACCGACAAAACAAATGAGTCTTACTGAAAAATGGGGACTTCCAAAAACATTAGGCCACGCACCGTGTGTCCAATGTGTTAACTGCCACCAGACTAGTAGGACAACTCAGGTAGACATAGGTTTGGACAAACCTTGGACCCAAGCAACCTTTAGTAATTGCAACTCGAGTAATCTGGTGTATACAATATGGTACCAATGTGGTAAGCTGTATATTGGCATGACCACAAGGAAAATCAAAGTTCGTATTTCCGAATATAGGAGCTGTATTAAGAATAAGGTAATTGTGTGGCATAGTATGCCAACTGATTCACAGTATATTCATGATTACTAATAGCGCTGTAGCACTAAGGCACCACTATTTTTGTTGGTTTAGGTGACCTACTTTAATAGTCAGTTGTCTGGCAGTGTTTCTTTGCCTTTAAGAATTTACTGGCATAACATTAATATAGGACAATGGAATTATGTGTAATGATGTTTACGCGTACCCTAATTCATGTTGGTTTGTTTGTATAACATGCAGCATATTGTCGGTGCAAGTAGCAGCCTACATTTGTTTTCACAGATGTTTTTTTAGCTGTTTAAACTGAAACGGTTGTTTTTTCTGCAGTAACGTTTGCAGCTCCACACCCACGGCGCTGCCATTCCCTCAAGTTAGATGAGGTTAATTGATGGCACCTGTGCGTTCATTACGCCTTAAGGGCGGACTGCAGTGCTCATTCTAGCATCAGGTGTTGGAGGCAGCACGCACTCGAGTATGGAGGAAGTGACGCAGGGTGCCCAGCATACGGAAAGTAAGTGGCAATGAAACTTCTCGGGAAACGCTTGAGGTAGTTTCGTTTTACGTTATCACTAGTTTGACCAGTGTGAGCCTGAGCACCCGCGTGTTGTTTGTGTACCTCTAGGTAGTGGATGTATGGTCCACTCATTCCCACTGATGCATGCGAAGCGTAACGGCATGTTCTCTTTTTACAGCCGTTTAAGGAGAGCCAAATGAGTGTCGTCTCGCTTTAGTGTGAATGGACTAACTTAACGAGCGGTCCCGCTTACAAAATGAAGCGAAACCAGTCAACTGCTACCACGACTGGATCTGTTCCCACTAATGTAAGTGATGTCATTGAAATGGTCTTTGTCCTTTGCATTACAATGCATATGCTGTTGTTGTGTTATCTGTGGGTTAGGAGCACTGCATGATTAATACCCTGAATGTTAAGAGTTGCACCGGAGGGAAATAAGCGCCATGTAAAAATATTGAAGGATAACAGGAGGCACGTTTTGGAGGTGGTTCTGTTCCCAGGTTTAGTTGGGCATAGGATGGGCCGTTTACCTCCCATTGGGAAGATTCATTAAAAATGAGTTTTAACATAAATCTGCCAAAATGTAAAGTGGGTGACGCACAATGTTTTAGCTGTGAATAAAGAGCAGGGTTTGAGACGTGTAGTTGGGTACCTGGCACTTTTTCCAGAGCCGCTAAAAGACAGTGGCATCATTGTGCGTGGTGTTGACTACAACGGTGGGTTGTTTACCTTTGAGAAGGCGCCTACAATGCCGTGGACAGATTTATTTAGTAAAACTACCACGGTGAGTTAACCATAGGAGACTAAATACTCTAATGTTGATTAATTAACAGCATAACTCATAGCTGTTTTTTATGCTGTCCCCCATAGGGTCATCGAGGAACACTATCACAAAGGTTGAGAAGACCATGAAAACCTGTTTGTCGAATTTCCCCTGAAGAAGTTCTGTCATTTGTCTAACATTGTTAAAAGAATGAAACATGTCGGGCATTTAGGTTGCTTCATTGGAAGGCAACGTTGTTTAAAGATTAATTCATTTAATGAGAACCTTGTTATCAATAGGATTTGCTTAATAAGGGCATGAACGGTCGGGAGGGAGCAATTCAGAATTTGAGAGCTCTCTGTATTGTGTATTCGAAAGGTATCTGAACAACAATGTATGGTGAGAGAGTGTGGACTAACATCTGTATGTGAAGTACGTTAGTAGAAAGAAAGCACCTTTGCACTTTGTGAGCTTCTTATTGTGTTGTGTGAATTCTAGGTGACCATTTGTCTATGTAATATATTTTTATGATTATGGACTGTTACATTATTATAATTTAATAAAAATATGTTTTGTAAAATGCAAGTTGTCGAGTGTCATTTTGGTAATAAGCGTAGGTATTGTGATTCAGTAGTGTTTCTTATCCCGCCTGTGGGGCACAGCATAAAGGAAGCCATAGTCTTTTAGGGGGGATGAATCCCGGGGCCATTAAATACATTTCCCCTCAATCTTTTTATTGTATATGTGTGTAATAAAATCATCACGCACATTTTCTTCTTAGTGTTTTTGAAAATGTTAAGAGGTGTGGATGTTTTAAAATCCAAGAACCAATAGAAATGCTTTCCCTGGAACTTCGAGTACCGAAATGGGGCATTTCCACTTTAGTTGTTTGCTATTGTTCATCAAGTTATAGAGTGCAGTGGTGCAGTGTCCGGCCTGCAAACCTTACGACTGTGGTTCGATCCCCAAGGTCGGCTTTATGTAAAAACTGTATGTAAAAGTAAAATGTATTCAAAAGGGATATTTAATGTGTCTCATTATAGCTGGGGGTGTGGGGACTGAGTCCACCCTCTGAAAAAAGTGGGTCGACTCCATCCACCCGGGTGTACTCTCGACTTGAGACCTGGCATAGACCGTATCAGGAAGGCTCTGTGGGAGTCCTAGGTCGGGGAAGCGGCATGAATTGAATGAAGATTGCTAAGAGACCATTTATGCTCATCCCATCAGTGAATGTTGGAAGTTTACGAAAGATCACCAAGGGACCAATTCTTATTGCAGTACCCGAGAAGGGGGTGAAGTTAAGAAAGATTACCAAGGGACCTATCATACTCGTCCCAGTGAATGTTGGAAGAGTGACAGAATTTATGAAGGGACCATTCATACTCGTCCCAGTACAAGTGAATGTTGCAAGGATATCAAGGGAGTAACCAAACTCATATCAGTGCCAGCCAAGGTAGAGAAAATAGCGAGAGGACAGTGTTCCAAAGTATAAATTACATGAAATGCTGAGAGAGGGAGAGAAAAGTGGATAAGGATCAATTGGCCACAGATATTGGAAGAATTGTATGTAAAAGTAAACTTGCGGTACCAGGGTAGATACCAAGTATTTCATAAGTTGGCAGAGAACAAAGAGGCATTTTCTGGTTTGGAGGATAGCCAAGACCAAGATCATTGGATTTGAAAGGTTGGACTTGAACAATCAACTGTGCCAGTAGTAGGCAAGGGAAATCAGAGGGACAAGAAACCCTTAGAATGAGTAGAGGAATTCTTTCACAGAATCACCACCCACCATCCCAAGAAAGACTTGCTATAAAAGCCTGGCCAGGCGAAGGAAGTCATTCTCCTGGAGCTCTTTTCTTTTGGACTTTGTATATAGTGGTTGGGACAGAGTAGGGTAGTTTGGGACAGAGTACAGTTTATTACTTTGGACCTTCTCGCTGACTACAAGCACCCTAGTTGGATTTGTATTAGATAAGGCAAACACCATACTATTAGGGATAGACGGGCCTTTTCCTTTATGGTTTAAACAAAATTGATTGTTAAAATGCCACCAGTGACTTCTCTCCTCCTTCTGACCTACCACAATATACATTACCAGTTCTGAGATGTCAATGGTTTGCCATCCTCAGCATGTGAAAGGTGAAGTGTGCAGGGAGTGGCACTGCAGTGAAAATGCAAAAATATTATTGATCTGTAGTAAGTTTGTTTTCATTTGCCCACCTGTGTCGAATTGGATTCTGCCTTGCAAGAGTACAAGGATGAGTAGGGGTAAAATTACCCACTAAGCCCTCACACTTCTACAAACCAAAACCCAACACCATCATAAAGGTAAAACAGGGACATTCAAGAGATATACCTCCTTTGTCTTTTGTGGTAAAGTGGGCTTAGGGACGGCTATACGCACAAGAGGGGTATAAAGGTGAACCAGTAATGACCCAAACAACACAGTATCACAGTCCAAAATAAAGGGAATGTGCAATCAAGGCTCTATAGAACTATAAACACTTCACATTACAATACAAAACCCCACCCCAAAGGAAATAACAGAGAAGATGCAACAGGCTGGAGAATGAAGCACTCTGAGCGTAGTTCCAGGGGTGGAAGGTAAGGTATTACTAAAAAAAAAGTATATTGAGTTTAAAACGGGGAGTGTCATGACCTAACCAGTCACTAGGGCCCAAATGGACCTAGGAAGAAGTTTAATGTCACACAACCTGGATTCAGTTCTTGGTGAGATGACGCATCAGACTCAGGTTCAAACATTGATGTGAGCTGATCAGGCTCAGTCAGGCATGTAGGATCGCAGAGGCCCTGGCAGCAAGCGGCACCAAATAGGGTCAAGTGTGGGTACTCTGTGCAGTCCTAAGGCAGCTTTTGAATGATTAAGGTGGGGGAGGTCCCAAGAACGCTTTACATTGGCCAGGCCAAGTCAGACTTTTTCCTCTGGGAGCGGCTGGTGAGTGATGCTCCAGCTGTTCAAATCAGTGGATAACGGTCGTTGACGTGGTGATTGAGGATGCTCTGGGGTGCAGTCAATAAGACAGCAGTTCTTGTGCTGGCTGGCCCGAGCTGTGATTGTAACCTCTGGTTAGAATCGACTCGTGACCTTCCAGAGATTCAATTCTGTTTCTGGCGTTGAGCAGTCGCTTCAGGCCTAACAAGTGACATACTTTGCCAGGACACAATGCAGTGTCAAGCTGGTTTAAATGCAGTGCAAGTTTGTTAGGTTGGAGGAATTCAGACACCATTGCCTTCCCTATTGCTCTGGATGCAGGGAACACAGAGCGACCCGTTCAGTGCCAGAGATCAGCGAGCTTCAGCTGGTCTGGCACTCCGGGTTGCTGTGAGGCCTTCGCAAAGGGCTCGAGGACAGGATACTCCAGTTTAGAGTCTTCTCTTCTGAAACAGAAGATCCATTGCAGAATGTTTGGTCCTGGTCCATAGCACAGTTCACTCCCAATGTTCCCTGGGAGTGGTTAGGGGACAGATCTTCCTTCTGTCTTGGACGGTTCCTTCTTCACTTCTGGAAAAGAAGTCCAGGCGAGAATGTTTAAAACGTCTCTTCTGCCTTAAAGGATCCTTAAGGAACTGAGGGAATTATGCTGCACAAGTCCTCAGGCGATTGGTCTAAATCTAGCCTGTATTAGGGGTACAATTCCTTCTCCTGGCTGGAGTGGACTTTGCCCTGTTGATCTTGCACCCAAGTGCTTTGCTCCAGAAGATGTAAAGGAGACGGGAAAGGGAAAGAGAAACAAGATTTCGGAAGACTTCCACCAGTTTCCAGGTACCCCACCAAGCCCCACTCCCACACTTATTTTTTGCTATTGCCCAAACCCTTATCTGCCCTTTCCCACCCCCCCTAAAACATTCGATGAGCACATCGGAAGGAATGTGCACGTTCAAAAGCCTGGGGATGAACAGGCAGGCGATGAAAGGATGTGGTACCCCTACTCCTGCCCCCTTCCCTGCTACTAACAACAACAACCTTTGGCTATCCAGCATCCTGGTGTGGGGTTGCTCCTCTTGAAAGAGTGTGCTCCTTTGATACTTTGGTCCAGGACAGCTGTCTGCTGTGTGGCTATCTCTGAGGAGGAGGGATACCAGTCCTCGAGAGATAATCAAAGAGCAGCAGGGTCCTCTGGGTTTCTGTCCTGCCATGTGGCAGTATTGACCTTTCTGCCCTAAATACACACATTCCCTTCCACAGCAGGGCTGACTCTCAGGAGCTGATACATGGGCATTATGAATTGGGATGTGGCAGCCATGATCATAAGTATCGCCATGCACTATGCCTAAACTCAGGCATAGCTTATTCTTAGAGATTACCCTGTCACCAGCATGGGGTACGCATGATCGTCGTAGTTTGGGTAGCAGGGGCATATCTTAAATGTCACCCCTGTGCTGCAGTTACTTTGCTGTCACTGTGGCAGTCGAGTGGGCACCATGTGAACTTTGAGCCTGCTCTCCTCTGTAAACAGCGCGGGTGCTGTGGATCAGGCTACTATGTGCACCATGCTTTAGGCATGGAGTTGCGACAAAGGTGGACCTGGTTAGGAGATTCACCCTTTGCAGAAGGTTTCACCAGCATCATTTTATGTACTCATAAAATACATTTAAAAGCCAGTGGTTTGCTCCCTTGCCAAATAGCAATTCCTCACAAAACTGAATAGCATATTGCAAGAAATAGATAATGGACAGCAGGCAGGCTTCATGCGCCACCATACTCCATTGTTTCTGGTGTTATGGTATTTAGCGGTGTTCCGTGCACAGCAGCTACTTACAAGGCCTCCAGGTGCTTTGGTTGATTTGAAGGGGAGGGAGTGGGTTAGTTTAGTGGAGGAAAAGGGAAAATGTAATACAGCTTTACTGCTCTTTTTTTTTTTTTGTTCAGACCCGAAATACTTCAGGGGACTGCATGCTGGTGTGTTTCTAGGTGTTCTGTGTTAAAAGAATAGAGGTGTTTATGTCTACCGGGGACCCTCATGTGCATGTGGTGATAGGTTGCATTGGCCAGGACTGTGAAATGTAAGTTGACTGTAGAGGTGTATCATTCTGCTAGTTGAAGCCCTTTGGGAGGGTTGTTAGTTTGCCAGTCCCTTGGTTAGTATGCTGGCATCTCAGGCAGTGGGCAGTGTGCCGCAAATGGTTCTCGTGAGAGTGGACAAACATGGGGAGGAGCGAGGTGGGGGTAATGGGGACTGGGACGAGAACGAGTGAGGTGCGTGTCGTGGGGGACTGGGATGAAGATGCGTGAGGTGGGGGTAATGGGAACTGGAACGAGGAAGAGGGAGGTGGCAGTAATGTAATGGATTTGTAATGGGGAACTGGCATTAAGAAGAGGGAGCCAGGGATAATGGAGTACTGGGACGAGACAGAGTGAAACCTTCATCCATTGAAGTTCCCAAACATTTATGGCTAATACCTTCGACACATTTCAGAAAACAGCATGAAAATACCAAGTTTCTTATCCCAGTGACAATAAAACTTGAGCGTTTGGAGCAAATCTGTTCAACGGTTCAAATATGATAATGCACGTTCAAGATGTGTCTTTGATTTTTGCATTCGTTCTTCCATATGGAAAACAGCACAATTGTTGCTCATGCCCACAGCTGAACCCGTGTGTGGGTTTTGCATTTTTTCAGCTGAAACATTGCAGGAATTGTTTTTTTTTTTTAGTTTGGTGGACACCCCTCCAGTACCTTTTTAAAGTTAAGCAGGGAGCTGGATGTCTACTGCCACCAAAAAGCTTTATATATCCCCCATGATGCTTTGCAGGAGCTCAGGCTTCACAAAAGTTAATGAACACAATTTTCTCTTTATGAGTTTTTAATAAATGCACTCTGGTTCACAACTTTAAATGTGTTTAAAATCGTTTGTACTTTAATTTTCATGGCTATTTTTTACTGTCTTTTCTAATCGCTCGCCAAGATGCTCTTTTGGCTTTGCGAGGGAATCGCGGACATGCCCTCGAAGAAGTTGCTGCACTGCCCCGACATGCCGCCAGGAGGCGTTGTCAGGACTCCGGAGGTGCAACAGAAGGAAGTCCCTTCTCGAACAGGGTGAAGCCTTGATGCGCATCATTGGGCAGATCAGAGCCAGTGCTTTAAGTAGAGTGAGAAATCAAGGGGTCGCGCTAACAAGGGGCTGTGACCTGAGTGCTGGGCTTTGCCAAAAGTGGGGGCGGGCGTTTTAGGCAAGCGCAGTCAGCACAAAACCATACGCAAGCATCATTGCCACAAAAAATAAATATGCGTTCATTTACAGAAACCAATTGGCAGTTTCCAGTTCAGAAACATGTTTTACTTTTACTTTCGTCTTTCCTTGGGGGAGTTGCAACACCTTAACAAGACGAACAGTGCAGATTGCTTATTTTCAATGGGGAAAAAAAAGTTTCTTGAGAATTAATTCTCACTCGCCTCTAATGATCCTGGCCCTCATCACGAGTTGGGCGGTAACATCGGTGCTATTACCGCTGGCGCTATTAGCCCTACCGCCAAACCCCCTGGCGCTATTAGCACCGGATCACGGGTTTGGCAGAACGGTTAGTGCCCATTCCCTATTGGGCCCAATGGGGAAAATTCACGCTATTACTGCTGGCGGATTTCCCGGAGGTGGTAATAGCGTCGAAAATCGGCAAATTTTGCTGTGGTTTTCCCCCCAGCTCAGAGCTGGGGGGAAATCCGCCAAGACCATGATTTGGCGGACCCTTAAATGCGGCGGTAATAGCACTACTGCCACATTTAAGGGGTACCGCCAGACTCGTGAGGAGACCCCCTGTGTTTTTTTGCTTAAAAATATAATTTGCACTTTTCTCCCTAGTAACACGATATTACAATTTCTCCCCAAAAATATATGTTGTAAACCAGATTAAAAGCGGCCTGTGACAAAGTGAGCTCCTCCGCAGTGTGAGCAAAGGCCTTTACCACTCCCAGAAGGATAGCTCAGGGGCAACGTGCTCGCTCTTGAAAGCAAGACGACACGGAGCACCACAGGTTTGATTCCCCCATTCCACGCTTAGAGACCTCTGGGTATTAAGCACAGAGTGAAATCTCCACCTGCTGTCACAGACTTTTAGTGGAGCGGACTGCATTCCTGTGTATTTGTGGGACCCTTCAGCTAACTAAGTTTCAGAGTAGGTGGAATTTCTCTCTGGTTTGTCAATGGCCCCTCATCACTAAAACCTGCTGGCGGCTTCATAGTTTGATGACTCCCATGTTGGGTGTCTGGCTGTTTTGTGGTCACCACAGAGACCCTAATCAAATGTGTGCTTCCCAAGACACATGAAGTGGACCAATCGAATGCGCTTAATGCTTGAGCCACATGGTGGCAACAGAAGACTTCTTCAACATACATTTCAGGGAATGTCTGCAGTGGTGAGACCAACGGGAACCCAAAGAGCTCTGATTCAGGACCCCTTGTAGAACTCCGGTTCACAAGCAATTTTTGGAAATTGCCAGGGCTCCAGCCTGGCTAGCCCCGGCCCAACTAAAGCCCTGTTCAGAGCCGTGGTGGCCTGGGTATTATGGGCATGGAACATTAGGCAACCATTAAGCACATGCCCTGCATATCTGTCATGCAAGGCATTCTGCGTTAACAGTGACAAATGCCTCTGCAGGTCTCGTTTTGAGACGGCACCATCCCACATAGGGTACTCTCAGCGGCACAATGAAACCTACATTTCGGAGGGGGGTGCTAAGTGGTGATGGGAGGGTCCACTTCAGAAAACAGGCAGGGCATGTTTGGAGGCTCTGCCCCCACTGTTCTACCCCCCATGGTCTGGTGTGGGGACCTACTATCAAATAGTATATTTTAAAGCGCAATATGCAGAGAGGCGGTGGAAGTCTTTCTTGAAAGGTGCAGCTTTAAAGTTTTACTACATTTGTCTGAACAAACGCAGTACAACTTTAACATGCCAATTTCGGGGAGAGGCTTCCCTCACCTCTCCGCTTAACAAAATGCAAGTGCGCCCACCCAGGGGTGCACATACGCAAAAATGTAGGTGGGGGTAAACCCTTCAAATGTTGGGAGAGGCGATAACTTCATAGATGGTGGAGGAGTGGCAAACTTACTTGTCTAGGGGCATCTAACTTCTTTACTCATTGTAATGAGACTCTTCTAGTGCAGCTTCAATGTTAAAATCAGTTAACTCTCTCCTTTAGTCTGAAAATGCCCACTTCTTGCAGATCCTGAAGCTCCTAGAAAGTGTGAAAATGGAAGATGGTGTGCAATGAAAGACTCAATATCATAGCATAACAGGACATTGTAGAGTGTGGGTCAATACTCTGGATGGGCCAGGCAACTTCAGTGGCTAGGAGCAACAGGGAAGAAAATGTAATGTTGGTTCTACCACAGTTAGTCCGCTATACTAGAATCTCTGGTGCACTGACTGGCTGGTGAGACTATGGGCCTCATTACGAGTCAGCCGGTCTGGAAAGAACGGTGGTGGTAAATTCTCCACCACCGTTCTATCCGGACCGGCTGATCTCGAATTCTGCATGCGGGAGATGTCACTCCCGCCAGACCTGGCGGGTTTAACACCACCCATCTGCAGGCGGACGTGGAAACACCGGCACCATTACAGCATGGTGCCGGTGTTTCCACTTCCCCATTCCCATGGAGTCCTATTGGACTCCATGGGAATGGGGATTTACTGAATTCCGCCTCCGGAATTCCGGGGTCTCCGGGGTTGTAATGCCCCAGTGATTCTGGGAATCACGGAGGCGAAATGGTAATACGAGTCCGGCGGTAACCTGCTGGTTTTTCCAGCTCGGTTACCGCCAGACTCGTAATGAGGCCCTATCTCTGCCTGTCAAATCAAGTTATACATCACTGGGGGATGGCCAGTGCAGCAATAATGCAATTCTATGTGAGTTTTGGAGCCACTAGCAGAGGAGCACCAGGGTTTACCAATTGGTCACTATACTTATTGAAACTGTCCTATTTTAAGGGTGCATACATAATCACTGCAATTTTTGGAGTTGAAGTCCGGGTGAGATTACATTATTTGCCTGGGATCACACGCTTACTCTAAACAGCGAAGCAGGGATTTTAACCACCTCTGCAATGTGTGCATGGCCACCTTATTCTACGCTTTACTTGGGACACATATTTAAGTTTTGGGTGTCAGGACCTACACTAATACTGTCCTATAGAATTTACTTGCTAAATACACAAATTGCATAGTAAAGCATTATGACAACATATAAATCCTTAGGAGCATGTTGGGCCAAAATAATATCAGTGTACCTTTATTTTCCACATCCTGAATGGAAAACTATAAGATGCAAAAGGTAAAAAATCTATTTACCCACTTTATTTTCAGCGCTTTAAGACACATAATAAAATAAGCTGTGTCATAAACTCACTTAGGTTTGGAGATTCGTCACAAACCTCCAGCGTTTTATGTATGGTTTTAATAACATTCAACTAAGGACATCAAAGCAAACTATTTCTTAGCATATCAAGCTATTAGACATTATGGATATGAACACATTTTTAAAGGGTGCTTTATTGTGTTGCTCACTTTAACTGTCACAGATTTGCAAGTTCAGTTAGAAATTCACCATCATGCATAAGAAAGGCTATGCTGCTGATGACAAAAGTGTTGAGTTCATTTAGGCACTGGGTGCAGAGCCAAGGACGCAGCCTGTGTGTCTCAGGGGGGCTGTGACTCTGGGAAACAGGCAGTGCTTGATCATCCGCCCGAGAAGATAGATTTGCCTCTGAAAACAAAAATGCGCCCAGAAGCATGTTCCTGATCCTTTGAACTGTTAAACGGCACGGAAGCCCCGCCACTCATTTCACGGTGAGGAGGGCTTCAGCCCAGTCATCACAATGACATTGCGCACCTGAGTGCTGTAGGAGTTTCTGTCCTTGCAGGCACAAGGGGGTACTCTTGAGCCCTTTCCTTTGGGGCTATCGAGCCATCAGGTTTGAGCCCCAAGATGCGCAGAAGAGTGAGTGCATGCAAGAGCTCCAGTTCTGCACTTGCACAGCCTTCATTGGAGAGATGGGACTTGAAAAGGTTTGCCTTGCAGTGTGTGACTGTATGAGGGATGGAGGAGAGGGGCAGTGCCTGAGGATGGAGCACTTCGAGGCACATGTGGCAGAGCTTTGATTACACTGAACACTTTCTGAGGATGATCAAGTTCCTCAGAAAGGTGAGCGCGACAGATACGCCACTACCATTTTCACATGCGGGCTGAAAGTTAAATTTTTGGAATAGAAAGAGACAAGAACGTCTTTGGATCACAGAAAATGTGTTTCACTTATGTGACCACTGTTAGTTTGGGCTATTAAGCGTTGCTTGCGACACCTATAAGCCAAAATGATTGCAGTAGAGTACAGATAGGGAGGAATGGCACATGAGGAGGGACACACAGGCTCTGGGTGTTGCTTGGTTATTTGCCCCCCTCCCCCCCCCATTGACTGCCATGGCCATGCTAATCCCTATAGTCATTCCCACCCATTCCTGCCTCGGCCCGCCCAAATCACCTTCTCATGGGACTCTTTCAGCTCTTTCTCAAGCCTTACCATCAAACGTTGCACTCTAGTTGCCTGCCAGTGTTTTTTTCAAAGCAGTCTTCTGAGGTTTAATGACTTAATTGGAGTTGTAAACCCGCAACTGGTGTAGTACAAACATCTTACCAGATCTACCTTCAGCCACTCGATTTATAAGCACTCTGCATGTCCTTCACTGAGGTCCTGCTCAAAACAAGCATTGACAAGGCCAAACGTTTGGGCTTGTGAATAGGTATTATGCATTTGTCAGGCACTGCTATTACTCACGCCATTTTGCACCTGCTACCACCAATAGCCAGTTAATATCTTTATGGCTTTGCCTGCCTTTCCCCTGCCTACACAAAAGCCCGAACGATTGGCATTGCCAGTGCTGTTTTAAAGTATGTCTATGGGCGAGTGATTTACCCAAAGGTTATAGTAGGTTATACGGCTGCTTCTCCATTGCATGCCAGCTGGTTAACGTTCCAATGAAAACAGCAGATATTACAAGATTTTTCATAGACTGCTTCACGTGGGCAGATATGATGTCCGGCCCTTTCAAATATTTTTATGTTCAATTGGGCCCTGGAAATCTGGGGGGCCGAGCAGCGGGTCCATGTTGGCAGACTTGTTCCACAGAAACAAACGCCTTTAATGCGAGACTTTTAACGTGTGCGGCGCGCACAGTACAAGCCGCCTTTGCTGACGCTCTCAGGCCATCGCCTCCCTCTTGCAGTATCTCCTGAGCGATGAGCAACTTTTTAGCTGGCATTAATGTTTCAACCCCCTCCTGGCTGCCTATACTGTGATAATATGCAGCTATTCATAACCTTGCTGTATTCTTTTGACTTTAACACCCCGCAGATGCCTCTGACTGGTTCTCTCAACTGCAAGGCAAGGGGGTGGGGCCCAAACAATATGTTGAAATTGGTCCCCAGCAGCCCTGGCACATCTTCAGCCTGCACCGCAGGTGAGTTATTCCAATTAAGAGCAATACAAAAATAAAACACTCGTGGGAAATGTTCTTGTGTGAAGCATCACACATGTTGACCCCCAAGGAAACTGCTCAGTGAGTCAGAAGGGGAGTGTTTCAGAAGCTGGTCGCAAATGCTCTGCTTGTTACAACCCACGCCATCCTTTAAGCTCGAGCGACACGGATGCGGGGAAAAAAACCGGCAATAAAGTAGTGCAGCAACTCAGCTGTCACCGGAAGTGACGTCACAAGACCCACAATAGAATGTATCTTGTTTCTTGATCCTGCCCACGTGCATTTGAAAAAGGAAAGACCCCCCCCCACCTAAATACAAATATCCACTGGATCGAGTAGAAACCATGGCCCGCTAGAATTTTAGTACCACATATTTCAATAATATTAAACATTTATACAACACCTACCATAAACTAGATTAACTGTTGAAGCTCCAAAATGTAATGTTACTTTTACTAATTTCATCCACTTGTGTGAGCCAGCACTTTGAAACATTCACCTGCACGTCATAAACACAGATCTCTACGCCAAGTGCTCAACACACTGATATATCTTTTCATCAGCAGTACCATTACTTTCTGCAGCGCCCTAAAGCTGTCTATACTTCATTCATTTAGAGTGGCGCATTGCTGGGCAGGACTCTACGGGGTCCCATGCAGCCCACCCGCTCTCTCTGTAATTGAGTGCAGGCGCTTAGCACCACTGGGCGAAATTGTGGGCCTTTTCAACCTTAGCTAAAGATGAGCACTGTCCGGACACAACTGAAACGCCAACACCTTAAAAACAGCCCTGCCTTGCAATTCGTTTTTCCACACATCTCTCTTTAATTTGCAGGGCCTTTTCTTGTGTGCGAATATTAGGAGGTTATGTGAACTATGATGGTGCATTTATATACGAAAGGCCGCGGAAGGTGGGCAGTTAGCTAATAATGCTGTGGCTTTTGCCAAGACAATTCCAGTGATTCACAAAGTACAATTCCTTCTTTAAACTCTTAGGGCCCGATTCGTGGAATTTTGTGCACGGTTCCAAGTGACTTTGCACTGCTGAAAAGTGACTTTGCACAGCGGACACAAACCCTAATTCATGGAACTGTGCAAAGTGTAGTTTTGCAGTGCAAAGTCCGTGCAAAATCATTTTTGCAGTACAAAATGAACTTTGCAATGACTTTGCCCTGCAAAAATACACTTTGCACAGTTCCATGAATCAGGGGTTTCGTTTATATCTATGATGCCTGCTATTTTTTTCATACAAAAAATGGTTTGGGTTTTTGTGAGCATTATCATCCTGGGAGGATAGCTCAGCGGCAATGTGCTCGCATTGGAAGCAAGACGACATGAAGCAACACGTGTTCGATCCCTGGGTCCGCGCTTAGAAACCTCTGGGTATTGAAGCGTGTTATAAATACGCAACTAACACAAAAAAACAATTACGCAAATAAAAAACAATTCCAATAAAAGCGCCTCAATGCCCGTGGCCTGTGTGAGTGCTTTAAAAATGGATAAATAAATAAATAAATGTTCTTAGCATCATTCATAACAACAAGCTTGAACGTAAACGATGACTATATGTCACAGATGGCCTTAAGAATCTGCATGATCGGGGGGGGGGGTTAGTTGGATCCATTATGGGGTGCCCCTTTCTCGTACTCCCATGGGCGTTCCACCTCCTTAGCCCAGGCTTTCCCTTTCCCCAGGTTTGCAACTAGAGTTCGGTAACACATACTATCTAGTGGTATCTGTTAGTGAGAGGCTACAGGCACCAGACTTGTCTGTCTGGCTCCCTCTGAGGATTTTCTAAAGATGACCTAGCCGAACACTCCCCAGGGTTGGCAATATGGCTTCATGGGAAAAGTGCCAATATCAGTTGCTCGGGGTCAGTCTCAGCGTTAGTCACTCTCTTAAGGCTCCTTTACACAATCTTACTACACCGTCTATTCTGCTCTCCACTACTTTCCTCTCTCGCGTCTTGTCTCAAAAGTCTGGTCGTCTCCCCACTCTCTCTCTCTCTTCTGTTCTCTGATGTCCACACTCTCGCACCACTCTCCTTTCCTCTCTCTTCACCCTTCTCCTTTCCTCCACTCTAGTCTTTGTTTTACTCTTGCCTCCTTCTACTCACCTCCTGTCACCACTCTACTCTCTTGTCTCCCTACTCTCCTTATCACTCTACTCTGAATCTCAACACACCTCTCCCGTACCCACAACCCTCTATCTACACCGCTGTACCATAAACCTACCACACTCTCTATGCCTATCTCTTGCAACTACCTTTCCCTTACTTCACTCCACAATCACCACTACTCCAACTACTGCCTTGCACTCTCTCTACACCCTCCTACCACGCACTATCTCTACCACTTTCACTCTCTCACAAATCTCCCTAGCACCCTTTCCCTCTATCTTTATTTCTCTCTCGCACACACACATTTTACACCCCCTCTGCTCGCACTACATTCCACACAACTGGTACCACTCTGTCTCATCTCACAAATACCTCAACTAAACTCAGATCCAATTCTGCCACCAACTCTTCAGCACTCTGCTCCTCCCCCCAACCTCTTTACTTTTGAGTGTGTGTTATGACACTGCACCATGTGTACCCACTGGTAAGGTGCCATTAAGGCAGAGGTGTTCAATCTGTGGGGCGTGCCCGCTTGGGGGCCGCGCCCACATACCTGGGGGGAAAAGAGATGTTCTTATTTATTTTCTTCTCGTGCACTGAACTGAGCATATGCAATGGGGAGCCACTGGCCCCCATGCACATGCTCAGTCAGTCCGACGTGATGGGGGCATGGCCGCAAAACAGGAAACAAACACAGCCTGGACACGTGCTTCACTGCATTTGGATCGCACATCCAGGCTGTGTTGTAGTTTCCTGAGTTGCCTGCTGCTTGTGCCCTCCTCTGCTGCACTGAGATAAGTGATCACAGTCCCCCTGCACCCCACCCCCTCTGTGCACCCACATTGGAGGGCACGGGAGAGCAGAGGCAAGTGGGGACCGAAACTCGAATTGCCAGTGTTTTCACAAGCATCTCCCCCACGGCAGATTGATAGACTCCATTAATCTGACGTGGGGGAGCCGGGTATCAAACAACACCGGTCCCCCTGCTTTGGCTGCCCCTCTACCTCATCACCCCATGCACCTGGAGCCAAGAAATACAAGTAGGAATATGCACATTCTACAACCCTTGCTACTCCCGCAGCAGGAGTTTGGAGGTGGTGTCGGAGTTCCGAGCTGGCAGTTGAACTCCGCTCTAATGAAATGTTCAAAATAATAGTTTTAAAATGGTGCAATTTCTTTCATGGTGGTTCTTTAAAAAACTGGGGGTATTTCTGCCCCTGTAGAAAAAATGAAAAGTTGTCACCCGTGATCCCAGTGTTTAATTTCCTAATAACTGCTGTCAGCAGAACAGGAGCATTTATATGGTGATTAAGCAGTTTGACAAGCATATAACATCTTTATAAATATAGCCTGTAATAAAACACAAAGGATGGGGCACAAAAATCACAGCGTATTTGTGTGGTAGTCTGACAAAAAAAACACATTTCAAGGCAAACTAGTGAATGCAAGTATAGGCAGCACTTTTGAGTTTGGAAATTACTTTTTTTTCTGTGAAAATGTAAGATGCCCCTTTGGGGAACAATCGCGCGCTCAGCATGTAGAAAGCCTGCTTTTAACAGTGATGCCCCACCACTTCTTCTCTAATGACTTCCATCTCCCCCCACCCCCAGACTCCTCCGCCCTGCTGCCCCAGAACGTGCATCAGAAGACCTTCTCCTTCCTCTACTTTGACAGGTCTTTCCAGCCCTTCATCCGATCTTCGTATTTCCCAGGTGGGTGCCAGTGCTGATCGAGAGTGGGTAGGAAGGGTGTCTTGGAGACAGGGTATTGAATTCTCAGCACTTGCAACTCTAAAGACTACATAAGGGTCCAAGCTCGAGGTGGAAAAAGGTTTACATTTGTGGGAAATAAATATCCAACACTATTTTTAGTCGAGTCCTCTGTATTCTAGCAAAATAATCTGAATGCTGTCTTCACAAATATTTGTCCTCCAATCTGATTTGACACATTGCAAGCCATGACTTTGAAACTATTTAGTGTGTGGCATCCACTCCTGCATTAGGGTCACCATTCCACGCCAGCACGTGCTAACCGTTTGCAACCGATTACAATTTTGGAGTCCATGTGTATAGGGGGGCCCGAGCCGGAGATATTTTCTTAGGGGGCGGCACAGGGTCAAAAAGTTTGAAGAGCACTGCATTAAGGGTTGTGTGATTGACATGTTATGTACTACAAAATAAATGGCATACTGCAAATGGTTGGTGCACCATCTCTAGTTTCAGAAAAAAAAAACCTTTATCCTTATTTTTCTCTCACACACACACACATTTTACACCCGCTCCTCACACTACATTATACACAACTGGAACAACTTTGTGTCGTCTCACAAATGCCTAGACTAAACTCAAATCCAATTCTGACACTAACTCTTCTGCTCCTCCAGCCATCTTCCTTACTTCTGAGTGTGTGTTATGCCACTGCACAATGTTGAACCCCTTGACTGGGGGTCCTTTAAGACGAGGTAGCAATATCGGTGATGGTTAGGGATGCAGATATTACTCATACATCAATAATCAGACCGACTCAGGAAGTTGACAAACTCAAGTCTGTTTTATTAACGATTATCTAAAACGGGGAGTTACAACGGACATCAACGGACGCTTGCTCGATTTCTCTCAAATCACCATAGCTGGTCCGATAGCACAGCGAGTAGAGTGCTCGCATTGACATCTGTGCACAGCCTGCTGATGCAGGTTTGAATCCCGGCAGGGCCAAACTCAGCCTTTCATCCTTCTGAGGTCGATAAATGAGCACCACACACCATGGGTAATAATAAGCAGCGCTCAGATACCTTAGGGTTCGTAACGCTATATAAATGCTAAATTATTATATGAAAAAACAAAGGTTTTATATAAGAAATGTCTCACTACTGACGTCATCCTACATGGCAAAGTAAGTGGATAAAAGTGGATGATGCTGCATGGGGCTGGCAGCACAGACTTGCTGCCACAGGGCTGCCCAGCGCACGCTCCATTGTGGCTAATGCTTCCACAGGTGGAACATTGTTCATTATGTATGTGCATATTTAATGGTGTGCTTCCCACATGCAAACGTGGTAGCTCACTCCTGACTCTCTATTTCAAACTCGTATTATCAAGGGGTACGTCTAGCAGTATATTTCACACTCTTATTATCAAGGAGTATGTTGTAACGCATTGTTTAAGAGAGCATCACGTGTGGCTTCATAGCCACCTCTCATATATATATATATATATAGTCACGGTAGCGTCCATGTAGTTATGGTTAAGTTGGTGTTTCCATAGGAAGAGCATTTTTTTGGGTGGCTTATAACTTCGCTTCCTCTGGACGAATCCTCACCAAACTTTGCAAAAAAAAGTATATGGCCCACTCTGAAATTTTTTGCAAAGTTTGGAGAGGTTTGGTCCAGGGGGAGCAAAGTTATAGAGGGGGTCCCAAAACTGTTGTTTTTTTCCCATAGACATAATGGGGAAAAAACTTTGCGCACGCCTACAGGCCAAACCGCTGGACGGATTTACACCAAATTTGCGGCAGGAGCGGGGGCTTGGTCCCGAAAGCGTGCTTTTGCAAATTTGGTGTAAATCCGTCCAGTAGTTTTTTTTTAAATTACCAAAATGTAAGGCAAAAAATTAGTGATATCTCCGTTCGCTTCGCGGACAGACTTCCCTGTTCGCTCCGCGGACAGTGCCTTGATTGGCCAAGCGGCTTGCGCGATGTCCACGGACACCCGACGTGTTCGCTGATTGGACGGCGTGGTGCGTGAAATGCGTCAGATTTTCTGCGGCCCCCGCCATCTTGCATTCGCGGATGACCGCGGACAGCGCGGTGAAACTTGGATTAAAAATTGTATTTAGTGGAGTGTGTAAGAGTGTTTGGAGAGGGTGGGGGAGTATGAGATAGGTTCAATGTTCTGTTATTTTATATGCTAGACACTTTTGTTGTGTTCGATTTGTCTGCGGACAACACGGCTGTTCTGAAATGTTCTATATAAACTAAATGGTGGGGTGTTCTGAGGACGGAGTATGTGTTCGTTTTGTTTGCAAGCAAGCTAAAATTGAGCTAAGATCACTCGCGGTGTCCTTAAATGTTCGTACATAAACAAAATGGGGGTGTCCTGAGGAGGCTGTCCGTATTGTACTCTGGCAAGTTGAATGTGTTCTAAGAACACTGGCGGTGTCCTGAAATGCTCTGATTACTTACCGGTAATCTTCATTACTCCTAGTCCTACTCTTCCTCGTCACAGTACTGGCGACCCTCCTCACCCTCCCTGCGGGGAAGGTCCCATGCTCCGGCTTGGTAATATGAAACTGAGTGATGTGGATGTGGGGGAGGAGTTATAGGAATTTAAAGAAATAGAAGAAGGTCCTGTGTCGGAGGCAGGGGCCTCATGAAGTAAGTACTGGGACGAGGAAGAGTGGACGTGAAGGTAATGTTTGCAATTAAACAAAATGGGGGTGTTCTGAGAACGCTGTTCATATTGTTCATTGTCAGGTTGAAAGTGTTCTAAGAACCCTCCTTATGTCTGTTGACATTACAATTTCCTATTGCCCTTACCCGACTTTTTGTCCACTAAACAAACGATAAATCCGGCTGCTGTGCGTCGACATTATGTGATAATCCGATAATCCTATCAATTGCCCCATCGACCTGGCTGACCTGGTTTTGCGACACTAAATCATATCTCCCGCACCTAAGCCTGACATTATCAAAGCATTCATATTCCCCGTCTCTCTCCGTGACGGTACAGGGTGCGTAGCCAAACACGCCCAGTCGTCTCCAGTCTTATGCAACTTTACACAGAAACCGGAAAACAACACAGATCATCTCACAACACAGAGCGCAACAATTCAGACTATGAAACTGTGATTTAAAAGCACACAGCAAGATTGTACATTTCGTAAAGTACTTTTATTTGACATCAAATGTTTAGAGAATATTCAGCGATTTGCATTTGTCTTTGCTGTGGATCCGCAAAAGTTCATCTTGAGTCATGCGCTGTTCCTTTGCGGTACACAGGGTGTTGGTTTATGATAAAAGAAGCACTATGTTGGCACTGATAATCGGAAGGCTGTTCCAACAACGAGGCATCAGACCACCATAATAGTTGGTATGTTGCTTCTAGCCGCTAGTACCGCATAAGGGCATATTGGTCCTTGGCGATTGTCCCATAAAATGGTGAGGGTCATGAAGTTCTTTAGAAGTAGCTGCACCTGGCAGTTAAAAAATCCGTCGGCCGGGGTCTGAAAATCGTGGCCTTCACAGTACAGGAGGACATACCTGTTTTAAAAAACATAAATTAGTCTCACCAGCTGATCTTCATTAAAAATCTTCATTTTATTTATTAGGGCGTGAAACACTTTGCTAGCGAGGATAGTGCAACGGAGTATGTTACTTATTCCCATTAACCCACCCTCCGTCCTCTGCCTTTTTCAGAGCCCTCTAAGCGGCAGGGGACCAATTCGGCGGTGATAGTGCGTGGTAGAAAACACTATGCCACATTGAAGGAACAAGTACAACTTAACTGGGCTTTAACGCCACGCTATTGTTATTATATTCCGGTATTAAATGATCGAGAGGGTTACTTACATTATATTGGCATTTTCCATTGTCTAAGCGTAGTGCAGTCCCAAAATACGACTCAGTCTGTGCTAACAATCTTTCTCATAGTGATATAATATATAAAAGTGGTTTCGTTTCAGAAATTTCATCCTTATCGTGTCTTAAGTTTTTGCAACACTCCTTCAAAAGAAGTCTTTTAGCACGATCCCTGTCTGTCAGGGTAAAAAAACAATGGAACCTTATAGTGCGAGTCGTGGGCCTCTCCGGCACGCGAGCAAAAATGGAAGCAGATGACCTTCACTGTAAACAACCATAAATTCTTAGTTTGCAACATTCTCTGTAGAGCCATCTCTGAGAAATTGCCTTTTACACTCCATCTTTATATATTGTTTGCGTGCTAATAAAAAAACTTTGTTAAAGGGATGTTATGGTTCCAAGTAAAACGTAAAAACCCCTGAAATTCGCCAGTTATGGTAAGTTAAGCAACCATAACTCGCGCCTCCACCGTGCACTGCTAAGACTAACACCCAGGACATCAAAGATGACATCAGAAATGTCATTGATGACATCACATGTGTATGTACTTTTCATGAAATATGTGTACAAGGGATTCTTATTATAATGTTACGAAAAAAGTGTCAATGATCATTGCAATAAATATCATACCCTAATTAGTGCTTTGAACGATGCATTGATATAAATAGCATTCTATACTAAGCTACTAATGCAGAAACATAGCATTGTGTGCAGCGTACAAGATGAAGGTATAATATTCGTAATGTTAATATGTTGAATAATTAAATGATAATTGTTTTCTTAATAGATTTTTGTGTACTGTGAAATATGTAATAAGTAGCTAATAAAACCCATGTATTGCATAATTGCATTACTATAGAGAAAACAGAAAGAGACAAGAACACATACCAATATACACATACATAGGGTAAATAGCAGGTTTGAAACAGAGAAATAATCATTTATTTGCTTGAAAATAATGCTGTCTTTAAAGCTTGTGTCTTCCCCTATGTATATGTTTCATATGATGTGACTGGACTCTAAGGGAATTACTATAAGAACCTACTTGTAGGATACGTCTCCAAATAAAATACAATTTTTAGTTTCTGACTGTTACTGAAGAAAACCATGTGGCCTAGATATGTCAGCAAAAGAAAAAAGAGTGTGCCAGAAGAACACTCGCGGTGTCCTGAAATGTTTGAAAATAAACAAAATGGGGGTGTTCTGAGGACGTTCTCCGTATTGTGTGATTGCTTAGCTGTATGCAATGAGGGAATGGCGCAGAGAGTGAAGTGGAAATGGTAGAAGGGCTGTCCAAGAGTTACGCGGTCCACAGACACCACGGCTGTCCATGGACAGGGCGTGCTACATCCGGGGTTTTCCAGCACATCCAGCATGGAAAGAAGACTGTAGGGATCAGCCAATCAGATGTTGAGGTTGTGGATTTGTGTTGAAAGAGACTGTGTGTAGTGAAGATGGCAGAAGTGGAGAAAGTCAGGGTGTTGGTGTTTGGAGATATGTTTTTGCATGGTTTACAACAGTATGCTCAATGCAGGAATGTTGCAAAGAATTTTGATGTTAAAGGAGTGGAGGTCGTGTGGAGCACTGTGCCTGATTGCAATGTACATGCAATTGTACAAGTTTGTGAAGATATGGGCAGGATCAACAGTCCGCATGTGGTAGTTTTGCACTATGGCGCTTTCCGTTTGGGCTATGTCAGTGCCCCTGCTTTGTTGGCAGATTTGGAGCACTTGGTTCAAGCAGTAATGAACATCCTTCCAAATGCCAAAGTAATTTATTCTGGATTACTACCTAGGGCAATATGGGACAATAGTTCAGTTTTTTGTCCTCAGCAAAACAATGCCAGGTGTGTAATCAACCGAGGCATGTGTGCCTTCATGCTTAGAGCTGGTATGTTCTTCTGTAATAATGAGAATATTGATTCCAGTAATGCTGTTTATTTTAAAGAAGATGGAATTTCCTTACCTTTTATGGGAAATGCCATGCTGTTTTGGAATGTAAGGGTTGCTTTGGAGAAGGTTATGTGAAGATTTTAGGAGTAATGTAAGAAAAAAAGAAGAAAAAAAAAATACAAAACAGGTGTCTGTCAAGCATCTGCAAAACCCCCCAAAAAAACGGCTCTTTTCAGAGCCAACCTCAAAGGGGAAATGGGGCACACTATTTAAATTTACATTCACCACGCTCAGATTTTCAATATGTCCGCGGACATGGCGGTAGTCCGTGGACATCGAAATCACTAGCTAGGGGTTTAGTATGTTCTATGTTAGATGTATCTAAAGTCAGGGATATTATGGTTAAGTTGTGCTACTAAAAACCTATGAAATTCAGTGAAAAAACTTTGTTAAAGGGACGTTATGGTTCAAAGTAAAACCGAAAAACCCCTGAAATTCGGCAGTTAAGATAAGATCAGCAACCATAACTCGCGCCACCGTGCACTGCTAACACTAACACCCAGGATATCAAAGATGACATCACAAATGTCATTGATGACATCACTGATGACATCACATGTGCATTTACTTTTCATAAAAACTCTGTACGAGGGATTCTTATAATGCTGACCAAAAACTGTCAAGGATCATTGGGATAAATATCATGAGCTAATTAGTGCATTAAGCAATGCATTGATATGAATAGCATTCTATTATGAAGTTCTATCCAGTATACTAAGCTAATCATGCAGAAACATAGGCAGTGTGTGCAGCATACATGATGAAGGTGCCATATTCATAATCTTGCCATGTTGAATAGTGAAATAACTGTTTCTTTATGAGTTTTGCGTACTGTGAAACATGTAATAAGTAGATAATAAACCCACTTAATACATAATTATTACAGACAAAACACAGAGACAACAACACATACAAATATGACTACATACAGGGACAGTGAAGTAAACCAAAAAGCAGAAGTAGTAGCAGAAAGAGTTCTTAACCTAACTGATTGTCTTTATGCAGAGAAACTATTGCTCTGTTTCAAAGCTGCTACTTACCATATGTATGTGTATCACATGATGTGACTGCACCCAAGGAAAGGAGAGTGAGTATAATGTATACAAATATGAGCATATACAGGGAAGGTAGAGTAATAAAAATAAAACTATGAGAAATTACTGATAACCCTAATGATTATCTTCATGCACAGAAAGGATTGCCCTCTTTCAAGCCTGTGTCTTCCGCTATGCATATGTTTCATATGATGTGACTTGACCCTAAGTCTACAAATATAGTACCTTTTCAATTTTTACTTCCTGACTGTTACTGAAGAAAACTGTAGCCTAGATATGTCAGTAAAGGGAGAGCCAGACATGTGATGTCATCAATGACATTTGTGATGTCATCTTTGATGTCCTGGGTGTTAGTGTTGGCAGTGCACGGTGGTGCGAGATATGGTTGCTTATCTTACCATAACTGCCGAATTTCAGGAGTTTTTTGGTTTTACTTTGAACCATAACGTCCCTTTAACAAAGTTTTTTTTCACTGAATATATATATATATAATCTTCAAAAAAGGAAAAAAATGCCCTAGGACAGGGCACAAGTCGATGGGTTGCACTCCTAAGAGCAGCTGAGAAACGAAATCCAGTCTCAGCAAGGAAAAGGCATAACAGCAAATCGAGGCAGCACAAATGTTTCTTTATTAATAAAAAGATGCAGCAAAAAGGGAAAGCCTGGTTACAAAACAACGCTTTTTCGCGGTACACTGACCGCTTGTTCACGTAGGTAGGGTGTTTCATGGAAGAAGAACTTCTTATATATGCTTTAAAAACCTCTATGATACAAGTGCATAGAATGTCCCCATTCACGAGGTGGTACAGAATGATGAACACATGGCAGCCATCTTAGAACATTTAAGGCACTTCAACATGCAGTGTATTAAGTAAAATAAAAACGCATCGTAAGTGTCAATACATCAACCAAATGTTATATGATGAAGAATATAGCAACAATTGCACAGATGTGCTGGCTGCGAGGACTGTGGAGGAAAATGGCAAAAGAAAGCCTCAGGTACATAACGAGTGTCAAAGGAAAAATATATATAAAAAAAGGAAATATAAATATATATAAATACACATCGTTCAAAATAAACGTGTGTTTTCCAATGGTATGTCTTTCAACAAAGGCTGGTACCTGAGATAAAATAAAATAAAAAAATAATGCCATTCTAGGGCAACCGCCAAAAATGACGAGCCCTGCCTTGTAGGTCTGTCCACGTTATGACGTCTGAAACAGCCATTACCTCAACGCTGTCCAAGCAGCCCCTCAACATGATGTGTTCACTAGACAAAATATAGCCATTCTAAGTGTCCAACGTTAGTCTCGAATAAACAAAGATATATATAGTCATGTAAGTCTAAGTTTACGCATACATATGCGAGGTGTAATACAAATCGAACTTAATAATGCAGTCTTGAGACAATATAAAGTGGTTGGTGCTTTAGCAGCAATGTAAAGTGCTAAGTGCTTTAGCAGCAGTTTTAAAGTGCTTAGTGCAAAAGCAGCAGTTGTTAAAATGCATAATATTTAGCAGCAAGGTAGGGAAAAAGTTTAAAGGCGAAAAAAATGTCCAGACAACAGCAATGTATATATATATTCAATGAAAACACTTTGTTAAAGGGACGTTATGGTTAAGTTGCACTAATAAAAACCTATGAAATTCAGTACATCACATGTGCATTTAGTTTTCATGCAAAACCTCCACAAGGGATTGTTATTGTAATGGTGGCAGAAAACTATCAAAGATCATTGGAAGAACTATCATGAGATAAGTAGTTCATTCTACTATACATTGTGTATAGCAATGCATTGCTCAATGAACTACTTAGAGCGCAAACAATCTAAGTGGTGGTTAGAAAAGTACTGTAAATGCATGGGTCGCACAGAATAAATGGCTTCCTGCTCCACGTGATTAAGGTGTGTTTCGCGTTGTTGTAAATATTCTTGTATTCCACAATGTATGCATCTCCGGGACTGCTACCTCTAAGACTAAATGCGTAGCATGAAGTGTTTGTACTGCATGTGATGACAACTGAAATGAAAGCACAAGAGATCAGTGGGCAGTCTACTGCCTTTCCAACAATTACGTAGGGTAATTTCATGTACAGCATTTTCCACATCTGCTGCAGGCAACAAGAGGGGCACTCCTGTAGGGCAGCAGAGCTCTAAAACATCCTTGCAGACCATATGTCGCGCTACAGACCCTTACCCGGCAAAGGGCATTGTATTGTGCATGTACTGCAACGCGTTACTCTACAGAGGGAAGGTACTTGGAAGTGCATGGAAGGGTCCTTCCTGGAGCATGACAATGACTGGCGCCTATGTAGGTGAGGGCTACCCATTAATTCCGTCTCTCGGCACGTCCCCTAAAATATCCATGCAAGTGCTGCCCCGTCTGTCCCGGGCCTTTCCTGCCGTTTCTTCTGTGGCGTGTGTCAGAAGACCATAATAAATGGAAATTAACTGGGAAAGGAAAAAAGGGAAATAACAAAAGCACCTTTTAGAGATGAACAATGGATTTGCCAATGAACGGATGCAGGGCGGGAAGCGTGGCACTGTGCAAAACACGGTTGGTCAATCGGTTAGAAAGGGGATCGCTGTAGAAGGGTTTCTCTATGTGTTGCAGAGCATTTTCAAGAATGTCATTGCGCAACACTTATAAAAAATGTTCCCTACTTTCAAGAAGGGCACCAAGGCAATTTGGATAGGGTGTGCAGAAATCAGGATGGCAGGCATAGTAAGATGAACCAAGTAGCTAAGAGGAGATCCTTGGCACTAACAGATAAAAACTGAAATAGCCATTGCCAAAAACTACATTTCCCATGAAACCTAGAGTCAGTGGTAGTTCATAAGTCTAGCTGACACAAACACAACAAACAAGGCAAAAAACAAGACAGCGTGATGAAAACTAAGCATGGGGGCTTTCAAGTGTTGGAATTTCACCAAGTAGCCAAGAGGAGATCCTTGGCACTAACAGATTAAAAACGAAATGGCCATTGCCAAAAACTACATTTCCCATGACACCTAGAGTCAGCAGTAGTTCATAAGTCTAGCTGACATGAACACCGCAAACAAGGCAAAAAACAGGACAATGCGATGTAGAAGTCAAACGTTTAGAAGTAGGAACCAGAGGCATTACTTGAGAGAACAAATGACCTAGATTCATAGCGATACAAAACATGCAATGACCCGCGATCATGTGATCACTGTGCATATAAATAGGAGCTTTTCCGAAATTGCAGCCGCACCAGAGACAGCAGAGCAGTGCCTGTTTGGCCAAAGGCCATATTCCCATTTCGATTGACCTCCATGGTGAGAAGTGCAGCATGTGGCACGTGCCTTTCCCCAATTAGCACGAGGGCCGCACCACAGTGAAGCAGGAGGAGTCCTTCTCCCTATTGGTGCTCTTTCCTGTGACGTACTCCCTGAGCACCTGATTGGCCAAAGGCATTACTTGAGAGAACAAATGACCTAGATTCATAGCGATACAAAACCTGGAATGACCCGCGATCATGTGACCACTGTGTATATAAATAGGAGCTTTTCCAAAATTGCGGCCGCACGAGAGACAGCAGAGCAGTGCCTGTGGAACTTGAATGCTAGCTAAGAGCAACAGAAGTTAAATATAGCAGGACTGGGCACAGGCTATAAGAATAGTGGATAAATATAGAACTGGCGCTATAATTATTTGCAGAATGCGGGCATACACATAATAGAAACAATGCGTTTCTCCCTTGTCTCTAGTCAGTGGGAAGCACGGCGAGAAAGCAGTAGCCTGGCTTATCCATAACCACGCCCACCGGCGGGGAGATGAAAAGAACTGGAGAATAGGAAATTACAGACCCTGGAAGATACAGGTACACACCATGTAAGCAGTGGTGAGAAAAAAAGCATATTCTTATATAAAAAATAAATATAAAACAAATATATGAATGTTTTACAGATACCTGAATTACACGTTTGGGAAAAGCACACATAAGATCATCTGTACAAAAGAGAAGACAGGTGAGAAATCCTCCCTGATACGCAAGCATATGTGGTATTAATTCACATACACTAGATTAAAACAAACACCCCCCTTTTCTCTTTCTCTTTCCCTTTAGGACACATGACCAGAATGCCACGGCCTACAGAAAATCGGGAAAAGGATCCACAACCTATAAATGTGGCCACACAGGACAAGAATAGTCACCATTCTTGTTGTTGTTTTTCTGCTCTGCTGTTCTGTTATTAATAATTGAGACCACTAACGCTAAAATCAGTATATGTCCTGAAGAAAGCGTAAAGTAATGAGATACCGCTGAAACCGGTAGACAACAGATCCAGGAGGGATGACCTAGATCCCGTGTTCGATACAAACGGAGGTGGTAGACACGGCACAGACATAGTAGCATCTTTTTAAGATAAGCAGCCCCAACAAGATTGGTAGCTGTTTTTTGGTTTTAGAAATTCCTTGATTTGTAAAATCAAGGCTTTGAGTACTGTAAGCCACACAGATCCAAGGAGATGACAATAAAGTAAAAATATCAACCTTGATGATGTGTGCAACATTTTAGCAGACAGGAAAGTAGTGAGCAAGGATAGGGATAGACTTCAAGTCCTTTTGTGTACCCTTGACAGGTATCATATTAGTACCCACAGAGGGCGAGCCCCTTACCTGTAGAGAGGGCCAATTAGCAAATATAGGGACATTTAGTTAGACATAGGGACCTATTTGTATGGGATTCATCTGCAAAAGGGGCATATCTAACACATGCCACCCTGCAACTATTGCGATATTTGCGGACTTTACGTGCTGTGCGCGCACAGGAGTGGGAGAATAACTTTCAACCAGATAGGGGATGTCGTTAGTTGTGGCGGCTCTTAAAAGAGCCTTTGTTTGTTTTCTTTTTTTTTAAAATGCTTCCATAGAAACACCTTTTTTTAATTGTGGTTTTTATAAGTATTTCTGTGTTTTCAGCGTCTGCGCACATTCTTACAATAGGGTCTTCACTGCAGCCTGTAGATTGTAAAAGAAAATGTCATTACCACTGGTCGACAAAGACATGCCATTTCCTTTGAAAAGGTGTATATATCAATAACAAATGTTGTCATTCTCACAGCAGAACATCCCAGCAGCACTCAAGAAGTAACATATGCTTCTGTTGATGAGTCCCCGTCCGACCTCTGGCTGGAGACAGGAATCATTGGAATAGTTCCACACTATTCTCGGGGGTGTAGATGACAAAAACACCTTGGCAGGGGGAAAGATGCGCTGCACTGCTTTCATCATCTTCTTCAGTTGACAGTACACACGGGAACAAGGCATGGAACCCAAAAGGAAGGCTCCAAGGTGCACGACCACAACATGTTCTGGTCCGGAAGTGGCCATGCATTGACATTCTACAAGCACTTCGCCAAAACAGCACGCTTCTACACGACGCCACAAAGCCTACACTCCCTCCAAACTGAAATTGGCAAAAAAGCCTTTTTGGAGGGCATACACGACCAGATCTTCCACAAAGGCATCACCTACAGTGAAAACTGTGTGTCCTGCCATGTTTTACAGCCACACTCCACAAAGTAATGGAAGAAATCATTGATGACCTTTCCTCTGACATACACCCTGATCGCCTGATTGGCCATAGGCCATATTCCCATTTCGATTGGCCTCCACAGTGAGAAGCGCAGCAGGTGGCACGTGCCTTTCCCCAATTAGCACGGGGGCCGCACCACAGTGAAGCAGACGGCGTCCTTCTCCCTATTGGTGCTCTTTCCTGTGACGTACTCCCTGAGCACCTGATTGGCCAAAGGCCATATTCCCATTTCGATTGGCCTCCATGGTGAGAAGCGCAGCATGTGGCACGTGCCTTTCCCCAATTAGCACGAGGGCCGCGCCCCTGTAAAGCTGGAGAAGTCCTTCATCCTATTGTTCCTGTGATGCACACCCTGAGCACCTGATAGGACAATCCCTACAGTGCCATTTCCATAGGCCAGCATGGTTAGAAGCGCCAAATGTGGCACGTGCGGTTCCCCAAGTATGGCGAAGGCCAGGCCTGAGTGAAGCAGGAGTCCTTCTTCCTATTGCTGCACACCCTAAGCACCTGATTGGACAATCCCCACATTCCTATTTCCATGACCACCACCCGCAAAATCCCTAGATGTGGCTTTTGTGCTGTGTGTAGGTGTGGGGGAATAACTTGCAACCAGGGTAGGGGGAAATCGTGGTAAGGGGTGGCTCTTAGAAGAGCCTTTTTTTAAGATGCTTCTACAGAAACACCTTTATTATGGTTTTTATTTGCTTTTGTGTTTTCTTGTGCTCACATTAGTACAGTAAACTCTTCACCGCATTGTGTAGACAGGCAAACAAAACTGCATTGCCAATGGGTGACAACAAAATGTCATT
Organism: Ambystoma mexicanum; assembly: GCF_040938575.1. Taxonomy (NCBI): domain Eukaryota; kingdom Metazoa; phylum Chordata; class Amphibia; order Caudata; family Ambystomatidae; genus Ambystoma; species Ambystoma mexicanum. The sequence goes on along the minus strand of NC_090921.1, from coordinate 958,210,984 downwards.
TTCTTGCAAAAACTCTGCATTTCCACAACAAATGAGGTCATTGTTGCAGAAGAACATTGCACGAGCGGACAAAAATGTATACATGCTTCTGTTGATGAGACCCCTTCCTGAGTCTGGCTCGGAACAACATCCATGTGCAGTGGCCCATACGGTTTGTGGTATTATGGATGAGAAAAGCACCTTGGCGGTGGGAAAAAGCATCTTCACGACATCCAGCAATCTCTTGAGTCTACGGAACAAATTTAAGCAAGCCAGGTAACCCATATGCATGCCGTCGAACTGGATGACAACATCTATTGCTTAAAAAGTGGCTAGGTCTTTATAAAGTACATGCATATCAGAGAAATTGCACTCATACACAGCGTTCCACAATGCGTCCACTCCTTCCAAACCAAAAATGCTGTCAAAGTTTCTTTCCAGGGGATAGTTGTGCAGATCTATGACAATGGGATCACCTACAGTCAACACAATGCGTTTCGCAATGTCAGCCATCCTCAGTACGCAGCATGTAATGTACAACAGTTTCACCACTCCTTCCTGTTAACCACACCCACAGTGCCTGATTGGCTAATCCCCACAGTGCCATGTCAATTGGGCAACATGCTGCGAAGGGCAGATTCTGGCATGTGCTCCTCCCAAAGTACCGTGAGGGCCGCACCCCTTTAAAGCTGAAGCAGTCCTTCTTCCCTTTGCACTATCTTCTCTGCAGCACTATCTCAATAGGTTACGCGTAAATAGTCACATATGCATCCACCAATCGCATAGAGGCCACCATCATCTAACACTGTCACTCCTGTACAACACTTCAAATGTACCTCTACACATTTACAGTCCACGTGTCGTGCCATTCCAAAGCACGTCCACTACAAAGTTCAGTAAAAGTATGCACAAATTCTCCATCCGCATGGCCACCCAGGATGTGGCCTGTGTAATCCTGAAAGAACCACGGAATCCACTACCTTTTCGTGATAGTGAGGGGGGGTGGTGGGGTAAGAAATTTCAAGCTGGGTTGGGGACTGGTTCTTCCATCGCAGATGTATAAAGGTTTTATTTTTTTATTTGTACGTGCGTGCAAGCAACTGTTTTTTCTCTGTATATGTGTTTGTTTGTCTCTCCTCACATTTTTACCTCATTCTGGTCAATGCTTCTTGCACAGTGGGCCCATACTCCTCTTGTTGTTATGCATGAGAAAACGGCCTTGGCAGTAGGAACAATCTGCATCACTGCTTTCAGCAACCTCTTTAGGTGACGGATTAAACGTCCACATGACATGTAACGCAAATGTAAACTTCCATAGCGCATCACGACAAAGTCAACGTTTGTGACAGATGCCACATATCTGCAAAAGAGAACCATCCAGCCGAAACTGCAGTCACCCAGACAGCCCCAGAAAGCGTCCACTCCTTCCAACCCCAAATTACAAGCACAAAGGTATCACAGACGATAAGCACTGTGCGTCGCTCCATCCCCACCAACCTCACGACACAGTATTGGGACAAAATGGTACTGCACCTTCTGGTCAACCACACCCTAAACACCTAATTGCCTATTTCCCACAATTCCATTTCCATGTCCACCATGCTCATAATGGAAGAATGTGGCATGTGCGCTTTCCCCTGTACACTAAGGGGCGTGGCCCAGTAAAGCACACCCAGTACATCTTCCCTTTGCGTAGGCATTTTTGCAGCACTCCCCCATTGGGTGCTGTCAAATTTTCAAACATGCATGCAGCAATCACATACAAAACCTCTGCATTGCACACACGTCTGTACACCACTCCATGTTTACTGTTAAACACTCTCAGTACAAGTTCCGTGTGATTCCAAGTTCCTCCACCAGAAACTTCTGCTAAAGGATGTACTATTTCAGCATCCACAAAGATCCTGAGGCGCACCCAGCACACCTTTGGCCATGCACACAACAGTGCAGCCCCTTCCACACCCACCACAATACTATGGATCCATGCATGCGACCATGGGGGCACCTAAGATTATGCACAAATGTACCATACGTAGCAGCACTTCTACCCAACTCCCCCACACCATAAAACACCCATTCACCAATTAGCAGTATCCACAAACATACCACTGCCTGCACCACCCCTACCCACTAACATTCACAAAGTATTGTGTCACTGGCAACCTATGCACAACCACTTCACAACATTGGAGCTACTTCAATAATTCTACACACGTCAAAGTAACCAAGCACATATAAACTGCACTTCAACCATACCATCTTCCATATTCACATTATGTCAACACTGCACCCTGTGGCCACACTACACAACTTCTCACTGCACCATCTCCTACCGTACAACAAATACTGTAGCATGTTGCTACTATCACCACAACCATGGAACACACAGTGCACTCTTTGCAACTCACTTGTGCTGCTGTAGCACGTCTATAATGTGCTCCACACCCATTCCCCAAAGATCACCACCCTGTGCCTGATGCACTATCAAATCTGCATTGCTGCAGTGGGTGTGCTCCTTGCAGATATTCCCTGCACCATAAAGCAACCATGCATGTCAGCATGTCACCAACTACCACTATGCACATACGCAACACTGGCACCAGCACTCCTACCCAACCTCCACACCGCAATGGATATGCACTGCATGAAATGCAACCATAATGTACAAACATTACACTGTCTCTGGCACCCCTACGCCCTTTCATTCACATACTATTGTCTTACACACTTCCACTCAAAAAGTATTGTGTCACTGCCAACCTAACCACAAAATGTTCACAACATTGCCCGTACTCCAAGCAATCTGCACCCAGTACACTATCCAAGCACATCTAAGGTGCCCTGCACCCATACCCGCTACCATACTAACACTATGCAAACACTGCACCCAGTGCCCACACTGCTTGACCTTTTACTGCTCCATCTCCAACCACACATGGAAACCTTTCCCATGTTCTAACAGTCACCTTACCTGCGAAACCAAACATACATGCATGGCAGCTCACTTCTGCTGCTCTATTAGTAAATCGGACAAGTACTTTTGTTGCAAAGAACTGAAATGTATTTCTCAAAAAATTAGTGATATCTGGCTCCGTGGACCCATTTCCCTGATCGTCCCGCGGACAAAAGTCTCATTGGCTTGCAGTATGTCGTGATGTCAGCAAACATTGGACACGGCCGGTGGTTGGCTGGAGGGAAGCGTGCTGTGCGTCAGCATTTTTGGGAAATGGTGCATCGGGGAACAGTGCGGTGCTGGAAGGGTCTCAAACATATTTTATGCCATGTGGTGGTGGGAAGAAGGGATGGAAAGGGTGGGGGAGTGACAAGTGGTTCATCTGATATATCTCATTAGGTGGAAGAAGACGGTGGTGTGCCTGCACTATCCATGCATATTGTGCCAAATTGCAGCTACCTCCACAGGCAAGTAGCCTGCGTTATGGCACAATAGCTGATGCAGCGGCCTCTTTCTGTGGTGACTGATGGCAGATCAATGGCAGAAGGGGAGTGCATTGCACATGACATGAACATTTTAACAAATATTGTTCTATAGTGTGTTACGTGTGATAAGGCCATAGTTTCTTCGATGCATGGGTGGAGGCCTTGCACCGACAACTATGTGCCCTGGTTGCAAGTGGGTTTAACATTGTTGCCTTGTGTTTGTGGTTTGTCAACATTGCATATACTGTTGGTTCCATGGGCGTGGGGATTGTTAGCACATCCAATAGTGTGTAGTGCATGGCTGGACCTGATGGAGTGAACCGTTCTGCAGTGGGTCCAGTGTTGAAGTACTGTGTGCATAGAAGTTGATAGGGTTGAACTGCATATTTTATCGGCTTGGGTACTGTCCATTGCGCGGAGTGCTGACTACTGTACTGCACCATGAAGTATTGGTTCTGTGCACTTAATAGAATGCTGGGAGCAGGGCCACTGTTGTGAAGATTTTGTGGTTGGGTTGGCAGTAATACAATGCTTGAATAGAAGTGGGTAGGGGTGCCGGACACTGTGGTATGTTTGTGGATTCTGGTAACTGTTACATGTGTGCATGCATCGCTGTATTATGGTGCAGGGGTTGGGTAGAAGTGTTGCTGCCTATGTTACATTTGTGGACTGTGGTACCTGGCCACATGTTTGCCTACATGGCTCAGTTATGTTGTGCTGGGTGTGGGCAAGGCTACACAGTTGGGTAAATGGCGAAAGGCCATAGGCCGTAGGTCATGCACCCAAGAGACTAGGCCTTCAGCATAGCCACCACAACATAATGCAGCCATGTCGTTTTAAGTCTGCATCTCTCCGAGGTTGGTGACCTTGAAAGAATGGTTGTGGAGGACATTTTAGATCTGGTAGAACAGCAGAAGTGAACTCATATGCGTACATTACCATATGGTGTAGGTGATTGCATGTGTTGCACATTAGGGAGCCACATGTGACCATTTGCGTTTGCTATGGTTTGCCCTTTATAACACTTTTCCTATGTTACGTTTTTGGATTGTGGTATGTGGCTACATGTTTGCTTTCATGGCTCTATTATGTTGTGGTGGGTGTGGGAAGGCTGACGCTCTTGGGTGCATGGCCAAAGGCCGTAGGTCTTAGGCCATGCACCGAAGAGCCTAGGCCTTGACGTTAGCCACCACAACATAATGCAGCCATGCAGGTTTAACTCTGCATCTCCCTGATGGTGGTGACCTTTGAAGAATGGTTGTGGGGGACATTTTAGAATTGGTAGAACACCCGAATTGAGGTGATATGCGTACATTACCATATGGTGTATGTCAATGCATGCGTTTCACATTAAGGAGCCACATGTGAGCATTTGCGTTTGCTATGGTTTGGCCCTTGTAAGACCCTTGCTGTAGGAAGTGCTTTAAGATATTGCGCCAAGAAAGGAAGTCCTCAGCATCACACATTTAAAATATTGACAATGTACACAGCCACCCACATACCGTTCACCACACCCAATGCAACGTCATGCAGCCATGCATGCGAACACGTGGCCAGGGGGAAAGTTAGCAGGCTCAATTGCAGATGGGGGTGCATTGCACATGACATGATCATTTAAACATAGTGTGTACTACCGTGCGTTCTGTGTGGTGAGGCCCTAGATTTTGGATTCATAGCTGGAGCCCTTGCCCCAACAACTATGTGGCCTGCTTGTAAGTAGATAAGAAGAACAATTTTCCAAAAACAAGCTACCTGTTGGTGTCACACACTTGGGCTCAAGGTCTAGACGAGGATTTGGCACATTTCGAACACGGTCTTGTGTTGGAACAAATATCACAAGATATACACAGAAGCTAGTATTTTGACCAATAATATATATGGTTTTATTTAACTACATAAAACATTGAGCCCAATGGGTCCAATTATTAAAAGAACACAAGGAACGGCAGAGATAAATCACAATCCTGTTGGACAGAAAGAAAAATTCATGTAAAGATGATTGTGTGAGTCAACTTACTTCATTCTAATCATATATCGAACCACTTTTATTTTTAAAGGTGATGTTAGTAATTGTATAAGTGACTTTACAACAAAGTCATTTACATAATGAAACTATTGCAAAGGCCCCAGTTGGTACAGTGTGTGGGCATGAGCCCATCTATAAACAGTGTCGACAGGATGGCTCTGTTTCCAGCCTTATAAGCAAAAAAACAGTCTTTTCAACTTTCACAAATGACTGTTGTCCATTCGATGAGTGTAGGACCAAATAAGACTTTCATCAGGACACGTTAAGGCGGTGTTTGTAACCCAAACATCAAAATCTTCACAATGGGTTTAGGATGTCAGCTGATGTATCTCTAAAGACAGACAAACAAATAGATTAAAAACTAGCTGTGTTCAAAATGGCATTCGTGAACATGCCTCATCAACATTTCTATGACCTGCCCTGTCTTGTATTGATCAGTGTGCACCAGAAGAGATCTGCGTGGTTTCTCACGTATGTCTATGTCAGAAATAATTAAATGACATATTTTTTGTTGTCTTATTACTGATTTCAGAGCAACTAGATGTACAAGTACATTTTCTATTTTTGCATTATTCAGCTCGTGTTAGTCATTTCATTTATGCAAAACGGTATTATTTTTTTCTTGGTACCTTATGATGAAGCTGAGGTTAGACGTTTTTCAATGGGTATTTCGAGGTATTAGAGTCCCTCGTACGTTTCTACAGGAGCGAAATGTGTCAGTAAATGACCGTCAATGGCTGAAATGAGGAAAATAGAAAGAAGTGCATATAATGCACATCAAATGTGTTGTCAATACCTCATAGGAAGTCACATGCAGTATGGGGGAGGTGTATGTAAATACTCCTACCTTCCGTGAGCAGTGGAACTGCTGCCGTCAGCAAAATATTAGTCTGAAGACAACAGGCATGCTGCGGTGGTGTTGTAATCTGTTTCAGCGCCGTTGAAAAAATGTTGACGTTCTGCAAAACAACGAGGCCCAAGGGAAGCTGTAGAGTGAGGGATTTCTAGTGCGCTTTTCGGGTGTGTCGAAACGCTACATCAAGGAAACCTACTTTTGCGTGTTGAGCGAGACTGCCTGTTCTCTGCCCGGACGATCTCGTTCCGTGTAGGATGCGTCTAGATGGTCATGTGATCACCTTGACGCCTTTTCAAAAGTTCACGCACTCGCGTCGGCGTGATGACATACTATTATGGTAGTGGCCAAGTAGAGTTGAAATACACATCGGCCATCTTGGATTGGCTACCTGGGGGTTATCTAGATGATATACATTAGATGGCATATGTGTAGAGTGTACGCAGCTATTATATGCCATCTAATGTATATCATCTAGATAACTCCCAGGCAGCCACTCCAAGATGGCCGATGTGTATTTCAACTCTACTTGGTCACTACCACAATAGTATGTCATCACGCCGACGTGAGTGCGTGAACTTTTGAAAAGGCGTCAAGGCGATCACATGACCATCTAGACGCATTTTACACGGAACGCGATCGTCCGGGCAGAGAACAAGCAGTCTCGCTCAACACGCAAAAGTAGGTTTCCTTGATGTAGCGTTTCGACACACCCGAAAAGCGCACTAGAAATCCCTCACTCTACAGCTTCCCTTGGGCCTCGTTGTTTTGCAGAACGTCGACATTTTTTCAACGGCGCTGAAACAGATTACAACACCACCGCAGCATGCCCGTTGTCTTCAGACTAATATTTTGCTGGTGGCAGCAGTTCCACTGCTCACGGAAGGTAGGAGTATTTACATACACCTCCCCCATACTGCATGTGACTTCCTATGAGGTATTGACAACACCACTTCTTTCTATTTTCCTCATTTCAGCCATTGAAGGTCATTTACTGACACATTTCGCTCCTGTAGAAACGTACGAGGGACTCTAATACCTCGAAATACCCATTGAAAAACATCTATCTCAGCTTCATCATAAGGTACCAAGAAAAAAATACCATTTTGCATAAATGAAATGACTAACACTAGCTGAATAATGCAAAAATAGGAAATGCACTTGTACATCTAGTTGCTCTGAAATCAGTAATAAGACAACAAAAAATATGTCATTTAATTATTTCTGACATAGACATACGTGAGAAACCATGCAGATCTCTCCTGGTGCACACTGATCAATACAAGACAGGGCAGGTCATAGAAACGTTGATGAGGCATGTTCACGAATGCCATTTTGAACACCGCTAGTTTTTAATCTATTTGTTTGTCTGTCTTCAGAGATACATCAGCTGACATCCTAAACCCATTGTGAAGATTTTGATGTTTGGGTTACAAACACCGCCCTAACGTGTCCTGATGAGTCTTATTTTGTCCTACACTCATCGAATGGACAACAGTCATTTGTGAAAGTTGAAAAGACTGTTTTTTTGCTTATAAGGCTGGAAACAGAGCCATCCTGTCGACACTGTTTATAGATGGGCTCATGCCCACACACTGTACAAACTGGGGCCTTTGCAATAGTTTCATAATGTAAATGTCTTTGTTGTAAAGTCACTTATACAATTACTAACATCACCTTTAAATATAAAAGAGGTTCGATATATGATTAGAATGAAGTAAGTTGACTCACACAATCATCTTTACATGAATTTTTCTTTCTGTCCAACAGGATTGTGATTTATCTCTGCCGTTCCTTGTGTTCTTTTAATAATTGGACCCATTGGGCTCAATGTTTTATGTAGTTAAAACCATATATATTATTGGTCAAAATACTAGCTTCTGTGTATATCTTGTGATATTTGTTCCAACACAAGACCATGTTCGAAATGTGCCAAATCCTCGTCTAGACCTTGAGCCCAAGTGTGTGACACCAACAGGTAGCTTGTTTTTGGGAAATTGTTCTTCTTATCTTGTTCTGACCACATCCCACAAGCCCCTATCAAAAAAGTGGTCCCCCGTAGCTCAACAGATATACCCTGCTTGTAAGTAGGTTTGACATTGTTGCGTTCTGTGTGTGGTTTGTGAGCATTGCTTACATTGTTGATTCCATGGGTGTGGTGATTGATAGCACATTCTACAGTTTTTAGTCCATGGCTGGAGCTTCTGGTGTGAACACTCATGCACTGAGTGCTGTGCTGAAATACTGTGTGTAGAGAAGTGGATAGGGTTGAACTGGATATTTTATGTGCTTGGGTAGTGTGCATTGTGCATATTACTGACTACTGCACTTTGAAGTATTGTTTCTTTGCACTTACTGGAGTGCTGGAAGGAAAGAAAATATTGATAACTCTGCATAGTGGTGATGGGTGCCGCTCTCGGTGAATCTGGATGCTGAAAGCGTGGATGCTTTTGGAGAATGTTTAACTGGAGGTGCTTTTAAATCACACGAGACGTGTACTCTGAGTGTGTAACGGTATATATGGTGTGCTGTATAGAAATGATAGTGGTTGATGCTGATGTCTTGGATGTGATTACTGCATGCCTGTGTGACTATTTGATAGCACCTAATGAGACAGTGCTGCAAAACAATAGTGGAAAGGAAAGAAGGACTCTCCCTACTTTACTAGGGCACGGCCCTCGCTGTAGTTGGGAAAGCACACGTGTCACAATCTGCCCTTCTCAGCATGGTGGGCATGGAAATGGAACTGTGGGGATTATCCAATCAGGTGTCGAAGGTGTGCTTCACAGGAAGGGGCAGTATGATTTTTCCCAATACTCTGTGTAGTGAGGTTGCAGAGATGGAGAGACGCAGAGTGCTGATCGTGGGTGATACCTTTGTGCAAGATCTGCACAGGTGTGCCGCGCAAAGAGGCATTACTGGTAATTCTGGGTTGGAAGGAGTGGAGACTCTCTGGTGCACTCACTATGAGTGTAGTTTCGGCGGTATGGTTGACCTTTGCAGTTGTGTGGCCTCTGTCGGTACTGTTGATATTGTCGTCGTGTATTATGGAGCTGAACATTTGGGGTACATGTCATGTGGACATTTGCTCCATCGCCTAAAGAAGTTGATGGAAGCCGTGATGCAGATTTTTCCCACTGCCAAGGTGGTTTTCTCAAGCATACCACCAAGAGGAGCATGGGACCATGCCGTGTAATTTGTCCCCAGCCAGAAGTCGGATGGTGTCTTATAAACAGAAGCATGTGTCAGTTTAGGTGCACTGCTGGGATGTTCTCCACCGACTATGACATCATTTCATCAGGGAACTACACACAGATACATTGATGAGAGTACTCGGGCGTACGCAGGACTACTATTTGCAAAAATACTCACTTTTAGAGGACTAAAACAAGGGTGTCCCTTGACTCCGGCCTTATATAACGTGTACATCGGAGACATCCATGAGATGGAAAATTACATCAGAACTTTCCCACAAACTGTTGGCAAAGAAAAAATAAATAGACTGCTATACGCAGATGATATCATTCTAATAGACCAAACAGGAGTAGGCCTACAAAGAAAATTGGACAGCTTACTGGCCTATCTTCGATCAAACGACTTAGAGATCAATTCTACTAAAACAAAAGTAATGATACTTGAGAAATCGGCAAAGAGAAAAGACGCTATCTCTTGGCAGTTAGGAGGCTCCTGCCTAGAAAAAGTTAAGTTCTTTAGATACCTGGGTGTCATTTTCAACACGCACCGACGGGAACTACCAATGCAGGAACTTCTGCTAACGAAAGTCAAAAGTCTTACTTCACAAGCAAGGATCATAGATAGAAAATATGGTCGTTTCTCTCTTCAAGCCTCACTGAACTTCTACAAAGCAAAGGTGGTGCCGGCTACAGTCTATGGCGTAGAAGCTATGCGGGCCATTCGCCCCAAAATGTTGAAAAGGTTGGAAGGCTATTTATGGAGGAAAATACTTATTACCCCCTTCGACTCCAATAGCATCAATTCGAAAAGAACTAAGCCTGACATCTTTGAACAGTACAGTGGACCTAAACGGTCTGATGCTCTTCAGGAAAATCCATACTTCGAAACAAAACATGCTTGGCCTAATTCTTGATGAAATGAACAAGGATCAGGTACCACGCTATCAGACTGGGCAAAAAAATACGACCTACTCCTGGATGAAATTGGCAACTTGAAATGGGAACTCGAACAAAATCGGCCAAAGAATTCAAGGAATGGGATTGGTGTCAGACCTTTAATATGGCGGAGAAAAATAAACTAACTCAACATCTACAACCCAACGCCAGGAAAATCAACGAACCAATGTCCTAACAAGAAACTTCACTCGATCTTCCTGAGAGATAGGCTAAACCTGCTGAAAATCAGTGAAATACTGACAATCAGAGGTTTAGCCACCCAAAACAGATGCAGGTTTTCCGTCCAAGAGTACACAACGGAAAATATCAGACACTTGTTGCTCCTTTGCCCTAGACTGGGTAAAGAAAGAAAAAGATTTTTGGGTCATCTTTTTACGGAATCTAGGCTGATGGATGAGGACTACTGGTGCAGCTACTTGATGAATGGCCCTAATGCGAAAACAGTAATTGCAGTAGCCAAATTCTTGGAGAGTATTGGACAAAAAGTTTTAGGTACCAAAAAAGGTCAAGACGTTATACAGCCTTTTCTTTTTTTCCTTTACTCTTCACTTTTTACTTATGGGAGTACAGAGTCAAGAAGACGTCTCTCTAAAAAGAAACAGAGGACAAAGGACTATGCAATACCTGGTAAAACAGTTAAATCAAGTATAATAATAAATAAATGGCGAATTTGTGGGGTTTTTCAGTTTTACTTGTTAACATAACATCCCTGTAACAACATATTTCCATTGAATTTCATAGGTTTCTACTAGGGCAACTTAACCAAAACATCACTTTAATAATGTTTTTTCACTGATATATATATTCACTAAAAAAACTTTGTTAAGGGGACATGGTTAAGTTGCGTTACTAAAAACCTGTGAAATTCAGAAAAAAAACTTTAGAAACATGACATTATGGTTCGAAGTAAAACCAAAAAACACCTGAAATTCGCAAATTATTGTAGGCTAAGCAACCATAACTGGCCGCACCACTGTGCACTGCTAACACTAACACCCAGGACATCAAAGATGACATCACACATATCATTGATGACATCACATGTACATGTAGTTTTAATGCAGAGGCTCCACAATGAATTGCAGTTATATCATTGGCAGAACAGTATCAGAGATGATTGTAGAACTAAGATATGCCACGTAGGTCATTAAGCAACGCATTGCTGAAAAAACACAATTCAATTACTCCGTTCTTTCAGTACATGAACAAACTCATGAAGACATGTAGGCATTGTATGCAGTGTGCACTTCAGAGGTGCAATATTTGCAATCTTCCCATGTTGCATACCACATTGATAAATGCTACCTTTACAAATGTTTACATACTGTGAAACATAAGTATCTACAAATGCTTCCTTTACTGCATAATTGTCTTATTGCTCACAAAAACATATAGAGAGCACGATGCATACAAATATAACCATATACAGGAAACGTAAAGCATGCACCAAAAAGTGCAGTTTTAATAGAAAATGTTCATACCCAAACTAATTAACTTCATGAACAGTCAACATTCTTGTGTTTCTGGATTTCTTCTTCTATGCATATGTATGATATGATGTAACCGTAACTTAAGGAAAGTATTGTTAGAACAAATGAGAAGGGTAAGGACTACAAATATAGAACTTTTCCCTTCTTAAACTCCTGACTGACAGTGAAGAAAGCCACCTGGCTTACATATGTCAGTGAACAAAAAAAGAATGAGCTACACATGTAATATAATCTGTTCTGTCACCATAGTACTTTGTACTATAGTATAGTGACTTTTTAGTTCCTGCCTGTTACTGCCCCAAATATATTGGTGAAGGAAAAAAGAGTGAGTCAGACATGTGATGTCATCAGTGATGTCATCAATGACATTTGTGATGTCATCTTTGATGTACTGGGTGTTAGTGTTAGCAGTGCACAGTGGTGCGGCCGCTTATGGTTGCTTAGCCTACCATAACTGGCGAATTTCAGGGGTTTTTCGGTTTTACTTCGAACCATAATGTTATGTTTATAAAGTTTTTTTTTTAGTGAATTTCACAGGTTTTTAGTAGCGCAACTTAACCATAACGTCCCCTTAACAAAGTTTTTTAGTGAATTTTATGGGTTTTTAGTAGGGCAACTTAACCATAACGTCCCTTTAACAAAGTTTTTTTCACTCAGTTTCACAGGTTTTCAGTACAGCAACCTACCCATACCATCCCTTTTGCAAAGATTTTTTGCTAAAGATGATCGGTTTATAGTAGTGGTACATATCCATAATGTAAAGTAACTTCTGACTTATTTACACACCTTGAGGAGAATACCACATGACAATATGCTGGTGTACAGCACAGTAACGTGTCCCAGAATGTGTAAACACTTAACAGTAAGATGTTTGCCTCGTGGACAGTGTGGAAACAGATTTTATATTAATGTAGGAACGTCCACCTGCAACATTTGCCTTGCACAGCGCCAACACGTATTGGCAGTCAGCCATTAACAATGTAGTACACATTACATACTTTTAGCAAAATTTCTAGTTATCTGAAAATGACATCAGCTAAGGCCATCCCTCCTCCCCAAGAAACAGCAGCACTGCTGTAATGAAGGAGCATGACAAACACTGCCCCAACCTTAGAAATAACAAACGCACAATATTTTTGCACCATTTTCACTGTTGGATGCCTCTTTCCTCATTTCCGTTCGCAAATGGCCTTATTAGCTGTCCTACCGAAAAAGAAAGCCATCCGTTAACAAAGTAAATGTTGCGTTAAGAACCACCTTTCACAGTGTAAATATATTTTTTAAAAATCACATACACTCCATGTACTTTATATTTATCAGTAAAGGACATAGACGCAATAAGATTTGTCAGTAATAGTATAGATGTGCAAAGCATTAATATGTGCTACTGAAAAATAGGATTTCTGGTTACAATCTGGCCCGCCTGCGGCGAGCCAGATTACAAAACAAAATCCTTTTTCAAGATTGCCACCATTGAAAGGAAAGGTGGTTGTTCCAAACATGGCCCCTCTTCACTTTCCATGGCAGCCAGCAAAAAGCAAAAGTATGTGCCGAGACGCAGAACCTGTACATAAACATAAAGCGATTACAAAACAAAATCCTTTTTCAAGATGGCCACCATAGAAAGGGAAGGCGGTTGTTCCATACATTGCCCCTCTTCGCTTTCCATGACTGCCTCCAAAAAGCAAAAGTATGTGCCGTGACGCAGAACCTGTAAATAAACATACAGCGACGTACAACGTGGTACCTTACATTTTGAAATGATACACTGGATTTTAAAAGAAAACGTTAACATTTTAGAATTTGTAAAGTAGTTGTATTTTACAAACAACTGTCAGAGACCATCGGACTAATCCCATTTTCAATTAAATTGTAACAAGGGTTCCAAGGGCGACATTGAAAATGTTCATGGTGAGACACACACAGTTATTTTCGCACACTCAAAGTATGCGTTTCTGTTAAAGCACCCACTTTGTTTGCACAGGTATTTCCAAGACGGCACCATCACCGTTGCCCTACACCACCATAAATGATGTTAAGTTACTCCTAATGGCTAGTTCAGCGTAGGGCAAGAGGGGGCCTCGCCGATCATCCCACAACATTGTAATGGACAGGCAGCCGGTCACGAACAGTTGCTTCTGGCGTTGAAAGAAGCCGTCACTCGGCATCTGGAAACCATGGCACGCACAGTACGGCAAGATGTAGCTAGGCGGAAAACGTAAGAGAAAATCTGTGTCAACACCCAACCTTTAGGAAAAAATTCCAAAAAAGACACAAAGATTGTGGAAAGTAGTACACAAATGGAAGTGGACAAACATGACATTTTAAGGAAATATTATCGTTGACCATGGGCACATATAGTGACAGCCTACAAACGACAAGAATTGGCACTCGCCGTAAGGGTTAAAAAAAGGGCAACTACACAGTGAGATGGTAATTCAGTTATGAAGCCAATATGAATGGACAAGCAAGAAAAAATTACATGTCTTGATGTTACACAAGACCAAAAGAACGTGCACACTGATACACAAAGCTATGTGGGCAAGCATAACAGTTCAAAGAAGAAGAAGAAATAACGGTCCACAAGGGTGACTCTAGTCATAGCCTGCAAACGTGGACAATGTGCACTCTCTGTTATTGGAGGAAAATTACAACTGCGCAAAAAGATAATACTTCAGTTACATTGTCACAATTAGTGTTTGGTAATATAAAATTAAAACGCGGGTCGGAGTAGAGTAGTCACAATTAAACTTACATGATCTTGACAGCCTCCATTGTTTTTGGCAAAGTCAGACATCAATGTGTTTGCATCAAAGAATGGTCGTGTACTGATATTTCATGTTCCTTACAAGCGTTTTTGAAACATAACCTTATCAAATGTTATTTTCTTCCAAGCTTTCATTCCTTGCATAGCTTTTGAAGTTTCTCTTTCGCTCAAGGTCAAGACACAATAGCCCCTTATGGATTGACTTGGATGCGTGGGCCTACTGAGCTCGCAACCAAAAAAGCAAATCAACTGACCTTCACTCAGAAGGCAAATACATTCTCACTTTGCAACAACATATGAGAATCCAATCATGAGAACCGCTACTCCCATATGACTCAAGAACCACGGTTTCCATCAAACACTCCAGGTGGTGGCCTCAGATTTCAAAACTTAGGACGCCAGTCCAACTTCAATATTAATCTGAAAACATTGTAACACAGATGCAGGCATTGGTTGCCGTACATTGAGCACCAACTTCCACTTTACCGTATGAATTTGGTGGCAAGAAAACACCACTTTTTGAGTTTGCGCTGCCACATTCCATCCCAACCTAATTTTAGCTCACCTTCGGAAACAGTATTTCATAAGTATAACAAGTGCATTGGTGTCTTGTTTTGTATGTGTTACCGGCGATGTCCGTGTACACCAAAACATGAACAAAAGATGGCGGAGGCAGCAAAGAAATCTGATGCACTTCACGCTGTTCCACAACCAATCAGTGAAAGCCCCACATGTCTGTGGACATGACACAGCAGACATAGATAGCACTAATTTTTTCAGACCTACTTTTTGGTCCTTTTAAAGGAAACTACTGGACGGATTGTCACCAAATTTACAAAAGCTCGCTTTTGGGACCAAGCTCCTGCCCCTGCCGCAAATTTGGTGAAAATCCATCCAGCGCTTTGGCATGTAGGCGTGCGCAAAGTTTTGCCCCCATTCAGTCTATGGGAATAAAAGACGTTTTGGGACCCCCCTTATAACTTTCCCCCCCTGGACCAAACATCACCAGACTTTGCAAAAGAACTCAGAGTATTCTGTGTTATATATATATATATATATATATATCAGCCACGGTAGTGGCTGTCTAGTTATGGTTAAGTTGCTGTTTCCATAGGAAGAGCACTTTTTGGGCGGCCTATAACTCTGCTCCCCCTGGACGAATCCTCACCAAACTTTGAAAAAAAAGTATATGGGCCACTCTGAATATTGTTTTGCAAAGTTTGGTTAGGATTCATCCAGGGGGGGAGTTATAGGGGGGTCCCAAAATGTCTTTTTTCACATAGACTGAATGGGGAAAAACTTTGCTCACGGCTACAGGCCAAACCGTTGGACGGATTTTCACAAAAATTGCGGCAGGGGCTTGGTCCCGAAAGCGTGCTTTTGTAAATTTGGTGATAATCCATGCAGTAGTTTTATTTAAAATGACCAAAAAGGAGGTCTAAAAAAATTTGTGATATCTATGTCCGCTCCGCGGTCACACTTCCCTGTTCATTCCGCAGACAAGCTACCGATTGGCTAAGGGGCTGGCATCATGTCCGCGGACACGCACGTCTCTGCCAATTGGCTGCAGTGAGACGTGTTCTGCGTCAGATTGTTTGGATGCGCCCGACATCTTGGATCAGCGGCAACATGCTATTTCTAAAACTATTTTGCTGTGTCATAGTTCTTGGGGAGGTTCAGTCAGTAAGAGATGGGTGAAAAACTGTACTTGTTCAGGCGGTAAGTGCTAAGTGCGGTAAGTGCTAATAATGTATTCTCTATGCCCGCCTTGTTTGGGATGTTTGTACGTACAGAAAATGAGGGGTCTAATAAGGGTAGTATTTCAGTCTGTGCTGAAACACCTTGAAACTGTTTTAAGGACACACGTGGTGTTAGCGAACATTGAAATTGAGTACATGTCGTTATTACATTATTTTTACCTATGGGTGTGCTATTGATTAGTACGCCGCCATGAGTGTGACATGCTGCGGTGGTTGTAGCCAGAACCTAGAGTCTTGGATGCCCAAGAACAAATTTATAAGCACTGCAGTTGAAAGCCACTATCGATTTTATATACTGCATACCCATACATTGAAAAATCTATGGCCTTATACCCAAGTCTGTAGGCTGTGGCCACAACTACTGCAGAATATCACAGGTATAGGTACACTCGTACTATGAAACATCATTCAGGTGGTTGTGGGGTGGGCGTAGCGTTTTGGGAGCATGGCCTATATGTAGTGAAATTACAAGCCACAATGGTTGTGATATGCTGTGGTGGTTCTGGCCAGGACCCAGACAACCAACTTTATATGTACTGAAATTACAAGCCACAATGGTTGCGATATGCTGTGGTGGTTCTGGCCAGGACCCAGAGTCTTGGGTGCATGGCCAAAGGCCATGCACCGAAGACTGAAGTCATAAACAGTGAGGTTATAAGTGAACATAGGTGTGGTGCAGTGGTTGTGTGCACGTTCTAGTGTCTTGGCTACATGGCTGCAGACCATGCACCCAAGACTAAACTTATAAGTAGTCAAATTAGAAGCACCATGGTTTTGATATGCAGCTATGGTTGTGGGTAGGACCTATAGTCTTGGTTGTTGCATCCTTAGACTGGGTAGATGTCGGGATGAGCTGTCGCCACCCATTATTCTATCCCAGAACAAACTAAATCAATAGACTGGGTAGATGTGGGGATAAGCTATCGCCGCCCACATTCACGCCAGAATCCAGGAGAACTGCGCAGTTGGCACAAGACCACTCCAAAGATGCAACCTTCTTGTGGGGGGGTTCCACGTCACCACTCTACTTTAAGGATGCCATCAAAACAATGTTAAGCAAGGGTCCTATACTATCAAGCAAAAGACCACTCTATTGAAATGCAGTAATTCAAGACAGATCCCAAAAATGGATGCATTACCGGTACTCACCACTATCAGAAAGCCGGCGTTTTAAAACCACCAGACTTTTGTGTAAAACTGAACAGAGGAACCCAAACCAGGCCAAGGAAAGACTTGCTAAGAGGTGGACACAATGTAAAACTATATTCTGAAATGACTTGAAGGAAGTAATTATTTAATGTATATGTAAAAATTGTAAGTTTGATTTAAACTGGGAACTAAAGTGACATTTAGCTGAATTCTGCCTGACAACTACCCCCGACAGGAGAAACCTGCTCAGCCACTCTCCCCAGGCCTAGCTGCATCCTGCTTCCCCACCAAAAGGAGTTGACACCTCTCTGATTAGATTAGGTGAGGGGCACTTTCAGGAAGTCGAACAAAGCCTTGTCCTGGACTCAGGCAAATGTTATATTGGGGGGGGCTGTAAAGTGGCTTCCTCTTGGGAGAAGTGGTAGAAGAAGTGCCTCTGGGAGCCACCCGAGCTGGAGGCGAGGGCAGACAGAAGCTTCCCCATGTGCTTTGGAACCTAAACCACACCCATCTGGGCCAGAGCATAATTTTAAAAAAGATGGATAATTCATAGTACGGACTTGTCAGAATTATATTCTTGTGATTTTTCTGTGTACGTTTTAAGCAGTGTTAGGACCCTGTGGTGTATGCTGGGCGGTTGCTAGCGGAAAATAGGGTCTTACACCAAATGTCTGCATGTTAAAAATATGACACTTCATCAATTAATGTCCATACTCCTTGCGCACATGTGTGTAATTTTTGGTAAATGTCCGATACTGGTAAACCAGTCAAAAAGCGCAAAATGTTGTCATTTTTGAATGCAAGCACCCAGGAAGATCAGAGGCGGACAAGCATGGACCATAAGGAATATATAATGTGTACATGTAATTTCAACAAATTGTGTATCTGGGAAATATGTATTTGAATCAAACATAGATTTGTGGGCAAATTGACCAGGGGAGGATCCTCTGACCCATAAACAGACTTCGTCATGATGACAATCCATTTCCTTCCCCCAATCATGGGAGAGGGGAGAATTGGGCCAATGACAAGTAGAGAGGGGCAGGCTTAGCTAGGCCACGCACACACCCACTTCCAAAACACATAAAAAGAGACTGCTGGGACAGGTAGAGACATTCAATTCCATTTGCTGCAGAGCATGCTGACCGACGACTTCACATCCAGAGATCCAACACTTAGACTTCCAAGCTAAACAGAGACTACAGAACTTTGAACCAAGAAGGCCCCCTGCAAGCAAAAGTATTTGTCAGCAGGCCTCAAAATCTTTTGCAAACTATTCAACAGCCGGGCGAGCTGTTTGAATTCTTTGCCAAGAACTTTTGCCGGAACCGCAGACCAGACCCAGACCGCTGTGAGCAGAACCAGAGATCCGGATCGCTGTGAGCAGAACCGGTGCCTGATTAACCCGCCGAGCAGAGAGAACCGCCGCTGGACGTGTTGACCAGATCCGTGACGAGGCCCATTCATTTCAAAATTAGGAGTGAGTATCCGCCAGAACTGTGCAGAACCCAATCTCTTAGTTAAAATAATCTAATCCAAACTATTTTAACCTAATTAGAACAGCCTCCTAGAAATCGTGTCATCTGTCATTTTTAAAGCTGCACAACTGTCACCTGTCGATTCTGCAGCTGCAAGCTGTCACCTTTCATTTTGAGTGTTACTTTAAATCCGAAAATCTACCTTTATGAAATTGTCCGTATCTCCGGAACCGTTTAACTTTCATTTTAAAGCTGGGATTCTAGTCTACCCTTTATAGTGCCTCCGTAATCGCGATACACGCACTCGCGAAATTTACCGCGATTTGCGATTTGGCCCGATTTCTTCATCTGTAAAAATCAGCAGCTTTTTGCTTCTCTTTGCTAAAATTCGTTTGCAATCTGCTAATCATTCATTCATAGAGCATTGCTAAAGTGAGCCTGAACTAATATAAAGTCTCTCTCCCTCACCCTGAACCTCCTGCATGGAATTCAAATCAATTTTAGCATCTTTTCACTTCATTGCCACCACATTTCAAAGTAATTTGCCTGTGTTTAAAACTCATACCTGTTTTCTCTAAGCTTGCTGGGGGAACTGGAACTGTGTATTGCATTATCAAGTGTGATTTGTTGGGATTCTTGAAGACTGTGTGCTCTCCTTTCTATCTCCTTATATTGTATAAAAGGGGGGGAGTGAGTTGCCAGACAAAGGTGATTACATTGTTGTTGGTTGAAATCATATCAAGTTTATTTGCTGTACTGCATTTATTCCACCTTGCATTTCCTTGAAACCACAAAGCATTTCAGCTACCTCATCCTCTATACTGCTTCTAAGTAACCAAATCAGTTTACCAGTAGAACATTATCCCTTGTTGATCACTGTCATATTTTAAGTGTGATATCCAATATTAATTTATTATAAAAGTGTGATAGATATATATTGTTATATTTCTCAAATAAACCTTTTAAATTCGCTAAACAGACCTACTTCTTGGCTCAGTGGGGTCAGGGGGATTCTAAGAGAGGGGTGCTATATAAGGGTTGTCATCCAGAGTACATGAACTGGACCTAAAAATATATCAATAAGGGTTTCCCTCAGCATCCCAGACTAGGCATTGACTTAGCTGTAGTGTTGATTGAATATCGCTTACAGTTATACATCGAAGATACATCGAAGATGCTAGGCCCAGCCTACAGCCACTGCACCACATTACTGCCATAGATTAGACATGTAGATTTGCATATGTATGAAATTACTGTAATTATTCTTACTGTTTAATTTGTTCAGAATCCATATATGTCTTACATGACTTTAGTACTTGGCGGAACTATCCTTTTTTTTAATTTCTGTGATAAAAGAAAAAAGCATGTTAGTGTTATTTTATGAAGACTTATTACATCGTATAACAGACAGTTTAGCTTTTTTTTACCCTCCTATTTAGTTTACAAACTAGTGTACTGTGCATTTTGCTCAGTTTCTGTGTTTGTTTTTCAAATCCTTAGGTCTGGGGGAAAAAATCCTTGTCGGATTAAAAAAAAACTTTATTTGCTATGCTACAAACTATTTCTTTGTTTTCTTTGAGTGTTTCCTTGTTCTTTCTTATTAATGCTATGTTTGTTGCCTTTTTGCAGATTTTTAACAGTTAGATACCTGTTGGCGTATTCTAACTGTGCATTTGTTGTTACAGTTCTGTGGTATTAATGTAACTTTGTCGTTGTTATACACTCTTGGGCAGTTAGATACCTCTTGGCATATTCTCACTGTTTGTAGTCTTTCACTTCATTTTTTGGTGATGTTGAAGTACACATTCATTATTAAATTTTGGCTTTAAGAAGATTAAATACGCATTTGTAAGATTAGCTGGCATTCTGCTTTAGAGTAATGGTGCTATCATTACATTCCACATTTCTTTTTAATGTATGCAGTGTAGTGACCTGCATTGGTTGTAGCTCCTGCATGGTAGATTATACCTACAGTTGTAAAGGTTTTCTTTCCAAGTGACACTTTACCGTGTGTGAATCCAGTCAGCTAGCAGTTGTTTTTGGTACCATTTGCATTATAACGTAGCAGCATAAGTATTATGTAGTTACTATGTGATTGTATCAGTAAGGTGGAGTGATTGTCTGAATTGCACATATTATATCTGCCATGGTTTGCATTCTGTACAAGTTGCTGAAATGGAATGGATTAACAATTAGGTATGGATACATACACAAATCGCTCATTTGGGATTTGTTCCTGTATCACATTACTACGGAGAGTGCATGTATGTTTCCACATGTATGAAATATGGAAGATTTCATTTATAGGTATGCTTTTGTTTTCCAGTACTTGCAGTAATTACATTAGAAATTCTTGTGGATCTTCTTGTGAGTTTATCGTGAATCTCACCATTCCAGCATAGTAGTCCAATTCTTGTCTTATTCCGTGAACACTGTACGTGTTGTCTGGATTGTTTGTTGCGTTTCTATGAAGGACTAACATTTGCAAACACAATTGGTCTGTACTGTGTAAGTAAATATTGTTAACAATTGGTGGCAATTGAAATAGAATATTAATTGCTACATTTGCATAGCAACTTACACTAGTTTCATTTGAAAATTTGAATGGACCAGCTAGTTCTGTATCCGAGTGCTTTTTTCTGAGTTTCTGTTCCTTCTTTTAAGAAGTACCTGGTTTACTTTCCCTAATAGGCTCTTCTTTGCTTGTGGTAATTGATGAAACTTTAGCTTCTTTTATTTTCGTTGAAGGATTTGCTGTCAGAATCTGTTGCATTTCTGTTTGAATTAGTTTTCTTTAACCACGTTTTTCTTTTTCTGGAACAGGATATTGTTTCAGAAGGCGGTGTACAGTGAACGCAGTCTATTGTATTCTAAAATGCAAGGAATATCAGCGTTCACTTTACTTGCATCAAAGTTGATTAGAAATAGACCGTCAAGTGTACGTAAGCGTGATAGTGCTACATAGCTCATGCTTTCTTTGTTTCCTATATCTAACAATGTTTTGTCTAGGGTTAGACCTTGGAATTTATGAATGGTGACTGAATATGCAAGAGTTAGAGAAAATTGTTCTCTACGTATATACATGTCCTTGAAGAGAAGGAATCGAGCAGTTCAGCGCCCTATCCTTTTCACTTCTGAAAGTTTGTCAAAGCGAATATTGACAAACTGAATGTTGTTGTCACATGGGTGTGATTGAAAGCCAACAACTGTACCCAGTGCCCTATTAACTAGCCCTTGCTCCACGTCAAGGTTACGTTTAAGCATTACTCTACAATTTAAGGATAATTTTAATCTTTTCCAACCCAGCTGTGTTGGAGATTGAATTTTCTAAGCTATTTAGTCTTGTTGTGGCTTGCTCACACATGGGCAGTGTCATACCATATATATATATATATATATATATATATATATATATATATCATAGTTTGTCTATGGCGCAAATGTCCATTATTGGTTGCATTTCTTTATTTAGCATTGTTTCATTGAATTTGAAACAGCTTGCAAGAGTTGGCATTAAGGCCATACAATTGACATTGTTGTGCACTAATTGTTCCATAACATCAGTAACACATGAATTGCATGAATGTGCCTGTTTTTCAATATTGCTTGTGCTTCTTGAGATAGTACACCAACTCTAATACTTTTTAGGATGTTGGCATAAGTGAGATATGCAGATTGCTGCATGTTTTCTGTTCATTCTCTGTATTGGAAATGTTGCCAAACGTTGACATTTCCTATGCTGCCAACAGTTTTACAGCAGAGTTTGTGTCCTAAGAGGTTTTAAAAATAGGTTCACCTTTCACTGGTGTCAATTGTATAAGATCTCTGAAAACGATAATGTGTTTTCCTGCAAAGAGTTCTTCGTAGTTTGTTTTAAGTACTTCTTGCAATCTGAGGTGAATCAAAGCCAACATTCAGTTGGAGACCACGCTCACTTCATCTATTAGTAGCATTTTCATTTGCTTTAATACTCTGCGTAGTTCCATTGCAGCTATTGCAGAAAGTTTGTAATAGTCTAATTTGTTTTGGAGTTCTACTGGAAGAAGTAGTAATCAGTGTAAAGTGACACCGCCTACGTTGTAGGCAGCTAAACCTGTGGGACAGTTACAACAGCTGACAGTTTGTTGTTTTGTCAATTGTTGAAGGAACTTGCTAATGATTTTGATTAAGAATGTTTTTCCTGACCCAGCTTCACCACTGACGTACAGCAGTATAGGTTTGTAATTTTGGCAGGTACATTCTTTATTTTCGTGCTGTACACCATGTGCAATTTGTTTTGTTACATCTTCAAAAATGGTGCGCTGATCTTTGTTAAGTTTTGCTTGTTGTACAGTTAAGTCTTCTATATCTTCTTGATAGTGACACATGGTGTTTTCCACTTCTGTCATGCCAAATTCTGCCTCATTTGCTATTAGTGGCTGTCCTAGTGGTTCTTGGCTTCCTGTTACAGAAGGTTGACTACTGTCGGAAGAGTCCTTAACTAGTTGGGCCTGAAGTTCTTCTTCGTGTTGCTGTTCACTGTGTAACATTGTTTTGTACTGCGTAAAGTTCACATCGGTGATATTGCTTTCATTTGCTTTGAAAGCATCTTCATAATCTTCATAGCAGTCATAGTTATCTAGTACCTCTTCCTCTTTTCTCCATGGTTCAAAAAGGTGTAGCAGAGACATGTAATATAGTTATTTCTGTTGAGGAGTTTTTAATGACAATTTTAACATGATTAATTAAGCTTCGTTTGGTAAGTTTCACTAAGCTGCCTTCACAATCTGTGACTCTATATCTGCCTTTGCTTTCATCGGGTTTTATATTATTTTTGTATGCAAAGTTTTGAGCTATGTGGTATAGACACATGCTTTCCAAAGTGATACTCCTGTTCGGATAGTATGTGTCCAGTAAATTGTTTTTTAAAATGTCTTGGCTGTTGGGATCATTTCTGGTAATTGTTTGTATGTCCTCATATGATTTCAGAACTCTTTTTCTAGATTTAGCAGGACCAAGACTTAGCCATACTATGTTGTCTGATTTTCCATACAAAGCAGTACCGGTTAAATGATCTGCCGCTTCATAGGCGCCACATTCTCTATGAGAGAGCATTTTTATGCCTAGGCTGTACAATTTCTGAGATAGTGTTTTGTCTGATGATGGGTCATCCCAGAGGTCTTGAAGCTCTGTTTTATTCTGCTTTTGTTAAGTAGGCTATAACATATCGTGCAACAGCAGTGGAATTGTCTGTAATGTACTGCACATCTATGTTTGCATTCCATAAGAGGGCAATGATTGCATTGTAATCATTGATATATTTAGATTCTTCTGTTCTTTGTATGTAATAAGTGTTCTTGGGAGATTTACATTTAACACTATGTCGAACTGAAGACATGAAGTTGTTCACTTCACCTGTTTCTGTAACTGGTCTAGGGAAACCAAAGCGGCATTTAGTGTAGTATTTCCCTTTGTTTTTGTATTTGCAACACAATATTTGCCACATTTGTGTCTTTGAAATTGTAAAATCTGCCCATGCAGGTCACTATGTGTCCGCTGTGAAGGGATTTCACAAGTGACATATTTTTGGATGAACTGTAAATCGGTGGCATCAGTGTCGTGACCAAATTTAGGTGCACCTTTGATCCATAAAAGCAATTGAATATGTGGTGTTCCTCTTGCTTGGTATTATTTTCTCCAAAAGAAGTATTGCACTTCTCCGAGGGAAGGAACAGTTTGATTGCAAATAAAGTGTGGCATAGCAATGAAACAATGATGGAAATATCTTGACACATTAACTGGATCTGGAGAGCAAAGTTCTCCAGGTGTTAATACATCTATGTTGGTTTTGTTGTTGTTTGATATGCGTAGGAACTCATGTAAATCTTCCCATGCATATTCTGCACAACTTAGTGTAACAAACCAAGTCGGTGGTCCAAGATTTCTGATCATACAACGTACGTCTATGTGCCGTCGGAACCAGTATTCATTTGTACCACGCATGTCTGCAAACAAATTTGTTATACTTGATTGTAAAATCTCATCTTTTTCTTGTACTTTTTGTATTAATTGCGTAGCTGACATATTTTGAAAGTGGGTTCCAGATTTCAAAATGTGTGCAACTCTGTAACATAGGGTTGCTAGTTCACTTTCAAAGAGTAGGTGGAATATGTATTCCACATTTTGTCTAAACCTGGGATCTTGCGAATACATTTGTAATGAGCGGTATTCTGATGCCATCATCTGAGTGGGTCTATCATCGTATCTTCCACTTTTTTGCCAGTAGGAAATAGCGGAAAAGCACATGTGTAACGCTCACCTGACTCCCACGGGGGCGCTGGCCTGGTTCGCGCTGCTGTGACCTCGTCTAAGGCGATGCGCAGGGTTCGGAAGACGGACTGGACCGGGCCCCAGATCTGGCTTGTCTGACTCGCAGAAGTATCCTTCTGTAGGTGAGAATAGGGGGTTAACTGTCTGCGGGGTAATGCAATCGGCCTGCCACTTCCCCCTCTCACCCTCCTCAAACCCTTCTGTGCTTCCCCGTAGCGTCTCACCTTAGGGTCTGGAAGGACGAGCTCTCCATCCTGCTTCTGATGCAGGGGCGCGTTGGTATCCAGTTACGTCACTGGATTTTCGGATGGGTGAGAACCAAACTTGCTTGGCTTCCAGGTAAGTTTTTCTGTAAGTGGTTCCCCTTGTGTCCATGCATTAATGTTCTAATGCTAGTATCTTTTTCCCCATAGGGGCCGGGGTACGGAATGCCGGGGAACAGGCACCGACCCGAGGTGAGCGGTGAAATCCTTGAGGAAATCAGGTAAGTCTTTAATGAGTGTTTTGGTAATGTCTTTTCATTCACTCATTAACGCTGATGTCTTTTTCCCCTAAGGGGCCAGGGTCCGAAAATGCCTGGATGCGGCGCGGACCCGAAATGAAAAGGGAATGACCCAACAGGTAAGTTTTGACATGGAGTTTTAGCTTCCCTTTTCCCTTCTTTCTCTCACCTTTGTTCTTGTCTTTTTCTCCCTAGGCGCGGGGGCGCGACTGCGAATCCGGATGGTCGCTGCTGAACATGGAGGCGCCCTGTATAGGTGAGTAGAATGCGGCGCTGCAGCGATCGATGCGATGTGCTTTTAAAAATAAATGTCTTCCTTTTCAGGATTGTCGGCGAAATGTCTCTGGGATGCAGATTTAGCAGGTGAGGCCTTTTCCTTCTTCTGTTCTCTTGTTCCCTTCCTTTGCAGGTGATTCAGGATGCTGGCAGGTGTGGCAGAAGTCAAGATGCAGGAGCAGACACGGTGAGCGTCCAGCTGCTAGATGCAGAACAACGCGAAGCACGTGTGGCTGATCGGGTGTGGTTTAAATAGCTTTGGAAGAAGTTCCTAGAATGTGTCCTTCCTCCAATCAGGTATGTATCCTTCCCTGACCACGCACGGATGGTAAATGAGTCCCACAGGTAAAGTAGTTCCTTTCAGGCCTCAAGGAGGCCGGGGTTCTGCAGCATGGTCTGCATTAGGTAAGTGCACCCAAACACTTTCATAATGAGCCTGGCGCCTATGGCGCCAGGACTGACGTTTTCTATGAGCCTGGCACCATAGGCGCCAGGATGCTGTCCAAAGGGCCCCTATAAGGGGTTGCTGGGACCTTCCCCGGGGACTTGATGTCCACTTTCGGGGACGCAGGGCCTGAGCCGGCTCCCCGGGAGCGGGCATCGTGACAACATGCTTCTATACTTTTTTGCCATATGCTCATTGGTGAACCTTTTGTTTGTCACATTTGGTAAGTTTCTAGTGCATCATCTATGATTTCATTGGAATGCAATGGATGAATTGTGTACTGGTCCAAAAGAGTGGATATTGCAGCAGGATCCAGAAGTTCAAATTGCCCAGTTTCTGATGACTCTTCAATTATTTCAGTTATTTCCCTTAAGCTTGGTTCAATATTTATTTCCTTGTAGTATTCGTTACTGTCTTTTAGATATTGCAAGGCTTGTCTAACTTTATGTAAATCCACCAGTTGTTGCCAAATTCTTTTGTCTTTTGTTGGTACACCATTTACCAAGACAATGAAAGAATGCTCTATTGAACGTTGCACTGCTAGAGTGTGTACATTTTCTGTTAGATCTAATGGCAAATAAACTACTTTGCCACAAATGCCTTTCACCAATTCAGAGCGAGGTAATTTTGCTGTTTTTGGGTGAAGGCGTAGAAATGCGTGAACTGTTTGAGTTATGATGCTCTCATCCAAATTGAGTTGCTGCAGGGTTTTTTGTAGTGGGAACAATTCCAAATTATTTGTGATAGCACATGAAGGATTTTGGTTGCTCTCTAGTTTTGTAGTGCATTAACTGTAACATATTAGGGGTTCACTTATTTGATATTTGTTTTCTGCTAAAAGGTAGAGAGCTAATTCAAACCATTTGCAATCTTCATTGTCTTCTATTTTGCATGCTATGTCTATATTTGTTGTGTTCCTTTTGTAAAACCTTCTGCGGCAACACACACACACATGGTTTGGTATTTCAGCCGAAGCACTTTTAAATTTTAGTATTTCTTTTTTGTATGTGTGTAATAGAAGGTTGCAGAATTGTTGTTAGTCTGTTCTAAAACTATTGCATTTTGTAAGTGGCTTTCACTTCCAAAATATTTTCTCTGGATACGGTAAATTTCTTCTTGTAGGTATTTGGGTGTACCATGCAGAAGAGTGTTATTTAAATTGGCTAATTCTGAAGCTGGACTTTTAGCATAGTATATTTTATACACTAGATGTCTTGCAAATGAATGATGTATTGATATCCTTTTGATATCATGAAAGGTGCTTTTGCAAATAGGTCCAGAAATGCAGGCTAATGAATGTCCTTGTAGTCCTGTGTATTTGCGCACTGGACAGATATCCATATTTTGTAGCACTTTCATTTTAATTTTGTCTTTACCTTTCACATACTGATTGAGGAACTGACGTAAAGATTTGAAAGATTTGTTAGGAATGGCACACATTGACGTGCACAACCATTTGTATACTGGACGGTCTGTGTCAGTCGAATCCAGAGGTAATTCTGAATTTTCAGGGGATACTTTTCTAAGCAGTGTTTCTTGTTCCATGATGGTATTATTGATTTCTTTCATACCCTTGTCCACTGCTATGCATGGCAATTGTGTTTGTTTGATTTTGTTTGTATGCTTCTTCATTAAAATATGGTTCTGTGGTTGTTGTGACTCCATTCACCTCCACAAATATGTAAGAAGCTATTTTTGTTCACATTCCGTTTATTGATAAGTTTCTTTTGTAGTTTGGTACTTAGTTTTGTTAGTGGTTTCATCCTATTTAACACTAATATAAACAACTTCCTTTTGAGAAGGATTGCACTGTCCACGAAAGTTTGTAGGATTAATTTTCTACAGTAGGTTTTAAGGGTTGAGGATGATTTCAGTCCTCTTCTTATTAGATTATAAAGGACTCTGTGGCGAAACGTTTTTTGCTAAAATACTTTTTTTTTACTGTAGGTTCTTGTTACTATATCAGGATTAATAGAAGCATTGTTAGCAGTACCTTGTAGCTGATTTTCTGGTGAAAAGATTTGTTTCGTACCACATTTTTTGTAAAAAGTAAAGTTTCGGTAGTTGAAGCTTACTTTGTTTCGCTAAACGACTGTTTTGTACCACCATTCTCTACAAACTCTGCTACAGATGGATGCTTAGATTGGACACTTTTATTTTTATTTTCTCTACTTCTGCGCTCCTTTCTACGGACTTGCTTTTTTGTAGGCACTCTTTGGGTTCTGTTGAAAAAAAGAAGGCATGGTTTGGTCTGTTGTACAATGTATGTGTGCTGTGTGCATGCGTACATGAGTTTGATGGGGAAGCTCTTTGTGGAGGTGTGTGAATGTGCATTGGCCTCTTACAATGATTTGGGAAGGCTATTTTTCTGTTTGTGGGCTAGTGGTGAGAAGCATTAATAGTAAACGTAATGAAACAGCTATTTGTTTTCTAATACTAACATGCTAAGGCTTCTGTATGTTGTTAGAGTTCCAAACACACGGTGATTTGTGAGCCATTCTGCCTGTTATTCTTTGTTTAATAAATGGGGATTTGTGGGTAGAATGGTTCAGAAATCACTGTTTGCTTTGGTGCGCAAATTAAATACATAACCCACACAGTCTCTTTGAGGAATAATTAGAATATGAAGGTAGTACTGTACTTACTTTTTTTTTGCGTAATGACCAGGTTTCTTCAGATATGTCGTTTGCAGTGTAGATGCTGTTGATTTTCAGGAGAGTAGTCTTCACTGCAATTATAAAAAGAAGAACTTAGTAACTTTGTGTTTAAAGCAGTGATGTTACTGTACACGTTAATTTTGCATCTTTCATCGGAGTATTCCCCTTTGATATTTCAACACAGTGCATGTGTGCATTTCACTTCACTATGTGCTGCCTTTGAAGTTACTTGCAGTATGTTAGTTGCATGTGCTTCAGAAATGAGTATAATTATTAGGTTACAAAAATGCTTTGTTTCTTTTGAGCTGTGTTATCTATAGCAGAGAGGTTTGTAAGCAATAGGTCATTATAGTAGATGGGGAAAAATGTCTCTACTTTCATATTATACGTACGATTTTGAAAAACCGGGAGACCCTCAGAGGGAGATGTCACCACAGCAATCGGGAGCGTTTATTTTTCTCATACGATCGCGCTGGAAGTAGCATTTATGTAGGCAGCACACAGTATATGGAAAATCGAGTTTCGTGCTAAATAGGGAGGGTTGTAACATATGTATAGGTTATGCGGGAGACAGTAAGAAGTAGTGCGGTCTGTCAATGAAAAATCGGACATCTTGCACTTAAAGGGGGGAGTGTTGGTATGTATTGGCTATGCAGATTTAGTGACATTAATTTGTTTAAATGAAATCATAAGGGTTGCACATGTTCTCTGATTAAAATATGCATACCTGCACTTTATACTCATGCATGTGTGCATGCATGGAGCTGTACGTAGAAATCCACAACACTTGCACAGTAGTTTTTGAAGTAGGTGCTTTGCAACGATATGCGACTTGCATTCAGAGTGATCAGTAGTACATTTGAAGTGCGAAATTTTGATGACGGATTTAGATGTAGAGATGTTGAATGTGATTGGTGGATGGTTGTGTGACTGCTTAGCTGTGTCCAAAGAGGGAATGGATTCGCGAGTGATGTGGAAAGGGTAGAAGGACTGGCTAAGAGTTACGTGCCTCATGTAGACCACGCTTGTCCGTGGGTAGGGCGTGTCACATACGGGTTTCTACAGCAAATCCAGCATGGAAAGGGGACTGTAGGCATCAGCCAATCAGATGTTCACATTGCTCTTTTGTGTCGCCAGTCGGTGTGTATACTGAAGATGGCAGAGGTGCAGAGGGTCAGGGCTTTGGTCCTTGGAGATATTTTTGTCCATGGTTTACAGCACTATGCCAAAAGTAGGCATGTGGCACACAATTTCGATGTGAGAGGAGTGGAGGTGGTGTGGAGCGCTGAGACTGATCGCAATGTTGCGGCAATTCTCCACGTTTGCACAGAGATGCGTACGATGACCACTCCTCCTGTGGCACTTTTGCACTACGGTGCTTGCCATTTGGGCTACGTGAGTTCATCTACTTTGTTGGAAGATTTGGAACAGTTGGTTCAAGCACTCATGAACATCTTTCCAACTGCGAAATTAATTTTTTCTGGGTTACTCCCTAGAGGAAAATGGGACAACAGTTCTGTTTTCTGTCCTGATCAAAGTATTGGGAGGTGTAACATTAATCGCGGCATGCATGCTTTTATGTTATGAGCTCTTATGTTTTTCTGCAGCCACGAGAACATTGTTCCCAGTAATGCGGCTTATTTTGAAGCAGATGGTGTTGCCTTATCTTCTTTGGGAAATGCCATGTTCTTTTGGAATGTAAGGCTTGCTTTGGAGAAGGTTCTGTAATGGTTGTAGGAGTAAAGTAAGAACAAAAAATATTTTAAAAAAACAAAATAACAGGTGTCTGTAGGGCATCTGTACAAAAAAGAAACAGCTCTTTTCAGAGCCCACCTTAAAGGGGAAAAGGGGAATAATATTTAAATGTACAGTCGTCACGCTCTGATCCTGTACGTGTCCGCGGACATGGTGGCAGTTTGCAGGCAGCGCGTATTACCAACGGGGATTCTAGGGTGTAGATGCATGCAAATGAGAATGTGGGAAGGTAGGGATTGGTCAGTAAAGTTCAGTGGGTGTGTTCTGAACAGAGAAGTTTAGTGAGAAGGTCTTCTCCCTGACAGGCGAGCAGACAGCCATGGCTCTGTGCGCTCGAAAAATGTAACGGTCGGCTGGTATCCACGGGGACGTCACTCAGCCTGTTCTGACCTTACGACCTCAAACCCTTCCCTGGAGTCTACTCGACTGGAGGCTGGGCCTGAAACACAGGATTGGTAGAGTTTAACTCCCTATTGTCTATATGTGCTTGAACCCCTTCTTCCCCGGTGTCCAACCCTTCCCTTTGATCCACAGCTCACCTTGTTTTCTTGGAAAGTGTGCTCTCCATCCTGCTTTCAGCACAGGGGCGTTTTGATTGATGCAGGCTCGTTTCTGCCTAGTTACTTCACTGGCAAGAGTCTGACAGGTAAGTATAATGAGTCTTTTGAAAAGTTCTCTAACTTCGTTCCTTTCCTTCCTTAAATGATGGCCGGTGTCCGGGGATGGCGACGTGCTGCTGAGAGGAGTAGCGCTGAAGGTGAGTGAGAGCGGGTTGCAACCCTTTCGTATTTGTATTGAACTGAGTTTTTTTTCTGTGTCTTTTAGGTGCTGCGACATGTTCAACGTGGATGCTGGTTATGAAGAAGAAATGTGGTGAGTAAGCGCGGTGTGCAGCGCCTCTAGATGTTTCCACGCTAACCTCGAGTGTCTTTTCCCTCTTGCAGATGGATGAGAAGTTCCGGAGACAGAGTACCCCCAGAGCGGCTGGGATTCAGGTAAGCGTTTGAAGCTCATACAGTCTTAAAAATAAGCAAAGATTTGTTGAATGCTTACTAATGCCTTTTTTCTGTTCTTTTCCCTTTTCCTTAGGAAGCAGCATGCCGGTATGGGAATGACAACGCCGAAGATGCCCGCGGAACAGAAGGAGCGATGAATGATGGGCAGAAGCGCCGCAAGGGAAGGCTATTCCTAATGGTGTTCTTGTTCTTGCAGGAGCTGAGCGCAGAAGAAAGATGCAGGCCTACTGGAGACCGATCTGAACACAGTGAGTGTCA
Organism: Ambystoma mexicanum; assembly: GCF_040938575.1. Taxonomy (NCBI): domain Eukaryota; kingdom Metazoa; phylum Chordata; class Amphibia; order Caudata; family Ambystomatidae; genus Ambystoma; species Ambystoma mexicanum. The sequence continues at coordinate 958,178,675 of NC_090921.1, read as the reverse complement.
CGCTGCAGGTGCAGAAAAAGCAAAGCATGTTTCTCAGCCTGGGCGTGGCTTAAATGGTCTCTGGGTATCCCAGGTGTCTCTGGGCTGAACCACACCCAAAAGACTAGACTGCACATGCAGTTCTGGGAACCGAAATATGTGGGGGCATCCATCTTGTCCCCATCAATGCACTACAAGTCCAATCCCCAATGTTATCCTATGGGAGTGAGTGAGTCTGGTGCCACAAGCGCCAAGTCTGACTCCAAGTGGGACTTCGGAGGGATGGAGAGGCCCTTGAGGGCCATGTAGGTGATCGTGGCCTGGCTCCAGCCTGACATCCTGGAGTGCTGGGGACATGAGGGGCAGGAACCATGACAAAAACAGATTGTCTGGATTTTGGGAGACTCATGGATGCATTGCTTGAAGGTGCATGCAGAAAGTTGCGGTCTATGTGCAGATTTTGGATTTCCTCATGTGGATGTGCACTGGCATGGCGTGCGTGGAATGAGGTCGCTGGACTTGGTACCTCTCTGCGCAACTTTTCAGACAGAGCGTCATCCTGATATACTTATCATTCATTGTGGAGGAAACAGTTTAGGCCATGTCTCTGGAATTTCCTTGCAATTTGCAATGAAGGAACGACTTGCGAAGGTCATGGACATGTTTCCAAATTGCCAAATAATTTTTTCCCGCCGTATTGCACAAAGACAAATATGGCTGCGTTCTTCTGCATTTGGTGCGAGGCGCAATGTGAATAAGGCTGTTTGTGCCTTTCTAAGAGATGTTGGCATGTGCTCATTCCACAATGAGAACATTTTGTTTCGCAGCTCTTTCATTTTTTGCAGAGATGGAGTCCATCTCACATATGCTGGCAATCAGATTTTTCCTCGCAATGTACAAAATGCATTGTGACTTTTTTTGGATTCATAGTCTATTTGGCAATCCGTTTTTTCCATCCTACATTTTTTGAAGCACACAAAACACCACCGAAAGGCTCTTTTCAGAGGCCCCACTTACTCCCAGCGAAAAGTCCATTGGTTTTGCTATGCTTGCACCCTCCATTTTTGTGTGTCCTATGACTGTCTGCTCACTTTTTAAAAAATGCACGGGGGCCTACAACGTTCACTTGATAGGTCTATTGTTAAACTGAGAAAGGCAGCTCTGAAAAGAGCCTTTTTTGTAATTTTTGTTAATGTCCAGTTTACTGCTTTTGAGCACATGACACACTAGGAAAGGAGGGCAAAGGAGGATAAGGAAGGGACACCAACCACAGGAATAAGAAGGGGCAGGTGCAGAGAGAAAGATATAGGGTGGGCTTTACTTAGGTAGGGGGCAGTTCTTCTGGTGCTCTGTGACCGTAGCCTCAAAAGCACTTTGAAAACTCTCCCCCCTGCAGAGTACTGTGTCACAGTACATACACAATATTGTGACCTTGGAAAGGTAAGGGTCAACAGCATCTCAAATGGCTTGAGGCAGCTGGAGGGATGCGCTCCCCCATAGGAGTGTCTCTTGTGGTGAGAGGATCGGACACGGAGGATGCTGTGGAAGAACTCAATCTACTAAGTTCTTCACATGGCACCACCATGCGAATGTCCGCAATGTGGAACGAAGTTAGGTGTTGCTTCATGGTTGTCGTACCAAAGCTGTACGCACCAGGTCTCCCGCGACTCAGCACCAACTGGCACTGGTAACATCTGACCAGGTTCACACGTGCTTTTGGTACATTCCCAAAAACGGAAAACAACCGCCACACCCACGACTCCCGGCAAGTGCTTGTAGTGCAGAGTTTCTCCACCTCATTCTCTTCTTCCTCGATCTCTACATCCTCACCCGTACATCCCTGTGCAGGCCCTTGGGGAGGTGGTGGCAGTGGAGGGTTTGGGGGTGGTGCTGACGCTAATGACGCAACAGTAGCCATGGATGCATAAGGATTAGTTGCTTAATGGTCGCTAAAGCAGTAAAGGCAGTACAACTCAATCTGCTATAACCAGAAGCACAATGAAGATGAGCTCGGGGGTATGGTCATTTATAGGGGTAGAGGGGTGCGCCTCATGGCCGTATTGATCACTCAAAAGTGCTGCAACAATTCTAAACAACACGTTCACAGGTAGAGCTATTGGATGTGACATGTGAAATGGTGATTTTATACTGTAAAATAATTTCCCATGTGTTTATAAGTTCTTTTACAATGTTGTGGAAGAAGACAAAGTGCGCAAATGACTCCACACGCTCAGCGTGGGTGTGGTCACATGATGTCGTCCTGAACACATCCACGAGGGAAATGGGTGCCCGCTGAACAGCAAATGCAGACTAACAAATGTGTGCATGCACGCAAGTGTTCTACGGACAGTGTTCGGGTCTTGAAACTAATTAAAAGTGCAACACAAGTGAGACGGACAGTTAGGGACAGGCACGATGTTCACAGTACTTATGGGTGTACTGCGCATGTGCATACATCATCTGCTGACTATACGGCCAGGTCCAGTGTCCCTAGGACCCCTCCGTTTTTTGTTTGACTACGAACATGCCGGCCACCGCGACTGTTCTACAGACGGTTCCATCTTGGCTGCGGATGGTACGGACAGGTATAGTGTCCTTAGAACACTCCCATTTTGCTCATTTACAGACATCCCGAACACCTGGTGTGTTCTAAGAACATGTTTTCTCGTTTGTGAGCGGTACGGAAAGGTACAATGTACTAAGGTCGCCCCATTCTGGTCATTTATGCACAACTTCAACAGATGGTACATTCTAAGATCAGTTCCATCTTGGTTGGCATTGGTACGGGTAGGTGTATTGCCGTTAAAACATCCAAATTGTATTGCTTACGGCTAGCTCGAACACGGGCGCTGTCCACGGACATTTTAAGTCTTTTAAAAAAAAAGTCTTCAAACCCTTCGACTACAACTAATATAAAAAAAACTTTTTAAAAAAACACACACATCAATTAACAGAAATACCGGGGGAAGCAGATACTGACACGAATATAGGGGAATTAGGGTTCAACACAGGTGGTTGTGAGGGGATGATTTGTGAGGGGATGAAGGGATGGATGTTTCATCAAAACGTTTATTTTCTTCTTGCAAGTTTGGGGATGGTTCACTAGGGGAGAAGGGGGACAGGTACAGGTGGGACAGTGATACCTTATGTTTCCTCTCTCAAATTCCTCCACAATTAGTCTTAAACTGTTAAAATTGTCATTTAGTGTGTCCATTTTCTGTTCCATCCTTTTCAGCCTGTCTTCCTGTGTCGTATGTTGGCCTTTCTTCTTTTTTTTCCTGGTCTGTTAATAATATATATATATATATATATATATATATATATATATGTTAATTGCCCATAAAATACTGACCATTAATTTTCTTATGTATAGCAGTGTGTACCATTATTATCGCTATCTTCGGACATTTCCCCATGCAGAAAATTCTCCTCCAGCCACTACAAAGTACTGCACATTTCTGTATACCCCCTGACTGTTTGGGTAGTGTTGACCGCGTCCGCGCCCGTCCACAGACAGGCGCTCAGTCCGTGCCTTTCAAAGATCAATAGCGAGGTGGTTCTGTATGTTCTAAGTTACATGTATATAAAGTAAGCAAATCACACTACATAGCTCCCAAGATCATATAATGATAGTGTGTATTCAGCAAAAGAACTTTATTAACACAATGTTATGATTTGGTTCCCCTTCAAAAAACCTGCGAAATTCAGTAAAAAAAACTTTGTTAGAGGGACGTTCTGGTTAAGTTGCCCTACCAAAAACCTGTGCACTTCACTAAAAAAACTTTTCAAACTTGCCATTATTGTTCCAAGTAAAACCGAAAAAACCCTGAAATTCGCCAGTTATGGTAGGCTAAGCGACCATAACTGCCCGTACCACTGCGCTCTGCTAACACTAACACCCAGGACATGAAAGATGGCATCACAGATGTCATTGATGACAGGTTCTGTAGTTTGCCACGTAGGATGACGTTGGTAGTGATGCAGGTCAACGGCAATGATGAAAAGTTTTGAATATAAAAGTACAGTTTTTTATGAATTTCATTGAGTAAGAGGATCGAGCAAATTCGTTGATGTTCGTTATGCTCCCTGTTTTAGACAATCGAAAACAAAACAGTTATCCTTTTTACCAACTAACTGAGTCATTTTGATTTTTGATAAGTAACTTCTGCATCCCCATCCATCTCCATGGTAATTGCTACTCATCTTAAAGGTCTGAGGTTATTCAGTTCACTTGTAGCAGAGGATGGTTTAAAATCCAATCGACATAAGTAAACTTGGGAGTCCCAGCAATATTGCACGACCTCTGCCATTTGGCTAACAGGACGTGAAGCTCCCCATAGATAGTGGTTAGTTTAAATTTAAAATATCTTGCAAGTAGAGCTTGACGGGTCCCTCCGGTTTCAAACGGGTGCCCCTCCCATGGTCTATGAGAAGCTGAACAAATGGGAAATTGGTAAGGGGGTAAAAGCGGTGTACGATCCCGACTGTCATAAAGCGCACCAAGAAGCATGGGCGCAAGGTAGTGACAGGTGTTGTGGGGGCTGTTTCATGCAGCAAATGTCATCTCTGCCCTTATTGCAGGTGTATTTGGTGTGGCAGGATGACATCTGCTGAGAGGAGGCATACGGGACCCGCAAGAAACCGGATAAAGGAAGAACCACACTTCCCAGCAGACATTGCCCCAGAAACTGCAGCCAGGAGCAGCCTGAGGAACAATCAGGCACACAGGGCCTGCAAACCCACGGGCTGATGCCCAGGCCAACGCCCAAGTCAGTACACATGCACGAAGGCACAAAAGCGTATGCGCGAGACCCGAAATGCTATTCGTGCTCGTCAATCCTCCTGAGCGGATGCACAGCTGAAGAGCTCCAGCCTCAGGACATTACGCGGGGCTCGTCCTCGCCTGAATGAATCCAGATACTAACTGCATGTGACGCAATACTGGGTCACCACGCACGCATGCTTTGAAACCCTTAACAAACTAATCAGGACTTGGTAAATGACTATACCAGTGCAGCCAGAGAGAAGGGCACATACTAATTGTTTTCCCCTTTGGTAGACATGATGCCATTCCGGAGCCCCGTGACCGCTGGGCATTGAACTCCGAATGATCCCACAGAGCTTTACGAACACAGAGGCCAGAGCTAAGTGCAACTCTTTCTTTATTTATGTTTATAGTGCAGCAATGCAAGACATGTTTAAGGGCACGTAATGTGAGATGTTTGGTGCATAATTGTTTTTTCTCATATTGGGGAGCACCAAGGGTGCCTAGTGGAATTTGGTGTAGTTTACAAGGTTTATGTTTTACGGTGTGGGCTGGAAATCGGTGCCACGGCCCAAACACTGAATGAGGCATAACTCAGTGCAGAGTCACAACTGAGTGCAGCACCTCAGCAAAAGCAGGTTTAAGCAAAGCAAGAGTGTAGTACAAAAGCGTATGAAAGTGAGAATGATGTGTGTTGTTGAATCTAAGCATCATAGCAGCATGGTGGTGTGTTGCTGAATCCAAGCAACATAGCAGCACAGTAAAAAGTTGCAGGGCTCTCAGGACAAGAGCCAAGGAGCATGCCTTCCCTCTGACCCCTTCCCTATCCACAACCGCTTCCTACTCCTCTACCTGGTTTTCCTGCTACCCTTACCCATCCAATCCGTGGACCCCTAAACCTCTTTCCCCGTGGGGGTCGCGGTGGCCTGAGTTTACACAATCCATGCGCCAAGACCTTCAAGGGGAGGCAGGAGTTTGTGCTGCTTCTGCACTGGAATGGCGGCTCTGACACCGAGAGTCGGAAGACGAACATGTGAATGGTGATTAAGAACTGAGCAAGTTGGTAAAATGATGTATGGGTTATAAGTGACGAGACGTGATAAGGGAAAGAAGTGTAACTTGAGAATAAGAGTGTTAAATAGTGAATAGAAATTGACTTGTGTAATCACAAGCAACAGAGGTATCGTGAGCAGAGAGTGCCATGAAAAGGGGATACGCCCTGTTCCTGCGTTTTAAAGAACGGATCAGAAGAAATCCTATACCTGAAGTCTCATAGTGGACGAATAGGTGACGAGTTCTGGTTAAAGACAGACTTAAAGAGGCTGATTTAAACTCTGTATGGAGTATTGATTAGAGGGTAGGACGAGTGTTAGTATTGTAAGAGATATATGTGACCGGTTGAGTGTGTCTGTTCGTCTGTTTGTTTTATGTATTTATGTGATGACGTCATAGTTTAAAGAAATCGGTGAAAAAGGAGAAACTCAAGGTTGAATAATTTAAGTGATTGTTTAAATTGAGCTGATGGCGTTTTTTAGTAAGATTAAAGTAAAAAAACATTATTTAGAGGGATTGGAGCCTGCGACGATTGGTGCACGCTCATATTATATTATTTTTCTGAAACTTATTGTTTTTTCAAATCTGTGACAAAAGCAAATGAGTATTGGTAGTGATGAGTTAAAAATGGAGGATGTTACTCCACTTATGCATCTCTGCAAGCAGTTGCTGGAACATGCACCTAAGCTTACATAGTATAGTGCGGAATGGGATTTGGGAACCGTAGATAAAATGTTTATGCCGTGGCCGCAAAGAGAGTCACTATCGAAGGTAGTCCTGCAGCATACGGTGACATATTTGCATGCAGCGTACACAGGAAAAAAGCTAGACATGCGGCTAGCGAGCTTAGAAATTGGTAAAAGAGGAAAGAGAAGAGCTGCCTCCTACAGATTGGATCCTCAATATATGCAAAGAGGAGGATGAGGAGCCTTCTGCTTCCCCGCCCCATCGGAAGTAGATGGTGAAAGCAAAAAAGACAATGGGTTATACCCATTGAGGGAGCATAAGGCAGCAACGGGATATAGTAAACCAGCATATGAGTTGCCTGCACAAAGCAGTGGCGAGGGCCTGGAGAAAGATGTAATTCCTAAAGTCCTGAGGGACAAGGACAGACGAGACAAGGAGAGAAGGGATCGAGCAAGCAAATCTTTAGATATAGGAAGAGAAACAAAGAGATGGAAGGGAGAAAGCGATAAAGCTGATGAGTTAGCACTTCTACAGAACGAATGGATGGGTGGATAGATTTTGCTCAAACTCAATGGTAAAGGCATCGAGGATGTAAGACAAAGGGAAGATCAAGATAGGCAAGATAAAAAGGATATTGAAAGGGAGGAACGATTGAAAGAAGAAAAGACAAAAAGGAAAGATAGACAGAGACCAGAGCAGTTATATCAAGATGAACAATTGAAGAAGCAGGAAAGAGCAGAGGAGCAGAGAAAACGAGATAATAGACAAAGGGCAATCAATGAGAGGGAAAAGTTAGAAAGGAAAAGAATAGAGGAAGAAGAACAGAAGTTAAGAGAAAAGAGAATGCAGAGACGAAGGGATGAGGAGATACGAAGGGCAAAAGAGAGAAGGGATATGAAGAAAAAGGAGGAAGACAGGATAAGGGAGGAAGAAGAAAGCACAGAAAGCTTTATGATGACCTAGAATGAAAAAGAAGGCAGAGAGCACACAATCCCGATCACCTGGAGAAGGAGGTAAAGAATCCCAATCCAGAAGTAGCATGGGAGGGCATAGAGGATTTCTTTCCGGAATATGAGTCATTACCTGGCCCATCTAGAGTAAATCTAGAGGAACAGTTCGACCCCACGAGCATTGCAAAGCGATCGATAAAGTTTATTATTATATGAAAGCCCAGAAGGAATAAAAAGGGAAGGGGAAAAATGATCGACTTAAGAGTACACAATTGTATGACACAGAGGGAGCCTCATGTAGCACAAAGCACCCCAAGGAGTTGTCTTTAGATAGACTGACTCTACACATAGATGAGGAGGAGAGAAGTTATACGAGTTGGGCACAGGAAATGTCAGACGAAGACAGAGGCATCTTTCGTAGAGAAGAGAGGGATGACACGTGTGGTCCTGTGGATTGTTTCTCAATGGATAAGGAAGTGTGATGGTCAGATTTAGACGCACATGTACCTGGTACGTCAAATCCATTGACACAGTCAGATCAACCTAAAGGTCAACCTCATGGTGAGAGGGGGAATCGCCACCATATGCGAGCAGATTAAGGTCACTACCAGGAAGAAGGAGGTGCAAAAACACTGTCCCTGCCTTGAATAGACAGACAATGGGAGATGAGAGTGAGTTTGGGGTTTTGAAGTTTCCCTTGCAGGAGAAAGGGGGAGCTAGACCACAGTATACACCTTGGCCCCAGATGGACAAGGATCATTTGAGGTGTAAACTTCAGAGTTTAATTTCTGGCACTGGGAAATGGATACATGAATTAGAAAAAATGACAGAAGGGAATACATTGGCTACAGGGGACATTAAGGATCTCCTGATTGCTATCCTTGGAGAGAGAGCAGATGACGTGTGGTCTAGCGCAGTATATGCTAGTGCTACTACGGTTAACACTGCTGATGACAGAGCGCCATTTAATAACTGCAGAGCGGCAGTCTGGAAAGCACTTAGAGTACTGTATTCAGACACATCCGATATGGGAGCTATAATGACAAAAAAGACGAAGGAAGGGGAAGACCCGCTTGCTTACATTCAGAATTTGCAAGAGCAGTGGAGCTTGGAGACACGCGGAGCATGGGGGAAATCTATACCTGTGTTCTATCATATATTATGCCAAGGGCTGACAGAACCGGTATAGAAGCAGCTTAAGAAGTTAGTGGGTACGGAGGCCAAACCGTGGTCGGAGATCCAGTTGACCATCGCACATTATTTCAGACCCTTGCAGGAAAAGTATCGCAAAAAAAATGATATCAGGAAAGGTGAAGAGGCAAATTTAGTACAAAATAAGTTATCTAAGTATGCTATTGACGGGGCAGTAATAACTAGTGGAGACGGATCGAATTTACGGCAGGTAACAAACATGCTGCAGGTAAATAATCAAAGGCAGTTTGATCAGGGCAATAATGAATTTGCTCCACGATGAAGAGGAGGATTTTGAGGTAGAGGTTTTCCATATAATCAAAGGAATTGGCAGAACAATCAGGGAAACTTTCAGAATAATCAAGGTGGGTTTCAGAATATGCGGGATGATAATCAAGGGAGAACGGGTGGGAAGATCGCCTCCTCTATGTTGGTTATGTGGAATGACAGGGCATTTAGCTCGCACATGTAGAAGTCAAGGGTTTGTGCAGAATGGTCAATTTCCAAGAGGGGGGGACTTCCCGCCCGCATATTCCCAGCAGTGTGGAGATGGGTTTGCTTAGAATCAAACAGTGCAACAGGCACAAGCGCAGAGAATGCAGCAAGATTTGCAACCACAGCAACCACAGCAAGAGGCAGTACATCCACCACAAGGGAGGTTGCAGCATTCACCTATGCAGAAACAGCAAAGCACAAGCACGGTACAGTTAATGACTCCTAGGATAGTAGGGGTCACTGTGGAAGGATGAAATCCTTTCACAAGTACAGGAATGAGGCTGTATCCACAATAGGACAGCTCACTGGGAGACTTGATGTGTTCAATACTATCTGTGATGCCAAATCCTTACGAGGAACCGAGGGTAGACGTCGGTATAGGAGCCAAACGTTTTGAGTTTTTAGTAGACACAGGTGTAACACGCTTGTGTATAAAAGAGGGAAAAGTTTTAATGTCTGTCAATGCCATGAATACTCAAGGTATCACAGGAGCTACAAGCAGAGTTCCTTTTACTGACACTTGCCAGTCTCTATTGGAGAATGTGACATGTCGGTGCCACTGCTATATTCAAGGCAGACACCTGTCAATATATTTGGTCGAGATTTGATGACTAAGTTGAATATGACCTGATATACCTGATAAAGGTATAGTGTGTTAAACACCAAGAATGCATTATTTAAACATGAATGAAGTTGTTATGGTGTTTGCAGGACAAATGACCATCCCATTAGAACCTGAAGATTTTCATTATGGGGTACACATCTTGTTGACATGGCTGCCAGGCTTGATAGACAAAACTATTATAATTCATGATGAGTTATTATTCATGTCAAAGATACCTATGGATGAAGAGGGAGGGCTAATCTTTCCTCTTGAACTACATGCAGCCATAGTGCAAGGAGAAATGGCTTTGCTTGATAGGAATGATCATGATGGCAGACGATAGTGCTCAGTGATTGCCTTTGGGGAGGGTTACAGATTGACTGTCACTGATGAGGACATGTTTGGAGATTATCCATCAGATGATGAAATAATATTTGAGATGAGCATTACTTACTGGGTATGAGCCATTAAACGTGAGGTACCCCAGAGAAGGATGCTAAACAAAAGCATCCCGAGTATTTTGAGGGAGACATGGCAAAGGTGCAAGGCTCATTTGGACTACAAGCCCTAATGACATAGGCCTATTGAAGGGGGTTGGAGAAGTGAAGATTAAATTGAAGCCAGTAGCAATTTTACCTCAGGCACGACAGTATTCTATGTATCGTATCGAGAGGCAGATGAAGGTATTTTTAAGACTATTTCTGCAATGATGGATCAGGGCATCTTGGTGAAGTCAGAGTCGCTGTGTAATACGTCCGTGTACCCTATCAGGAAATCTAAGGGGGGGTTCATAGAGACTAAATCAAGATTTAAGACCGATAAACCAGATTCTAGAGGCCGAGTTCCCTCTAGTTCATAATCCGGCTACAATCTTATGTAACATACCTGTTGAAGCACAATATTTCACTGTGATTGATTTGAAAAATGCGTTTTTCTCAATCCGCTTGCACAAAGACTCACCGGATCTGACATCATTTATGTTCAGACAAACTAAGTTAAAAAGCATGAGATTACCTTAAGGGTATTGTGAGTTTCCATCGAGTTTCAATAGAGTTCTCCAGATGGATTTAAGTAGTATTGATTTGGAGAGTGCTGTCTTGCAATACATAGACAATATTTTAGTTTGCAGCACTTCAGAAGAAGGATGCAGACGTGATTCTATTCAGTTGATGATTACACTTGCTGACAAAAGATATACGGTTGACAAGGAAAAGTTACAGTATTGTCAACAAGAAGTGTTGTACATAGGTCAGTTGATTTCGTATGAAGGAAAAAAGGTCACTCCTGAGAGCTGAGGCCATTTTGAAAACCACAAAGCCACAGACGATGAAGCACATGCAAAGATTTCTAGGACTATGTAAGAGCATGTCAGAGCATGGGTCTTTGATTATAGTTCATATACAAGGCCTTTATTACAAGCTCTAAAGAAAGCACAGGCTACACAAGAGAACATTACTTGGACTGAGGAGATGGAAGAAAGATTTGAGGAATTCAAGAAGGCAATTTGTACAGCTCCAGTTTTAGGGATTTCTAATTATGCTGAGGAATTTTTCACATACGGATGGTACCGTTATGACGGCTGTCCTCACATAGAGAACTACATTGGGTTACAAGCCCCTTGCATATTACAGTGGGATTTTAGACCCAGTAATGAGGGGTCATTTTCCGTGCGAACAATCTTTGGTGGCCCCCGCATTCGCCATTGAGAAGGCTGCGAGTATAGTGATGGGATGCTCTATGACGTTTGTTGAGCATGCATTATATCCCATCTTGAAGAAACCAAAAGGGACAATGACTTCTCAAAGGGCTTCGTCCTACGAGATAGTCATATCAAATCAAGCGATCAAAATAGTCGGGTGCAGAATAGTGAACCCTACCACGTTTGTAGCTGAACCATTGGCAGAGGATGAGCATGCACATGACTGTTTGAACTATAAAGAGTTCTATGATGAAATCCCTAGGATAAAAGAAAATGCTTTGACAGGGGGATAAATTGTTTTTATTGACGGTTCTTCAAAGATTGATCAAAACGATGGGCATAGATATACAGATGCCTCTGTGGTAAAACACACAGCCAATGGGGAGTTTCAGACATTGGTAAGTGCAAAACTCCTGTCTCACTATTCAGCACAGGCTGCAGAGTTAGTGGCGCTGATAGTCGCGCTCGAGAATCATGCAGACCAGGAAGTAACAGTGTACAGTGACTCCGCCTATGTGACGTCAACAGTGCATGTAGGATTAGCACGTTGGAAAAGGAGGGGCTACCGCTGAGCAGAATGCACTCCAGTTCAACATGCTGCCTTATTGGACAGGCTTATTAGGGCACTACAAGTCCCAGTAGCCATCGCAGTCGTTAAATGCGCAGCTCATACTAAAAAGACAGATTTTATCTCACATGGAAATCAGGCAGCAGACGATGAAGCCAAGAGAGTTGCATGTTTAGAAGATAATGTCTTTTTATATACCTAATGTGAATGAAAAAATTGTGGTGATGAGTGTTTCTGGCGCATATAATAATCTTTCACAGACAAAATTAATAGAGATTCAGGGAGAAGCACCTCAAGATGACAAAGATTTGTGGACTGGTGATCCCTGTAGCCTTATTTAGGGTGGTGCTGGAACAGCTACACTACCCTGCACACTATTGCAGAGGATTGTTTTTTGTTAGAACAGGTTGCATTGTATGTAGTGAATTGCATTGTTTGCCAAAGGTTCACTGCTGAGCACACACTGCGCACAGTCAGGGGAGTTATTCCGAGACCTACTGGCCCTTTTCAGCATTTGCATATCGATTATGTCGATATGCTGCAAGTATGTAATGAGTATTGTAGTAGTCTCTTCCTTTTCACGATGGATTGAAGCTGATCCATGTACACATCCAGACTCTACATGTGCAGCAAAATTCTTAGTGCGAGAAGTATTTCCTAGTTGAGGAATATGTGAAGTATTAAGATCAGATAATGGTCCTCATTTTGTGAATCAGACTTTTGAACAGATTGGCTTGTTGCTTGGCATAAAACACACGTTTTCTTCAGCTTATCATCCACAAGGGAATGGGATCTGTGAGAGGCTCAACAGCTTGCTTAAAGAAAGAATAGCCAAATTGAAGCTTACCTTGAAGAAAGGGTGGTTGCATTGCTTACCACTGCCATTATATGCATTGAGGAACCAACCAGGTTCAGGCCACCATCTCACCCCCCATGCAATAGTGCCAGGGATGCTAATGAGGACTCTCCTCACACCTCCATCCAGAGTTAGAAGTGATGCCCAGCCAACATCAGATCTGTTAGGAATGGAGTTACGTGATTATTTTACGTGTATGACTTCAAGTATCTGTTATTTCAGGTCAGCTACAGTGAAGAGGGTGTGGGGCAGCGCAGAACACAGGAGATGCTTCAACAAGTGGACCTAAAGACCTACGTGTACCAATCTTAATTCGCAACCATACAAGGAAGAAGTGGGATGAGCACCGCTTTAACGGCCCTTTTTTCGTGGAAGATGTATCTCGTCTGCAGTCAGAGTGCAGGGCAGACGTGCTTGGATTTTTCTAGGTGACGTAAAGACTTATGCTGGAGAAACCACTCTGCCCCCACCCCATCGGAAGCAAGCATCGGGGAAGAACCTCAGCACGTGCAGAGAAGGTCTATGATGAGGAAGAAGGATGCAGAAGCAGAGTTCATTGGACTGTGTCTTGTTTCGGGACACTCTTTTCAGTCACTTATAAAAGAGTTAAGGGAAGTTGATTAGAACACTCTGTGCAGTCATTAAAGGGTTAAGGGAAGATATTTGTTCTTGGGCCACAGGAGTTTGTGACATTGGACTGAGGCATGCTTAAGCCTTGATAAGAAGAAAATATGCCATATATTGAGTTTGTCTTTGACAATTGGAAGAGGGTACAGTATCCTGATTCATTTCTCACTGAGTTCCTGTTTAGATTTACTTATGGTGATGTCTGATGACAACATTACACAGATCATTCTTGCTTATTTTGTGTTTGTATTGCGCGCATACCCTTCGATTGTGGGGAGAACTACTAGCATTTCTGTTTACTTGCAAAATCCTAAAAATAGCCCAGTTGTGAGAAGATTGCTTTTAGTTATCACTGAACAAATTCTACAGCTTCCTGAGTACAGTGGGGAAAATACAAATTACCCTATTAGCTGATAATGCACATAGACTGGTCAGTTTGGTCTTCCATTACCTGGTTGTAGAGTGTCCACAACTTGTAGGAAGACACACTGATGTGTGTACATTTCTAAGGGATCCAAGAAATAAAGTAGCATTAAATGAGATCCTGAGAGACATCATATTACAAGTAAATGCTTACTCTGCGAGACCTCTGAGATCTGAATGAGGTTTTTTCTTCGAGTGACAGATCGAGGAATTGTTGGCTTAAAGGTACCCTTGTTTCCTGCTGAAAGAAGATCATCATGTCATCTAGTGAAAGGCTAATTTGAGGAGTTCACTGGGACTTTGTGTTCATCGTCCAGTAATGAGTCAGTTGTCCAAGGAAGGGTGTCAAGTGAGATCAGCAGTTTCCGATGTAGTACATCATGGTGTCACATTAAAGTTTATTTTTTCCTTCCTTAGGCAATAAAATGGGAAGTATTAGTAGCAACATTATCATGCCAGACCCAGAGAGACGTCCACGTTGTGTAAAAAATTGATGTTGCACCCTGACCTACCTCTGTGTTGGTTATGCTTGCATCGTGTTCATAATAATATTGCTCTCACTCACTGTACGAACTTCCTATTACTTGGACCTGAACAGAGCAAAAGCGCATGAGAATTTTCCTAAACAGAAGGAAGATATAAATGTGGCCACTACTAGGTAAACAAGACCCTATGTAGTTATCCCTGTTCCAAAGAATAATTAGAAGTCACCTAAATCTGAGGTAAAAGTTACTGACAGTCAGTCACATGCTAAAGGCGTTGTAGAGGTTATTTTTGGACGACAGAAACAGGCTTTACAATGAAGACAAAAGAAATTATTCTGAAAAATGAACCTACTCAGTTAATACATGCAACTACACCTAGTCCACTGACGAGTGTTTCTAAAATTGTTCCAGTTAGAATGAGTTATGCTGACATGTTGTATGAGATAATCATGGCAGATCATGAGAGCCGAATGAGACCTAAAAGAGATATTGGGGTAGATGACTTTGAGCTTAATGATTACTTGGATAGCAGTGCACACTTGGGGAACAAAATATGGTACCAACATATGAGGGAAGTGGGAAGAAGAACCTCTAAAGAGGAAGGCTTTGTATGTGCACACCTGCCTTATAGTATGGGGAAGTCCAAGATATGCATAGCTATTGAAATAGACGTCTAGACAGCAAATTGTCTTTCATACAGAGCTCTTTGCAGAACCAGCGGCCAGTTCATGGGTCGAGATGCTTATCTCAAATGGGCAACTGAATGGACAGATCCAGATGAAGATGACTATGTCCAAGATACAAAGACAAGAAACAGAGTGCACACGAAGAATCATGTGAGTGGATATGAGAAGCCTGGAGTGAAAGGAGCTGGAATTAGATGGGAGGTAAACAAAAGACTGGAGAGTCCAGGAAAATCTTCAGAAGAAATCCGTAGATAGAAGAACAGAGGTCAAATGCTGATCTGGGGATCAGTGCTATCACCAGATGGATGGGAAGAAGGAGTGGTGATCTGCAGAGCCTGGGTGGTCATTGGTTGTTATAAACCTGCTATTGACATTGTACAGAATGGATTTAAGCCACTATGGCCAAGACTTGCTAAATTACTGACTTAGGTCGAAGACAGAGGAGGACCCTTGGAAATAGTGCCTTTGGAAATTTTAAAGCTGTGCTTCAGAAATAATGGCACAAGAAAGGTTGGAGAGAATGAGAACTGTGTTTGAATCTTTGATGTACCAGGAATGAAACATGGAACAGCAGTAATCATGGATCACTATTGGGCTTGTGGATCCAGAGCATATATGAGGTTACCCAAGGATTGGGGAGGACGATGCTCACTAGTGAATGTTCATGTTCCAGCACTGGTGATTTTGAAAAGTGACTTAAAGCTTGACAGTTTCCTGAAAGCAGATGCTCACCCAAGTAAGAAGAGATCTGTGGAGCTGATAAGAAGAATGAAGAGAGAGAACTACTTTTCAGCAAAATCTATCGAAGCTTTTGATGCTATTCCGTGTGAGCACAGACTTTTTAATCAGACATCTTCATGTTTTCGTTGATCTTCATGCCAAGTGTCCAGGTTGGAGCAAATACCAAATGGCTACAGATAACAAGATGGGAATCGCTACAAACTATCAACACTAGCATTAAGGGATTCAATGCTATCAGAGAAGAATTGAGAGCCATACAACTGATGACTCTTCAGAACAGATGCGTCCTAGATATGATCACAGCTATGGATGGAGGTGTTTGTGGAAAAATCGGAGAATCATGTTGCACATTCACACCTTCTCATGATGACAAGAATGGAACTTTGACAGAGACCATAGGTATGTTGATGAAACTTCATGGCCAGATGATCGATGAAGTAGAAGATCTTATTGATGACAGTTGGTTTGGATCGCTCTTCCCTTGGGTTCCACAATGGATGGCAGTCTTTCAAGTTCCTTGGAGCCCTGATATTAATGATATTGCTTGGACTCTGTGTGATCAAGATAATAATCTCTCAATGTGAGAAAACAGCCAAGAAAGCCATAGGGATGAAAATAATGATCGATGTTGAACCAGGATGGAAAGCCAAAGACTTGACAGATGAAGAAATCAGAGACTTTGTGAAGACCAGTATTCATGCACCTGACGGAAAAAGTTCCTGTATCCAAAGAATCATAAGAAGTACGTGGGAAGATGGTTCTATTGCAGTCCTAATGGATAGTGCATGCTCATGACGTGGAACAAGGATGAGCACATGAAAACAGCATGATGCCTGAAGGAGTCATAAAGATATGGATCCCAAAGAAGCTTTTCTTCAGACAAAGATGTCTGGATGTGAAGGAGAGAGTGGTCGATAAATTGCCTAGAGGGGGGAGTGTAGAAAAGGAGCCAAGTACCCCCACCTCAACCACCTCAGCTGTATTGCCTATATGTTGGGAGCCAGGATGTGAGACACGTGTGGTACGAGTGAAAAATACTGATACCTAAAAACATTCCTGGAAGCAAAATTCCCATTGAGAAAACCATACCTGCATACAAGAAAATATGATGGCCGTTTGAATGAAATCCCACAAGAAACCGAGCAAATGAATGGTCAAGACGAATGGTGACATCATACAGACTTGAAATGACGTGACTAGAACAGATGCAGAGACTAGAGAATGCAGATATTCTATAAGGCATCAAGAAAGTATCAAGGATAAGTGACATCTTGGGATCAAGGTGTAGAAGCTTATGCCATAAAATGGATGAAGATATCAAGTTAGTCTGCACATGTACAGATGCAAAAGAAACGCAAGCAGACAAAGTATTCTTGAAACTAGCCTCAAGCTTTAGAGTGAATAGATTGCTGCATGCGCCAATATATACATATATGCATTAAGAATAAATGATGGATGTTTCCACTACGTGTTATAGCAGGATTGGACTAAAAATGGAAGGCGGCATCTTCAGTGTAGCACAGTAAGAAAACACATGAATTAAAAGTGAATATCTGAAAGACGTGGCTGAATGAACCATGAAGTCAAGCCAAGAAGCCAAGGTCTTATCAGGATGAAGTTAACTGGCAGAGGTTTATTAAAAATAGTATTTTAAAGACTATAAAAGCTCGAAATCATGGTCTTCAGTCACGTGGAAGGATGAAGTTGGACGAGCAAGATACGCCTACGCATGAGGGCAGAGCGTGCCCCCCCTGATTCTCCACAGTACAGAATAAACTCATGGCCGAGCTTCAAAGCCTAATTAACTACACTGGCCGTTGAGGTGATGATAAATTGATATGCTAATTGGCAGGAAGCTGGGGTAAAACAAGCTCGCCAGCACCTAGAAGTCCAATCTGCGTGCTGCTAGACGTAGGTGGAAAAGTACTGTCAAAGGTTAAAGTTCCAACCAAGTGTAGCGGGCCGCGTAATTAAGGGTCCTATAGTTTGTGTAATCAATGGGGCGTCGCGTATTTGGTGACGTTCATAGTGGCCATTTTGAGGGAAGGGCTTAGTTGTCCCACCTGATGTTAAGAAACCTATCACTTTCACTTACTATCCCATACTAGTATAGATCGCATATGTAGCTGTTCACTCGGAGCATATCATAGTTAGTAATAGGTTCTGTAGTTTGCCACGGTGGATGACGTTGGTAGTGGCACAGGTCAACGTCAATGATGACAAGTTTTGAATATAAAAGCACTGTTTTTTATGAATTTTGTTGGGTAAGAGGATCGAGCGAATTCGTTGATGTTCGTTATGCTCCCTGTTTTAGACAAATGAAAATAAAACAGTTATCCTTTTTACCAACTAACTTTTGATTATTGATGTTGAGTAACTTCGGCATCCCCATCCATCTCCAGGGTAATTGCTACTCATCTTAAAGGGCTGAAGTTATTCAGTTCAAGTGCATGATAAATAACCAATTATAATTATTATAATAATTAGAATTAGAACCATTGCTCCCTCCAATTGCAGCAACTGCCAACTTGGTTTCTCTGAATGCCCCAAATACGGATGAGGTGGTTTGTCATGCAATTATAGGTCTCTCTACTGCTAGGAACTGGGTCTGGATGGATTGCCAATCAACATTTAAAAATTAATGATAGACTCATTGGCCCCCAGATTGGAACAGGTGTTTCAAGAGGCAGCAGAGTTAGGACACTTACCAACCTCCATGCTGATGGCAAGCACTGTTGTTTTTCATAAAAATGGCTGGGATCCTACTCACTGTAGTTCTTCCCCCAGTATTGCTAATTAATACAGATGCGAAAATCCTGCCAAATGTCTAGCGCGACCATTGGAATATCTCCTACCCAAACTCGTCCACTGAGATCATACGGGTTTTATATTGCATAGGCATTTATCAGACAACCGTGAGACGGTTTTTGCATATTTCCTGAGGGAGTCTCGAGCCGTGAGGATGTGGTACTATCATTAAATGCTGTAAAAGCCCTTGATAAAGTCCTATGGGACTACATGTTCGTGGTTCTTCAAAAATTCTGCATGATTGGCAGGTTTACTCAATTTGTAGAGCTACTTTACGATGGTCCACAGGCCAGTGTATACACTAATGACCGTACTTCGCTCTCTTTACTGGCACTCTTTTATACACACTGTCGATCAAACCTTTAGCTGCAAAACTGCATATGGATAACCAATGGTCTGGTATTAGTAAGGGCAATGAGGAACATAAAGTTTCATTATACATGACTGACATTCCAATATATATTAGTCAATGGTTGCGGTCCCTCCCCTGAGTACGCACAATAACTGCAACAGTATGGCCCCATAGCAGGGTATAGTATAAATTGGGACAAATCCAAGGTGATGCCTTGTCAATTATTCCCTGGGACGCAGGAGGGTTGACAGCAATCTGGGGAAGCTGGAGGGTCTGAATTATGGTCTCTTACTGGACAAAATCAAACCGGATATGGTGAAGTGGAGTTTATTACCCCTCTCGCTTACGGGTATGGTCAATGACTTAAAATGAATACGTCTCTACACTGATATATATGCCAGCCATGATACTGACGTCACTGACAAAAATCTATGTATGATGATCTAGATAGGCACATCAGGAAACTCATATTGCGCTCCAAAAAAACACAGCAGAACACATGTATTTTGTAGGCCTCCAAAGTGGACAGGGGTCTCCCACGCCCCTCTTGGAGGATGTTTTATCTTGCAGCCCAGGTATGTTGGGCTTAACATAGGCTAAACACATGTGATACATCCAGCTGGCACTCTATAGAATTGTGAACGCTTCTACCTCTCTCCCCGCATAAAATGTTAGCCCTCCCGCCACACAAACTTCCAAAAGCCCTTGCAAGACACCCAATACTTGGTCCTACATTGTCCCAATGGCATATGATGCAAACACTCACGGGGACGGATGTACATGTGACCCCCCTTATGGATCTCTCTTATAGCTTTATTAACATTTAGTACCCACACTCTCATCCACCTGTGCCAGGGTGTGAAGTTCTGGATCTGCTTGATGACTCACACCTCATGCGGTTTTCAGGGGCTAAAGATCTTCTAGGATTGATCAACGGGGACTGGCTCCAATTCAAAACCATGCAATCTGCTATTTGATCAAAAACGACTAACACATTGCGAACCACAGAACCGTCAGAATATGAAACTGAGTTTGGGAGGGATCTCCTAGAATACCGTAGGATTAGAACATTTTATAACTCATGCATAGCTAATTAAAGAAATACCACTCTGGCCGACATGTGGGCAGAAGATTTTGAAATTCCAATTGACACAGCGGATATGTTCTTGCGGCTTGAAAAATAGAGAAATGCATTTTCAAATTATTCAAAGAGCATATTTCACTCCGACTAAACTCCATAGCATGAGACTCACTAATTCTGCCGATGGTTGGAGACAATGTGGAGGTGTCGGAAATATATACCCTCTATACGTAATAGTTTGATGCATGATTCTGATCTCCAAGATTGATATGCTTTTGATTTATAGCTCCCCCTGTTAATGTTCATTACGTACATGTTTTTATTGTTGTGTTTTGTTGATTATTAACCTAGTACAAATACTTAATCAACACATTTCTTTTTAAATATGAGGGATGATCCCTGTGGCACCCCAGTATTTAGAACCTGGGTGACAGCATGTTAGAAGAATTGCCAACAACTTTGTCCATTTAGAAAGGAAGGCTGTAATTAAGAAATGGATTTGAATCCAAACTCAAACGTGATATAACAACTCTGGGAGGATTCCATGGTTGAACATTGTTGAAGGGAACAGACTTAACTAATTTCTTATGGGCATCCTTTGATGTGAGAGCCAAAGACTCTTCTTGTTTTTAATGGTGCATGAAATTGGCCAGTAGATAAATTACTAAAACATGAGATTGTGAGAAGTGTATGCAACATACAGAGATTAGGGGTCACATCATCCTGAGTGAGCAAGCGTGCAATAGTCGTAGACCAACTTCTAAGTGGGATTTTAGTGTATGGAAGGAATCTTAATGATGAAGTAGGGAACAGTCACAGACATAGCTTTCACATACGGTCTTCAGAGGAGCTTTAGTGGGTACAGGGAAGACTACAAGGTTTGAAAAATAGTGAGTGAGTTGGTCTTGAGATGAGTTAGGATTTCCATGACATGGGGTTCTATAAAATGGCTTGCAATGTGTTGAGCGAGCTGAAATTGGTGGATATTGAGAAATATGCATGTAATGAAGTCTTTGGAAGATCACCTTTCCTTGAGTGTGACACAGTTGTACCACTGGCAATGGAAAATTTGAAGAAGAAACAGGTTATTATGAAAACATATGTAACAGATATGTTCCCTCTGGAGTCATGACTATGACAGGAATTTAATTCCCATCAAAGTTCTGGAGTTGTCCAGGAAGAGGGTGAGAGGGATCTGGTGTCTCTCCCCCCTTCCTGAATTTATCTGCTCAAAGGCCCTTTTGGACAGAACAGTGGCTTGGGATCCAGTGTCCACCGGTGCTAGAAAATGCACATTGCCCATGCACTCAGACAGGGGCGTAGAATCTAACTTCTTTCGCCTCCGATGGGAAAAGGTAATGGGCATTTTGAGCAAGCTGGGTGGTTAATTTCTTTATTTTGCACTCCGACACTGGGATTTTGGACAGTATTCTGTGTCAGAGCTTGGGAATCTGAAAACAAAATTTGCCATTCTGATATTTGGGGAGTTTCAGGCTCCACTTTCTCTCCTGATTCTGTGCAGTGCTGCCCCCCCCCCCTTCTTGGAGGCCACCCGAATTAATTTGGGGAATTTGAGAATCCTCCTTTTCCTCTGGTTCTGTGCTATCCCCCCCTTCTTGGAGACAGTCACTAGAACCAGTTTGTGGGGAGGATCCTTCTGTGATCATTATGTTCTCTGGGTAACATTTCTGGGGTTCAGGGATTGGTGATTCTGAATCAGTCCCCACACCTATCCAATCTGAGTTCTGGTCTCTTGGGACCCATTTTTCTTTGGGAGGAATTCCCCCGTCTCTGAAGGAGAAGACTTTCTTCCCAGAATCCTCCAAGGATTCTTCCCCTTCAAACTGGAGGACACTGACTTCTTCCACAAAATGGGCCTTTTTGGTTTCTTTGTTTCTCCTACACACCCTCTGTTCCCTGGGTTGCAGATTTTTGTGGGCAGGAGATTTTAGTTCTGGTTCTATGCTGTCTAGGGGCTTTTCACGGGTGAGGAAGGAAGCTTTATCTATGGCTTTGCACCCCCCTTCCTCCCGTGCCTCCTCCTCTGGAACCGGTGGGTTGTCGGGGTTCTCTCCCTGCCATTGTTCTGGGGTGCCAGACCCTTGGTTTGAGGTATTCGGAGCTGCCATATTCATCTGTGGGTTCTCCTGAGCCCTCAACATGCGACTCAGATCCTGAGTTAGGTTCTGAACCTGGCGCTCCAGTTGGGTCACCCGCTCCGGCTGGTACGGGGGTCTTGGATCAAATCTTGGTTGTTCTCGGGAAGGGTAACTATCCCTTCTCCTGGAGTACCCTGGGTACTGGGGATTCCCTTGGTAACCCTCCACCCTTGACCTCCCTCTCCTGGATTGGGTGGTCTGGACTCCTGAAAGCGGGGAGAGAAAGGAGGGTTGTTCTGCATGTTGGGTTTGGAAGGTAACTGGGGAAGAAACTTAACCCAGGATTTTGAGGATTACTGCCATCCTCAGGGAAGTTAGGAGGGAAGTTTCCTGAGGCAGTACTCAACTGAAGGGATCCCCCCCCCTTGAGCCGTGGAAGTCCGCATGCACCCCAAGATGGGTCTAGTGCCTTTATACCTGGGACTGATGTAATTAGCAAAGTTAGAGGTCACATTTGTGGGGTAGTTTACCTGACTACCACCTGCTTCTGATTGATCAGAAGGTCTTCTTTGCCTCTGATTCAGATGGTTTTGGCATGGTGTATTTTTTGCCCCGCCCCCATTTCTAGGTCCAAATGGGGGCAACCTTCACCTCCGCCACCTTGACAGCAGTGGGGGTGTTGGTTGGTTTGGGGGTTTTGGTTTGGTTTGGTTTTCTACAGGTTTTTGAACTTTGTAGATCCGGGTAGCCTGCTCTATTGCCCAGTGTAGGGTCCCATTATCATGAAAATCTCTTACCAGCTGTGTCATTATATATTTTGGGAGTGCATGAAATATAAATTCCCTACTATTCGTGCGCACCCGCCTAGTGGTTTGCGCAAATGCCAGTTTTAGCTCCTACACAAATTCTCTTGGGGCCTGATCCTCTCCACACTGCAGATTGTAGGCCACCTTGTGAGCCTCCTGAGGGTTTCTGTGGGTGGAGAAGTATTTCAAGATGACCACCTTATAGGTGGACCACCATGAATGGTCCTGGTCTTCCAGCCCAGCAACGAAGCTGGAGTACTCTGGAGAGAACATCCATTTGGCAAACAAAATGCAATTCTGGCTGTTTTTAATGTCAAAAGTATTCATCATCATCATCATATAGCTCCAGATGCTCCAAGACAGAATATTTGGCATTTTTGTGATATAAAGTCATGACATTTCTAATAGCTTTAATCTGTTGAATGGGGTCTTTCACCAGAGCTCTCTTTTGTTGCTTCATCTGAGTCCATTCACCCTCAGATTCAGAGCTGCTGCTATTTGAGGTCCCCTCATTGTCCTCTAGGCACTGCCTAATTCTTTGAGCTTGGGAGTCTCTCTCAGAATGGTGGGACCTAGTTTCTTCTCCCCTGTTATACTTTGGTCTATCTGGGTCACTCCCTTTGAACCCCCTTTTTTGCACAGGAGAGTAGTGTTCTGACTCCTCCCTGCTCCCAGGATTGGTGAAGAATCCCCCCCTACTGCCCTGATTGGGTGGAGGTTTTCAGAATACTCTTTTGGGGCCACAATTCATGCTCTTTTTTTCTGCAAAACGAACCAAGTACTCCCTTTGTAGGTGATGTTTCTTCAAGTATAGCTCCCTGAGTTTCTCCTTATAGGAGTCTTTCTGGTCAGATACATTGGCCATAATATTTTGGAATATGTACAGAGACGCCCGTCCATCAATCTCTGATGGGCTGTGGCCTGCCTGTTCAACTATGCTGGACCTACTAGAGTCTGGCTGCCTCATGATTCCTGGTTCTTGTGAACTGGCCAACATGAAGCCAGCAGTGCCTCGCGCATACAATGTGGTAAATGGGTTTGAAGCCCTTGGTACAGAGGGCATCCCACTGTGATTAGGGGTGGCCATGTGCCTCTCTACTTGTTCGGGATCTCTCAAGTTTTGATTCAGCCTAGCATACTCTTTTTCTAACAGCTCAAGTTTCTCCCTCTCAGCCCCTATTTCCTGATGGTAGGCAGAGGCCTGAGCCTTTTGTTCTGCTAGCAGGGCTTGGCTTACCTCTATTGCCTTCTCTTGAGCTGCTGCCTGGCTCTGGAGTCCCCTGTTCTCATCAAAAAGGGCCTCATTGTCTTTTTGTGCTCCCTGTATTGCCTGGGAACACTGAGACCATTTTTGTGGCAGGAGATGCATCTCCTGATTTTGCGCATTTTTAGCGGGGGTGTTCTCTTCTAGATCACCTTCTACTTGTCTTGTGTGCCCAATTAAGTTTTCACATTCAGTTTTTAGATCTGCCAGTTCCAAAAGGTCTGAATCACTTGTCTTTAGGTCTGTTTTTAATTTGCACACTTCTTGGTATAGGGCATCTTTTTCCTGATACATGGTGCCAAACTGTTCAGTCAGGTCGTCCCTTTGTTGCTTGACAGCCACTTAATTTCTGGTGTTCCAAGTCAAATTATGTTTGTGAGTGGAGTTCTTTAATAATGAATGTATTATTTTCCTCTTCCAATTTCTCAATCTGCTTTTGTAAAGTGGTTGTCTGCTCTGAGCAGACTCTGGACACTCCACATTTAATGCATCTAATTGGGCCTTTTGCTCGGAGTTGGTTTGTTGCTGTACTGCCAACTCCTCTTAACTGTTTGATGTGATTTTCAGATTCTACCTCAGAATGTTGGCTCTTTTGCAATTTCTCTTCTACTAATTTTAATTCACTCTGGATTTGTTTTAAGAGCTCAGCCTGGTTTTGCATGAAGATTGCACTTTCCCAATACTTTTCTTCAATGACCATCAGGTGGAAATATATATACACACAAAGTTGGGCCAATTTAAGCTGCTCCTCTTTGATACTGTGAGTCATATAAAACTCAGTCAGGGCTTGATGCAATAGGCCACTGTCCCGACACATATCCATGTTTATGGAGGTGAGCTGTTGCATCATGTCTACTAGACAGGCCTCCTGATCTTGCTCTGCCCATTCCCCTCTAATGAATAGTTTGTACAGAAGGTGCTGCCTAGCCATGTTTCTCTCCACTGTGGTCATTATGAAGACTGATCTTCCTTTATTAAATTATTCATATAAAGACAAATCTGTTTTCTGCTGTTGTCTAGTTCAGGGTTAATTTTACTTTATTTTTACACACAGGCCTTATACTTAGGGTCTACATTTTGGGATGGCGCTTTTACAGTGTAACAGTTTTCTGACCACAAAAAGGATCACTACCTTTTCTGGGTTAGCCTGCTGCGTTAAGCTGTCACAGGTGGAAACATTTATTTCAATCCTGGCAAACAAGCCCCCACTGTGTAACAGAATTTACGACACAGCACACTCCAGACCAGGACTCTTTCCACTGGCAAGGGATGTTGTGTCCAATAAAATCCCTTTTAATTTTATTGATTTCAGATTCTGCTTTGAGAAGGCAGCCAACCCGTCTCATACCCACCTTAACAAACACCCCGTGTCAAAATAGACCATGAACCAGGCCGGTGTGTAATAATGAAATATTTATATTTAAATTCAAATGCAAAATCAAACCTCCCCGAAACCCCTGCTGACTAAATTCTGTGTGGGTGGACAAAAGTGGCAAGGAGTCACAAATGATATTGAACAATCAGATTTTAAATTCAATCAACCACCCTAGAATGGGAGTCCAAAAAGAAAATGAAACCCTTGAAAAAGGAGCAAAATGGCACTCCGAGTTCACTGGATAATTAGAGGTCAGTTTACATGTGCAGTAGAATGGGTAGGACAGGAATATGTGTGGCTGTACTAGAGAGGCAAGGAAGCTTACAAGCTACTGGGCAGGGAACTAAAGCAACATGAATACAGGTA
Source organism: Ambystoma mexicanum (assembly GCF_040938575.1). Lineage (NCBI taxonomy): Eukaryota > Metazoa > Chordata > Amphibia > Caudata > Ambystomatidae > Ambystoma > Ambystoma mexicanum. The sequence goes on along the minus strand of NC_090921.1, from coordinate 958,152,715 downwards.
AGAAAATTGATGTGGAAGGAAATCAATGCAGCAAAAATCACACGTGGCAGAATTGAAATTTCTTATTTTTCACAGATTTTAAACAAGCAAACAGCTAAGGAAATGGGCTAAACAGTTACAATTGGAATTCATTTTTTCTGATGGGTACAAAGGCACATAACAGATAGGATACTGAAGTGAAAGTATGACTTTTTACGGGGTGACAGTATGGGTTTCTTTATGGGATTGAAAATCGGATTTGATAATAAAAGCAATCACGCAGGCAAAAATCGGTTTTGTTAACAAAATGATTAATTCTACTGAGACCGTATTTTAGTGGCTAGATTATTAAAGAAAGACACTGCACGAAGGGGGTTAATTTGCAATTTTAACCAATTCTCGCCGCATTCCTCTTTATAGGGGAATGAATTACTTTATTTCAAAAATGGAACTAGGGACGTACACAGATAGCTGAAATGATTTGAAAAGAATTACACTAACACATGGAGATTAACACAGATTCTTCTAAGGACAGGATAAACAGAGGATGCTGACAATTCATGAGATTACTAGGGTTCTTATATGATTTGTATAGGATTAGGGCAGAATGCAAGGTAACAGACCGGTGTATGCAGTTTTTGATACTGGGGAGGGTGATACTTACAAAATGCACTTGAGTTGGGTTATTTGGACAGCTCTCTGGACAGCAAGGCAAGAATCTGGTCACTGGGCAACTGCTGGGCTCTCCTTTATGGGAACAGCTGGGCAAAAGGGGTCTGGTCTCTGTGGACAGCGGGATGCTTCAGCTGGGCAAAGGGTCCGGTTGCTGGATTCTCCCAAAGGGGATCAGTGGCCTCTCCTCTTTTCTACATGGATTAGTGGTTCTGCCTGGACCTAGATGGATGGTTCTGATTGGATCTGGATCAGGATAGGTGGTTCGGGATCAGCTACCTCTGGTCTTGGTTCTGGAGTCTTGGAATCTTGCAGGGTGAATTCTGAATGTCCTGAATCTCCCTATGCCTCACTCTTCTATAGACAGAATGACATCACAGAATGTTTACAATATGGATGGAAGTAATCTGGACATACCTCTTAAGTAGGATATGTCAGGCAATGGATGTTGCCACCTCCCTGCGGCCGGATTGGTTCCAGGGAAGTGACATCAGTTTAAGTGTGTGCATTTTATGACTTGCTTTGTTTCACCATAGTTACTTTTGCCAAAATAAGTTGTGGAACAAAACCCTTAAATCGGGTAGGCAGATCCCATATTTCACAAGGAATATGCTGGTTCAAATGCCAATTCTGTGCGCTGTTGCTTTGCCCTTTGGCGCAATTTCACTGTTATTAGGAGAAACAAAACACCTAAAGTTCTACAAATGGTTCCATATATGCCTACTTTCATTTGGCATCTTTTCATCAACTTTCATGTCTGCGCCATTTATGATTCACACCGAAATACAATTTTTCTGTTATTCCAGTTCACCATGGGCCAGGAAAACACATATAGGGGGTCCTTACGACCCTGGTGGTAGGGGTTTAACGGGGCCAGTAGAGCTGCCAGCCCTGTTTACCCCCTACTGCCTCATTACGAGGTCTCCTCGCGGGACCCGCTAAGGACGCCTGGTTTTATCAGGCGTCCTTAGCGGGTCTCGCGAGTAGATCAGGATTCAAACAATGGGCCGTCATTAACGGACCAGTTGTTTGCATCCTCCCCATTTCCATTGAGCCCTATGGGGGCTCGAATGGGGATGTACAGGGTCTGGGTTCCTGGAATGGGGAAATACTGGGCTCTCCAAGGTATAGCGGCGTGGCTACCTCCAAGGTCGTAATGACCTCCTTAGTCTTATTTTGCTTGTCCAATAATTACTTTAATGAATTTAAACACCAGTCATTTAGATCATGCGCTCCAAATCAATGTTTGAATTTATTGATTTTTTTTTAATTTTACTGATTTAATTTTGTTGTTCTTCAATTTTCAACAATTAATTGTCAATTTTCAACATTCATCTTCATTATTAGCAGTGGCTTTTTCTTTCTCTTATTCAATCCCCCGACACGTGTTTCCCCATTTGTACATGGTTCCTCAGGAGGGTTTTAAACCAAACTGGTCTGACAGGAATGCCTGAGCCTCAGCCAGGCTGTTAAAGTTCTTTTGGGGAGGAAAAACACAGAGCACAATATACATATGTCTTTGCAGCCCCTCTCCCCAAATGTACAATTGTGTTTCTGTGCGAGCTACAGTATTTCCCATTTAGTTTTCAAAATTTCACGTCACTGCATTGCAAAAGCAGGTTTACAAGGGTTCATTTTTATTCTCGAATCTGGTTTCTCAGCATTAATTGTCTGAAAGGCTTTTAAAGATAAGGTCAGATTCTGGACACAGAGAGATGCTAAACATAGTTTCTTTGTAACTGACACAAGGCAAGGGAGAGCATCTTTTCTTTGAAGTGCTTTGCGCGTGTTAGTTTATTTCCAAAAGTAAATTCATGCTGTGTTTCAGTAGAAATCCCAATTCTTTGCTTTTCAAGTGATTTCCCAGTACATTAGCTGTTGTGGGAATGTTTTTGCCCCACTTCTTGCTACTCAGCAGAAATAAAACATGCCAGGAGGGGTTTCCATGAAGAGCACAACTTTGCGAAAGATGAAATCAAGAGTAAATTGCAAAACCTTCTTGGGTGTCATGTGTGCAGCTTTAGTAATCAGCATGACAGAACATAAAAAGGTGATGCCGTTCTGAGCACAGGTCATTTTCTGCTTGATTTAGATGAAAGAAGCAAATGCAGCCATCCTTTGTAGTGGCAGTGTTTAAAGCTTGCCACCCCTGCTGCAGGGAAAGAAAGCACAGCCACTTTTGGATGACATGTGGAAATGTGGTTTTTGTTGTAGGGGGTGTTTCTGTTGGGGCTGGCAAATGTACCCCACATATAGTCCCAATAATTGAATAGCATCTTGAAAAGACACATATTCTTCTTAGCGATTCTGGTTTTTCAGGTCCCTTAGAGTGGTGAAGAGAGATTTTGAAACTTTGGAAATCATAGTGAGGACCGTCAGTGGAAGACTGAAACTGGGAAATGTCTTCTCTGTTCTCCAATTTTGAGAAAAAGGGATCCTTTGAAAAGAAAACCTAAGCGCATTATGACAGACATTTGGCGTGACAGTAGCCAACTTCATGAAGGACGCCTTCCCTTGAAATTGTGAAGGGTGGAATTTTTCTTTAGTTGGTGGGTGGCGTGTGTTACATATTGTCTCCCTTTACCCTCTGTGTGTCCCCTCCCTCCATGCGCGTAATTTTAGGGGGGTAAAGGGGTGTTTGTCCCCCCCAACTTTCATGGCACATCATTTTGTCCCCATTCATTTGGCTGGGGCAACTTTTCTTCAGATGTCATGTCCCCCCCAACATTTTCAGCAAAGTTACTCCACTGCCTCCCTCCTTCCTATAGCATAAAACTGGAAGCTGAATAGGGTTAGGCAACTGTCTGCAAAGCAATAACATGTCTTCTTTTGGTGAATACGAAGTACATTGATAGGTTTGTTTTCTACAAAGCGCCAAACAAAAAAGTACAATCAGAAATGGAGAAAAAAAGAACACATTGAGAAAAAAAGGGAAAAGGTTGACTTCTTTAATCCACAATTTGATCACAGACGTTTCTTGTAACAGTTGAAACATGTCACGTTGCAGCACCAAACCTTTTGTGTTCCCCCGCATAACAACAATGAGTCTTAAGGTATGACTTTGTAATTTTTTTTTTTTTGGTTTAGAAAATTTTATTCAGATTAATGGAGCATAGCCATATGCCATTAGTAAGAGTTATAATTATGCATGCAGAAAAGATTAAGTGAAACAACTTAATATTAGAGAAGAATTACCGAAAGTACCAAGGCATGTGAGTATACAATATTAGATAGATCAACATTTTGAGCAGAGGGTAAGACATGGAGACAAACGGGACAGACGCCAGGGGGGGGGGGCAGATTGGGAGGGAGAGAAATGGGATAACCTAAAAAGTGACATTCATATTTAGTGAGAAGAGACATCAATAGAAAGAAAATCCAAAAAAGCGTTCCACTTCAATTCATGTTTACGCAGAAGACATGGGGAAGAGGCAGTGCATCTTTCTAATCTGTGCATGTTACAGATGGAATTCCACCAGATTTTATGGTTAATATGATCGAAATGTTTCCAGTCGGCTGTAATAGTTTGGAAAGCAACCAAAATAAAAAGATCAAACAGGTAACAAGTAAGTTTGTAAGCTGATTACCAGTAATGTTATGGTGGTTTTAAAAAATGCAACAAAAAACCCTTCTAGCATGTAATGAGAGAGTACTAGGCGGTGCTGTGACAGGTGTATCGCGCTAACTTACTCTACAGTAGAAAGAGCATAGCGCTGTCCATGGCTGGGCCCGCGGCGCAACACAAGGTGTACGTAGGCACAAGCTAAAATAAATCATTAAACTGCATTCATTTCACGAGCTTAACGTAAAGACTGCAGTAAGACAATCGTTTAGAGAACACATATATTCTAATTGTGGAAAATCGTGTCAATTGTATCCGTTTTTTTTTCTTATTGTTGAAGGCCTACAAGCAAAGGTTGGAGAAGGAAAGGCTTGTCAGGGCTTTTGCATAATCCAACTTCAAGGATGATTAAATGGGAAGTGTCTGAGGCCACTTCCAAGCTGCCAGTTGAGGCCCTCAAATCAAAGGGAGTCAAAGGTAATGCTACAGGTGTGTGTTTCATTTGGTCACATCAGCTGGTAGTTGATTGTTGCTTAACCAGATCCCCCAGGATACAGTGCATTGATTTCCAAATTCTGTGGCAGGAAAAAGGAAATGTTACAACATAATTATGTACATTTGACAGGTTTTATGCTTAAGTAAAATGGGTACAGGCAGAATCCCATTACAGAAGTCCTTATTGTGGCTCAGGATTGAAAATAATCTTTCACAAGGAGAGGTCCTTTATGCCTGTGATTTGCAGGGCCTGTGGGTGGGTACTGGTGTTGTGGCCACTGGATTTCAGAAATTCACATGCATTTCACAATCCGGCTAATCATAAGGAAAATACTATATTTTGGGCCTTTTTCGCAGCATGGCAAACATTTTGCAGCACATTCAGAAATGAATGACTCTCAAACGTGTACTTGAATCAAACGGCAAAGGAACATGAAGCCCGCGAGTGCACTACAGGTAACTTATAAGCGCCGTGCGCTCGGTTCCAGATGACGCACGGCGGGTACTGCTTTGAGGCATGACGCTGGCATACTGCGCAGAGAACACAGTTCCAGAGAACTTCAAGCCATTCAGCATTCGTTTACGCGCCTATTTTCGGATATTAATGAAACCTTGCATTTATCCTGGTTAGTCATGTTCGTGTTGCCCATGACAACGTGCGGGGGTAAATAGAGGAATGGCAGCACTCGCGCCAGCAGGATGCTTTGCTGACTCAAGTACCCACACCGCCGACGAGAACATGTCAAGCCTGAACCTGGCTTTAGCGCATTTAGCGGTTAGTAACTGAAAAGTTACTAGCACTCATAGCGCAGAGAAATACCAAAGATCCAAAGAGTGATTTATGTCGTTGGGAAAGGCTTTCGATAGGATTATTCAGAAGCAATTAAAGGCATTTATATGCACCACAAGATGTACATAAAGGCTCTCTTTAGTTGAAGGGGAGGAAACAACATTTCAAATCATCAGAAATTGGAAGTCTGTCCCCCTTTGTTAAGATTATGTTTCCATTGGAAACTGCAGTGGTCCCGGTTTTTGGTAGTAGGTCTTCATAGCTGGTAGGCACAGCTCGTACAGAAGAAAGGGTGCATTTTACAACTTAAGATGGTGTTAGTTTGTGATAAGTTAATTATGATACAGAACTGACATCACATGACCCTTGACCTCTGATGATATCAGAGGAAGTGATGTCATTTGACCCCACCCGAAGTGACATCACGGGAACCGATGGAACACAAACGTTTACCGCTTCACAAAACAGGAAGTAGCATCATATAGCATTATTTTTATGAAAAATATGGTTACTGTAATGTGATATACATTTCATACAAGCATGGATCACCATATGTATCAGCAGAAAAAACATGCCGTAACTGCAACTTGCGAAAAGCAAAATACATAGTCCGAAATGGATGCTCATTCTACTCTAAATGCTATTTGGAGGATTTTGTCTGCATTATTTTTATGAAAAATATGGTTACTGTAATGTGATATACATTTCATACAAGCATGGATCACTATATGTATCAGCAGAAAAAACATGCCATAACTGCAACTTGCGAAAAGCAAAATACATAGTCCGAAATGGATGCTCATTCTACTCTAAATGCTATTTGGAGGATTTTGTCTGCATTGTGAATTTGAGGTGATTAAGAGCAAACTCAAAAAGTGACTCACCCCCTGAAGTGTGCCTGAAATAAACCTTTAATGAGTCTACCAATTATTGTTTAGAATTCCAGTAAGACACATTATTTGCCATTCCAATTATTTCTTATTTAGGGTCACTACTCTCCTGTTTTTTTTTTTTTTTTTAAGAAGCCTGAACAAGAAAGCCAGCCACTCTAGAAACACTGAGGCACATGGCATTGGCCACAGCCCAGGAACTTCAATTTGTTAAACAAAAAGAAAAAAAAGATTTTTTTTAGGGGTAGCAAGGGAGACCTCAGGGGTCACAAGTACGACCCCTGCACCTCCTAAATGACGTCCCTGGTGATGTGTTTCTTTGAACAGTAACACTTAATCCCCCCTTCTCCTTCAACCGCTACTGAAGTTGTAGTGGCTTGACAGCTACTTTTAAGAGTTAGTCCTACTTTTATGTTAGTTGCCCATCCTGTTTTTTTACTTTTAAAATCTGGTCACCCTACACTGTACACTCTACAGGACTGCAAAATGTGTCCTTGGCCTCAAGCTCACGGATTGTATCTCTCCAGGAGTGAAATCTCTGCACTGGCTCCCAGTGGCTGCGAGGATTAAGTTCAAAACCCTCTGCATTGTCCACAAAGCCTTCTGGGGCTTGGGCCTCAATGCCTCCAACTCTCTCTTCCTAAATATCTTCCTTCTCGAGCTCTTTGCTTATCCGCCTCCAACTCCCTCAGGGTCAGTCGCTTCTCCAAGCAACGATTTGGTGGTAGATCTTTCTACGGCTGGGGCCTCCCTCTGGAACAGCCTCCCTGCCTCTCTGAAAATTGAGGAGAACCATCTCCAGTTCCGGAAGCACCTCAAGACCTTCCTCTTGGCTTCTGCTTTCTCTCCTCTTCTCCCCTGTTGGACTCCTGGCTGAAAATGGAACTGCACTGGTCACCTGGCTACCCTCTGTTCTCGGGCCCAGGTCCCCTCCAGTTGCACACCTGCACTGCCCCCTTGGCAACCCCTGCACTCTGGGGCTGTTTCTGTATCGCTACAGCCCCTACTAGCACTTCACACCTGATGTCTGCATTTACCCTTGCACCTGCCACCAACTGGCCACATTTATTTTTATTTATTTTCTGTTATCCTATGTGCTGCTCTTCCCCTCCCCCTCGCACTTTTTCCCTTCCCACCCTCCCCTGCATCTGTGCAATCGCAATGTCACCTGGCCTAGTACGATCGTTGTCTGTCTTCCCCGTTTCCCCTCCCTTGCCTCGTTGCGCCTCGAACCCCTTGTGTATAGGCGCGTTATAAATGTCATATCATATCATATCACATCCAAGAAAGTCCTAAATACAGGAATAAGATTAAGAAGGCACTTGTGTGCACCCCATACAGCATACACATACTGAGCGAAGTGAATACTGGGAACTACAAAAGAATGCCACTCCAAAGCGCAGCGACAACAATCGGGAGTGACGAAGCATGCTTTAAGAAGGGAGCAGGCGAATACGCCATTGTATCAAACACTATTGATGCTGTCAGCATGGCCATGGAAGCGGCTTGTGAAGGGATTCAAGGCCCTCACACGGGGAGAGCTGGTGCACTCTGTCGCTGCAACCCCTAGAGGATGCTACCAGATTAAAGAGTAGCCTTCAAAACTCTCTGAATTTCACATAAGGCAGGTTAGTAGCCCCGGGCAATTACGTATGTATATTTTCGTCTAGATTCGTTAAACTTCTCGAACGTTTAAGGAGTTTGCATGTTGAACACGTCAACAGTTTCAGGATGAGGAGCATTCCTGTAAAAAAAAAAGAAAAAAGTGGCTTAAAATGTTTAGGGCCTCATTACACGGAAGGCGGTAAGGGTTAACTGTCACCGGTAAGGGTACCGGTGACCGTTAACCCTTACCGCCTTACTACGTGGTCCCTTTGCGGGACCCGACCTTAACGCCTGGTGTAGACCAGCTGTTAAAGTTGGGACCCGCAAAGGCACCTTGGTGCTAATTGCGGTACTGCAATTTGTGGTACCGTAATTACCGCCTTCCCCATTCCCATTATGCCATATGGGGCAAAAATGGGAATGGTGAAGGGCCATGGAGAAAGGGGGAATTACCGCCCGCCAACCTTGGAATGGGGTGGTAATTCCCCTTTTCTCCATGGTGGTACCGGTATGGTACCAGCAGCAACCATGGTCCTAATAGCAACATGGTTTACCGCCTTCCGTGTAATGAGGCCCTTACAGTGCTTAATCGGAGGAATGTCCTTATTAGGACCTGGGGACAACAACTAAAATAACACAAAGTTGGCCTAACAAGGTAATTCTAATGCACTTTCTGTATGTGATATAGAAAGGGCATTAAAATACCTTGTTCTGCCAACTTTGTGTTATACTTGAAATGTTTAGAGGCATGCGTGCCAGTAAATGTTGATAGGAATCATACTGTCAACATGTAGGGTAGATGGCTTGCAGCAGTTGTTGTGGCCATTTGCTTGATACAGAAAACAAAAATAGGTTGTTGTTTCAGCTGACCAAAAAATCATAAATAAGTACATTTATTGCAGAACTATGTATTCAAATAGTTTTCCCGCGTTGCATAGCTGCCTCGCACCCACAGATATGCAACACGGCATGTCTGTATTACTTGTCCAATACAACGTAAGAGGGAGAGTGGTTGTATACTTGGCATGTGGCTATCTATTGCACCTCGACAAGCCTTCGCTTTTATCACTCACTTAGTTAATGCTCCTGCAGCTGATATTGTGTAACCTTCAGGTTTGAGTCCTGGTACTATGGGAAATACTCACATCTTCCCTCCTTTCCAAGGTTGATAACATGAGTTCTAATGAACTGGATAAGAATAACACTTTTTCTTGAAAGCCATTTTGTTTAGTATGTATGTGCAGCCTCTGACCTCTCATGTACCCTTTAGTTCTCCTTTTTGTGTATGCTTAGAGTACACAGGTATGAGCGGGCAACGCGAGTCCACAACAGAAGCATTTCAGTCCTGCATGTCTGGGGCTTCTGACTGGGTGAGCGCTATATCACTTCTTCTGAGTGCAGACAAAACAAACGTCACAATGTTTAGTGGCATTAACTTCTACTCGTTTCTGTCCTACTCCCAGGGCTTTAAGTACGGTAAGAAAGCGAGCGGGGGGGGGGGCTCATTTTGGGGCATGACATGCAGGATGGGCGTGGCCTAAAAAAGTACACAAACAATGGTAAGGTATGGAAACAAATATATAAATGCATGTAAACATTTATATATGTGTATGCGTACCTTACTATGGTTTGGGTACTATACAAGCCATTTTTTTTTTATAAACGTAGACATATGTAACATATTTCTATGTTTATTAAAGATGGCTTGAAAAGTACACAAACCACAGTAGGATACGCACATATATATATATATATAAATACATATATATATATATATATATATTTTTTATTTAGCTGATTACTCAACTTTTCAATTTATACAAAATGTGTTAAAAATGTGTTAAAATGCAGAAAGCACAGAAAACAAGACATTTAAAATAAATTTAAAATGAAATCATTTGATTAGATTTTTTCTATCATTCAACATTATTACATTGCATTGTGCACAATTATGACCATAGCTGTTACTCACGCTTCTCAGCAAAAACAGCAAATACAATCAATACGTAGTCACTTTTTTTACCACCAATCGAACAACCACTTTGACAAATTAAGCATTTTCTGATGCGTGATGTAAGACGCATGTTTAGAACTTGTTGAACTAGGTTCTATTTACTTATTTCTAAGTATCATTAATATTTTTCAAGATGATGATTCATTATTCCAATTCAGATATGCTAGTCGGTCCTTCCAAATCTAAAGCATTAAGGAAACCAATAGTGGCTATATATAAGCTCAGGTTTTGTGTAGTTAGTATCTTTGACCATCTATGTTCTAGTAGTACATACATTTCATTCATATGTTTAGCAAAGTGCACATTTCTAAATTTACACAACGTGTTACATTTTGTTACAAGGTGTTCAAGAGTTTCATTGGCAGATATTACAAAATCAACAATAATTATCCTCCTGGCGTAGTTGTTTTCGCTGTGCTAAAATGTCCCGCGTAGGCCACAGGTTCAAGCGCAGGTCTAAGATTGCTGAATGTATTTTTGGGATTGGAGCTTTACACAGGTATGTCTCGGTTGCACCAATTTTTTTATCCAAAAAGGCTTGCGAATTGAAATGTTTATAAGTAAGACAAGCTGAGCGTGTAGATATCCACTCTCTAATGGAACTTCAGCTGTAGCCAATATTACTATAACATTATTTGTCCATTCTTGTATGAAGCGATGTTTAGACTGAAACATGTATTCTGCCACTGTCGTCAGCAGAGTGTTATTCTGATCATGCATTAAACATTTACGGAACAGAGCACATAGTTGCCAGTGGTACTTAGCATGTAAGGAAGAGAGACCAAGCTCACATCTTAACCAGGGGCCTGGGGTACCTGATGGAACTCTTAGTATTTGCAGCCAATACTTTGCTTCTAGTTTGTCAAAGAAGGAGTTTTCAATAAAGGTGCTTGTTTCAAGGCCGTATGATACTGTTGGCGTGATTTTCTGACGCCAATACTTTGTGTACTATGCAAGTAATTTTTTATAAACCTAGAAATATGTAACATATTTCTAGGTTTATAAAAGATGGCTTGAAAAGTACACAAACCATAGTAGGATATGCACATAAATATATAAATGTTTATATTTATATATACTATGGTTTGTGACTTCAAGCTGGCTTGAAAGGTACACAAGTAAGGGGCGTTCTGGGGGTTTCTCTCTACTGCCCTATATCCCAGGTTTGAGTCTGAACCAGAGTCTTTAGCTCACCAGCTCACCATCCTTTCACAGAAGAGAAATAACCACAACATATCAGACTTTGTCCTGCCCAACGGCAGTCCAGCACCGAAATGCCCGCCAATTCTCTTCTGAACAAGAGTACCAACAGCAACCCCAGACAGGTGTATCAGCCTGGTTGAAAAGTACACAAACCATAGGGTCAGACCTGTCTGGGCACGGCGACCATGGCAGGCAGACACGTAGTTTGCCATTCTGGAAACGAGGGTGCCGATGAGTTTACCGGCACCCTTATTTCCAGACTGGCAAACTCATAATGAGACCTATGTCTGAATACTTTGAGGGCTAATCTTGTTAGATCCAACTTGGCCTGTTCCTCGTCTATTCTTCATTTCTGCAACAGCCTACCTACTGGCCTTAGACTAGCCTTGACTTAAATGATATTTTCTTTTATTGATCCTTAATGTTTTTGTATTTTTTTGTCCTTAAATGTTTTTTCTGTGCTTCACTACCTTTGGATGTGATTTGTGCATTATAAAAATGATCAAATAAATAAAAAACAAAATAAAAACTCACACCACCACAACAAGATGGACTGGATCATCAAACAAAAAAAGAGACTTTCTGACGAGACCGTTCCTTTGCTAGGCAAGTAGTGCTCCAGCAGAGCTGCCAGTGAATGGGAAGGGTTATTTGCATTTCTATGATGGCATAGCTGGCACAACACAATCTGCAACCTTTCAGGAACTGGGGCAGGGCTATCCATAGGCCAGACTCACCTATAAACGGCAGGTGAGAATGTCGCGCCTCAGACAGATCTCTCTAAAAGGCCACCGATGTTCATATGTCGCATATGGTGATATTACACAGTTACGTGCCCCAGACCTACAAAGGGCTGGTCTGACGGGAAATTAAGCAATTATCCAATGCAACTCTGCTTATTTTAATAACTTCAGAGGGGACGGGGGGTTGGGTCATTCCTACCCAGAGTGAAACTGATTAGCTGTGGGTGGGATATAGACCTCTGCAGTAGTTGCATTCAACTATTCAGATGTCTTCTGCAGAGCGTTATGTCCTGTTTTTTACCTGGCAAAAGTTCACAGATGAGCACTTCCTTTTGCGAACACCCCAATACAGACTAGGGCCTACCCAACCTTTCACTCACTCTTTCTCCCCGACTATCCCTGTATCCTGTCCTCCATTTGAAGTTGTCCTTTCAGTGGTTTTCTAGGAGCCAAAACGAACCACTGCAAACTTCACAAATTTCATCTGAAGATGTATAAAATTATATCTGGCATGAATAACGTCTGATAATAAACATTGGCCTAAGCAGATTCGCATCGCACTGTAAATGGCAATTTGAATGAACCTGAAATAGGTCGACTACACTGCCATTTTAAGTTATCTGCCATTTTGATTAACTCCTGCTTTCTGTCCCATGTTAGAATTTGTGTTTTCGGCTCCAGCAGAGCAAAATGAACTTTGTACTGTGTCAACGTAGATAAGCATGCTGAAGCTGCTAAGGTGGATTGTTTGTCCTGCACTAAGGAAACCTTGGAGCTAAACAAGAGCTGTGCTAATCAGTAATTTAGATGCCATCTGTACCAACAGTGTCTTCCCCATTCAAATAGCAGAACAGAATAGCTGAACCTGTGCTTTTGCAGAAATGTTTGTTTTCTCTCCGTGAAACTAAGCTGACTTTAAATTTAAGAACAAATGGTAGACAAATATAAGTAAATGAAATAAGGACTGTTACCTTTGTGTCCAATGTTTGAAACACATATGAAGTGTTTAACAGAAAACAACCACCTATTCAAGCATGTTTTAACATGTATTAGTTATGTGGAAAGGCTTTGTACCCTAGGTAAATGTGTTACACAAAGAGGGGCTGGACGATGTGTCCGGGATTGTGTGTCGAGGAGGTTCCAAATAAAGCCTGCACTCCAATCGTCTATTTTGAAGTTCCAGGAACATTCAGACCAAGATACGTGACGTATGATGAGCAAATAAACCAGTAGAGAGCCGCAGTAGGGCTATGCCCAGTGCCTATCAGAAAAACAGCACCTATTGAAGTACCAGTACCAAGAAAACCATGGGCAGTAAGGTATCCGGTGAGGAAACCTTACCAACAAATGAGACGAGATGATGATTGTCTAAGTACAGTCCCGGAAGAAACCAAAAAGGTCTTAATGGAAGACGAATGGTGATATCACAAGAACCCAGACTGACTCACAGATAGAAGAAATGATGACCCGAGAATGACACAAAGAGACGAAACGCCATGAATAAGGATATCGTGAACCTAAAGTGAAAGGAAGATGTCGAAATACAAGAAGTAAGCTGTAAGCAAGATAAAGATAGTAATCAGTTTACACCTGTAAATATGCTTGGAACTGCAAGAAGGTAAGAAAACAGTGTGACTTGCTATGCTAAGTAGAAGAATAGTGCGGCAAGCACCATCATACATAATCTACCTCAAAACGAAGCACAGTATTATAAGTGTATTTCTGCTTTGCACAAGAAGCAGAATCAACCCAGGTTACTATAGGCCAAACGAGAAAAGATTCATATTCTAGCAAAACGAGAAGAGGCGGCTGAATCGAAACTCGGCATAGACAACTTGTGCCAGGGAAGCCAGGGGCATACCAATAGACGAGGCGAACAGTAGCTACATTTAATTGAAACTAAGAACAGAATATCCTGCCTCTGAAAGGTTGAGATAAGAAGACGTAGGCAGGTGGTGGGCTAAATGAGAATCAAATACACAAAGTGAGAGAAAAGAGACAAATTCACGGTGTGGGAGGCACGTGACCAGCCGTGCAAGAAGAAGCTAGGGTTCACACCTACGCTTGGCACTGCACCAGGCAGAGATATCAGAACTTTTTGAGACAGAACATGCAGATCCGAGGCCAACCACAGTGAACTAATTGACATATAGCTACTAGAGAGATGATTGATTGTGACCATAATTGGAGAAAGGCAGGGTAACTAAGGGGTACCTCAAACCTGGCTGATCATTCTGCATGCTGCTAAGCAAAGTGGAAAAGTATGCATGGGGTTGGTGCCAACCCAATCACAATGGACCAAATAATCTAGGGTCCTGTAGTCCGTAGAACCAATGAGACGTTGTACTTTTAGTGACATCTACAGTAGTCATTGTCGAAGGAAGAGCTTAGATGCCCACTTGACAGTTACCCAATCCCCTCACTCCGTTACCATATACAGATATACTACCTATAGTAAAGTTACCTTTTCCTAACCAAAAGAAGTGCTTATTAACTTTTGAGTGTTACACGTCAATTATGATGAGTTTTGAGTATAAATGTTACAACTTATATGAAGTTCATTGGAGTTGAAGTGAGAAGGATGATCGCATCACTGCTGATATCCATGACTCCCTGTTTTCTGTACTTGTCATTAAACGGACTCCCTTTGCCAAACCATTGAGTAGTCCTTATTGATTGGTGCTTGAGTAACAAATCTGCGCCCCTATCCATCTCAAGGGTGCAGCTATCTTGTCTTAAAGTATTTCTGAGGAAACCTCGGCTCTATGGGCCGGCCGGGGGTCTCGGAATACATGAGAAAACTGTATAAATACTCATGTTTTTGAAATGTCCTGCACTCTCTCATCTCACGATGTCTGCTTGCACATATTGCGGGGTTTTGAGAGCCAGACAGCTGTTCAGCTAAAATAAAGTGTACTTGTACCTTAGTACTCGTGACTGGCGTATTTCTATTATGTGGTATTAAGCCTTGATATTCTTTTAATCTTTCAGATGGTGCCTGAATAGGGACCCTCAGGATTGATGTCACATCGCTAGACGAAGACGAGGCTGTCGGACCAGGATCGGAGAGTGACGGGGGCCCCTGCAAAGTGAGACACGATTCTTCCGCAGTACTGCATGCCCGATCCCTGGACCATGAACAGTGTTTAGTACAACATCACAACCAGGGTCCCCGTATCGAGGTCTGTTTTGCATAAACACCAGCCATGACAATTTGTAATCCAATCGGACCCCTTTGAAATGTGAAATTAGGTGAGTTGTGCCCCAATTCTTAAAAGTCCTGATATTGGTTGCAGTTTTGTTCTTTCAAATACAAACACCACCAGGTAAAGACAGTGATTTGATATGCCAGGAAACTTATCCTGTTTCAGCATATTATTCCACAGAGAGAGACAATCTTTGAAACCAGGCCAACTGGTGCCACCCGATGGGTCGCCAGTTTATTTAATGTATTGTAAGTATGGCCTAGGAGCTATAATATTCAATGAAATTTGGCACAGACAGACCAGACATGTTTCCGAACTTCAATGGCCAGTCTATGGTAGTTTTGAAATTGCCCACCTAGAACATTTAGAATCTGTATTGTTGAGAAAAAAAGCTAGGCCTGCAGCATTTGATGCAGTTAGAGATTGGAGGAAGGAAGCTATGCAGTGACTCAGAAGTAGAGAAAAGCATGCACGTAGACACATGACGAATGCTGAGAAAGTATTGTTGCATGATCAGCGGGTGCAGTCAGAATCCATTAGAAGTATGGAGAGGGCTTTTCAAATAGATGTGCAAAAGATATATCCCTATCAGGATTTTAATACATCAGATGAGTTACTTAATAAATTATTGAATGAACGTAGAACTGTTTCAACTGCACCACCTCCTTATGTGCCTCTTGTTGCTGTTCCTCCTCTTCCCATTGTTGTTCCACATAGCTCCGTCTACACTGCCAGGGGTATTGCCTCCGCTATTTATTGACTCTTTGCCAGGTGGTTCTGCTCCACCTGTAGTGGTTGAAGGGGCGAAAGCTGATCCAAGAATAGTGACTCGTGGCACAGTAGCTAAAGGCTGAAAGAGAGAATTGTATACGTGGGCTAAGAAGTACATAGAAGAGGGTGATGAATCATCTGTTTTAGTTGTGATTCCTGATGAAGGGGGTATTCCTGAACAGAATAGTTTTATAGAACGGATGGGAACGTCTTTAGTTGATTTATGGAGTGATTTAACGGACATGAATGTCCCACAGGGGTTGAGGGATTTAAATGTCCTTGCCCGCTCAAGGGACACTGCAGAGAAAGTATACGAGTATGTAGAGAAGGTATTTGAGTTTAAAAGGGATCTACATCGATTACTGGAAGGTGAAATGGATGGTAATGAATGGCAAGCTTCAAATGTGCAGAAGCAATTTCTTCCTCCATTGAAACCAATGAGTGAAGAAATGCGCATTTGGACAAGAGACGCTCTTAGATGGATTTCGGATGTTTCAATTTCTCGCATTGAAGTGCATGACACATTTAGTCTGTATGCTCCAGCAATGCAAAGGAACGTGTTACAGGTGATGTTAGAGTATCTACAAGATGAACCTATGAAGAGAAAGGAATGTTGTCCCGCAGATTTGATGGTTATTTATAAAAGAGAATTTTCGCCTGATACTGCTTTGACAACTTTGTCACTTGATTTAGCCTTGTTGCATAATAGACGTTTGGATTTACCTACTTTACAATTGCCGATGAAGGAGGTTCATCCGACATTTGTTGCAAAAGTAGAGATTCCAGCTAATGCTGCAGCAGGAACACCTGCCACTACTATTGAAGCACATTATGTCTCACAGTTTGCCCATGTTTCATTTTCTAGGCAGGAAGTGAATACCATTTGGCAATCAATTCCAGATATTAGGGAAAATCCAACAGGATTTTATAAAGAAATTGAATCTGTTTTGCATTCATCAGTTTTCGCACTGGGTGATATAGATTTGTTGTTTCCCGTGATCTTTCCTACTGATTTGTGGAAGCAGATTAGAACTGTAGACGATCAGACAGGGATGGGAGATGCATGGGATGCCTTAGTACAAATAGATGGGGAAAGGAATGCTGGTGAGAAACCGCCACAAGTGATAATGATGTTACCAGGTGGAATAGTGACTACATTGAAAACTCTGGTTCCTGAAAAAAGAATCATATGGGATAAGCTTACGGCTTGCATGCAATTGAAGTCAGAGGGTGCAGCCGAGTATTTTAACAGATTTGAGCAAGTATTGTCAGATTTTAGTTGTCAAGACTTAAGTACAGAGCCAGAAAAGAGGCTGTTCATTGATAAGTTTGTGCATGGATTATTGCCTGAAATCTAATCACAGATCATGACTTCTGAGAGTGCATGGCAAGCGAAATCACAATCTGAAGTGTTACACATGGCTCAGTACTTTTAACGGCCGGCAGGATGACAGAATCTTATAAAGCGAGCGAAATTGGCAGTATATTGTTGTCTGATCATGCGCATGTGACTCTGCAGTTGAGGTATGCCCTAAAGAGGCGTAATTCCTGGAGGATGAATGTTGCCTTATTGCGCAAAGATGACGTGGTGGATACATTGCGTAGGGAGATAGATTGTTTTGTGGCGACTAATCATACGGGAGAATTTCGTCCTGGTATGGTTTGGGAGGCTCTGAAGTGTACAATCAGAGGGCACTTGGTTGCTGTTTCTAGTGGGCTTAGAAGGCAGGCTGATGACAGGGAGGGATTGCTGGGGGGAAAGTTGAGTGAGTTCTCCAAGAGAGTTATGGCGGACCCGGTTGGTACTGAAGTGGCAGAACTGAAAAAGACAAGGAGAGAGCTGAAGTCGTTGATAGATGAGCGTGCAGAACAATGTAACTTTTTTCTTAAATGTGCTTACTACGAGAAGGGTGAGAAGTGTGATAGGTGGTTGGCTTATAGGTTGAGGAAGAGGGATGCTGAAAGAGCCATACTGGCGATTTGGGATGGGAATGGCAAAATTACGTATCATCCTGGTGAAATAAATAAGGTTTTTCAAGACTTATGTGAATCTATACAAAAATGAACCTGAAGTGAGTGGGAGGGGCAAAGCTTTGATGGATAGATTGGATCTCTCGAGGATTGGTGACCGTGATTCAGAGCTGCTGGAGGCGGATGTTACGGTTGAGGAAATTGAGAGGGCTAATGGTAAATTAAATGTGGGGAAATCCCCTGGCCCTGATGGGTTTCCAGTTGAATTTTATTGATTGCTGCCACAATCGGCACTTCGGCTCTTGAGAGACATGTATTTGGAGTTGTTTGTTAGTGGTGTTTTACCAGATTCTACTAGGCATGCTGTGATTTCCGTCTTTCTGAAGAAGGGAAAGGATGATACTCTACCCACGAGTTATAGACCTATTAGTCTTATAAATGTTGCTAACAAAATTCTGGCAAAATTACTGGCAATTCGGATTGAAAATTTGCTCCCGACACTGATTCATGTTGACCAATCAGGCTTTGTAAAAGGTAGGAAGACCTCTAGTAACATTAGGAAGATATTGAATACTATTTTGAAATCGGAGGGACGTCAGGGAGATTGTGCTATGTTGTCGTTGGATGCTGAGAAAGCTTTCGACAGAATAAATTGGGATTTTCTCTTTTCTGTTTTGTCCAGGATGGGCTTCAGCGAGAAATGTGTTTCTTGGATTAGGCTGTTGTATGCTGCTCCGACTGCTAAGGTTAACACTAATGGTATGCGTTCTGGGAAATTTGTGTTGGGAGAGAGGGACTAGACAAGGGTGTCCTTTGTCGACGCTATTATTTGTGATTGCCATAGAACGATTGGCTGAGACTAATAGGGTGCTGGATGAGGTGGTGGGACTTACGAGCTGGGGTTTGAAACAAAAGATTTGGCTGTTTGCGTATGATATGCTGTTAGCTCTGGACGATCTGAAAACGTCTGTTCCGGCGCTTATGGAGATAATGGCTGATTTTCAGCTATGCTCAGGATTCAAGATTAATTGGACTAAATCAGAGGTTATGCCTTTGACACATTTTGTGGACAGGAGATTTATGGTGGACCTGGGCTTTCGGTGGTGTCCTGATAAGATGTTGTACTTGGGGGGGGGGGGAGTTAGAGATTTGATTTCAGAAAATATGAAATCAGTATGAAGTGGGTTGAGGGTTGAGCTGCACAGATGGAGTTTATTGAATCTCTCGCTTTGGGGCAAAATGAACGCCCTGAAGATGATCTCAGCCCCAAAAATGTATTATGTTATGAGTATGCTTCCTTTGGTGTTACCGTCTTCATTTTGGAAGGATTTGGACAGGATGCTTCAAGAATTCTTGTGGGATAGGAAGCCTCCGAAATTAAAGTTGTGGAAATTATAACTGCCACTAAATGAGGGCGGGGTTCCTAATTTCAAGGCCTACCACTTGGCTTTCATGTCTGATTTTTTTGGTAACGTTCGTGGATGAATTACAGGATGTGTGGGTGGAGGCTGAGACTAGCTTTGTTGGACCGTTGACTCCACGGGCTGTCTACTTCCATTTCAAAAAAGAGTTGTGGAAAAGACCCGCTGATTGAGAATTTG
Organism: Ambystoma mexicanum; assembly: GCF_040938575.1. Taxonomy (NCBI): domain Eukaryota; kingdom Metazoa; phylum Chordata; class Amphibia; order Caudata; family Ambystomatidae; genus Ambystoma; species Ambystoma mexicanum. The sequence continues at coordinate 958,133,213 of NC_090921.1, read as the reverse complement.
GGGAGCTCATGGAAAGGTACATGTGAATGTTTGGGTGTGGATGCATTTAAAGAATCTGGTGCGTCATTGTGGTTTAATCCTGCTATTAGGATTAATGGTAATGTGGTTTTTTGGGCGGATTGGTTTTTGGGTGGAGTACGGTAGGTGGCTGATCTGTTTAAGAACGGTATTTGGATGACAGCAAGGGAATTTCAACTGCACTTTGACATAGAGAATTTTAAGACCTCGGATTATGTGAAGCTAAAACGGGCAATTGGGGTTGTGGACCTTGACAGGAGAATTGATTTGTGTTTGTTTACTAGGAAGCCAATTGGGAGGGAAGGTGGCCTGGCCAGTCGAGTGTATAAGGAGATTGTGTCGCATTACAATGGTAATGACTTGCTAAGAGAGGAGTGGGGTAGGAGAATTGGTTCGGATATTTCTTAAGACTTTTGGCGCCGGATGTGTGAAAATGTTAAATTGTGTTCTTTGGGGCTCACGGAAAGGTCGAGACAGATAAAGATTCTTAATCAGGTTTATTTGGACACCGGAGAAAATGGTGAGTATGGGGGATGTTGGAGAGCTCGGATTGTTGGAGGTGTATTCATGTGGCAGGTACGTTGGAGCACATCCTGTGGGACTGCAGGTTGGTGAGGTTGTTCTGGGGTGAGGTAGTTCTGGTGTGTGGTGAGTTGACTGAGGGTTTACCTGCTTTGGACTTCAAAATGGTGATATTGGGGGATGATGAGTCTCTGGAGGATCTTACTCTGAATCAGAAGAAGTGGTTGTTCCGAGGGGCAATGATCGGTAAGAAAATTGTTTTGCGAAACTTGAAGTTTGTACTGACTCTGAATGTTGAGACGTGGTTAACTGAAATGCAAGACTTGGCGGCTATGGAGAGGACACTTTACAGAAGAGAAAGGAAAATGGGTTTATTTGAGAAAATCTGGGGTAAATATCGTCAGCTATATTAGACTTGGTATTGTACTTGTGTAAATAGGGGGTGTGGTGTGGTGACTGGGAGATGTTGAGAATTTGGTTGGGGGTTATATCTTGCAATGTACATAGTTGTTTTGTAAAATGTTTTAATAATTCTGGGAATTTTAATGTCTTATGGAGTGTATTCAGATGTATGTGATTTTACCGTTTTGTAAATAAAATTTTAAAAAAGTACTATGAAAATACGGTTAATACAGAGAAGGAGAAGGTGGAAAAGAAGAAGGGAGATCTGAAAACTAGAGTGTTATTGCAGCAAATGGCTAGAGGATCCAGAGGTGGGAATACAAAGTTTAGAGGTCCATTTACACCACAGGGTGGTGCACAACTGGGTCCTGTACACATGAACCAGTGTGCATATTGTAGACAGGAGGGTCATTGGCGAGCACAATGCCCAATCCTCCAACAGCGATCAGACAACACATATGGTGCCATGGGTAGGCGATACAGAGGCTGTCCTGGGATAGGGGATCCTTGTAGAAGTCAGTTTGCACAGAATCAACAGGCACCATCACAAGGTAAACAGCAACAGAGTGTTACTAGTGGGAATATTGTTGATAATCCTTCGAATGTCTATTTTTCTGAGGATTTTGGATCTGACGATATATGATTTGATAGGTTATTTATAACACGATTAATACCCAGAGGTTTCTAAGCGCGGCCATGGGGATCAAACTTGTGTTGCTCCATGTCGTCTTGCTTCCAAGGCGAGCACGTTGACGCTGAGCTATCCTCCCAATATATACTGTTGTGTTAGGACAGCCCGAAGCAGGGTCTGGAACCAATACCCATTCCTGTTGATCAGAAAAGGCCCTACATTGAAATTAAGGTTTGGAATAGGGAACATCTCTTTTTGATAGATACAGGAGCAGAGAAGGGTTCTATTGATCATTCACGGGTTCCAAAAATTCCACTGTCAGGGCAGAACAACATTTCTGTAGGCTTCTCTGGTATGCCAGTGGTAAGTCCGGTCTCTCGGCCGGTACCAATTTCACTGGGACCATTCACTGATTCTTGTCCATTTCTATTGACGACAAATTGTGGTGAAAATTTCTTGGGATTGAATTTATTAAAGGAATTGAATGCTGTGATTTATTGTTATCCAGATGGCATGTACTTAACGATTTCACAACAAAAAACTTCTGCTCCACAATTTTCTCTATGCCTTTACCAAATTGAATTGAATAAGGTTCCAACATGTTTTTGGGCAGTTAATGATAATGACGTTGGAATTTTACAAATTGAACCCGTTAAAATTGTGTTGAAACCAGAAGTTAAACTGCCGCGTATTCCGCAGTATAAGATTTCGGTTGAAGGTGAACAGGCTTTGAAGAGTATTATTTCTGATTTCGTACACTGAGGTGTAATTGAGGAAATTGCAGGGAGTGTGTGCAATAGTCTGATTTTACCAGTTTACAAAAAAGGGGCTAATGCAATTCCTTTTCATTTTATTGATTTGCACATAATTAATAAGGTTGTTGCTCCACAGTTTCCGATTGTGCCTGATGTTACCACAGATCCAGCCACAGCTACACATTTTAGTGTTGTGGATTTGAAAAACGCTTTCTTTAGTAACCCTGTGTATTTTGATAGCAGATATTTGTTTGCATTCACAGTAGGGGGATGCTTGTTCACATTCACTCGTGTGCCTCAAGGGTACATTGAGAGTCCAAGCATCTATAGTACAGCTTTCAAAGAACAGCTTGATACGCTTGAGTTACCTTCCACTTGCATGTTGTTGCAATATGTTGATGATCTACTTCTAGCTGCTGATTCTGAAGCTGCTTTCAATGAAGGCACAGTGTTGCTGCGTATTCATTTACCAGAGCATGGGCATAAGGCTTTGTTGAAGAAATGTCAGTATTGTCTACAGGAGGTCGCCTATTTGGGCTGTCTCCTGTCAAAGGAGGGAAGAAGACTGACACCTGACCGAATAAAAAGCATCTCTTTTATGTCTGTTCCAAATACACAGAAAGAGGTCAGAGCTTTAATAAGCATGGCCTCATATTGTAGACAGTGGATCCCAAATTTTTCTTTGCTGATAAAACCTATGTTGGCACTGACAAAGAAGGACATTTCTTTGCCTTTCCGGTGGAACATGGATTGCCAGAACGCCTTTGATCTGCTTAAGGTTGAGCTGTGTTCAGCACCAGTTTTGGGCACACCAAATTACGAAAAAGGCTTTGTTATGTATGTGAATGAGGTGATGGATGTGCTTAGGCTGTTTTGATACAGGAACATGGGGGCAAGAATAGGCCATGCCTCTATTTTTCCTCCACGTGAAACCGGGTTGCATGCACTTTGCCAAGATGTTTGAGAGCTGTAGCTGCTGCTGCATCGTAAAACAAAGTGAGGGTTTGGTTTTAGGTCTTTTTTTTAACCGTGATGGTACCCCACTCCGTAAACGTTCTATCAAACAGATGGCAGATGCAACAAACCTTATTAACAAGATATAAGCTGATTCTATTTGCAGCACATATCCAAATTAAGAGATGTTCATTAAATCTGGCTGAATTATTGCCTTCTCCACAAGAGAAGGATTGTAGTGATGAAATGTCACATCATTGCCTCTTTATTACAGAACAAGAAACTAAGGGCAGAATTGATTTAATTGATACACCCTTAAAGAATCTGCAAGGGTAGCTTTTCTGTGATGACTCCTGTTTTAAACTTCCGGATGGTACATCCACCGCTGCTTATGCAATCACCACGTTAAACACTATTGTGGAGACTAAACGAATTCCACATAATTCTGCACAGGCTGCAGAGATGATGGCGCTAACCAGAGCTTGTGAAATTTCTGAAGGGTTTAATGTAAATATATATTCAGATAGTGAGTACTCATTTGGGGTGGTCCATAATTTTGGTCGACTATGAGCTGAGAGAGGATTCTTGACCTCACATGGAACAAAAAATCAACATGGCACTCTAATAGCCCGGTTGCTGTCAGCACTTGCGCTTCCTATGCAACTAGCAATAATGAAGTGTGCCGAATATCAAAAAGTGACGGACGATGTAGGAAAAGGGAATGCTTTTGCTGACAGAATAGCCAAACAGACTGCTATTGATTTGCACTCAAAGATGTATGTGCTCAATCCAACAAGATGGGTTACTGATACTTGTATGATGGACGAAGGTATTGGCAGTATAAAAGAAATTCAGGCTGAAGCTACTCCAGAAGAAATCAAACAGTGGGCTGAGAGTCCAGCAGGTCTAGATGATGAGGGTTGTTGGGTGGATAATGAGAAGCAAATATGGATGCTACCCAGTGCCTATGTCACTGCTATAGTCACCATGGCTCATAGCCCAACACACATATGTGACAAAAAGATTTGCCAACCGTTATATCCCGTCTGGTATAACACTAATATCCAGAAAACTTCTGAAAGTCTGTCCCAGAGTTGCATGATATGCTTGCAACATAACATTGGGAAGGGAACACTGACACCAAAGGGCCGTTTTGGTCCCCCCTCCATGCCTTTTGAGGTGATCCATTTTGATTTCATTAAGATGGAACGTTGCCAAAACTATAAATATGTCCTAGTTGTGATCTGTGTCTTTAGCAAATGGGTTGAGGCTTTCTCACTGAAAGATGCCACAGCAATGTCAACGGCAAAAACCATGCTTAAGGAATATTTTCCTAGGTTTGGCTTGCCAAGAGTAATTTGGTCCGATAATGGTCCATATTTTATCGCTGCTGTCATCCTGCAAGTATGTGCGGGATTACAGATTAATAAACTGTTCCACTCGGCCAGACATGCTCAGAGTGTCAGCCTTGTGGAACGCCATAACGGTATTCTAAATAATAAAATCTCCAAGGTGTGTGCGCACAACAATCTGAAATGGCCTGACGCTTTGCCAATATCCTTACTATCAATGCGGATGACCGCACAATCAAAAACAGGGCTCTCCCCCTATGAGATTATCATGGGGAGACCAGTCAATGTATGGAATGCACCGAGGCCCAAGCAGTTGAAATGATGTGTGTGGGATTGTGAGAAAACTGTATAAATACTCATGTTTTTGAAGTGTCCAGCACTCTCTCCTTTCACGGTGTCTGCTTGCACACATTGAGGGGTGTTGAGAGCCAGACAGCTGTTCTGCTAACATAAAGTGTACTTGTACCTTAGTACTCGTGACTGGCGTATTTCTTTTATGTGGTATTAAGCCTTGATATTCTTTTAATCTTTCAGATGCATGGCTCTTAATGGTAATTTGGGCAAAATGTGGCTATAAGAAAAGTTGGTACAAGCTTGCATTCCAGTAAAAGGGACCCAAATGCACACACAGCTCCTTCAATCGTGACACACCAATGAGCTATCTCCTGCACAACCAGATTGTCCAGACTGTGCCCATGTGTGCTATCTGAGAAGGCTGTATTGTTGTTTTGTTGTACCATTTGTGCATTCAGTATGTTGAAGAAGCCGGGGCAAATCTTCTGGTGCGAATAATCCGGGATTCAGAACCTTTACCCAATCTCCTGATGACCACATGAAAAATGCTGTTCTTTGCGGAGCTGACAGTTCCTTTAGGGCAAAACGTTTATCAGACCCTGCACCCACTGGGAACATCACCTATACAATGTAACCAGAGTCCTTGAGACAAGTCTCAGCCTTCCCTACAACATCCCAAGATAGGAGTAGTTGAGGCTTTTGCTTTTAGCTTCCCAGTGCACTTTCAACTACACGTTTATGACCCCAGAAAAACTATCAATGTACTTCTGCCATTCCATGATGCTTGGGGCACAATGTATCTATGAGAGCGACAGAGAGAGTGAGTGAGACAGAGATAGAGAATGAGAGGCAGAGAGAGAGAGGGGCAGGGACAGAGAGAAACATAGGGAGATACAGAGATTGGCAGCTGCAGATAAAAATGTCTGTCTCAGAGGCAAGCGTGGGTATGAGGTCAGGTTGAGCCCTTTTTGGTTTTTTCAAGCCTTGTTATGCCTTGTCGTGCCTTGCTGTGATGTTGTGTCTTATTTGGGTATAAAATGCAATGGTAGGCTATGTCATATTATGGCGGCTAATGCTATGGCAGCTTCAGAACTTAGGGCCTGAAATGTGTTGTCAGTTACCCTGAGGCTTCCATCTGACTGCACATTGACGCCTCATAGATATTCTTTTCATAGTGTCCCTTAGGGGATCATTACAACCCTTCTGGTCCAGAAAGAAAGTGCTGGTATTTTCGTATGCCAGCACTTTTCCAGATCGTCAGAGTCCAAGTTTGCCAAAAAAATTACCAATGTCATTGGTGCCGGTAATACTGGCAATCTCCTACATGGTGTCCTGTCGGACTCCATGAAATGGGGAATGACCACCGTTGCTAGCACCCATAATATCCCAGTAATTCCGGGATATTATAAGCCGGTAATGGTAGGTCCGTTTGCCGGTATCCCGCCGGAATTACCGGCGGAATACCAGCCAACTCGTAATGTCTGCTTTAGTGTTACATGGAGCAACGCTATAATGCAGCCAAATACACACCACACACTGTCAACTGACATAAACAACCACGTACCCCTTCAAAATAATGAACATCACAACTGCAAAATTACTTTGCTGACAGGTGCTGGTAAAGGATAGACTACTATAGTTATCACTAAAATATAACATTCAAGCATCATCACTATTCTGCAGCTGTCTCCATGGGAGCCCATGGTGTAAAGGCCAAACAGGAGGCAGTAGCGCTCAAGAGATAAAACCGCAAATAGGTGGTAAACTGAGCGTAGACCGCACAGCAAGGTTAGCCATTTTGCCTACCGTGGCATCCAGATAGCAGCTATTATTTGTTATGCAGGCCTCTGAGTAATGGACTGAAGCCAACTATAGATATTCTCTATCACAATGGGTGTCCACATGGGTTTGTACTTTGCCTGGGAGCATTGGAGGAGGTTGCTGTGCTGAGTCTTACCACTGCTTACTATGTATGTCCAGTGAGGACCACACTACGTCTGCTGTAATAAGCAGTAGCAAGCATCCATTGGTGTACCCACGCTGTCTGGCTTTTGTAGGTGCACCTTGCGCATTAAATTGATGAGGTGGTGACTGACGAGACCCTGACACCCACAGAGTAAGACAACATGGAGAGTCCTTTGTATATCAGACTATCGGCCTCATCAAGAGTACAGGGATGCAGGTAAAATGGCGGTAATGTAGTGGTAATTCTGTTACTACCACATTACCGCTGTATTAACACACCACCGTACTACAGGTTTGGCAGTTAGGCGTAGGATTTTCCTCCAACAAAAAGCTGGAGAGAAATGTGCCCTCTTGCTGCCAAAAATCTGCACAAATAGATTTGTATTTATTAATTTTATTTATTTAAATGTTTCTACCGCACCACATGCCCATGGGCCTCAGGGCGCACATAAAACAAACTTTTAAGCTCAGACGCAACATTACCCTGGTACCCAAAAGGGGTTTATGAATCAAATTAAAAGGTACAAAAAATGGAAATAGGGCATTTCAGACCAAACAAGTCCGTTTTCAGATACCCTTCCCAATTGCTTCACCAATTCCACTTGTAGGAGTAGCGGGAGGAGGGGGGGGCAAACGACCCAATAAAATTAGGAAACGAAGCAGAAACCAACAAAAGATTGACGGGGCAAAACAAATCTTCTGGGCAACCAACGCAATTAAATGATTTGGTTTACAATCTATCTGACAGAGAAATTACCATAGATGAACGTAATGTGCTCAACAAGGGTTTCTCATTCGCACCCAGTGTAATATTGGATCCAATTGAGATTCAGATTGTCCTTTTCAAGTTTACCCGGAAGCTAAAATTGAAATTTCTTTTTAAACTGGAATTGAAACTAGAAGAGAGAGGCTTGAATCTGTAATTTTGAGTCACCTAACAATATTAGATATAGAAAAAACTTTTCTCTTACGGTCAATCCAAGAATATGGCAGTTACGAAATACAGAACCTTCTAAGCAAATTAAAAGTCAAACCAAGCAATATTAGTATGAGAGACCTAAGAGCAAAATCTAAATTTACACCACAATTGAGCCAAGAATACTTCATAGATACTTTTTTCAAAGCTGTAACCAAAGACATCGATGCACTGCGTACATGTTTGAAATATACAAGATGAAATTAAACATTCATGGTATTTTAACCAAGACTGAAATCTTAGCTCTAAGGACACTCAAAGAAGATCCAGGAATGGTGATTAAGGAGGCCGACAAAGGGGGCAATATAGTCATCCAAAACTGGGAATACTGTATACGGATGGCATGTAAACATCTTGAGACCCCCGGGTATTAGCAGATCCTACCAACCAACTTTACAGAAGAGGTGGTCCTCACTTTACAAGAATCCATACTTAAATGTTAAAGACAAGGCACGATTTCAGAGGAAGAAAAAGCATTTTTGACCATTAAGGAGCCAACAATGCACTTCCTACCCAAGCTACATAATCCTTTTGTACAGATTTCTGAGGCAAGAGCCATACTCAGTGGCAATAGATGAACTATTAGCACCTCACGTTCCAAAAAAAAGATCCTATCTGAAGTATTCAACAATTTTACTTAACATCTTGAAGAGCTATATGTGGAAAGAAGGGAGTCGGCTATGTACTTTAGATGTCCAAGCCCTCTATACCTCAATACGATATGACCTTGCCATCAAGACCATAGAATATATTCACCAAGATAGTTCAGCTTCCCACTACCATCACTGCAAAATGCTGACAGAAATGCTACAACTTACATTGGAACATAATAAATTAATTTTCAACAACACATATTATCAACAAAAGCAAGGAGCAGCCATGGGCACCAAATATGCCCCTGCCTTGGCGAATCTATTCATGGCTTTGGTGGAAGATGCTGTAATATATACCAATTCTCAATTTGCTGAGAAAGTGTCCCTCTGGACACGCTATATAGACAGTGTTTTTGCAATCTGTAATGGCACCATAAAAGAGTTGGAGGATTTGACCAATGCAATAAATTCAAATGACTTGGGTATTGCATTTACATATATATCCGAGATAGTCAAAATAAGCTTTTTGGACCTGGAGATCTCTCTAGTAGGAGAACGGCTGTTGACTCACACAAATAGAATAACGATGGAGGTAAACACCATGTTACATGCGACGAGCTGTCACCAGAAGCGTGTCATCGGCAATATTCCAATTGGAGAATTTATAAGAGCTTGAAGAAATTGTGTTACCAATCAGTCTTTCCAGTCTGAATGCAAGTGGTTACCGACCAATTTCTTCAGAGAGGTTACAGCATAACAGATATACAGATATACAGAGAGGACAGAATCAAGCTATTAACATGGACAGAAAAGACACTCTGACAACAGGCAAAAAGAATTTATTAGATTCACAATATTTGCCAGTGCAATTTTTAACTAAATATTGCGACAATCAATACAGGGTAAGGAAGATTTAAACAAACACTGGCACATTCTTCTGTTGGAAAAGGACCTATCCAAAAATGTTGATACACATCCTCGTATCATTTTCAAAAGGGCACAGACAATAAAGAACATGCTAAATCCGGCTCTATTGCGCATGCCAGCAACTAACAGTACTCAAAGTTGGCTGAATCCAAGAGCAAAAGGATTTTACAAATGTGGCACGTGTACTATGTGCTGTTACGCATATCAAGACAGCAGCAAATTTGAAGATGTTTTGGGTAACACATGGCAGATTCAAGAATTGATCAACTGTTAGATACAGTTTGTGGTGTATGCATTAATCTGCACATGCAGTAAACTTTATATTGGGAACACGATAAGGTACTTAAAAACCAGAATATGCGAACATGTTTCTTCTATTTCCAGTCAAGATCTAAGGTTGCCTTTAGCCTTACATTGACAACGAGAACATCAATGGCAAAACAAAATCAGCTTGAGGTTCATTGGACTAAAGAAGATCAAAAAGAATGTCAGAGGCGGTACATGGAACGCGTCCTAAGACAGATGGAAGCTAAATTAATTTGCTACTTCCGTGCTACAGAAGTGGGTTGAAACTTTGATCATGAGATGGGTTTGTTTCTCTAAATGTGTTTTGTGGTTAAGATAATGTGTGCACGATGACTGAGGAAGTTCTCTTTACAAGCACTTTTTCAAGTAGAATGGATTGGAACAAGTAGGAGATTCTACGGACAGCAGAGTGAGTAGCGATTTTCAAACTATTTGCATTTTTAACATACAAGTTTGATTTTACAAACCATTAATTATGCAAATCACTATCTATACACAACTGCATGTTATAAGCAGGAGATATTACTGACAGCAAAATGCGTCCTATTTTTTGAATTGTTAGTATTCTGAATATGTAAAGTTGATTTCATAAACTATCAATTATGCAAATCGTTATCCACACAGAAGTGTATTTTAAAGTTTCACCATCTCCTAGTGCAATATGACACTTGCTATGTTGGGCACTAACCAGCAACAAACGGTCAGTAGATGCACCTTGATACTAACACAGTAATGACTTTTAGCGCTTCACACTCTCCTGTACAAACAGTTCAGTTTATAAAACCTAGAAGTGAATAACTAAGTTTAGAGAGTTCATGCAAGAGTTACATAAGAAGAGTGCCTCACTGATAATGACTATATATCTTCACAAGTGACCTCAAGAGTAAAAGGATTCAATTTAGGGATATGATGCCAAATATCAGTATGACAATTATTACTAGTAATTACCAGAGAGCGTATTTTATAAACACGTATCAATGTGGTTTCAAGTGTTGGGATGCACTAATCATGCCAGGAGATCAAATCTAACTATCAGACTCGTAGTGATGCTCAAGGCAATTTAATAATTGCAATTAAACAGTTAATTCAACACCATGGACGAAATTATTGTTAATTAAATTACTTTGTTCAGATTAGTCTATCAAACACAGACATTATCGTTGACGTTCCATTAATAGACATACTCCGCTAGTCACTTAGACATTGAGAACTACAGGTTTCTTAGCAACAGAGAATTGTGTAAACAATTTCAATGATTGGTTTCAAACCCTTGGAGGGAGCAACCAATCAAGATGAAGCTGTGACTCTATTTAAATATGTAGAAATGGCTGCCGTAAATGTTATTTCACGAATCACAGACGAGGAGAATCGAACTCCACAGACCAGGTAAGCCTGAAACCTATTATCTTAAACCTTATTTTGCTGAACTTATTGGAAGGCACGCAACCTTTTCAGAATCTACCACTAGTCCAAGTTGGCGGTTTATTGGAGCGAGGCAAGTCAGTACGAGTGGTAAAAGTAGTTGGTTTATGCACATACGTTAAAGCGAAGGATGGCGTTTAGAATCTTTCCGCGAAATGCAATCTGACGACACAGTAATGACGCGGGCGGACTCTGCTGCAGTGCGAAGTCCGCAGATTACATCAGCACACAGTCATTTCATTTTGGACAGCATTCAACACACGATCCCAGACTAGCGGATTCATAATCTTTAATTATTTGACTTTTAGTGTTTCAGAACAGAACTATGGCTGCACTGACATTAATGTTTGTATTTAAATGGTAAGGACACGACCAACAGGCAGTCAAACGTATCCATACAAGCAACGTTTTCCACATAGGCAGCATGTCTAAGGAATTTAAAGCACAGAAATAAAGGTGGTTCCCCTAATACCTAAATTGGTAAGTTCAACCTCTTAATCATAATGCTTTACAGATCAACAGCATTATACATTGCAGAACCACTGATACATTAAAAAGTTACTTTGAATAAGCGAATACAAATCCAATCAATGAAAGTGCAAGGAACATGCAAGTGTATCAACAGTTAACAAGCAAATCATGACGAATATTTGAATAATAGGTATTTCATACTAAGTGGCAAAGAAAGAATGATATATTGGAACATGAAATGATACTTAGATGTGATAAATAAAAAGAGAGGAGCAAGTTTTCTACGTATTATCAACATCTCACATATTCTGCAAGAATGTTCTTATACATGATCCTATGTTCTCAATACCATTTTCTCATTTTCTTTTATCATTTTTTTCTTTGTCTTTTTCTTTTTACCCAACATATCCTACACTGGTCCCATCCCTTCAATCTCTATCCTACAATTATATAATGCATATCCAATGGACTATTTTTATTTTGATGATCTACATGATGTGCTTATTGTTCCTGTACGTTTTGGTTGACAATGTTTGAATTACTTGTATGTGACCACACAGTCTGATATGAATAGTGTGATTGGGTCCTTATGCACAGTACAAGGATCTAATTTAGAAACAATAGTCCAGTTCTGAAGAAGGCCACAGGCCGAAACATGTGTCTAATGTACTGGACACCTGTTATGATCAAATATTAAACTATGCATGTAAACTGGCGCAGACAGCGTGGTGGCATCTATTTACACTGAACTGAATGAGAGTACAGTGGGTTAACTCTTTTGCCCGCACGCGCTGTGACAGGCAGTAGAAACTAGACTACTAAATCTCATTCTAACATACTGATCAGGTCGCGCTAAGATCCTTCTTAACCATCCCACAACCTTTCTTATCACGCACATAAAACAAGACAGGGCAAAACGGGCAAAGAGTCAGTCCAGGGAAGAGCAGAGGAGATAGAGTGGCGCATTAGTCAGGACTGAGATTAAAAAGGTGAGTCTTAATGGGTTTTTTGAATAAGCAACATTCATTAATAAGATGAATGGAGGCAGGCAAAGCGTTTCAGAGAAGGGGTGCTTGAACATCAAAACTTGTGGCACCAAAACGCATCAGTTTAAATCTTGGTTAAATAAATGTGGGTGCTACAGATGACAGAAGGTTTCTGGTGGATGTTTAATTTTGGTACGATCAGATAAATATGTCAGACATGATGGGAGACAAACATTTATGGGCCAAATTAAAAAGGATTTTGTGTGAGATCTTGTGTTTTACGGGAAGCCAATGTAGGGCTTTTCTGAATGTGGAAACGTGTAAGACGAGATAGATCAAAAGTTGCGCGTACTGCATTATTTTGCGTGACTTGAAGGGCTTGATTGTTGGTAACGGTAGTACCGGCCAACAGACTGTTGCAGTAATCAAGCCTGGAATTGATTAAGGCAGTAGAGAGAAGAGCGCAGTTTTCAGTAGTAATGAAGGGACGAATATAGTGTATGCGTTTGGTGATAAAGCTGCATGAAGACCGAATGTAGGATATGTGAGGTTTTGTGGATAATTCATCATCCAGGACAACTCCTGAGGTTTTAACCTTCCTGGAAACTGAGATTATGTGACCCGCAATAGAAAAACTTGAGTAATCGGATGTAATCTTACACATACCAGCTTTGGTGGCTACAATCATAAGTTCGGTCTTCTTAAAATTGAGGGCCAAAGAGTTACAGGCCATCCAGTTCTGTATAGCATTATAGATGGTGTTAAGGGCCTGGAGGTCCTGCTTGTAATGCCTGCTGAGCTGGAGAACAACCTGGGTATCATCAGCGTAGTTAGTATATTGGACTCCCAGGCTGTTCAACAAGTCTAAAAGAGGGCAGATGTAGATATTAAATAGGAGCAGGGACAAAAAGGAACCCTGCGGGACACTGCACGTATGTGAGATGGGAGAAGAGTGTTCATTCCCTACGCAAACCAGTACAGTGCAAGGTCCCAGAAATGAGGCTATCCAGTTGGATGCTAAGGTGGAACAGTTAACAACCTCTCCAGGCCTAGTCATTAGTAGTGTGTGATCAACAAGATTGAAGGCTGCAGCATGGATTAAGAGCATCAATAGTGCAGGATAATCTTTGTCTGCCATACCAGCCAGAGTGGACTTATGGTCCAGCATAGCAGTCTCTGTACCGTACTGTGCTCTGTGTCCAGACTGTCGTGTGCCTAAGATGTTATTTTCTTCAACATGTGCCTGAAACTGAATGTGAGCCAGTTTATCTAGGATCTTGAGGATAAAAGGCACATTAGTTATAGGCCTGTAGTTGTCTGTGATTGTCGGGTCTAGATTGTCATTTTTCAATAGTGGTGTTATCCAGGCAGCTTTTAAGGAAGATGGAACAACACCCTCATCAAAATATAAATTAAGAAGCTTGGTGAGCCAGGGAACGAGTAAGTCAAGTGAGTCTTTAAAGATGCTACAGTCGTCTCCTGGACATGAAGTAGCTTTAAGGTCATGGACAACCTTGCGCACTTGCTCCTCCGTATAGTGTTTGAAGGACAAAGATGGTATGTTATTAACATTATTAGCAGATGTGTTGGGTGTATGTTCTGATAAAGCATGGAATGAGAGAATTGAGAGTAATTTTAATATTTTCCTTTTGGGCTACAGTTTTTGACGTGAAGCCATTATGGGCTTTTTGACACCAAGCCAAGTTCTTATTAAGATTACTGTTGGTGGATGGGGAATCTTGGAATTCAGCTAGGACTTTAAGAAGTTTGCCAACATTTGACTGGGCATTGATTATTCTTTTGTGTAGTAGGTGGCTTTAGCTGATACAATTAGTGCCTTAAATTTCAGCACAGACTGTTTGTATGCTAAGAGGCTATGATCACTGGGATTCTTGCATCATATTCTTTCAAGTGCTCTTTCAGCTTGTCTGGCAGCAATAATATCATCATAAAACAGGTGTTCTGGTTAGTTTCGGGTTTCATCTGTTTCATTTTCATAGGGGCAAGGTCATAAATAACTTCCTTAATAGAGGTGGTTAGATGTTCCACCAGTGAGGAAGAATCAGAGAAACTGGTGAGAGGCCACAGTTTAGAGGCAAGTAATTCAGAGAAGTTAGCGACCGTGATATTCTTGAGATTCCGAGTAAGTTTGCGTGAAGGGTCTGGTAATGTTAACATAGCTTGAATGAGAGCATGACCAAACCATACACATGGAATTGTTGCTAACTGAGAAATATCAAGATTTTGCGATATGAGTCAGTCCAAAGTGTGGCTACTTTTTCGAATGGGTGTAGTAATCCATGGTTTGAGTCCAGTAGATAGGAGAGAGTCTAGCAAAGTGGAGCCTTGCTTGTCCAGAAGGTTGTTTGCCCAGTTGTTGAAATCCCCCATTATAATGAGTGGGCTTTTGGATTTTGAAATTTGAGCTATAAAATGAAATAGTTGCTCTTGAAAAAGTGGCATTGCTTTTGGAGGCCTGTAGAGTTTCAGCACATTAAGGGAGTAATTCATAGAATTCAGCGCACAAGTGGCGCACCAGCTGGCGCACAGTGTGCGCGTGTGGAAGTCTGCACCAGCCGCATGCGCCAAAATCCATTTCCGCGGACAGCGTATTCATGGATTTAAACATCCATAACCAGCCGTGGTGCAGCGACCCAGCAGCAGCGGCAGTTACGCCCTCAACCCATCCCTGTGTGCCATGAACAGCGCACAAATCCTGTACATGGCGCACAGGACAGTGGACCAGCATACAGCCCCCCAACCACGAATACGCTTGTAAAACTCCCCACGCACCCCTCCGAATACACGTACCCCACTGTGCAGGGAGAATCACACGTGATTTGCCCTGTGCGAGCGGGGTACGTATATTACGGGGGTGCGCAGGGAGAATCACACATGATAGGCCCTGTTCGAGTGGGGTACGTGTATTTCTGGGGCAGGGTACGTGTATTACGGGGGTGCGTGAGGAGAATCACACACGATAGGCCCTGTGCAAGCAGGGTATGTGTATTTCAGGGGTGCGGGGGGAGAATCACACGCGATTGGCCCTGTGCAAGCGGGGTACATGTATTTCGGGGGTACACGGGGAGAATCTCATGCGATAGGCCCTGTGTGAGCGGGGTACGTGTATTTCGGGGGTGCGCAGGAAGTTTTACCCGTGATTGGCCTTGTGCGAGCGGGGTACGTGTATTTTGGGGGTGCGCGGGAAGTTTTACACGCGATTGGCCCTGTGCGAGCGTGGTATGTGTATTTTGGGTGTGCCCCAATGAATTGGCAGTGTGTGTCCTCCCAGGTGTGCCCTCTCCCCCCTCCCCAGGGCCTGCAGGCAGACCACAACACAGGGGAACACACTGCACCCCTAGCCATGCCCCACAGGCAGCCCATCCACCCTGGTGAAGCCCCCCAGCCAGCCCACATGTCACCACGCACAAGAGAGCACTGATACATGTCCCCCAGCACCCCCATCCACCCAGCATTGAGGGTCAGGCCCCGACTCATGTCCCCCAGCACCCCCATACACCCAACATTGACGGGCACCTGCCAGCAGGCCCCGACTCATGTCCCCCAGCACCCCCATCCACCCAGCATTGAGGGTCAGGCCCGACTCATGTCCCCCAGCACCCACATCCACCCAGCATTGACAGGCACCTGCCAGCAGGCCCCGACTCATGTCCCCCAGCACCCACATCTACCCAGCATTGTCGGGCACCTGCCAGCAGGCCCCGACTCATGTCCCCCAGCACCCCCATCCACCCAGCATTGACGGGCACCTGCCAGCAGGCCCCGACCCATGTCCCCCAGCACCCCCATCCACCTAGCATTGAGGGTCAGGCCCCGACTCATGTCCCCCAGCTTCCCCATCCATCCAGCATTGACGGGCACCTGCCAGCAGCCCCGACTCATGTCCCCCAGCACCCACATCCACCCAGCATTGAAGGTCAGGCCCCGACTCAGGTCCCCACCCAACATGTCATGAAGAGGCACATTCATGGGCCTCATGTCCACCAAAATCCCACTGCACGCCACCCCAGTCTTTAGACACAATCAAGTTTCCCATCCACCCCACACTGAAAGGCCTATTACTTGTCACTAACCAAAAGTCAAATATGCACATCAACACATGTCCGTCACACACACACACACTGGGTGCGAGTGATTGTGTAAACCCACATTGTGACATGCAGTAAACCAAAGAGCAAATACCACACATGGAAGTAAGAAATCAAAATGTATTGTGCACAAAAATAATAAAAATGATTCAAAGCATGTAAATAATCATAAACAAGAAGAAAAGGCATGTCCAAAACAAATAAAATAATAATGATGACACAATCCAAATGAATCCAAAATAAAGTTTGTCAAAAATCCTTGTCCACCAAAGTAAATCCAAAGGAAACCAAATTCCAAAAAATCCATTGATTCATGGTGAGGGTAAATGATGTAAGAGAAAATATCCACTGTCCAACTATGTACAAATATTGCAACAAGAGTCCATGAGCCCAACAAATGAAATGAAACCTATATACAAAACCCTACCTAATTTACAACTATATACAAAAACGTGGGGCATTGTCCAAGCGTCCCAAAATAAAAAAAAAAGAAAGGAAACCTATCACTAACTATATACAATGGCGGCGGGCAAGTCCTGTGGCTCACTCTGTGATGTTGCGGGCCAGGGCATCATCGAACTCCATGTCCATCTCCTGGAGGTCTGGCAGGGATACACTCATGGCCTGTTGCAACTCCCTGCGAGTTGCCTCAACGCCCGACGCATGGAGAACTCTGCCCTGACCATGGTGAGCCGCGCCTCTTCCGCCTGCTGCCGCTCCGCATCTATACGCTGGCCCAACCGCAGCCACATGGAAGACACTCCCATTCCAGGGTTCTCCTGCCCTCTGGCCGATGCCTGCCCCTCTGATGTTGGTGGCCCCGAGCCATCATCGCTCCCACCTAGAGCCGGCTGCTGTTGCTGTCCATGTGCCCTGTCCGATGATGCCTGCACATCCTCCATCTGCTGGTCTCCAGTTGTTGGGGTGTCCACCCCTGCTGGACCGCCGACTCCCAACAGTGGCAGGGATGGGATCTCCACCAAGCTGGCTGTTTGGTCGGGACAGGTCCACAGGGGGCCTTGGTGGAATCTGGGCCAGAAGACGGCAGGGAGAACGACTGGCGCATAGTCTCCACAGAGGAGGAGAGGTCCGCCAGAGTGCGCGACATATGTAGGAACCCACCGACCTGGGCCCCTCCCAACAGTGCCACATTGCCACGCAGCTCTTCGTGATGGCGTGCGTGCTCCCCCCAGGAAGCACACACGTCATTACGAATGTCACGCGTGCGCAACACGACACCAATCAGGACGGAGCCCATACAGTCATGGGACTCCTCGTCCGCAGGTAGTGGAGAGCCAGATGACGTGGGCCTCCCCCCTACCTGCGGACGGACCTGGGACGGGGCATCCCTGCTGGTGCATGGTGGTGCAGTCACAGGGTTAGGGACAGCGGCGTGCACAGGCCCCTCCGCGGTGACCTGTGCTGCCTCCTGACCCTGGCCCTGGACTGCACCACTTGCACCAGTGGTACTACCCCCACCCGGCCCCATGTGCGGCTCAGTAGCGGGCTCCTCCTCCTCTGTGGAGACCACCAACCTGGGTGTCTCCGCACTGTCTTCCGCCATTGCAAGCCCCTGTGGGGGCTCACCCGGCCCTTCCGCTACAGCCGTAGAGGCAGACGCGGCACCAGTCACCTCACTCCTGGATGATGGCAATTCCTGGGAGGTTGGCTGGGCCTTGTGTCGCCGCCCGGTGGAGGTATCCCCGACGCTTGGCACCACAGCCCTCTTCTTCACTCGACGCTGCATAGAGGGAGACATAGAACACAAGCATCAGGGCACTGTACAATAGTCCCCTGGACAGGAAGCAATAACACATGAGTGGCACTGTCAAACGTCACTTCCATCCTGTCCCTCCAGAACACATAGGTCAATGTACGCAACACACATGCAGAAACAGGCACGGCGCATGCAATCGACATCAGCATCCATGTACAAGGCCCTCCATGGACATAAATGTTGCCTACAAACTCACATGCATCATGGCTCATACTGATCCCATGCACACACATCACTGGAAGGTCATGCATCATGGCTCCTACACCACAGACACAGTGGATACAACGGTGACCAGACTGCATGAGTGAATCTACACATCATCACGGACATGTGTCATGCATCCATGGCGTTTCAAAGTCACACACGCGCTTCTCAGACACACAGACCTGCACACCATACATGTACATGAGAGCAGCACCCATCTCTCACCCCCCACCCATGTGCAAGAACAGGGACTGGCATGCATTGATGTGTGCATTCCGCATGAAGCTCCCCATGTCTCATTGGAACACATGCACCATCCATGTGGTTCATGCATTACTGGTCTCACATGCATTGCCATGATGTCCTGGCGCACACACATCCATACATGGCCTATGTTACAGATACAGGCAAGTAGCTGACTACAAGCACACTGCAACATGCCCTATTTCACACAGCAATGCATGGCCACTTTCTGCTCAACTCCAGTCGGGTCTTCCTCTGAAGGATCTGGGCGTGGAGCGCTGGGTTTAGGCGTTCCAGGACCCTCATCTGGATGTTGCTCAGGTGGACCCGCCACCCCTCTGCATCCTCTGCCTTCACGAGGTGCCAGGCCTTGTTGAGGGTCCTGGACCTGAGGTCCTCCCAGTGCTTCCAGACGTGCTTGATCTCACAGGTTGCCTCCCCCTCAGCATTGATGGCAACCATGACGTCCTCCCAGATCCTCTCCTGTCCTTCCTTGTCGGCGCGCGATGGTGTGAAGAGGGCATCATAATGCCCCAGGACATGCTCCACCAGGACACCAACTTCCTTCTCACTGAAGCTGGTGGCTCTCTGCCTCTCTGGCTGGGGGTCGCAAGTGGTCTCGGATGGTGTTTGCCTGACATGGCGACCACCGAGGCAGGCATGGGTGGGCAACTGGGTCCTGGGGCTGGGCTGTGGAGCGATGGTATCCCAGTCGGGAGTCTTCTGTTCCAGCAGGGGTGGACACAGCAACTGGACCCCTGCAGATGGCTGACGTGCAGGCAACAAATAGCAGGGCTGGTGGGCAGCAGGCAGGCAGCAGCAGATGGCAGGTGGGAGCATGCTCAGGGCTCTTGGGGGCAGGAAAATGGCCTTTTGGGCAGGAGCATGGTCTTCCGTGTGTTTTCACGTGGCCAGCTTGATACAGAGTGATTTGGCACATGAAAAAAGTGCACGTCAGCGTGTAATTCGAGGAAAGGCCCTTAGCGCGTAAGCGTGTCTGTGACGTAGCACGCACGGGCGTTTCCCTCAACACGGGTGCATAGTGGATCAGCACGTGAAAGAAACCACACATCCGTGTGTGAATGCATGTAATTCGAGGAAAGGGCCTAAGTGCGTAAGTCACGTGACGCACGTGGGCGTTTCCCTCAGCACGGGTTAAAGGTGAGCGGGGCCAGCAGTTCGCTGTACGTGCCTTTCGTGGAGACCGACGTGTGTGTTGCTACTTCGTGTTGTTTCGCGCACCATCACAACTTCACAGTGGGTCATGGACGTAGCTCTTCTTTTGGCGGGGGTATTGGCTACTCGTGTTTTTCATCATCGCACTAGTCTGACGGTGAGTCGCGCATGCTATTTTTCCCACTGCGAGTGCCCCTGTGTATCACGTACCGATTTTCGAGGTCATAATAGCCTGCGTGTCCCCCGCGTACACATTTTTCGTGTTCCTGGGTGCCACCGCGTACTGCGGGAGGTTAATTCCACGCACGTAGGCTGCAGGGGTTCCGTGCACGGTTTTACTGCAGTTTTGGGGTGCCTGAGCATTGCGTGACCCGTCACTTCATCACTGGGGTCACATACAGCCTTGCAGGTGCAGGGGTGCTGTTAACATCTTGCATCCCTCCCCCTTCACCCCATTTGCCCAGGACAATTGTGGTGTACACCTCCCATTGGCACTTCTCCATCTGTGCCAGCACTACTCCATCTGTGCCATGGTTGGAGGCCACCAAAGGTGAGGGGCGCATCAGCTGGGCGTACTCCTTGTGGTGGGCGTGGTCAGGGATGAGGCCGGGGTGACCAGGGAGTAGGGGGACTCCAGGGTGTCCAGGGTGGCCACAGAGGGGGAAGAGGCAGGGGTGCGCCACTTGGGCACGATGTTGTGCCATGTGTCGAGGCAGTCATGCCAACACCCCCTGTGGTTCCGGGAGATGCAGCTTCTGCATCTGACACTGTCGCCCATGTGACCCGGCAGTCCGTTTCATCGACTGCCACGGGCCCAATGGTAGTGGTAGCTGCAGGTGCAGATGTGGACATCACCACCCAGGCTCAGAGAATCTGCCAGCGCAGGCTGTGTTGGCACTTGAAGAGCCATTGGAAGATTTCCAACAGGGCAGGAGGCAAACCGTAGGTGCACGCAGGGCTGCCCTGACCGAGACACGTGTCCCTGGGGCAGTAATGTCATCTGCTGCCCCGACCAGCCGGTGTTGGCAAGTGCAGGGGCAGATGCAGGCAACAACACCCCGGTTGTGAATCTACCAACCAGGACAGTCGCGGTCAATGACCCTGCCACAGCAGATGTTGCTGTGCAGGGTCCATTAGAGGGCACCCAGCTGCCATTGACGCAAGTCAGGCCTTTGGTCATCCCCCCACTGGCCACTGCCTTGGCTCAATCCACCGGTGCAATGCGCCATACTGATCAGAGCGGCATTTGCCAGCCAGGGTCTGCGCCACAATCCAAGAGGAGGAATGTTGCACCTGCAGCACGGCCTGGGACCCCACACACAGCCACAACCTCCTGCATGGCAAGGAAGAAGCCTTTCTGCAACCAGGAACTGGACTAAGTGTGGGACCACAGCCATGACATGCTAGTGGGGCCTAATTGTCAAACTACGGCTGCCCACCGTGATACTCACTGGAAGCAAGTTGCGGAACATGTGAGTGCATTCGGCCATGAGGTGCGCATGGTGCAAGAGTGCAAAAAGCGTTGGAATTACCTCAAACACAGCGCTAAGGCTAAGCGTGCCTCAAATTACAACTTGACTCTGGTGACTGGCAGTGGGCCGGCACCTGAGGAGGAAGACCTCACTCCGCACGAGTCACTCGTTGCGGAGTTCATACCACCTGAATCAGTCGAAGGAGTGGGAGAGATGCCGGACTTTGATGCCCAGTCCAGTGAGTGTTGCTGCGTGTTTGTCGAGGACATGTGTGTTTTACTTGTGTGATGTGTTGTGCATGACTGCCACTGCATGTCATGTGTACATGGTTCTGATGTGCAAGTAATGCAATGCTTCACTGATGCATGGCTGCTCTGCAGGATGGTGGACATGTGGAGCAGACGGGGACAGTTGCATCACCACTATTGCACCCTACTCACATACTGGTCACCAGGATGCCCCTCCGGTCCATGTTCCAGCTCACTGGCCCTTCTGCATGTAGCCTGGGGTGACCTTCCTCTCAGCCCTGGGAATATGTCATAGCATGACTGACATGCATGTGTCCTCTGCCTGCATGCGGGTACTCCACGTAGGCATGCTCCCTTGCCCCTCCACCCCCCTCTGCACCCCAATTTCACCTTTGCACTGGTCTGCATCAATTTTGCCGTAAAGTACTTGCCTGTTCATGCATTCTGTGTACATGCTAACTTCCACCAGCCAACCTGCCAGACATATGCATTGAGGTACATACTTTGTATTTGATGCAGGGTGTCTCACTTGGACTGTGCAGATGTCAGATGCTCCGCAGGGACATGAGTGCCCATTCATGCTCCATGTGTATTCCATGCATGCCCCTATGTGTCCTTGACTGGATGATCATTGTAGTACGTGTCCAGGGTGACCTACATTGCATGGCATTTCAACAGCCTTCACATGGCCGCTGTGGCTCAGTCCTGCGTCCCACACATGATTAGGGTGTGACAGCCTGTGTGGGTCACAGGCCTCAGCCCCTTTCATGCCCAATGACTTTGTCCAACTGATGTAGTCTCTTCTTCACACGTGGGTGTACTCCTGAGATTTCATCATGTGTCCTGCTTACTGTCCCATCATCTGCTGTGTTGTCACTTGACTCAGATGATGCAATTGATGCTAGTCAACACTGTCAATACACAGATCTATGGTCATCCTTTTGATACCATGCAAGGCATCCCTGCATTTCCACTTAGGGGAGGGGTGGTTTGCTTGTAGCCATGCTACCCATTGCATGCACATTGCACGTGATGCCTGAAGTTGACCTTGCACTGCCTTCACATTTTCTGATACACATCATGAAGTACTTGTACATGTAGATAGTGAGTAATGTACACATTTGCTGCACTGCATCGACCCACTTCTGAGCGGTATAACACCCTTCTACATGCCTAATCACAGAAGCAATGTCAAGTTGACCCAGCATGCATGGCAGGTTCTCTTTTGTGTGTGACATGTCTGCTTGATGTGTTTGGTGTCTGTGTGATGTCTATGTGTGTGTGTGTTGTGTGCTTATAACATGTGTAGTGACCTTTTTTCTCTCTACTTTTCAGATGATGACGCAATGGAGCCAGAGGATGGTGTTGTCATGCCAGGCACAGGGTTGTTATCACTACAGCAACCCGCCACAAGTGGGGGTCGTGGGGTGGAAGGCCACGAAAACCCACATGTGCTACAGACCATCTTGTCTTTGGCTGGCAATGAGTCCAGCCCTGATGACCACTCTGACGTCCATGTCGAGTTGGATGTGCATCAGGTCCATATGTCAGGGGTGAGTGATTCTGATGTGGACACTCCTCTGTCTGTGACACCTGTACTGAGGGGTCAGACAGTGGTGGAACCTCCGCCTGTGGTGGATCGGGACGCAGGGTCACCCTCCACACCAGTCACTGATGTGCCTGGGCCATCACGTCGACGGGGGCATGTAGTCATACAGCCGCGGACGGTGCCAACCCAACAAGGACACCCGGTCCTTGGGTCCCGCAGGTGTCATGCCCAGCAACGTGGTGGCCACGCGCAACCACGATATACTGAGTGTGAGCAAGACATAACTGCCAATTCTGAACGCCAGGGGGCAGCAATGGAGAACATCGCTGTGAGCATGGAGCGTGTGGCCCAATCCGTGCTCCCCCTGCTAGGCAGGTGCTTCTCCAGCAGCGGGCGGCACTGTCCACGGCCCGCTCGCTCAGGCTGGGCATGGCGGCCTCAGACAGGGCATGCCAGGCTGAAATGTTGTCTCTGCATCAAGCAATTGCTGCTCACGCAGAGGCACACATGGAGTCCCCGAGGGCTGAGTATGAGTCCCTCAGATCCACTCTGGGTGTCCTCTTGATGTCCCAGAGGAAGCGGTCAGAGGAGAGGTTTGAGCAGCTTGAGCGTACCATCTCGGCTGAGCTACGTGCTTGCCGGGAGGTGCATCAATTGTCCAGCCAGGCCTTGCAGGAAGAACTTGGTGTTACATGTGTTACCTTGCAAGTGGAAGCACACGTATCACGGGAGGTTCTGCATGCAGACCTACGTGTCATTGCTGCACAGAACCAGGCTCACCCATCCGGTAGACTTGCTGCCGACGAGGGGCAAGCTGCGGCTAGGCATGGTCAGGCTCCTGTCCCACGTCCTCCTTTTCAGGAAGAGCCAGACTCGGACGACGAGGTATCTCCCACATTGGTCGGGCTGTGCAGGCGTTGAGCCATGGAGGTTTTTTTTCCTCAACATCATCGCATGTGGGTGTTCAGCAGCACCCTGTACCTCCCCCCTCCTGGGTGCCCACCCCCCGGGTCGTATGTGACCATTTTTGATTTTTCTTTTAGTTTAGTTAGTTAACTTTCAATTTGATAGTTTAATTAGGTAATGTAGGTTTTTCATAGTTAGTCTAATTAGTTAATATAGTTTAAAATTGCTTGTCTATTGTGCTTTCATGTGACGGTGTGGTGCTTTGTGGCTTTTGAAAGCATCCACTGTCTGTTCCAGCTGGTCCCTTCAAGCTTGTCTCGTGTATCTGTTTGCAGCTTGGGGTCCTGACTCACATATGCCACTCCTACTTCCCTTATCCATGGGCTCTCAAGGATGGTTCGGTGTTACAGCCTATTACACAAGGGCTTTGGACTGTCATATCTGTGGCATGTCTGCTCCTGTACTACTTGTGTTGACACCCCTAGTGGGGATGATAGGGGTGATATTGACCACAGTTCTTCCTTTGATAGATGGGTGGTTTCATGATTCATGTGTACATTAATTGCTATATATTGTGTAGTATGTTTCTTATCTTTACTGAACATGTGCTTGATGCAATTCATGCTGTAGACAGTGGCTAACACACTTTGCCTGTGAAAGTTGCACTGATGGAGTGATTTCTGATGTATGTCTCTGACATGGTCCAGTCATGACATGCCTGAGGAGACACACAAAGGGAAATTTCAAGCATTAATCATGTGTTTTCTGCCATTTCTGCAGGGGGATGAGCCTCCAGACCACCTTTCCCAGCAGACATGGCCCATTGGACGTCTGGAAGCTGGCCACGTTGTGTGCGCAGGCAGAGCCACAGGGATTGCACTCATACTTCCTAAAGAAGCTGACATGTTTAAAGCAACTCCAGGCAAGGTGAGCAGCACAAGGGGGCCACACCGCAGCCAACCTTCCACCAGGCCAGTTGCACATGCATGCTAAGTAGCACCACTGACGGTGAGCTTGGACAGATATTGGTGTTGAAGCACACAGTACAGCTAAAATGCGTTGGTGGACTGATGGCTAGTTGATGGGAAAGTTGTCAGGGGCACATGCAGGAGTAGTGGCACATATCCTACGGTCCACCATGGTCCATTGAGGCAGTTGTATTAGCCATGTAGCATTCCAAGACAGGGAAAGGTAGAAATACGTATGCATACAATTGTTTTAGGTTAAATCAAGAACAAATTGGATGTTATTACAAAGGAAGCTGATGTAAAGGCTCTATTTAAGAATAAAACACAGTTTATAATGTCGGACCTTTTTGCAAGCCATACAAATGTTCCAGAATATGACTGGTCCTACACAGACAAGGATCCTTGGTGGAACAGAAGGCAACAGAAGGCAGGGAAAAGATTGTTACCCCCCGTATTTTGATTGAAGATCCTCTCCCTGGCATTGAAGCAGAGGCCAATAAAGAATTGGGAGCCAAGAAGACTTCACAATAGCAGAAGAACATTACTTTGAAATTGGAAAAAACCCAAAGAATACTAAAACCACGGGGAAAGATTGAAGATCATCCTGTAAATTTCTTAGGAACCTTACTGTACCGGAACTGATGAACTGATGAACAATAGTAAATCTAGTAGTATAGAAGTTGGGCCGGACAAAGTTAATGTAACTAAGAACATGATTCAGGACAGTTTCTCAGAGAGTGATAACGAGGAAGGGGGAGTGGGGTTTGGTGAAAATCAATTGAATTCCGATTGTGTACTACACCCATGCCCGGTATTTGTGTCTTCAGGGTCAGTGGTACGCAGTTTGAAGAGGTATTGGAGTTGGAATAATGGGTCTAAAGTGTTCTAGTGTTAATTGTGTGGGGCACGGAAACGGGTGGGCA
The DNA here is from genome assembly GCF_040938575.1 of Ambystoma mexicanum. Classification (NCBI taxonomy): domain Eukaryota; kingdom Metazoa; phylum Chordata; class Amphibia; order Caudata; family Ambystomatidae; genus Ambystoma; species Ambystoma mexicanum. The sequence goes on along the minus strand of NC_090921.1, from coordinate 958,107,064 downwards.
GAGAAGCCCCATCCTTCTTGAGCTGCCCACCGTTTACACTAAAGAAGTCTGCATCCACCCAATATGAACAGGTGAATGGGGGTACGAATAATCTTTTGAATAATGGTGGTAATCTCTTGTTTGGTATGGTAAAAATGCTGCACAGAGATTTGGAGGAGGTATTGAGGGGAAAATTTGCCAGCACAGCAAAATACCCCTACATCACCAAACTGCACTTCAGCAGTTACCAGCAGAATGGCTGCACTGGCTCTGCTGAGCGCTATTCGCTTGCATCAAAACTGCGTTTTGCAGCTACATAAATGATGGCTGTGCTGTCTTTGCCAAGCACACATGGGGTGAGATGGAAAATGGAACACCCTGAGAATGGCTGCCAGTGTTTTCTTCATGTGCACCAAAGAAAATAATTCAAAGGCAGTGCTGCTATGCTGCCAGCTCAAAACATTTAATTGAAAAAGAAAATATTCTGCCTTTTAAAATGACTGCGCCCTGATGCTCTTTTTCATCTTTTCAACAGTACACAGTCTGGTTCCAGTAAGACACAACTATGTTCATCCATATTCAGGTTGTACACTAGCAAATGGGGCCATTCCTCACTGAATGACAGGTTGTATCAGGCAGGATCTGTGAAATAGCAAAGAACTTCACTCCAAGCCATATGGCAAGCGTTTACTTTTTTCAACAACATGACACAGGCTAACTCTTCACCAGAAGCCCTCTCCCTCTCTTAGCTCATGTCACTTTCAAAGGACCCTTGGTTGGAACAGATTTCTGTGTAGTAGAAATTGACTATGGCCATGGAAATGCTCAGAATAAAGATACCAGGAAAAACCCCATTTTTAAAGTGATATTTAGGGAATATTAACCCACGAGTAAAATGGTGCTTTAGACAAATAAGAAAATGCCTTTTAAAAAGTGAAATGTTAAGGTAAGGCCCTGTGCTTGCATGGAAATGTGATGGGGGGGCTTGCTTCCAACATATACATGATATTTATTTCTGAAAGACTTGCTTTCTGGCTACGGAAAGAAAAATAAATGAATAAATAAAATTACTGTGAATCCAGCAGAACAGGTTTTTGGCAGGCCCTGGCTTCAAAGAGCCTTCTCCTGGGAACAGAAACACCTTTCCCCAAATGGACCAACCCCCTTGGAAACTATGAATGAGCGAAGGGGAAGCATCTTGCACCCTAATCAGATGAAGTGGCACTGCTCCAGCAGGAAACAAAGGACTGCCAGGACTCATAGGTGTGAAGTCCTGGTGGCACCTCCCCTAAACTTAAGCTGAAGGGCTTCAAAGGTGAATCGATGACAACACTGGGCTAAACTAACCAGAGCCTGTCATTTGGCTGTGGCCTGGAAAGGAATGCCCATATTCGGGACACAAAACTAGCCCAGTTGATTTCAGAGACTATGCAGTTTATGTCATTTATTTCAGTAACCAAAAGACATATTAATGTGAAGTTATGACCATTTAAATGTCATATTTGCGCAATAAAATTAACATCAGCTATCTAGAGCTTATAGGGTCCTCCTTTTTTTAGGGGCTCGGTGAGTGAGGACGACTAAACACGAAATGAACACAAGCCCACAAGCCAGCTTCCTTCCCTTTCTGTTTTGGCGAGATACTCAGATGCCTGGAGACCTATTCTTGTATGATCCCTTTAACCATCCAAGGAAAGGGAGTGAACAACCATGTGTTATTAAAAATATACATATTTTAATTTTTCAAAAACTCATTATGACAAAAACAGCAATTACAAAAAAATCATTTTAACAATAACTTCTATTCATCCGTGTGCGACTCATATTGTGGAACCACAAGCAATGCAAATTCCTCCAAATATGGGTAGAGAGATGATGGATGTCTCTACCACTGCTCTATCTAGTGACGCCTCCTTTTCTGATGGGGGCGGGAAAGAAATGTGCCTACACTTAACCAAATGTGTTTCTAGGACCAAACGTAGTCATCAGAAAATGCATGCAACTTAATTCCAATTGCATTTCCTCTTGGTGCTGTCTTCAGAGCACTTAGTCTTTTGTGTATGTTCCCATTGCTTCGTATGTCTTCACACAATGTTAGCCATACATCAAGTTATCTAAAAATAAACAACCAAAACTTCTTACAATCATGGTTACTGTCACTTCTGGTCTGGCAAATATAGTATAGCATCTCTTGTATCTTAGCCTCTATTCCTTTTAAAACAGATGGTACATTAATTTCAAATGTTGTAATTACACAAAGAGAAACATTGTCTTAATAACATGCTCTTGGCTCAAATGATTTACCAACAGTACACATTCATTATTCACTTCCTATTTCAGCATCTTCACTATTCACTATTTATCAATTTGAATGTGAAAATACCTTTCTCTTTACTTCTCATTTGTAGAGGGTAATTTTTCCTCCCCATGTTGAGTTAGTTACAGTAGTCGAGTTTTGTGCCAACTGTAGCTCTCGCTATGTTAAGGCAGTTTTTTGGTCATAGGTGAGGTTTTACTGCATTTATGATTTTAGTAGTAAGTGCAGCTGAGGATGAAATGGCACTAACTTGCCTGTCCATTGATAAGGTGGAATCTAAATATACACCAAGAGTTTTCACTGCAGTGACGGCTCTGATGATAGAGTTCTCAATAGTGAAGGAGCTGTAATTGGCGTCTAGTTTTTTTAGAGATTCTTTTGGGCCTACCAGTAGGATTTCTGTCTTTTCCTATTTATACAGAGACCATTAGCTGCCATCCAGGCCTGGATGTGTGCATAAGTATTCTGGAGGGTGTCAAGGTCTTGTTCATAGATTCCTGTTAGTGAGAGAAGAATTTGAGTGTCGTCGGCATAGTTGGTGAAGGCTATGCCGAAGTCTTCTAAGTCACTGAACAAAGGGAGGGTGAAGAGGTTGTAGAGAGTGGGGGAGGTACAAGACCCTTGTGGAACTCTGCATTCAATGGGTGATGGCGAGGCTGAGGCCTGGTCGGAGAATACCCTGATGGCTCTGCCCTCTAGGAACAAGGTGATCCATGCGGTGGCTTCTTGAGAGAAGTGGGCAGTGTCAGTGAGGTGTTTACACAGGATCTTGTGGTCAACCAAGTCAAAGGCTGCCGATAGATCCAGGAGTAGTAGGAGGTTTTGCCTTTGTCCATGGCTTCAAGTAGTTGGTTCTTGAGGTCTAGTAAGGCTGATTCTGTACCGTGATGGGGGCGGAAGCCGGATTGCCTTTTACCTAGAATGTTATGAGTTTCCAGGTAGGATTGGATCTGCAGGTAGGCAGCCTTGTTCAGAATTTTCAACAAGTATGGTACAGTTGTGATTGGACGGTAGTTGTTAGGGGGAGTCAGGGTTGAGGGTAGGTTTCTTCAGAAGCGGTCGTACCCAGGCTTCCTTGAGGGCAAGTGGGACTGTGCTGTTGGCAAAGGAGGAGTTGATGAAGGTAGTGATGAAAGGGGCTAGTGCGGTGGCACAGTCTTTGACTATATTAGGTGGGCATGTGTCCCCTTTACATGGAGATGGTTTGGTCTGTTTCATGATCTTTAGGACTTCAAGGATATCTGGATGTTGTGATGTTGCAGGAGGTTTTGGTGTGGGTGGTGGCGCTTTGGGCAGTTTGTCAAATTGGGACTTGATTTTGGTCTGAAGTGTTTTGATTTTGTTTAGCATGGTGTGCTGGATGTTACACCATGTTTCGTCTTTCTCAGTGTGTTGTGTGGAGGTGGGGGGATTGTCAGTTCATTATAGATGGCAAATAGTTCTTTTGATTGGGAGTTTGCTTTTTCAATTCTGGAATTGTAGGTGGTGGCTTTGGTTCTGGTAATAGCCAGCTTGTATTGTTTGGCAACTGTGAGGTAAGTGTTTCTAGTGATGGTGGATGGGTTTGTTTCCCAGGATTTGAATGCTGCTTTTTTTGCCGTTCGAGCAACTTTGAGTTCCTGTGTGAACCATGAGTTGGCATGAAGTGTATGTTTGGCTTTTTTTTAATTCTAGTGGGGCTACTGCGTCTAGAACATCTTTCAGAGTGGTGTTGTAAATCTCTACCAGCACTTTGGGGTTATTGGATGAAGGATGGGCGAGCGCTGAGGCTTCGAGCAGAAGGTGGATTCTTTCAGTGGTGAGTAGCTTTTTGGATCTAGCTAGGGTGGGTGGAGCGGGTGTGTTGGGGTACCCTACTGTTTTAGAGGGTATGAAGAAGAGCAGTAGATGGTGGTCAGTCCATGGGCGTGGGGTGTGGAGCTAATGTCTACCGCACAGTTGTGGTCAGCAATCCAGTCTAGTATACGACCTTTGGTGTGGGTAGGGTCGTTAATTAGTTGTGTAAAGCCTAAGTCTTGGATTGCATTGGCAAGGGCTTTACCTTTTCTGTCTTTAGGGTCTTTGAATCCTAAATTGAGGTCACTCAAGAGGATGGCTCTAGTGTTGGTTTTGAGGATGTTCCCTAGGATGTGTGTGAGGTTGGATTGGAATTTGTAGGTTGGGCCTGGAGGTCAGTACACAGTGTGTAATGTTATGGTGTCCTTTGGTGTAGGAGATATTTTTACTGAGAGCATGTCAAAGTTGTCAGCCTCAGAGGTTATTAGTTGCCTGGCATTTAGAGAATTAGGGCAACCCCTCGACCTTTACTAGAGGTTCTGTCTTGGCAAAGGATGATGTAGCCTGGAGGTAGGGTTTGCCAGATGGCTGGGCCGGAGGCTTCATGTAACCAGGTCTCTGTGGTGACTATGATGTCTAGGTTTAGGTGGACGATAAGGTCATGGATCTCTAGGGTATTACCAGAAGGACTACACCACATCATACAAACCTGGGAATTGGAATGACGGGATCTGTGTAAAATATGGCATTTGCCTATGTGATTTGCAAAAGTGCCACAACTGTAAAAATGTGCAATTTATGTCATAACTGATTTTGCCAAAAGTAACATGGGAGGGCCATGTGCATTGTAAGTACACACCATAAAACTGATGTCATGTCCCTAAAGTCCAACCGGCTGACAAGAAGGCGCTGACGGCCACCACTGACCAATTCAGTTGTTAGAGGCATGTCCAGCCAAAGTCTGCCCCCATAGTAAAATCCTGTGATGTCATCCTCCTCATATAAGGTGGAGGCTCAGAGAGACAAAGGAATGACTCTTCTGATTTCCAGCTCCAGCACATCCAGAGGTCCAGACATTTCATACTCACCCTAGAAGATTCCAGATTCCACTGCCAGGATGGGAATAGTTGATCCAGACCCTCCTATCCAGGCAAAACCACCCTTCAGAATTAAACCCCACACAAATCACAGTAATTCAGGGAAAAAGGGGAAAGGTGGCTGAATTCTCATTGGGATTATCCAGCGCTACCTGCTTGCCCTGCTGCCTGCTTTATCCAGCTGATGCACCGCTGTGCCATGACCAGATCTTTGTCACGCTGTTCAGATACCCGGGTGGCGGTGCAAAATTCAAGTGCTTATTGTAAGCATCACCCCATCCCAAAGCAAAACATAGTATATCCCATTCTGATATCGTGCCATATTTTCAACCCTATAAGTAATCCCGAAAGTACACTATTAACTGTTTAAAATGGTCAAAACCCTCTGTGTATCCTGTTCCTTGATTTCCAGGTGTTAGCACCATTCTTCCACATCTTTATAGTCCATTGCACAAACCCTTAGTAATATTTGGAATAAACTAATTAATTCCCCACACACGACGTGAGGGGGGTTAAGACTGCCGCTTGACCCTTTCCACGGGCAGTGTTTCTCTTCTTGATAATCTAGTCACAAAATATAGTCGTAGTAGCACTTGTCATTTACCTTTTTGAAATCGATTTTTCCCCATGTACTGCTAGTATCACAAAAACGGAGTTTCCATTCACGTTAAGAATTCCATACTGTCACCCATCCAAAGTCACCCTTTCATTATAGTGCCATCCCTGCTATGTGCTTTGGTATGTTAGAATAAAAACTGTTTTTCGATTATGCCTGTTTAGCCCATTTTCCAAGCTGATTTGTCATTTTAAACCCATGCAAATAAGCAAATATAATTTCTTCACGTGTGATTTTGCTGCACTGTGTGTTCCTGCCAAAGTTCATTTTCTGACCCGTATGCCCGTTGTTAGCACATTGCATTGTAGTTTACTAGTGTTCTTCTCTGATGCAGCCATCCTCACTGCTACCTCATTCATTCAACCACATATGTAAAATAACTATTTACTAATTCCGAGTGCTATTTTGTTTAATTCCAAAGGTTTTTGCCTCCCATTTTGTGGGGAAAGGTCGGATTTTAATTCTGTTTGTTGCCTAGTATACCTGACTCCTTTCTATCCACACACAATTCAATTAATAGGGGTTTGAGGGAGCGTAGCAGGGGGAAATATTAACGGTGGTGCTATCAGAAAACCCCACCCAAAAAAGTAATCTTAACTGTATTCAGTTGTGCATTGTATATCTCATGTAACAAGGTAAAACTAAAAGTGTTCTATCATTTTACAGTGCAATAATCACCACACTGGTTATTGCTGCCCTATATTAAATTTGTGTGATTTTCATTGAAAAAAATATAAATATATTGTATTATTACAAACCTGCCTGGTTCATAGTACATTGCGACCCGGGGTGTTTGTAAAGGTGGGTGTGAAATGGGTTGGGTGCCTTCTCAATCTGAATTCTTAGTAAATAAAGTAAAAGTGTTTTAATTGTGCGCTGCATCCTAGGCCAGTATCAAGAGTCCTGGTCTGGTGTGTGACGCCCCTTGAGAATCCTTAACAGTATGTACCAATAAGCCAATAGATGGGCAGGATGTTTTCAACAGACCTCACGTTTCAGGGTCTGATGAATTCAGAACCAATTGACCTAGCTTTGAAATGTCAGCTCCAAATACAGCATTAGCTATGCTAGAAAAATTGTGTCCTAGAGACTCATCGCATGGGTGGGGGGAGGAGCTTTCTAGACCCTCTCATAGTGTGACCTTTAGCCTTTTGAGGAGCACTAGAAGCTCTGAAAGGGGTGATGAAGATATGGGAAAGTTAATTCTGAGGGTTCCTCCTCTATGGAAAAGGGAGATCACTCAAGGACATTTATGGCTAATAAGTGTCCTTATAAATTGATCCTGTATATAGATCTTGCATCCTCTCCTTATTTTACGAGATTCCTAATTTAAGAGTGGTCTCCACTAATAACATAGAGTTGAATTTCCTTACCCCACGCGTGCAAATATTGTCATTCTAAGCACTGAATCGAGACTTGTATATGAACTTATTCTGGGGAGAAGTTCATCTTTAGTTGAGGTTTATAATTGGTGGAGTTAATGGTGTACTAAAGAAAGTTGAACAATATGAATGGAAAGAAGCCCCAACTTAGAGAGGTAAAGAATGTGTCATTACGGTGGAGGGAAGAGGAATGCATTCCAGAGAAGTACATTTTGTGAGAGATGAAAAAGGGAAATCAAAGTAAATCAATATTGGTCTTGGGTGGAAAGCTTGTTAATGAGTCAAAAACAAAATCAATTATTTTCGAAGTGTCTTCAATAGGAAATGTTGTGTGGACATAATATCATGGAATACTACACTTTGATGATTAACAATTTACCCTTACGAAGCATTTTCAGGGGGCTCGTAAGGGAAAGTTAGGTCACCCTACAGGTTACCTGTTAGTTCTTCTTAGGATAAATGTTGGCTACATCAGTTAAAGAACATCATTTTCGACAAGGTGGTTTAGTTGTGGAATTTGACTGTCCAGACGAGGGGGGAATATTGCATCATTTACTTATTAATATAAAGTGGCACATGTATGTGTGTCCTCTCAAAGGTTTTTGAAAAGTATTTTCTTTCATTATTACAACCTGGACAGGTAAATACCCTAAAGGACACATAATTGTATTGGGGGACTTAAATTCAATCCGTCCTATGGAAGAACAAACTGCTAAAAATATAGACCGCTCCCATGTAGGTAAAATGGAGAAATGCCAGTAAGAGAGAATTTAATGAGGTAAAATGGTTGGAGTGTCTCCTTAAGTTAAGTTTACTAAAACTGAACGGGTTTATAAATGGTGACATTTTTGGCACACCAACTTGGCAAAGGGGCACACCGTCATGAGTTCTGGATTATATATTCACTGATGAATACTTGTTTAGTAATTGTAAGGAACTATTCATTGCGGATACCAACTGGAGTGATCATAGCATGATCTGAAGAAGCTTACATATTCCACAGGGTACTAAAATTAATGCTTTTGCAATTAAACTTATGATACACCCATCCTAAAATAGAGGGAGTTGGAATAAAACCACTGTAAGGAAATAACACTTGCGAGGGGAAATGAAAAACTCTCACTCAGAATAACTGCAGGTTCTTCTTATGCTACTGTGGAGGGTATGTGTGACAAGCCGAGCGTTAGGAAAATTGAAACGAATATTCAAATGGAGAAATCTCATGTGTTTCATCCGATGGTGGCAGAGAAAAAAAGGAAATGAGAAGAGAAATTTGACAATTAAATAATGCTGACTTGGACCGTTGCACTATTCACCTACAGATTAAGAGGATAAGACAACAATATAACAACTGGATCTACAAGTTTAAATTGAGCCTGCTTCAATGGGATGCGGAGTGGATGGTACAGTGCTTAATTAATAAAGATTCTAAACATTTTGGGAAATTAATAAATCAGCTAAGAAAAAATTATATGCAGAGGAAGAAGGAGAAAAATCTTATAAGGTAAATTTAGATACCTCAACTAACTTTGAAAAGATTCAGATAGATACTGAAGCTGTTTTTAGTTTGATATATTAAGCAAGCTCTTTGGGCTTCAATCCTTATATATTTTTTTAAGGATATAATACAGGAAGGGAGCTTTTCACCAGCCTGGGATACATCTTTTGTTATCCCGATCTTTTAAAGGGTCTTTGTTTAAACCTCAGTAATTATCACCCTATTACTATTATACCTGCGTACAGCAACATTTTTGCTGCCATAGTCCTGAAGCATTTGGTGATGTTTTTTTTTTTCATCGGGAAGAACAAATACATTCCAAACAGGATTTTCGAAAATCCCATGGGAGTAATCTCAGCGCTTTTCTTTTAAAATGTTTCCAAATTCTGGTTATAAGTCAAAAATACGAGAATTTACACAGCCGCAATGGATCTCTCCTCAGCTTTTGACTTAGTCAGTCAAAAGTGGTTATGGTGGAAACATTTTAAATGAGGAATTCTTCAAGGGCTGTTAAAATTAGTAAGTCTCCATGAAAATTCAAATGCACAGGTTTGTTTAATTCTTGAAGGATATTACTATAGGAATATATCACCAAGAAATGGTTTGAGGCAGGAATGCATTTTGACGCACTCTCTTTAATGTATATATCTCAGACGTTGGCGAAATTAGTGAGTATACAGCCTTTTTTGCTCCAACAATTGGAAACATTAGATTGGCCTGGTTGGCATATGCAGATGATTTTATTTCTGTGGATTGCACTGCATTGCACCTCCAGAGATTCATGTCTGCTTTTACAGATAATTCCCTAGAAATGAATGTGCCCAAATGAAAAACGTGGATTTTTAAAGAAAATAATAAGAGCATTTTGAATAAGTGGTATATTAAGGCGTAAGGTTGGATAAGGTTGAACACTTAGTATGCTTGGGTTTTCCTCTTATGAGTTCTCTTGGTAAAGGGTATGTCAATGTTTAAAATAGGCAGTTTGTAGAAAAACTAATTTTGCAAATGAGGTACCTTAAAAGTGTTTATTGCAAATTCTCAATTGAACCTTTGATCAGTTTTTATGCAGGGAAAGTTATACCAAAATATCTATATGGTGTAGAGAAATGTATTGTTCGATTCTCTGGAGAGTTTTATATGGAGAAATGTTATTTGTATTCCTAGTGCTTCTGCCTCAATTATGATCATATATGACATAGGTTCAAATTCTGTTAGAGTCCAAGGATTTTGGAAAAGATTAGCATTTTACTATAAAGTTTTAACAGTATCTGCAGACTTAAAGGAATTAGTGGAAGGAAAAACTGAAAGAATTGTAAATGTATTTATTGAATATTGTGAACATTTACAATTTGCGAACATGACCAATATCAACCTTATTAATGATCCAAGGAAAGTAAAGAAAACCTTATATTCGTGGGACTGGAGTGTAACTATAGAAAAACAAGTAGTTAAGTAGTTTGAAATACATGAAAATCGAACATAAATGCTTAGGTTCTTTGTCTATCCATCTTATTTTATTTCCGGGAAAGTGGGCACAACAAGATTTTATTATGTTCAGGTGGAACTTAAACCCTACAAAAGAGGTTTTGCTCAAACAAAAAATAACTAATAATAATATATTGTGTCGATTTTGTGATCTCATGGGTAAGGTGGAAACGCATAACACCTTTTAATCTCTTGCAAAACACTAGCTCCTTTGCAGATTATTTATTTTACAAGATTTATGGCGGCAGGGATTACACAGGATTGTGATTATTTATGGAATGTTCTCTTGTCAGAGTGTTCAACTTCTCTCTCATTGTCAGTTATTGAATTTTTTAATAATTTGAAATTAGAGACTTATTTAGTATAGTATAAATGAATGGTGGGTTTGAGAACTGGAATCTTTCTTAATTTTTAAATTCTTATGTATGATGCTATGTGATTATTTAACACTGTATAATGTGTTGTAATGTAATGTATGTTGTATTGTTATGGTTAAGCTTTTGTTTAACTAATAAACAATTATAAAAAATGTATCGAAAGATTTCCTGGTAGGTCTCTGCACCCTAGACCACTTTTGTGCGGCATTTCCAAATTTTCCCATAGGAAAAGGGTTGGGCTTGCTGAAATTGTGTATCATGGGGCCATTCCAAAAATAATTTCCAAGGCCTCTTTTGGTTCCCAGTCCAACCCTGCCTCCATACCCTGAGTCAGGTAAGGCTTGGGCACCACTCTCAAGGAATAGAGACCCCTAACGGTCCTGTGAGGTCAAGAAACACAAGACTAAGGCAAAAAACCTTTTCCAGCCCTGGAGCTTTTTCATTGGTGGAGATTAGAAGAATACTCCCCCAAAGAGTGACCGGGAAGCAGATTATGAAAATTTATGGCCAGATTTGTTGTTTTACAAACACCTGCATGTGCAATGTCTTGGAATGCTGTAGCACCATAGGGATCCTGGAGATATAGCAGACGTAACATCCAGCAAATGAATTCCAAAACCTGTCAATCCCAAACCCTCATAGAACCCTAAAATGAGAAGCACTATCAACTGTAACAACCCCATCTTACACCAAATCAAATTAATGGACCATCTCCACATTTGTCACCACCAGTCACCAGATAAACTTAAAACCTGCAAATACAACTGCAATTTTAGTCACTTTTACCAACAGCCAAATGGGTTGACAATTTTTGAATTATTTGTAGTCCAGCTCTGAAGAATGCCATCGGCCGAAACACGTGTCGTGTACTGGACACCTACTATGATCAAATAGTAATTAGTCAGACCAGTGAATAAAACTATGCATGTGAACGGGCGCAAACAGCGTGGTGGCATCTTTTTGCACTTCTTCACTAATGGATTGCCAACCTGTTAGTTATGGTGGCTCCATGGTTTTTCCTGTATCCCTGTCATTTCTCCAGCTATCGAGATCTAGAGTCCAAGTGAAAAAAGCTGTGGCACATTAAGCTGCATTTACAGCTGCCTTTTTCAGGTGCAACACAGACATCTGCTCTTCGCACTGCCTCTTTGTCTAGTGGTCCAGGGGTCACACGGACAGCTCCAAGGATAGCAGAGAAGGAAACAGAGGTAGCAGCTGCTACCCCTGGCAACCCCCAAATGACATCCCTGACTCCACCCACTAGTCTTACCCTTTGAACCTGAACACTAGTGGCAGCTGGAAAACTGCTTTACCAAATGCTCCTTCCCCTGGTCGCTAACACTAGTGGAAGCTGTCAACCCTCCTCCCCTCTCAACTCTGGCTTTTCCTTTACCTTCCCCTCCTTCAGTAACTCTCAGTAAGCCACACCTGCCTTAGCTGAACACTTTTCTGAACAGTGCTGCACTTTTGTTATCACCCCTGCAATAAAACATTTCATAGCAGTTCTACCATATACTTCTTTATTGTACTGTATTTACTCGGTCACTGGATCAGTATAAAAGTGGAGTAACGGAACATAATGGTACAAGCATTCAGAGGGGGTCTCATACTATGAAGTTACATATTGGTTACAGCCCCATTGCACTCCAGGACTACAGGGAGTATATTATTTTTTAATTTAGTTTATCATTTTTGCACAGTGTTCTGGGGTGAGGACCAGCTACCAAACCTTCAAGATGCCATCTGATAGTTGTGCCTTCTTGGTGGACTTGTACACACACTTGAGGTTGTGTCCAGATCAACTCAATTGGATTTATGTCATGAGATTCTGGCGGAGTTCAAACCCAAGTGAGCCCTGTTACCCCCATAAAGGCAGCTATAAAAGAGCAATTGGGGTCATTGTCCTGCAAAGTGCATAGTGTGCGAGTTTGCTCTGGTTAGTTCCCCCTCACACATGGCAACAGCCCCTTCACAACTATGATCTATTTAAATAAGACTATGTTCAAAATGTATTATAGGGGTCCTGGGCTCTTCTTGGAGATGCTAACTCAAACAGAGATCACTCGACAATACAATGGGTCTAGCATTGGGGCAAAGGGTGCCTCATGTGTTGGCTGATATTATAACTCCCAAGGACAGGTACTGTAGGAGAGGCCCATGGGGTAAAACAGGATATATAAGTTACTATCAATATACCATTATGGGTGGAATCCCAGTGTATTACCCCAGCCAATGTAGGAGATAGCAGGTGTCATTCGAGAGTCTATAGGTCCTCATCCCCCTCCAATTCTGAATGCACAGAAATGAACAACAATGTGCATAAACTATATGCATAGAGTACTGCATCTCAACAGCTATAGTGTACCTGATCAATACACAACACCCGGAGTAGATGAAGCATTGGGCTGTCAGACTGTTTAGTGCTCAAATTGCAAAGTTAATACTATCTGATACACTTGTATCATTAGGACAGAGAGAAAACAGCCTCCATTAGTCTTTTGGAGATTTTCTAATTCAGATGCATTCCTCAAGGACGCTCTGAATCACCAGCCTACTTCCATAAACTGATGAAGTGCATTGTAGGAGACATTTATATACTTCAGGGTCTTATTTACAGTGACAATGTCATCATGTTCAGAAGAACACTAAAAGAGCACAACCAGAGATTGATAAAAGTCATTGACAGACATCCAGCTTGAGGGCTGAAATGCGTTTTTGAGAAAGTGTTAGGTCCGTCAAAGCAGTGTGAATTATAGTGGAAATGTTTTCTCTGCATAAGTAAAACATGTGTCCCAAGACTATAAATCTGAAGGAAATTACTCATTTCGATGGTGTCTGTGGCTATTACTGAAGCAGTGTGCCCAATATTTCCTAAATTGGTGAAACTGCTTACTGATCCAACCCGAGGATTCATTGCTTCTCAGAAAAAGAAGAATCGCTCCACGGGGTCACTCTCGGCCCTCGGCCATATACTAACCCAGTGAACAGTGTGAAGAACAGGGGCTATTTTAAGGTGGCCTACTGCTATTTTTCAAGGTGCCAACCATAATCACATCAACATATCAAATGCAATATTTTGCATGACACTCCTCCATTAATCATTTCTATGACATGATGACTATACTAGTAGTTCACACCTGTGATTATAGAAGCAATGGGTGTGTATACATCATGACATTCTGTGTCTTTCATTCACAATCATGTGGGACAATTGAAAATAACACATTTTAATTTGTGTACTGTACTCAAAAATCCTGTAAACTATGACGTCTAGATATTTGGTTGCACAAATAAGCTGTCAAGAAAAATATGTAGATGTGTTTATTTTGTAACAGAACTGCACAAATAAAACCAAAATTGCACAATAAAAATCAAAGTTTAATCAAATATAGCTTAATGACAAAAGTTCTGATGTTGTTAAGTCTAAGGAATCGTTAGGTTAATGGCAAGTCCCAGCACAATGAACCCAGAGCATTAATTAAAACAAAACTCTTTTGCAAATATGATCATGTATATCCTGCCTCTGTCACGCAGAGCAACAGAGCCTGGTTATTTTCTCCCGTGTCTTCATGGTGTTGGTATATCAGGCATGTTTTGATGTGATGTCTACAGAATAGAAAGTGGTGCAGGCAGTTGAAGGACCCCTTTTGTAATGGTGCAGACAGGCGGAAGGTGGCACTGGTTCAGATGAATTCAAAACCTTCCACCCATCACTTTTTTGTTTCAGTTTGTCTCCCTATGTGAGAGAGGGTATGCCTAGACGTGGCTCCCATAGGGAACCAAGCTGCACCTCAGTGATGAAGCCCAACAAGGCTGAAACATATCTGGGGTTGCTTGTGTTTTCATGTTGAGGGGACCTGGCCAAGCAGTTTGGGCTGAGCTGCTCCCATTGGTGGCAGTACCTGACTGATTTGCATATGGCTGGACCCCTTTTACAATGGCGCAGATGGGCTAAAAAACAGTGGTGTGGAAGGTTGCCCAGAGCACTGCAAGTGGTTTAGATTAATTCAAAAACGTCCACCCATCACTTATTTTGGTTTTTGGTTGTAGAAATATCACAAAAGAGTAGCGAGTGTATTCTTGTAGAATAAGTGGTCTGGTGCACACCTTCTTAGTGAAAGGAAACGGCCGTCGGCCACATGATTGGGACCAGACAATCCTGCACTATGGTATCTGCTTCTTCAAATAATCAAATCTATAGATTTCTGTAGAATCTATGGCTGGTCAGCAGAACCCCAAGCACCTGCTACCCAGGACGACTACTTCAATGCTTCCCTCTTTAACATTGTACAATATTACACAAGCTGGTGTTTCGATTCTTCTCTCCCATATAGCAATATGTAAATGCTGAAGGTAGGACTATATTTGTATCCCGCTGCATCTCCTGGGTGTGGGCAACTAAATATGTGTAGGTTCGCCGAGAAGATGCGAGTCTGCACAAGCTCTAAAGCAGGAAAAGCAGATGGCAACATTTTGAGAATGAAATCTTGTAGAATAAAAAGCATGGTTGGTGCGCTACTCTTGGTGAAAAAACAATAATTCCAAAGTGACAATCAGACTTTCTAAGTGCATATTATTTCAAATCATCAGCCGATCATAATACCAATATTGCATAATAGACATATAATATAATAGTTCAATAACCTTATGATCAGCAAGTCATGCTGCAACACCTATCCGGTTATGATATATGCAGATAGGTGTGACATCATCATCACACTGTTCATGAAATAACTTGTTTCACTGCTCCCCACAGCCAGAGTCAACCATACCAAAAACATTTCTTAGGCCTGTCCCAGCAACGTACGCTAAAAGTACACTGAATCCTTGTCTGAGCCTCATCACCTCACAAGACCCAACCCTAAGGCTCATCCCTGCCCCAAATCTATTCCCACTACATTGCTATTTTGGACAATAATAGCAAGACTTTTTTTAAATTCCTTTTTCTATTGGTTTTATTTAAAAAAAAAAATGCATTCGAAATGTACTTTAAGGGATATTAAAGGTCACCTCAGAGTTCTGTGCCTGTTTGAAGAATGACAACATCTTTGTCCATTATGTGACACATCACTTCTCAGTGACTTTTAATTTAGTGTTACACCCCACGGTCTGGTGTGGGCTTAGGCACAGGAGTGAAGAGAGAGCATTGATGGCTTAAGGCCGTTACGGCCCAAGTCCTCCATTCAAGATGCTATTCCCTTAGATTGGGGGGCACGTGCAGTGGTGCACCCATAAGTCATTGGGGAGATCAGGCTGACTCAAGATTGCTGCAATGGTGATGTGAGTGAGCCTCGGGAGCAAGCCTCTTCTCGCTTTCCATGGTGGCATTTTGAGGGGAGTAGGGATTGGAAGGCGTTGTGGGAAGTGTTCAAAGTTGGCGGCAGTAGTTTGGTGCGGTCCTCTACTTTTTTAAATTAAATTTTACTGTTCCTATACTTTTATTTTAAAAAGAACCTGTTCCGGAATGGTTTCGTCTAAAAATAAAAGTGTAGGAAGCAGTTAAATCGTGCCCTTCAGTGCACTGCCCTGAACATACTCTTAAACATCAGGTGCATTTGTTTGTGGGTTTGTATTGTGCATGGGAGGGTGCGTGGCGATGCGGTTTGTGGGCAGCGGGGCAGGGCAACAGGAAATATAGTTCCACTACTTCTTTTCATGCACTTCGACCACTGATGGTGCGGGCTGCTGGAGACTGGGAACGTAAGGGTGAGGAGGAGGGCTGTGGGCAGGCAGTCAAGAGGAAGGGCAGGGAGATGGGAGCAGGGAACCGAGCCCATGGGGAGCAGTGATCACATGTCTTGAAATGTGGTTTTCTGGGAGGATATATGCAGAGTGATTGCAGGCTGCCATCAAGCTCGGATGACCACAATTATTTTGATAGATAGCTAACTTCTCGTTCTAGGAGGCACTATTCATAGTTTGTTGACTGTTCTAACTTTGAAATGTAGCCCTCAGGATGCGAGAATACAGCCTCCCTTACACGTCAGCAGCCTTCTTGACTGGTTGCAGCATTTAGCGTGTTCTCTTTGGCTTTACGAAAAACACTCATATTCTTTAGTAGCCAGATCTCGTCGCTCCTGTCTATAGCATCTAAGGAGGATTAACAACTTGGCTTTGCAAAGTCTCTCATATGCTACAGCAACTTTATTTCTGGGATTCATGACCTCAGATGTTATTCTTGCCTGCTGTAAACCTTCTGGAGTACTGTTGGAATTCAAGGGGTGATGTTAGCATGACTGAGTATTTATCTAAATACATTTTTCTATATCTTAATTCTTGAATGTTTACTTTTTTTTACCATGTGTGGCATGAGGCTACATAAAGACTCCCATGTCTTTTATGAATGTTCTCTACCAGTTCCAACATATAGCATGTGCCAACCGCGTCGAACTGGGGCATAACATTGTCTCGGGGGCACCAATTAAACAGTGGCCCAGTTACAAATGGCAATGTATTCCTTTTGTGACAGACTGCTTGAGTGGTACCCAAAGGGGAGGTTTTAAAAAAATAAAATGTAAGGCAAATTGTGCATTTTAAAGCATATGTATTCCGTAACAATGGTCAAAACTGCTAGCCGCATGGTGAAGCAACTCATCAAACTGGCCCACATTAGCGAATATGGCCCATTTTGACCCAAAAAACAGACCCACACTAGCGTTTTGCGTTCAGGCATTGCCCTATAGGCCAGCGAGCCCGAGTGCCAACCGGGCTTCCCAAAGACTCCCATGCCCTTTAGGAGAGTTCTATCCATGCTCCAGAGTGCAGCGTGTGTCCACTTGGCTATATAAAGCCTCTTAGACGCTCAACTGCTTCTCCTGCTGTAAGGATCAATTTCAAGACCCTTTGCATTGTCCACAAAGCGTTCTGGGCCCGGGCCCACACTACATCTATCGCTCTCTTCCAAAATACCTTCCTTCTCAAGCCCTTCCCTTAGGGGGTGGGTAGATCTCGCTCCTATGCAGGTGCCTCCCTCTGGAAAGACCTCCCTGGCCCTCTCAAACGTGAGCCGGACCACCTGAAGATCCAGAAGCAGCACAAAACCTCCCTCTTCTCCTCTGCTTTCTCTCTCTCCCTCCCCTCCTGGCCTACCTGACCTACCTGTCTGCTATACCGACTGGTTTCTGGGCTACCCTCAGAGTCTCACTGAGTCCATGCTCTTTCTTGATCAGTCACCCTTGCACTGCCTCTGGGCCTACCATGCACCTAGTGGCTGTAATTGTAACCCTACAGTCCTTGTTCTCCTTGCACTGCTCAGAGCTGCACTGCTCAGAGCTGCACTGCCCTGGCTGCATTTACTCAGAGAATTGCTGCCCTGTTTTTCCCTCCCCTCTCCCTTGCACTTCCCCCCTCCCTTTCCCCTTGCACTTCTCGGTCTCACAACTGCATGATCTGAATGACACGAGGCCTAGTAAGATCGGTTGTCCTGTCCTCACTCTATTTTCCCTCCCATGTTTTGTCGCGCCTAGAAACACTTGTGTACAGGCGCGTTATAAATGACTTATATCATATAATTTTATCACACATTCCCAGAAAAATATATAATACCACAGTAAGAAACGACTAGTCTGGCAGCACCGAAATGCCAGTCTAGCCAGGTAATTACACTTAGCAGGACTGCTTTATCAGAAATGCCCAGTTATTAAAAAAGTCATACCAAACTGAGGAATGACTAGACTGGCTGCACCAAAATGCCTCTCTAGCCACTAATACCACATACCATGCCTGCTTAAACTGGACATGGACAACCATTATGATTTGTCACACAATCCTGCCCCCCCACAAACATCACCTCTCCCTCCCACCCCAACCTCCAAAATCAGCTCTTTGGCCCAAAATTACCTCCACATCCTCTTCCTTGTCCCAGAGCTTACATATGAGGCTCATTCACTCATAGGTATGCACTGGGATAAGGAACAGTGGGACTAGGAGTAATGAAGATTACAGGTAGCTAAAACAGGCATTACCTCCATGTACCTCTACCTCATCCCAGTACTTGTGTATGATATATGAAGCAGAGTGCCTCATACACAAGTAGTGGGACGAGGAAGGATAGGGCTAGGAGTAATGAAGATTACCAATAAGTAATCAAGGGATTAAACACAAGTAGTGGTGCAACACCATTGAGTTGACTGGGATTCAGCACTCCTCCCCCCTGAAATGTTGGGCTATGTTGACTCGACCTGACTGACCTTCAGAGCAGATGCGGGACAGAACAGGATAAAGATGTTAAACGGCACCTGGATTTTGGTGTTTACAAGAGCCCAGCATATACTAACATAAAGCATTTCACTGTTAGTACCTGCATTCAAATGCTAACTTTTTTAGCCAATTAAAATCATGATGTGGGTTTAGTACTTGCATGCCAGGGGAGTGATTGGAAGGGTAGAGGGGGAACAGGAGACCACTTAATTCTCGCAGCAGTCCATAAGTGGGAGAGAGTTAACTGCGTGTAACATTGAAGCTTCACTAGAATAGTCTCATTAAAATGCGTAAAGGTATTGGATTCCCCACACAAATAAGTTTGCCCCTCACCCACCGCCCGTGAAGTTTGCACCTCTCCCAACATTTGAAGGTTTAGCCCCCCTGAAATGTAGGTTTTAATGCACCCCCGAACACAAGCACACACACACACACCATTCACCATTTACACAAATGCACACCCAGCCATCCATACATTTATGTGTGCACTCTTTCACCATACAGGCGCACCCAGGCAGCCACCCATACATTTAAGTGTGCACCCTTTCACCATACACTGACACACGCCCCCGTCATGGGGTTAAGGGGAGCCCTATCACTTCAAAAAGAAATAGTTTCTTTTTGAAGTCACGTTGACTTCATAAAGAAATTATTTCCTTTAAGGACCGATAACAGAAATAATTTCTTTATGAATGCAAAGTGAAATCAAAAAGAATTTCTTTTTTTTAATCAAAAATATATTTTTCCTTTTTGTGGCCCCCTCCCAGGACATGTGCTGGAGCGGCCCCCCACACCGTGGGGATTGCGGGGGCCCCGTTACGCCAGTCTATCAACAGGAAAGGGTGATAGGAGATGAGGAAACAAGAAGAGGAGGAAATGGCAGCTGAACACAGGATGGGGAAGAATATACAAACTGCTTCATGTGTACCAGCCCAGATGACTCCTCCTCTGACACGTCTTTTGCCAAAGACGTTCCGCAAGCGCATTCTGATGTACGCCTCTCCTCGGGTAATCATTATTTGATTATATTTTGACATTGCCCCTAGACTATGTCACATAAAGATGTTTACAATAAAACGAAAAAATTATGCAGACTGATTTTTTTATTTTGTTGCATAACATAAAAGGAAACGTACGTTTGCCAGTAAGTTCCATCTTCCATACTAGAGAAGCAGAACCAAATGGTGTTGTGGTGTGTTCCTCATTGCATAAACAGGGAAAACATTGGTTGGCTTACTCCGTTTTCTTGCATTAATTCAGAATGGTTGTATGGTTGTAGCTAAATCTGGAGATACTACTGTGTGCTCTATTCCTTATAAGGCTGGCAGCGATTGGTAAACCCCTTAATTCAGTTGCAAACATCTTTATCTAACATAGATTGGGGCAAAACATTAATCCAGCGCATGCAACACATGCAGCAAAACTGGTGTGAGATGCATTTCCTCCTTTTTAGTGAAGAGAATGAATGCACAACGTGAGTGCATGGATTTTGTTTGCATTTGGTCATTTTGATTCTGGGGTAGCAGAGGACTTCCTGAACCAGTACGAGATCCTCGTAGGGGAACTCTGCAATGGGGCTTCCAAATGTGGGATTACCCCAAGGCACAGCGGATCCTCTACCCACTCAGACTCGCCATTCAGATCCTGATGAAATGGTTGGAATTTCATGGATTTTGGCTGGATTTCTCAAACCAACATGTACTAGGTGCAATTGGTTAAAATCAGAAGGGTAATGCCACTCGCCATTTTTGCAATGGCATCCACCATTGCAGATTTTCACCATGCATATGAGCATATTACAGAGGTCACCCAGAAATGTTTCCAAGCAATTGCCTCCACCATTATCAGTTAAAACCTCAAGGCTGAGGGAAAGGCGACTTGAGCTACATCAGTGGGAAGGAGGAAAAAAGTGGTGCCAGAGGTTAGGGGGTTTGGAGAGGTGGGACTTGAGGTACTACAGTGTGAAGAAGTACATTTCTAAATATGCTAGGTACTTTTAGGCGATTGGCATTTGAGCGTGAAAGACTTGAGCCTCATCACAAGTTCAGCGGTAAAACAGCGCAATTACTGCCGGGCGCAACTAGCGTTACCTCCGGATCATGCGCCGCAATTAGCGCCATATTACAATCTGGCGTGCATGCACCACCGACACCAACAGTAACACTATCAGCACCCGGCGGTAATTGCCCCGCAATAAGGGCTACCGCCAAGGTAGCAGCGCTTATGGTGCTACTGCTGGCAAACCCCTTGCTATTGGCACTGGCGGACATTGCATCATCGCTGGAATGGGAAGCATCTATAATGGTTTATTGCGAGCCACCCTGAACGCGGGGAGTTCCTTCCCTCCCCACTCAAGGTGTCATGCAACAAACGGTTTAACAGATTCTTTTATTCAGCCCTACTTCAGAAGCATATGATGCCCCTTGGATCCCTACCCCCTGAACTAACAATGAGACGAGAACCAGGCCGGAGTACATGAAATATATTTGTGTTTATTTAAATTAAAAGTAATATAAATTACCCTGAATCTCATGTGCCACCTTCTTTGTGGCTTACCATTAACTTTGTGTTACTAAAATCACTTACAGAAATTAGTTTAGAAAAAGACAAATTACAATTCTTTATTTTCTACAAATTTCACTTCACAAAATAATTAAACTGATCAATACCCAAAGCAATTATAAATGTAGTGTTGTGCAATTTTGATTTTCCTATGGGCTTAAAAGGATAGGAGTAGGGTTTCAAAATTGGTAAATATACATATGGCAATTATTATTTCACCCAAACATTTGGTTTAAAATAAACACTGGCTGATTTAGTGGTTTGTTTTTCAGACCTTCCCTCCTTACTATTGTCTGGGTTGGTGAAGCCTTAGAGAAAATTGGAATGATTTCGGAATTTTGGGTTTTAGACCCCCACCACTGAAAGTCCTGGGTTGGGGAAGCTGGATGGTAAAAATTGGGATGAGTTGAGAATTTAGGATTTTTAGCCTCCCAACCCCCCCCCGCTTAAAGGCCTGTTTTAGGGGAACGCTGGACATATTTAAGAACAAAGACACCCCTCTTCCTTAAAGAAGTAGGGGTCAACTGGGCAAAAAGGATTACCCAATTAAATTATAGACTATAGTTTTTCAGCGCACACTGGGAAGTGAGCTTTGTTAATTTCGAATTTTAACAAAAATCACCCTGTAGTGTTCCACCAAATGGGGAATTAATTAAATGAATCTTTTTAGTTAAAATGGC
This sequence comes from Ambystoma mexicanum, assembly GCF_040938575.1. Lineage (NCBI taxonomy): Eukaryota > Metazoa > Chordata > Amphibia > Caudata > Ambystomatidae > Ambystoma > Ambystoma mexicanum. The sequence goes on along the minus strand of NC_090921.1, from coordinate 958,085,096 downwards.
TAAGGATCCACACAGTTCCCCCCCCTCGGCCCACTATAAAGGGAAAGGATTTAAGGCAAGCAGACTCCCCACCTTTTGTTTCCCAGGCTCAGTTCTACTTACATAGAAATAAGTCAAGACGAGTGGGGAAACGCACCAACTTCTTAAACTTGCGCCGAAAAGTAATAGTGATCTGTGAAGAGAGAGTCTCTGTGTCGCAGATTCAGGGGGAGCAGAGGTCAAACCCCAACTCTTTTGATCAGAAATAATGTGGCCCCTCCTTAATTATTCTGCGCCACACTCAGTAAATTGTGCTTAAAATAAGTGTTGGTTTTAATAATCAAAAGCAATTAGAAAGTAATGGTCATCTTTTTGCCCATAGGTAAATCATTAAGGAGGGGCCACATTATTTCTACTTACATGGAAAGCCTCTGTTTAAAGTTCAGGACAGCCAGCTGCATCGCAGGACCCTCTAGAAAGACTGGCCAGGGGTCTGGTCACCCCACTCTCAAGGATGGCTTCCCGCTCTCCACCATAGGACCCAGTCAGCTCTTAGGCCTTACTAGAAATAGACATCTCCACCCAGATGCACTTTCAGCAATGTCCTCTGGTGTTTGGAAAATTTTCAGATAAGCGGGAAACACATCTTACTCATAGGTGCATTCATTTTATATCTACCAAATCGCCTGGAAATTACCTAAAAAAAAAAATGTTGCATAAGTGAAGAAAATATGCCTTATGGTTGATGGGAAAAAGGCCTAAATCATAATAATGCTCTTAAGTGAATACTCAATCTTCACGTAGGACAAATGGAAATGCTTCTGGCTCCAGGCCACATGGTCTCACTTGGCTCACCTGTAACCAGAGTTTGTATTATTCTCTATGAAGTTGGAACTTCAGCTTCCTTTGTTGTATCCACCATTTTCACACATTTTTGTCATGCTCCAGCCAAGGAAAATTGGCCTGCAGTAACTACCTTGAGAGCCAACACGACTGAGGAACATTGGGTTTTCCACACGTTTAGCAGGACACTGTAATACAGTTTGTAATTAGCTGGGGGCTATACAATCTAGGCTGGTATTAGGGGATTTATTTGTGAAGTGTCCAACTGCCAGAAAAGGGGTTGCCACTGGCTTAGAGACACTTTTTAATGAAAACAAAGTGGCCTTTCCTTTCAAATGTCTGCTGGTATTTTGCATGCGAAACATAATATATATTACTTTTTGTCAACATGCACCATGTCTTTTTCCTGACATTTTTCTGTTAGCAGTGGTACATTTTCACAGTTAAACTGCAAAACTGTTTCGTCAGTGTTGAAAAATCCTGCTTTTCATGTGAAAGGGACTTCAGTTTGGGGCCTTTGAATACACCCCACATGCCTCCTCTCCCCCCTGTTTTTCCATGACTCTTTGGTGGGGAAGAGCAGGGCAGGCTGGGTTTTCATTAGGCACAATTACCTTCATTGGGAGTGGCCACTCCAGCCTCCCCTTCCATGTTTGGGTTGGAGGGTGTGGAACAGCACTGCCTTTCTTCCTTCGTTAGGGAGTGGGCACTCCAGCCTCCTCTTCCTTATTTGGTTTGGAGGGCGTGGCACAGCAACCCCATTTCTCCTTCTTTTCTGGGGTCCCTGGGGCTCTCACCGGCCTCACCTCTTGCCTCCAGGCTGGAAATGAAGGTGGTTAGTTCTCTAATAATAGAAAGAAAAATAGGTTTATTACTTTTTGCACACATAGAACCCTAGAAGATTGACATAGAATTGACAACAACAGCATACAAGTATAAAAATCAATGTTCACCTTTTCAAAACACACATTTGTTTTTGTTTTCACCATGACCACCAAGTACATTACTCCCTGTTATATATATAAATACATATCTTAGTTGCCATCCAATTTTTTCATCCTTCCTTTTCATTCTTCAGAGGGTTCTTTTGCTCGACTTTCTTTTGTGTTAAGCATGTATGGGGTGACAGCTTTTCAACTGATTTATGTGGACCCATTTTTCTTCTGTCTGTTCTCCTTTTGGGATGGCGATCTTGTAGACAACAGGTGATATTTTATCTACAATTTCAAAGGCACCACACCAAGATGGGAGGAATTTCTGCTCCTTGGCCTGATTCATTTGAAATTGTACAAGTAAACCTCATTTGAGAATTGTACAAGTAAACCTTATCCCCTACTTCATATTCTTTCTTGGTGGTCTTTGGATTATAATAGGTCTTTATTCTTTCAGCCAACTTTTCTAAATTGCACTGACCATACGCAAAGGTATGCTGGAGGTGCTTCCTTAAATTTTCAATGTACTCATGAGTAGTGGATGCATTTATCTGTGTCTGCTCCTGAGTCCCATAGAGCAGATGCTGCGGTAACACCATTTTCCATCCGGTCATGAGCTCAAATGGAGACATCTTTTTTGCAGAAGATGGTGTAGACCTAACAGCCATCAGGACAAGTGGTAATCGGAGGTCCCACCTTGGTCCAGAGTCTGCCACAAATTTCTTTAAGAGCCTCTCAATTGTTTTGTTGAATCTCTCTACCCCCAGCTTGAGGTTGGGTGGTAGGCAATGTGGAGTTTTCTTTTTATCCTTAGAATCTCCCACATCCTTCCATCACCTCACTGGTAAAATGGCTTCCTTGGTCTGACTCAATTCTTTGTGCAAGGCTGAAACAAGCGAAGATTTGATTGATCATCAGTGCAGCAATTTGGGGCTGGGAGACATTCTAAACACTTTGTGAACAAGCATATCACAGTCAACATGTACTTGTTTCCTCTAGAAGCGTGAATCATGTGTCATGGGCCTGGTTCAACATCAGACTTTGGAATGAGGTAGGTACTCCCCACCGGTCACAGCCAGATAGGACTCTCCTTACCAACAAACCGTTTTGAATCCGGAACATCTTGGAAAACTTCATCAACACCCAGAGATCCTCTTTACAGGTATAATCTGATTCTGTTAGAGGAAAGCTTACAGGGTCTTCAATGTGTCAACAACATTTCAGAATGTTTGGGTCCTCTTTCTGTGCAGTGATCAAATCTAAATCTGGGGTATCTTTACTCCAGTGGGCAGTCGTGAATTCGCTGTTTGCACGAGTTTGTGACCTGGTGAAAGCGGCAACTTGGATTTCACCCAGCAGGCATTCTGTTTCTATGAAATATCCCTGCAGGCCTGCGGTTTTAGCCAGCTTGTCAGATAGGTCATTCACATTTTTATCTGGCCCCTCTATCTTGGAATGACCTCTTACCTTCTTCCAAATAAGTCATCCCATTGGAGGTGACCAGATCGTCAATTGACTGGATCAGTTTGGCATGCTTTAGGGGTTTGTTGTTGGCACAAAGCATGCCTTGATTGTTCTAGTTAATCAGGTGCTCCACAAAGCCATTCCTGACATAATCAGAGTCAGTGATTATGACCAGTTCATTGAGGTGGTGGTGCACTGCAGGGAGTGTAGCTTGACAAATGGCCAACCACTCTGCAACCTGACTACTTCGGGGTCCTATTTTATAACCAGAGGGTTCCAGGTTATCATTCACCCAGGCATTCTCAGTGCCATCCACCAGTTATTTTTCCCTGTTGCCATCAGCATGGTAGGAGCACCCATCCACATAAACTGTGGGTATCCCCTGATGCGTGTCTTCTTCATAGACCTTGTGTGGGGAAGTTAAGTAGAACTCCATGTTGTTGGTCATTGAACTTCCCTCCTCGAGACAGTTTTCTTGAGCATAATCATGCAGGTCCACCAACCCTTGGGCTAGGAGACTCTTCTTGTTTTGACCATATCTGACCTCCACAGGAAAGCCTTGCATGGACAGAATCCAGGAAGTAGTTCTGGAATTAATAACGTTCCCTGCCTGGAATATTGCAAGGGTTGGTGAGGAGTCTCAACAATGATGTGCTCTCCTGGATGAATGGGTAGTCATTTTCAAAACCTGTATCATTGCCAGGATTGCCATCTCGCAGTCATTTACAGAGGACAAAGTCTTGCTTGCGTATGAGATGCCTTTGTTGACCTTGTCATGCTTTTGGTACAATTCCGCTTTTAGGCAAGTATCTGAGAACCCCGTCTCCAAGAAGGACTCCTTGTTCTTTATAAGGTAAGCCAAACAAGGAGCCTGGGAAATGCTTCTTTTCAGTTGTTTAACTGCCTCGTATTGTTCTGGACCCCACTCCCACTTGACTCCGGCCTTTAGTAAATTGACCAAGGGTCGCAAACCTCTGCGTAGTCTTCAATGAAGCTCTGACTATAATTAGTGAGTCCAAGAAGGCTTCTTAATTCTCGCAGTGTGGTAGGGTCTATTAATTTCAATAAGACTTCCACCTTCTTCGCCTGGGGATTAAGACCCTCATGGGTGATCTCTTGCCCTAAGAAGTTCACTCAGGTTTTACACCACTGAGCCTTCTGAAAGGGAAGTTTTGACCGGCTTTCTGCAACTGGGTTAGAACATAGCATATTTCTGCTAGACTTTCCTCCACAGTGGAGCTCTTGATCAAAACATCATCCATTTATGCCAGGTTTCCCCTTTCGCACACATCGGGCATGGCCTTATGTAGGAAGATGTTGAACTAATTGCTAGAGTTTATGTATCCAAAGGTAGTTTGGGTCCATGTGTACTGCTGGCCCCCAAAGGTAATGGAAAGCTCGTATTGGTCTTCCCTGCTCATGGGTACTGTCCAGTAAAGTTGGTCAGGCCAATGCCAGTGTGCACCTTTGAACCTTGGATCTGGGCCAGTCCCTGATTGATGTAGTGAAGGGGCCATCTTGACATGTGGACATGTTTGTACAACACCCTCAGGTCTGCACATAGTCTCTATTTGCCGTTTGGTTGGAGTATCCCTATACCTGGTTGTTGAAGGTACTGTGGACTGGACAAATTATCCCACGGTATTCAAAGTTCTTTATAATCTCTGTGAGTGACCCCATGGATGCGAGAGGTAACCAGTATTGTTTCACATTACCTGGAGCCATTGTCCAGTCCATGGGAATGGTGGTTGAATGAATGGATGTGCATATGAGCTCACTGAAAAGATATCTTTGAATTCCATGAAGATCTAATTTAGCTTTTGTCTCTGCTCCTCGGTCTCACAGGCATCAGCAAGATTGATCCTTTCCTCGACCATCTGCTTGAAACCTGGGGAGAGCTTGGGATTGGAAGTTTAAGTGGTATCCTCCAGTTGGATGGAGAGATCTCTTTTGATGTTCACCTGTACAGGGGATTCCAGGTAGTGGTCCTTGGCTCTGAACACTACCTCCTCCCTCCTAATATCACAGGTCACCTCTTTCACACCAATATTCGAATAGTGTCGTGTTCTAAGTCTAACAGAGGTGTCGGAATTAAATACAAACCTTGTTGTTGGAGATGGGAATTTAGATTTATATATGCGTCCCGATGTTTGAGGTTCTGTCCTCGCTTAATTTTGAAGGGAAGAGTACATTGTCGCACCTGCCCTGGGATGGAAACCTGTTCTCGCACTTGAACTTCAATGGCATAAGGCGGCAATTGAGCTGACCAGAATGCTTTTTCAGTGTTGTCAAAGCCCATGGGGCTACCCCCCAATCAGGACCAGGCTTTATGTTTAATTAGGTCCAAATTGATTGCAAATTGGTTGAGAATGACATTTCCCAGATAAAAGGTGGAAGGGACACCTCTCACAACCCAACACTTATGTTCTATGCTTTTGTTGCCAATGGACATTTTTAGCATACACCTTTATCAGGAGATATTTGGAATTTGGGGTTTCAGGACCTACTTCCCATTTGTCAATCAATTGAAATGTGGGAATGATCTGATCTTTTAGGAGTTTCCTGAATAATTCTTCACTAAAGCTCCTCCCATTATTCAGGCATACTCTGGTGAATGTGGGCTCCTCCCCCTCATTTAACTGAATGACGAAAAACATCGGTTCGCACTTTTTCTAAATATCCATCAGACTTTGAACTTGTTCTTCCTTGTCTGGATTCACAGGACTCAATGGGCCTCATTCCGAGTATGGAGGTAATCATGGCGCTATTAGCGCCATGACTACCTCCAATACCTGTACCGAGTTGGCCCTCATTCAATGGGGATTTACCGGTCTATTCCGACCTTTGCCGTACAGGTAAGTCCCCATTGAAAAAGCCATTCCCCATTCCAGCCCCTATAGGGCTGAATGGGAAGGTGGAAGGCGCTAAAAATGGTACCGCAAATTGCGGTACTTTTTATTAGCTCTAAAGTCCCTTAACGGGTCCTGTCCGTAATGCCTGGTAAAACCAGGCATGTTTAGGGTTTCATAGTTTATGGTGCTGAGTCAGTATCCCTACTTACCCTGTCCCACTCAAGGTCTTTTGCGACTCATTTTTCGTTGGAAGTGATCCGTCCATTTTTGAAAAAGAAAATCTGCTTCCTTGATAAACCAGGCATTAAGGAAGGGACCCGCTAAGGGAACTCGGAATAGGGCACAAAGGGATTACCGGCACCGGTGTCCTTACCGGTGCCCGGTATCCCTTTGCGCCCAACTCGTAATGAGGCCCATTGTTTCTTCTGATTTTGGACTGGTGTCAAATTTGAGGACGTTCCCTTCCAATTTGGATTGCCACTTAAAACTGGGAAAAAGGTTGGTTTTCAAGAATGGAGAAGGGTTCCCATCACCAGTTTGTTCTCCAGATGACAGTGATGTCTGGGACTGAGTTATTCGTGAAATGGAACTCTACATTCTCAGAGTGTTCATCAATTACGTGACGGGTATCATTCAGTCTTACATAATTGATACTCTTTTTTAATTTTATATGACAATTAGTCTGAGTCCCGAGTACCTTCTTTACACAGTCGATTAGAGGTGATAATCTCCTCAGGAGATCGTTCTACAGTAAACAAGGTGTGCCCTCTGTAGTCACAACTATCACCGGATGTTTCAGCCAGTGCCGTCCAATTTTTATATCCAGATCCACAGCCCTTCGACGAAATATCATTCCCGTCGAAAATGTTGGCGTTGTCCAGGAACTGGTGTGAGTGGAATTTGGTGTCCATCCCCCCATCTTGAGTTTAGTTGGTCAAAGGCCTTTTTGGACAGGAGGGTGGCATCCACCAGAGCTGATAATTCACACTGACCCTGAACCTTGAACGGAGCGCAAAATCGGCCTTCTTTCTCTTCAAAGTTGCAAATAAAGAATGAGTTATTTGACAGCCTGGTGGTCATTTTCTTAATATTGAACTTTGACACTGTGTGATCTTGGGCAATTTTCTGTGTCGGAGTTCGGGAATCTGTAAAACAAACTTTGCAACTCGCAATGGGATTTGTTGTTTGGGAATGCTCCTTTTCCCCCGCTCCTTGGCTGTCTCCTATTACATGGCAACAGTTCTAAGCACCTCTTTGGAAAAAGGACACACCCTCTGTCTCAATTCTGTCTGGCTCACATGTTTAGGGTTTTTAATAGTTTATGGTGCTGAGTCAGTCTCCCTACTTACCATGTCCCACTCAAGGTCTTTTTTCACTAATTTTTCGTTGGAAGTGATCCCGCCATTTTTGAAAGAGAAGGTCTGCTTCCTTGAATCCTCCAGGGATTCTTGTCTTTCAAAGGGGATAATCCAGAGATCCTCCACAAAGTGGGTTCTTCTTTGACCTCTCCTACTTACCCTTTGCTTTTGGGTTCTAACATTTCAGGTGTAGAAGAGACTCTTTCAGGCTGAGAGGTTTTTAGGGGTTCTGTTTGTGTGAGAAAGGAAGCATCCTCTAGGGCTTTGCATCTCCCTACATCCGGGCCCTCTCCTCGGGAATCTGTGGTTTGTCAGAGGTTTCCACCTGTCATTTCCCCCCTGGGGCTTCAGACTTGGGTAGTTGGGAAATCTGACACTCCAAGCTAAAGGACACCGGCATACAGCCCTAGCCCTATGTAGAGCCCCCTCCCTGACTGTGTAGTCCGTCTTACAGTGTGGTGCTGCAGAGGCTGGACGACATGGAGCGCAGACAGTGGGAGATGGAGGCCATTGGGCACACTCACTCCACCCACCTGCAGGCCATCATGAAGAGTATTCAGGGGGCCACCCGCAGGTTTGTGTAGCAACTGGTGCAGAACAGGACCGAGATGAGTGCCAAGACCTCCCGCATTACACTCTATAAACAATGTGTCGGGCAGATGACAGAGGGTTTCTCCACTCTAGCGGAAGCCATCCGGCAGGGCAATGAGTTGCAGCACCAGCAGAACCTGTCCCGTCCACCTCCACAACACCCAGGGAGGGCTCACAGTAGGGCATGTCGCAATCACAGTCCTAGCACCTTCTTCATGCAGAGTCACCAGGGACAGGCAGGGGGGGAAGAGGCCCAACTGTGAATGACTCTGGGACGCTGGCCTTCATGAGTGGCCATGCTGGGGAGTTGGTGGTGGACGGGGGAGGGTGGATAGTGTGCTGGGGAGTCAGTGATGGGAGGGGGAGCGGGATACTTTGCTGGGGAGTTGGTGGTGGGAGGGGGAGGGGTGATAGTGTGCTGGGGAGTTGGTGGTGGGAGAGGAAAGGGGTTCATTGGGGCACGGAATTCCATAAAAAATGTAAATATTCTTCAATGTGAGGACATTCATGATTGTGTCTTAGTCATATTTATTGATTGGTTGGTGTCACACAGTGGTGCATGGCTTGTGACATGTGAAACTGTAAAATAAATTGTCTATTAGTCCCTGGCATGCCATTCTCCCATCCCTCACTTCATCTCTGGCAATGCGTGCATTTGTCTAAGCCACAGGCACTGCATCGTCATCCTCCTTGTATGTCCACGTCAGGGGCTAGGGGTGCATTCCTCTTCCAGCACATATTGTGCAACATTGCACACACAAGCACAATTTTGTTGACTTTCTCTGGAGCCTACGCCAGGGCTCCACTGGTACAGTTGAGGCAGCGTAAACGTGCCTTCAGGATGCCAAAGGTGTACTCAATGCACCCACGGGTCCGGCTTTGAGCGTAGTTGTAGGCATTCTCTTCAGGTGTTTGTGGTTCATACACAGGGATCATTAGCCAGGGTAACTGTGGGTATCCAGAGTCACCTGCATTGGTGGAGGCATAAGCATTAGTCAAGGTGTAAGATGTGGGGGTGGACTTACACAACATCAGGTCAATCAACTACTTCTGCATGCAGATGGGCCTTCATTTCACAGCACTTGTCTATTCAACGTCTGTGCATGCAGTGTCACTCATGCCATGCATTGTTTGTGCTTCACATGCACCCTGTTCCCTGGCAGCATACGTTATGTATGTTGTCTGGGGCTGACGTGCTGCGGACATGGTGGCTGTCATGTGGCTGTGTCTCTACACCATGCATTTGGTATGCTGGGTTCCACATGGACCCTCCTGGGCATCTGGTGGCTACCAGTGGGCTTTGTGGGCTGGCTGCACATGGTTGCATGGCCATGGCACTGGTAGGGATGTGGTTCTGTGTGGCAATTTGGCCATTTCTCTGCATTGCTTTGGTGGGTGCATTTTGCATTGTTGTACCTGTAGTCATGTTGATGTAACTGATTGATGCTGTATGTGTACTACTACTTCTCTGTGTAGGTAAATCCGACATGTGCTTGCTGCTTGGTCTGTACTGTGATGTTGCTGCACGGGGTGGTAAAGTGCGGATTTCACATTTGCTTGTCATGCCATCCTTTGTGTGGTCATTCATACCCCCGCCCCTTTGGGCATGTGCTCACCCACTATCAAGGTCCGTTGTCCTCTTTGCGTCTCCATGTATCCTGGAAGTGTGCTGTTCCGTCAGACCATGGCATTGTGGGTGGAACCAGGGTAGCAGGCACAGCAGTGGGTGATCATTTCTCAAAATAAATACATTTCCACTTGCAATATCCCATTGTACTTTTATGTTATGGTAAGCGCCAAATAAATTTCCTTCACACCAGATTGCTTTTTCAAAAGTTGAGTGTTTTTATTCCAAATTTAACTTCTTGTTTTCCACTCTCAACCTCTTATTAACACTCTCTACACGTGTTTCACCCTTGTTTTTACAGGGGATCATCAGGAGAGATTTGACTGCTATTATAACAGAAAAAAGAAAACCATTCATACCTTTGTATTTGATTCAACAAAAGAATTATTTAAGCAAAAAATGCATTGCTCACATGTTGTAACACATTTCTCAAGAATTAGTCATGTCAAAAAGTATCAAAATGACACTCACCAATAGTGTTATCTTTTGAGCTTGTTGTGCCACATTTAAATCCTCTGACTTTTAAATTTTCCTTGGGTTCTGTACCCTATTTTGGCAGAAAAGAACATATATTTTAGATTGAAGGTTGCAAAGTAGAACCTGGTTAGGATACATCCTAAGTGAGCAAATCATTTGTTCGGAGTAGCTTTGGGGGAATCAAAGTTTCCTCAGTTTACCTTGATCAGTTTGTCACTCTCACGCATTTCCTAACGCGTTTAGCAGTATCCCTTCGCGCGATTAAATACTCTTTTCGCGTGTGACGTAATCACATCCGTGTTCCCGTGTGCGCGATGATGTCATCACGCGATTACGTTCGCCGTGGCAGCCATTTTGAGTGTCGCTATTGCTTTTAAATTAAAGGTTGGCATCGTATCATTTAAGTATTTTGATGGCATTATTTAGTGCCACTCGAAATGGGTGAGCTTACTATGATCTACATTCAGGTTTAACAACACTCTATTAATCTATTAGTAATTATTACAGGCACGGAAAAGTATATCTATTTAAATAAAAAGAAAAACTCTTTTTTTGTGGGTAAAAGAAAAGTGTTCAGTGCTTGAGGATAACAAACAGTTTCATGTTGCAACCAATTTGAAGTTTCTCAAAGCCAGTTACAAAATTCATTTTCAGAGTTTAATCCAGTCTCACAAGTGTCCATAGTACAAATCCATCTGGATTCTCTTTGTCTTAAGATTCTTTCTTTGTTCCCTCCTCGTGGCAAATCTTCAATTTTATCCAAGCCATAGATTTTTAAGTGATCCACATTGAGTCCCTTGTGTTCCATAAGACAGTGCAGTGGTAATGGATACTTTAAATCCTGGTTCCTTATGGCTCTTAAATGTTCAAATATTCTTATTTTCAGGCTTCTTATTGTGCTTCCTATATATTTTTTAGTGCAAATGCACTCAATTGCATAAACCACAAATTTACTGTTGCAATTTATAAACTATTTCATCTTGTATTCTTTTCCATTCGGTAACAAAATCACTTTCTTTCCGTTTTCCATTTGTGGACATAGTTTGCAGTTTCCACATTTGAATGAGCCATACGTCGGTTTCTGATGGAGCATGCTTCTGATGTCTGGTTTTGCTGTAGATTTAAGATGGCTGGGACTTAATATGTTTCTTAAAGTCGGGGCTTATCTGTAGCATATACCTGGATTTTCATCTATATGCTTAAGTAAAGTATCATCCAATTTTAACATATTCCAATGTTTTGTTAAAGTTTTTCTTAAGATTGAAGCCTCAAATCCATAGGTGGTAATAAATTTCGTTTTAGATGGTTGCTTTTCTCTTCTTGGTTTATCTTGCAGTAGGTACTCTCTTGAAATTTTTTCAGCTTTTTTGATTGATTCCTTTACTTTTTTAACTTTGTATCCTCTTTGTAAAAACTTAATGGTCATTTTCTCTGTATTTGATTCAAAGGTCTGTTTTGTACTGCAATTTCTCTTGATCCTTAATATTTCTCCATAAGGAATGCTCGATGTGATATGTTTCGGATGATTACTTTGGGCATGTAACAAGCTGCTACCTGCCGTTGGTTTGACATATAGATCAGTATGTATTTTGTCCTCTTCCATGTAAATTTCTAGATCTAAGAACTGAATTCTATCTTTACTGAAATTTGTTGTAAATTTAAGGTTAAACTCATTTTCATTTAGGTACTCCACATATTCATCAAAGTACATTCGATCTCCTTTCCAAATCATGAAGATATCATCAATAAATCAACGCCAAAAGATGATGTTTTTGGAGTTAGTAAAGGCTTTGTGCTTTCACGCATATTTCAGTTCAAAGTAGCCCATAAACAGGTTTGCATACGACGGGGCGAATTTTGACCCCATCGCAGTGCCTTTTTTCTGTCTGTAGCTCTTGTTATTGAAGCAAAAGATGTTATTGTGAAGGGCAAAGTTCAACATTTCCAAATTCATGTTATTCTCCTCCTTAAACAAAATAGATCTTGTTTTTAAGAAATATTCAGATGCAATAATTCCTTGATTGTGGTTAATACTTGTATAGAGTGATACAACGTCCAATGTTGCAAGATTATAATTACTTTGCCAGGGGATTGAGTCCAGCTGTTGAATGATATGTTTTGTATCTCTTATGTAGGACGCCAATTGCATTGTTAATGATTGTAGGTGTATGTCAATAAATTGTGAGATTCTTTCTGTGATTGAACCAATTCTGTTGATTATGGGTCTGAAAGTTGGGTATCCTTTGTATTGTTTGTGTATTTTAGGGAGGAAGTAAATGGTAGACAGCAGTGGGTGATGATGAGGTTGGGGTTGCAGTTCACCTGCACATTCAGGACGTGATAGTGCTTGCTGTTTCAGTACACTGCTTCATGGGCCTAAGGAGCCACCGGCGCATCATGGGTACAGCACAGGGCAGCTATCGTATTTGGCATTTGGGCAATGGCCTAGAACTGTGCCTTCATTGCATTGACCTGCACTGGGTTGGTGGGCAGTCACATGTGGCATTGCCCATGCCGCAGGAGGTTTCAAACACCTGGGCCAGCACTGCACAGAATGTGGGCTGTGTAATGCTGTGACCACGGAGTGCTGGAAGGCGTGCGGGATGTATTGACCCACTTTTGCTCAGCTATACTGCATCACTCTGATATGATGGGGCCAGAAACAGCAAAATGGCTGCAAAACCAATGTGCGCGCCAAAATCCCTGAAAATCACACTTTTCAACACACCAAAAGATATAGCTCCCCAATCTGCCATGCATGTTGTCAGTGGTCTAACAGAGCTCTCGCTACTGAAATGTGTCACTGGGCTCCATAACAATTGAAAGTGGAGTACAGAAGGAAAAAGCAGTGTTTTGCTAAAGGAAACTCAAAATCTTGCTTTAAATCACTTTTTCTTTGCTGCTGAAACTTCAGAATGCGGGTCCAAAACACCTTTCAAAAATTCAAAATTCTTGCTGGGTGCTACAAATCACTTAGTTTAAGGAATCATTGTGAACTTACAAGGTCCTGAAAAGCTGAGAGCATAAAGAGATTTTCACAGCAAAATGGTCTGCCTGTGGATCTGTCAAAATTCTCTGTGCAGCAGAGGGCTGCTGTGATGACAGCTGTCAGGGGCCTGCCTGATTAAACTTTAAAATGTATAAACTGAAAGTCAAATGTTTGCAATCTAAGAGGCCTGTTATTGATAGTAACCCATATTGTAAATGTTTTGATCCCATGGTTTAAAATCTTGAATGAGAATTCTAGCTGTTATTTGATATAACAAGTTTGTTTTGTGCTAAGGAAAAGGATACAGAATTTAACAATTAATTTAAACCTGGCTGAAGCTGCAGAACTTGAATAAAAGGTTTTTCTCACAGAAGGAAGTTCTTTCCCCCAGCAGGAAATCACGCAGAGGTGTTAATTACAGGGTAGGAAAGAACCTAATCTACAGAGGCAAAAGGAACAATGACAAATTGCAGCTCAGGAAATTCGAAGTGTGAAGACAGTCGTAAATGGCCTCTGCAAGGAACAAACATGGGGGATGTCTCCTGGGCTTCCAGGAAGAGACCAAGCCGTGGAGCCCAACAACCATTTGTTGCTTAAGAAGGACAAAGAGCACATTTTAAAAAGACTGATAACTTTCTATTTAAAATTGTGAAAAATATAAAAATAATAGAGTTGTTAATTTAATTTCTGGCTGCATGGGTGGAGAGGCACCAGAACTATGTGACATGTTCTGGACAGTAATGGCAAGAAATGTGATTGCACGCAAAATGCATTTTCGCTAGAACTGTGAAATTGTATACACTCATGCATATGTTAAACACACCCACTTGCAGAAATTTGCTTAAAAATTGGACATTGTGTTCATAGTGAAAAGGGCAAAATTCTGTGAAAAGCGCAGTCAAGATCCCACAGCTACGGGGTTTTGAGGAATAGCTGCTAGGTAAAATATGTAATCTGTATATATGATTTTTATAGAGGTTGCGCATGTGGAAATATGTATTTTGCCAAAAGTAGATTTTGTGTTCCAGGGGCTAGGGGTGGATTCTCAGCCTCATAAAATCACACCATAAAGATGACACTCTGTTTCTCTCCTCCTATCTAGGCAGAGAGCAGACTTTGACCCAATCACATTTCAAAGGGGCAAGCTTAGGCTAAACCGGCCCACACACCCCCTTTATGATGTCACTTCATAGCATAAATAGAGACAGCTCACCACTCATAAAGAGACACAGATTCACTCACTATCCTGATGCTGGCGGAGCACCTTGCTGCTGAACTCTACATCTTCCTTGCTCCAGACTCCAGAAATTTGGCAAAAGCAAAGGGCCTATTGCATAGCTGAACCATTCTCAGCTAGGTCTCAACTTCCTGAACAGAACCCCACAAGCCTAAGGGGAAGCATCAAAATACAGCCAGGCTGTGCTGTTGCTTGCCCGCTGAAAATAAATATCCTCAGAAACCAGAAGGGTAGATCCGATCCAGTCCTGGGCCGTGCTGTGACCAGAGTGCCTTGCTGACCAAGTCCAGTACTGTGCCGTGCTGTGACAAGAGCACCTTGCTGACCCTGTCCGATGTGCCAAGCCGTCTTTCCTAAACCAGATCCAATTTCCTGACCAGAACTGTCGGTTCCAGTTAAAAACTTATCCAGTGAGTATAAATAGGAAATATGAAGAGTTTTGTCACTAGCATATGTACTTTGCATAGTCTTATCTTATCCCAGACCCATCCTATCTTGTAGTGTTAGGAGTATCTTTACATTGTCTGAAACCTCTCTCCGAACCATTCTATCTTGTATTCAGAACCTGTATTGTTAGAAGTATCTTTTCATTGTCTGAAACCTCTCTCTAACCCATCCTATCTTTCCTCCAGAACTAGTATTGTTAAAACTATATTTGCACTTTTCCTTTTCTCATCTGAAGAAGGCGAGTTTCATTAGCAGGCAGTCACCCTGATCAAGTGACTGTGTTCCCGTGTGGTATTTGTTTTGTTCATAGTCATCCTATAGTGTAAGCAACCCATTTGTCATTTTTAAAAGTGCATTCCTGTTCTCCATTCTTGTGCCTATTTCGAAAAAAAATGACCGCTGCTAAAACCTCTGTAACTCCCTCAGTTTTTGTCATAGAAACAAAATGCTTGTAGCTAACTTCCATATCTATCCATCGCACCTAAAACCGCATTCCAAATCAATGCGATTCTCCCGTTATCGTGAATATCGCACAGTGAAAGATTTGCCGAGAGTGTTCGTTTTGGGAAATGTTTACACGTGTTAAACAGCTTTTAATTGCTTCCGAATTGAATTTTAAGATTTCAAATGTTTTCTTGGGATGAAATCATTGCTTGTGTTTGTTTGCAACTATCCAAAGCGGCTCCCATAAGAATTTATAACCATTTCAGCAATTTTGACCATATTTGGTGTTTTTGTCCAGTCCATTCTAAAGATAACTTTAAAAGCCATTTTTGGCAGCTCGACAGTCAATTCCATTTTCTCTTGTGTTTGAAAAGGGGAAAGTGGGATTGATATTCTGTTTGAATTCTGCCATTCCTGAATACCTGCCCTCTCCTCCTATCTCTTTACATTACATATTGGGGGTTCAGGGGTGTGCAGGGGGAACCTCTAACCACAGTGCTATCCTATCTGAACCAACACAAAAGTATTATTTCTGTGCTGAATTGTTTTGCTCAAAAGAAATACTCAAAGGAGTTGGGCCTGTTTTTCAAAAGTAAAGTAACCCTGAGATAAGTCAGAAGGAAATGAATATTTCCGGAATGGCGACCCTAGTGGAAATCAATATTGCAAGGGAACACCTACTGCATACATTGTTTGTCAGGGCTGAATGGATAGAGCAGGATGAGAAAGTCTGGCTGCAGGAAATCAAACAAGTCACTGCCACAGAATTAGATATATAGCAGGACCAGGGTCCATTACACCAGGCACTTAGTGAATTGTATATGCCCCCAAAAGTAAAAGAGCAATGTAAAATTGCCAAAATAGCGGCTTACTTGTACCTCCACATTGGAGTAAGACAGGAAAAATATGCCGAAAGCCTAGATCTGGCAAAGAGGCAAGTACAATTCCTAGGGAAAATCCAAACTGATCTGGAATCTGCAGAGCAAAGGCTATAAAAGAGCCAAGAATCAGAGAGAGGAACCAGACAGTACCTGACAAAATTAAAGGAAGATCTGGATCTCCTGCAGCAAGAGAAGGCAGGGCAAGATGCCAAAATACTGACACTGCAAAAAGAGTCAAGAAAGGTTGGATTCTCTGCAACAGAGCCAACAAAAGCTGGAGCGGCAATTAAATTATAAAGAGTCTGCGCAGGGCAGATAGTTGCCCTAGAAAGTCAGATTGATGAACTAAACGAGGAAAATAATAAATTAATAGTGAAGGATCTCCATACTCAAACAGATTTTGATGAGGAGCACCAGAAATTGTATGCCATTAGGAAACAAAGGGACGACCTGGCTGAGCAGAGGGGAACTCTATGCCAAGAGAGCGACCCTCTAGCCAGGAAGTCAGCCATTTAAAAACCAAGCTAGAAGAAAATCACCTGGCCCTTCAGGGACTGGGTGAACTCAACATGGACTATGAAAAGCTGTTAGAGCATACCAGGAGGATGGAAGATGCTCTGGCAAAAATAATCAGGCCAGTAAGGACCAAACCCAGGAGGTGAGTCTCCTGCAGCAAAAAGTGGCCCAATACTCCCAATGCAGGCAGGAAGCACAGAGAGACAATGAGGCTCTCTGTGAAAAAAATGACAGGCTCCATAGACAGATAGCCATGCAGGACAACTCATAGAGACCAGTAAGGCCTTAATAGAAGAACAAAAGGGTCAGATTCTTGCATGTCATCAGGGAGTAGGGGCTGAAAGAGATGAGGTCAGATGGGAGAGGGAAACACCTGAGCATAACCTCATGATCCCTGGTATCGGGGACTGTAATCCCTTCAATGCCATGGACTCTGACACCCCCATGTCCACTGGCTCATATGAGCCAAGGGCCAAGGGGATGGTAGACTTCAACACAATGGGAAATATGGGGCTAATAGGTCAGCGCCTCCCAGAAATGGATGGGAGGACATCTATGTACCGGTTCCCAAGTGCTAGGGCCATACTCTATGATCAGGGAGACCCCCGTGAGGGGAAAATCGGAGAACTGGATCCTCAGAAATACCACAAACCTAGGGATCAGTCGATCAAATTTGGTGGGGAATTCCATGGGACTAAGCCCACTAAAAGTATACTAAAAGCCTCTTCCCAACTAGGACAGTGGGGGGGGGGCTCAACCAATCCTGGGAGCAAGGAAGAGTCAGAAGACTCTTCTGAGTGCCACATATCCCAAGAGACTAGGCCCCCACATTCTGCCAGCCATTCCCAAGCTCGCAGATTCTGGGAGAGTCTAGAAGATCAGACGGCCACCTCTGGTAGCAGTGCCTCTGAGTCAGAGGATGAGTGGACCAGGGTGACCAGAACTAAAAAGGCTAACAAAGTCAAGAGAGCTTTACTTAAGGATCCTTTGAAGCAAATAAAAGCTATTAGGAGCATCATCACGCCCTACCACAAATTCCAAATATTCAGTTTGGGAGCACCTTGAATTGTTTGAGCAGATGATGGATACTTTCCACCTGAAGGACAGCCAAAGCTGTATTCCGTATGTAAAGTGGACATTTTCATCTGAGTACTCCAGCTTCTTTGCGGGGATGGAGGATCAGAACCATTCCAGATGGTCCACCTATAGGGTGGCCATCCTGAACATTTTTTCTATTCATCGAAACTCTCAAGAGGCCTGCAAGGCAGCCTACATCCTACAATGTGGGGAAGACCAGGCCCCACAGGAATTTGTCCAAGAATTGAAACACACCTTTGTGCAGACCACTAGAAGGGTGCGCATTGACAGTAAGGAATTTGTGAACACCTTCTTTCATGCTCTCCCTAAATACATTATGACCCAGCTAGTGAGGGACTTTCATGAGAAAAGATCACTAGACTGGGTCATTGAACAAGCAACACGCATCTATGAAGCGCAGAAGCCACTAGAAAGCAAAAATGTTAGCAAAAGCCCCAAACCAACCAACACCCCTGCTGCTGCTGCTAAGGTGGCAGAGGTGAAGGTTGCCCCCATGTTAGATCTGGAGATGGGGGGGGGGCCTAAAAACCTTCCCGCGCAGAATCCGACCAACCCCAGAAAAAGAAGGCCTTCAGGCCAATCCCAAACAGGGAGTCAGGGAGGTAACCCCACAAACGGGACCCCTAACTCCCCTGACTACATCAGCCCACGCTATAAGGGCAACAGACCAATCCTGGGCTATGTGTGGACTCCCCCAGCCCAAGGGGGGGAATCCAACCAGACAGCAGCTAACCCAGGAAACTTCCCTCCTCACGTTCCCCAGGAGGGCAGTAACCCCCCAAACGCTGGACCAAATTTGTTTCCCCAGGACCCACCAAACCTCAACCCCCAAAACAACCCCTCTTTCTTTCCCCCTTTTCCTGTGCCCAGACGGCCCAATCCGGGAGAGGGGAGGCCAAGGGTGGAGGGGTACACAAACTATCCTAAACAGGGGTATTATGCGAGAAGGGATAGTTACCCTTCCCGGGATTAACCCAGGGTAAACCAGAGGACCCCATAACAGCCAGAGCGGTTGTCCCAACTGGAGTGCCAGGTCCAGAACATGGCACAGGATCTGGGTTGCATGCTGAGGGCTAAACAGAACCCTCAGATGAGCATGGTGGCTCAGAACTCCTCAAATCCAGGGTCTGGTGCTCCAGAACAATGAAGGGGGAAGAACCCCGACAACCCACCGGTTCCCAGGGATGAGGCCCAAGGGGAAGGGGGGTGTAAAGCCTTAGAGGAAGCTTCCTTCCCCACTTGTGGAAAGCCCCTGGAAACCCAGGAACTGGAACCAAAATCTCCTGCCCCCGAAAGTCTGCAACCCAAGCAACAGAGGGTGGGTAGGAGAAATAAAGAGCCTAAAAAGGCCCATTTTGTGGAGGAGGTGCAAATCTTCCAGTTTGAAGGAGAGGGATCCTCAGAGGATTCTGGGAAAAAAGATCCTCTCCTTCAGGGATGGGGGAACACCTCCCAAAGAAAAATGGGTCCCAAAAGATCCAAATCCAGACTGGGTAGATGTGGGGACCGAGTTAAAACCACCTCTCATCAAACCCCAGAATGACCAGCACGAAAATCCCCTTGTTCAAACCCATTCTGCTGACTGCCTCCAAAAAGGGGGGGAGGGGGCAGCCAAGACAATTAGCCAAAAATGTGCATTATCTTTGCCCCCTTGAGGAAAAGGAGGGAAGAATGTATGCCCCGGTCCAAATACAGGGGCAATGTACAATTTTGGCACTGGTGGACACTGGATCCCAAGCCACCCTTCTGTCAAAAAGTGCCTTTCATCAGCTGAATTCGGGAAGGGGGGAGAAATACCAAATTCCTCTCACCCCTCTTCCTGTACAACTTCAGAACTTCGATGGGAAGAGAATTCCTGTCGAGTGGACTGCGGATTTAGACATTAAAATTGGGCAACACAAGGTGAAGCACCCGGTCATAGTTGTGACTCCAGAGGGCACACAATGTTTACTAGGGAATGACATCCTGCGTAGATTGTCTCCCCTCATAGATTGTGTAAACAAGGTCCTCTGGACCCAGACTAACCGACCAATAAAATTGAAACAGAGTGTCAACCATATTAGTTTAAATGGCACATGCCACATGGTTGAACAAAAACCTGACCAAATCCCAGACGTAACAGTAATTGCAGTAGCACAACAAACTGGTGATGGGGAGTCCTCTCTATTTCTGAAAATCAACCTTCCTTCCAGTCTAATGTGGCATTCCACACTGGAAGGAAACACTCTGAAATTCTATACCAATTCACAATCAGAAAATACCATTCCTATAGTCCAAAATGATGAGAAATCAGCTAAAAGCTTGGCTGATACTCAGAAAATTGGAGAGCAGTTGTTCATCCCTATTCAGTTAAATGAGGGAAGGGACTCTGTTCTCGCCCGAGTGTGTGTGAACAACGGTAAGAGCTTCATCAGCGAGGCCATGTTCCGCAAACTCACAAAAGATCCAGCCATTCCCACATTTAAACTGATAAACAAATGGGAAATGGACCTGGAAACACCCAATTCCAAACATCTCCTGTCTAGCAGGTGTATGCTCAGAATGTCAATAGGCAACAAGAGCATAGTCCATAATTGTTGAGTCGTGCGAGATGTCCCTGCTGCATTTTACTTATGCAGTGACATTCTCAATCACTTTGCCATTATAGGGACCAAGCTTTGCGTAATAAACTTCAAAGCTTGGTCCCTATTAGCGGGTAATCCCATGGACTTTGATGACCCAGAGAAAGCATTTTGGTCAGCTCAACCGCTGCCATATGCAGTTGAAATTCAGATTGGAGAGGAAGTCACCATCCGAGAACGGACCCGACAATTTTCACTGGAAGTAAAAATTAAAAGAGGACAGAAACTGAAAAATCCTGACACCTATGTACATCTAAATGCTCATTTCCAACAGCAAGGGTTGGGGGTAAACCCAATGCAACTAGTCAACATAGAACACAACAACATTCCAATAGAGGTGGATAACAGCGACCTAAACAGTATCACTCTGGGCGCAGGCACCATTATTGGAATGGCGGTTGATGACTGAGATTTTTCCCATAGATTTAGGTAACGAACTGTTAGGACCAATCCCCAAGGACTGTTTGACAGTGATAGCGACAATGACACAAAACCAGACAGGATCTTCACCCGGCATGGGGGGAATTTCCTGGTGTACTCTTCCTGCCTTACGGTAAGGAATATGTGACCTGTTACTTCAGGAGGGATGAGGTGATCTTTCAAGTCCACAAGGACTGCCTTCCCCACCTGAAGCCATTAGTCCAAGTCAATACCTTGACCAGGGACTTCTCCATCAAGCTGGATGAGGCCGCTGAGATAGCCAAACCGGAGGTCTTTCCAGGCTTCAGGCAGGTGGTTGAAGAGAGAGTCAACCTAGCTGATGCCTGTGAGACTCTGGAGCAAATGTTTTCTTAGATTTTCAAAATCTCTTTGTGGTGGACTCATATGACTGTGGTCGCACCGACATCCACACAACAAGGATTTCCACGGACCCTGGCATAACTCCAGTGTTTTTGAAGCAGTATCGCTTGCCGCTCGCATCAATGGAGTCCCGTACTGAAATAATTAAGAACCTGGAGTACCATGGTATAATTCGTCCAGTCCACAGCACCTCCAATAATCCGGTGCTTGGGATTTTGAAACCAAACGGCCAGTGGAGACTCTGTGCTGACCTAAGGGAGCTCAACAAACGGGTCCACACATCCCGATGGCCTCTTCCCTACATTGACCAAGGGCTGGCCCAGATTCAGGGGTCGAAGGTATTCACTGCCATTGACTTGACCAATGGGTACTGGACTGTACTTGTCAGTAGGGAGGACCAATACAAGCTGTCCTTTACCTTCGGGGGGCAGCAGTACACTTGGACCCGGACTCCCTTCGGATCCATCAACTCCGGCAATTAATTTAACATCTTTCTACATAAGGCCATGCCCGACTTGGGTGAAAGGGGTAACCTGGCCTATGTAGTCAAAAGCTCAACTGTGGAGGAATACATAGCGGAGATCCGTTATGTTCTGACACAGTTGAGGGCTTCCAGAGCAAAACTCTCTTTACAAAAGGCACAGTGGTGCAGAACTCGTGTCAATTTCTTGGGGCATGAGATAACTCCTCAGGGTCTCTGTCCCCAGGAAAAGAAAGTAGAAGCCCTCCAGAAAATAAAAGACCCCACAACTTTGTGGGAACTAAGGCACCTCCTTGGACTAACTAATTACAGCAGAAAGTTCATTGAGGATTACCCAGAGATCATAAGACCCCTGATCCATCTGTTGAAGGGGGGTTCAAGTGGGAGTGGGGTCCAGAACAAGCCAAGGCAGTAAGACAACTCAAAAGAAGCCTCTCACAAGCGCCTTGCCTAGCTTACCCTGTCAAAAACAAGGAGTTCTTCTTGGAGACAGGGTTCTCAAATATATGCTTGACTGCAGTATTATATCAAAAGCATGACAAGGTCAATAAAGTAGTCCCCTATGCCAGTCAGACTTTATCCTCTGTGGAGGAAAAATTCAACGATTGTGAGAAGGCACTCCTAGCAACGGTGTGGGCATTGAAGAATTACTGCCCGTTTATCCAGGGGGAACACATTATAGTGGAGACTCCACACCAGCCTCTACAATATCTTCAAAGTGACAGAATACGGGCCGGAAATGTGAGTAATATCCCAAATTACTTCCTGGATTCTGTCAATGCAAGGCTTTCCTGTGGAGGTCAGATCTAACCAAAACACGAAGAGTCCCCTCGCGCAAGGTCTGGCTGACTTGCATGATTGTGCCAGAGAAAACTGTCTCGAGGACGAAAGTCTAAAAATCAAGGACAACATGCAGGCCTACCTTAATTCCCCACACAAAGTCTATGAAGAAGACCAGTGTGAGGGAATGCCCACTGTCAATGTGGATGGATGCTCCTACCATGTTGACAACAACGGGGAAAAGGAACTTGTGGCCGGCATAGGGAATGCATGGGTGAATGCTGCCTCAGAACCCTCCCCTGGGTACAAAATCAGTCCCCGAAGTAGTCAAGTGGCAGAGCTGTTGGCTGTGCATCAAGCCATCCTCACTGCTGTCCAACACCAACTTCCCGAACTGGTCATATTCACAGACTCAGATTATGTACGGAATGGGTTTGTGGAGCACCTGGTTAACTGTAAAAGCAGAGGCATGCTATGTGCTAATAATAAACCTTTAAAACACAGAAAATTAATACAAAATATTGATGATCTGGTCACCTCGAATGGGATGACCATCTACTGGAAAAAGATCAAGGGTCATTCTAAAGTAGAGGGACCAGACAAAACTGGAAATGACCTAGCTGATCAGCTGGCCAAAACCGGAGCCATCCAAGGGGATCTACTTGAGATCAAGTCCCTGTTGGGGGAAATCCAGGTCACTGCTATCACTAGGTTCCAGAAAAATGCTCACAATGAACTCTCAACTGCACAATGGAGTAAGGAGACCCCAGATAGTGATTTGATTACGGCTCAAAAAGGGGATCCAATAATTGGTAAGTTTTATCAATACATTGAGGACCCTGAGAACTTTCCCCTGACGCATACCGAATACATTGGGAAAGAGGACCTCAGAGTGTTGATGAAATGTCCAAAAATGTTCTGAATCCAAGACGGTTTGTTGGTGAGGAGATGCGTAGCTGGCCATGACCAGTGGGTGGTCCCTACCTCATTCCAAAGCCTGATGCTAAGTCACGCCCATGATGTGGCCAGAGCCGGTCATCGGGGGTTTCATACGACACTAGAAATCTTGCGAGAGGTTGCATACTGGCCACACATGGGGCAGGTTCTCAACCAATACTTGAAAGGGTGTCTTGTGTGTGCACAATTTCAGCCAACATCACTCACACACCATGCTCCCTTCCAAAAGAGGGGGGGTGACACTGCCTTGGTCAGATTTACAAGTCGATTTTGTCAGGCCCGTGATTCACTCCTCTAGGGGGAACGAATACATGCTGACCCTAACATGCTTGTTCACTAAATGGGTGGAATGTCTCCTGTGCCCCAAATTGCAAGGCAGAAACATCAGCTGCCCTGATGATCAATCACATCTTCTCGCATTTTCGACTACCCCAAAGGATTGAGTCAGACAGAGGTAGTCACTTCACTAGCAAAGTGATGACAAAGATGTGGGAGATACTTGGGGTCAAAAGGAAACTACACATTGCCTACCGTCTTTCATCTAGTGGTGGAGTTGAGAGATACAACAAAACTATTGTGAGCATATTAAAAAAGTTTGTGGCAGATTCTGGGCCAAGTTGGGACCTTCGATTACCCCTTGTCCTGATGGCCATCAGATCTACCCCTTCTTCTGCAACAAAAATGTCTCCATTTGAGCTGATGACTGGACGAAGTATGATGCTACCCCAGCATCTGCTCTACAGAACCCAAGAGCAGACCTTGATAAATGCCTCCACAACTCATGAGTATGTTGAGATTCTGAGAAAACACCTTCAACATGCTTTTGCCTATGCTCAGCGGAATCTAGAAAGATCTGCAGACAGTATGAAGACCCACTATGATCTTAAGACAACTAGAAAAGAATATCAAGTAGGAAACTGGGTCTACTTGTACAATTTCCAAAGGAACCAAAGCCAAAGAGCACAAATTCCTCCCAAGTTGGCAGGGTCCTTTTGAAATTGTAGACAGAATCTCACCAGTCGCCTACAGAATCCGCATCCCCAAGGGCAGTTTGGCAGAATGGGAAGACAAGTGGGTCCACATAACCAGCTGAAGAGTTGCCATCCCAGGCATACTTTGCGGCAAATATAGGTAGCCACCGAAAACCCAGAGGGGGAAATACCGGCAACCTAGAAGAATCCACCTGTTAAAACCATTAGTAAATACAGGTGGGTGTACAGGAGGGCGGAGCGACCTCTGACGGGTCCATGGATCAGAGCTCACCCTCAAGTACTTTTAAGACGAGATAGCTGCACTGCAGGATTCTCATACTCCAACATAAATCAATAAGGACAAGTCAATGGTTTGGCAAAGGGAAGTCCGTTTAATGACAAGTACAAGAAACAGGGAAACAAATGGAAATCAACAGTGATGCGATCGCCTGTCTCGCTTCAACTTCCACAATCTTCATTCTAACAGTAACAGTTCTACCCAAAATTCGTCATCATTGACCTGTAACACTAATAAGTTTGTCATGCAATTCTATTGGTTGGAAAAGGTAACTTAAGTATAGGTGCTATATCTGTATATGGTAGCAGAGCGTGAGGATTGGATAACTCTTATCAGGTGGGTGTCTATGCCCATCCCTCTACATCACTTGTGATATACGTCAATACAAGTACAACGTTTTATTGGTTATATTAGCTATAGGACCCCAATTATTTGGTCCACTGTGATTGGGTGGGTTACACCCCTAGACATAAATCTCCACTAATTAGCAGCATGCAAAATAGACACCCAGGTGCCTTGTGCCCCAAGATTCACCCTGCCTCCCTTCCATCAATCAGTACTTTAGGGCTATGTGTCAATTAGTTGGCTGAGGATGGCCTCGAAACTGTAGCTTCTTATACGAAAAGTTATGGCATCCTCGGATTCTGGGTGACATCAGACGTTGGTACCTCTTCGCCCTTGGCTGGTCACGTGTCTGTTCTCCGTGAATCTGCTTCATTTTCCTTCTTTTTGTGTATTTGATTCTTCCATAGCCTCACCACCTGCCTGGGACCTCCTTATCTCCACCTTCACTGGCTGGCTGCTATGCTCTGAAGTTTCGATTCTTCGAGGTTGCCGCTCTCCTCCCTTCCTTAGGTTGACCTCGAATTCCCGGGCATGAGCTGCTTCTTACTGAGTTTCGACTCCGCTCTTTCCTTTGGCTTTAGCTGGAATATGAATCTTGGCCTTGTTAGCCCCTTGCAGCCTGGGCTTAATTCTGCTTTTACAAAATGGAGTCGCACTTGTATAGTGTGCTTCATTGAGGTAGATATATAATTGGCGCTTGCCGCTCTATTCTTCTACTAAGCATTGCAAGCTGTAGCGTTTCATTGGCTTCTTGCGTTCCAAGCCTATTTACAGGCATTTTAGTCAGTTATGTATTTTTATCCTTCCTTCATGGTTACGTTCTTCGTGCTGCAATGTTGTTTCTTCTTTTAAGTCTGTCGCACCATTATTCATAACTTTTCGTCTTGTGTGTCATCCTTTCGATTGTCGTTTATATTCATCTGTACGTCTGTCCAGGCCCTCATGTCGTCACCATTTGCCTTCCATTAAGGCTCTTTGGGTCTTTTCGGGGACAGTCTGTAAGTAATCTTCATTTCGTGTCAGCTGCTGGAATGGTTGCCTTAGTGGGTACCGCGCTGCCCATGGTTGTCTGGTTATAGGCACTTCAACAGGTATTGCTGTTCTGATGGGCACCGGGCAGAGGCCTAGAGCTGCTCTCTGTTGGTTCATTTTTTCCTCATACGTCACATACCTTGGCGAGTATGTTCCTGGTACCTCAAACACTGGGGCTTGGGTGCAGGCCATGTCTGGGACCTCCTCTACAAGGGGAATATTGTAGAATGTATTCACTGTATGCACCTGCCACACTACACCCTTGGGAAGTAGTAGTGGGGACATTTCCATAACCATGCTCTGTTCTGTCTTCTGGCATTGGAACTAAGAAATTCTAAGTACCAAGTAGGACCACTCGGGGACCGGGAGAAAAAAGACCCAAGGAACCTGGAGTGCCGTTCCATACGCCCAACCAGAACCAGCAAGACTCCTGATCAGAACCGGCGAGGAGAGCGTGTCTATCCAGCACTGATGGAGAAGCAACTGAAATTCTCCATTTGGACCAGAAAAAAAGAACATCCCAATCTACCGAATTCCACTTGACGGGCAGTCAAACTCAAGTCGGGAGGAGGGCTCTGTGGGATGTATTGACCCACTTTTGCTCAGCTATGCTGCATCACTCTGTTATGATGGGACCAGAAACAGCAAAATGGCCGCAAAACGCTTGTGTGCTTCAAAACCCCTGAAATCGCACTTTTCAACGCACCAAAACATGGCTGCCCAATCTGCCATGCATGTTGTCAGTGGTGTAACAGAGCTCTCACTACTGAAATGTGTCTCTGGGCTCCACAACAATTGAAAGTGGAGTGCAGAAGGAAAAAGCAGTGTTTTTCTAAAGGAAACTCCAAATCTTGCTTTAAATCACTTTGTCTTTGCTGCTGAAACTTCAGAATTCCGGTACAAAACCCCTTTCAAAAATTCTAAATTCTTGTTGGGTGCTACAATTCACTTAGTTTAAGGAATCATTGTGAACTTACAAGGTCCTGAAAAGCTGAGAGCATAAAGAGCTTTCCACAGCAAAAATGGCCCGCCTGTGGATCTGTCAAAAATCTCTGTGCAGCAGAGGGCTGCTCTGATGACAGCTGTCAGGGGCCTGCCTGATTAAACTTTAACATGTATAAACTGAAAGTCAAATGTCTGCAATTTAAGAGGCCTGTTACTGATAGTAACCCATATTATAAATGTTTTGATACCATGGTTTAAAATCATGAATGAGAATTCTAGCTGTTATTTGATATAACAAGTATGTTTTGTGCTAAGGAAAAGGCCACAGAATTTAACAATTAATTTAAACCTGGCTGAAGCTGCAGAACTTGAATAACAGGTTTTTCTCACATAAGGAAGGTCTTACCGCCAGAAGGAAATCACGCAGAGATGTTAATTACAGGGTAGGAAAGAACCTGGTCTACAGAGGCAAAAGGAACAATGACAAGCTGCAGCTCAGGAAATTCGAAGTGTGAAGACAGTCGTAAATGGCCTCTGCAAGGAACAAACATGGGGGATGGCTCCTGGGCTTCCAGGGAGAGACCAAGGGGTGGAGCCCAATGACCATTTGTTGTTTAAGAAGGACAAAGAACACATTTTAAAAAGACTGAGAACCTTCTATTTAAAAATGTGAAAAATATAAAAAATAACAGAGTTGTTAATTTAATTTCTGGGTGCACGGGTGGAGAGGTGCCAGAACTATGTGACATGTTCTGGACAGCAATGGCAAGAAATGTGATTTTACGCAAAATATATTTTGGCTGGAACTGTGAAATTTTAAACACTCATGCCCATGTTAAACACGCACACTTGCAGAAATTTGCTTATAAATTGGACATTGTGTTCATAGTGAAAAGGGCAAAATTCTGTGAAAAGCGGAGACAAGATCCCACAGCTACGGGGTTTTGAGGAATAGCTGCTAGATAAAATATGTAATCTGTATATGTGATTTTTATAGCGGTTGCACATGTGGAAATATGTATTTTTCCAAAAGTAGATTTTGTGTTCCAGGGGCTAGGAGTGGATTCTCAGCCTCATAAAATCACACCATAAAGATGACACTCAAAGGCAGAGAGCAGACCATGACCCAATCACATTTCAAAGGGGGAAGCTTAGGCTAAATCAGCCCACACACCCCTTTATGATGTCACTTCATAGCATAAATAGAGACAGCTCACCACTCATAAAGACACACAGATTCACTCACTAACCTGATGCTGGTCGGAGCACCTTGCTGCTGAACTCATCTTCCTTGCTTCAGACTCCAGAAACTTGGCAAAAACAAAGGGCCTATTGCATAGCTGAACCATTCTCAGCTAGGTCTCAAATTCCAAAACAGAACCCCACAAGCCTAAAGGGAAGCATCATAATACAACCGGGCTGTGCTGTTACTGCTTGCCTGCTGAAAATAAATATCCTCAGAACCCAGAAGGGCCGATCCGATCCAGTCCTGGGCCGTGCTGTCCCCAGAGTGCCTTGCTGACCCAGTCCAGTGCTGTGACCAGAGCTCCTTTCTGACCCTGCCCAGTCCGATGTGCCAAACCGTCTTTCCTAAACCAGATCCAATTCCCTGACCTGAACTGACGGTTCCAGTTAAAAACTTATCCAGTGAGTATAAACAGGAAGAATTGTGTCACTAGCATATGTACTTTGCATAGTCCTATCCCTATCTTAGACCCATCTTATCTTGTTTCAGAACCTGTAGTGTTAGGAGTATCTTTGCATTGTCTGAAACCTCTCTCCAACCCATCCTATCTTTCCTCCAGAACTAGTATTGTTAAAACTATCTTTGCGCTGATCCTTTTCTCATCTGAAGAAGGCAAGTTTCCTTAGCAGGCAGTCACCCAGATCAAGTGACTGTGTTCCTGTGTGGTATTAGTTTTGTTCATAGTCATCCTATAGTGTAAGCAACCTATTTGTCATTTTTAAAAGTACATTCCTTTTTTCCATTCTGCACGTCTGTAACTCCCTCAGTTTTTGTCATAGAAACAAAATGCTTATAGCTAACATCCAAAATCTATCCACCGCACCTAAAACCGCATTCCAAATCAATGTGATTCTCCCGTTATCGTGAATATCGCGCAGTGAAAAGTTTGCCGAGAGTGTTCATTCTGGGAAATTTTTACATGTGTAAAACAGCTTTAAATTGCTTCTGACTTGAATTTTAAGATTTCAAATGTTTTGTTGGGATTAAATCATTGCTTGTGTTTGTTTGCAACTATCCAAAGCGGCTCCCATAAGAATTTATAACCATTTCAGCAATTTTGACCATATTTGGTGTTTTTCAACGTCCATTCTAAAGATAACTTTAAAAGCCATTTTTGACAGCTTGACAGTCAATTCCGTTTTGTCTTGTGTTTGAAAGGCGGAAAGTGGGATTGATATTTTGTTTGAATTCTGCCATTCCTGAATACCTGGTCTCTCCTCTTATCTCTACTTTAGAATGAGCCTAGCGTCTCCCTTTGTTTATTGGCCCTAATTTGTTCTCCCCTATACTGTTTGCTTGCCTACCGCTCCTGAGAAACCTGCTCTAAATGAGGCCAATACTCTTAATGTTTGCTTACCCTAACTTGTACTGCGGTGGCTCATGCCTGTACTGACCTGTGGTGGCATATACTATATCGATTTCTTACCTATGCATTGATTGATTGCCAACCTCATGCTTGTATTGATTGTCTGCCCTCTCAGCAAGGTTCGCTATGAAGAAGTGTGACCAGTGCCTCTCTTATAGAAGTGGCTACCATTGCCACTAGTGCCTCTCTTATAGAAGTGCCTACCATTGCCACTATTTGCTGCTTATTGTTTTGACTGACCGTTAGTCCCAGCACTGTTATAGTGGTCTGCACTTAAATACTGGAAGAGTCCCGTTACCATTCTAGCATGTTCCCTCTAGCCGCTAGCCACTTTGCCTGCATCATAGCTATCATACAAAGCATCACACTCCTTACTATGTTACTACACCTACCCACCCTGAGATACACTTCTAACCCTCACAATATCACAACCTCCAGTCTACTCCAAGACATGGACACCAAATTCCCGCTACCAAGCCACCCATGCCCAACTATAGCTAAGAATCTACGTCTTAGAGCTAGACTAGCCAAAATCTACAAGCCTCCTATCAGATCTACTCCTATCACAACAGGGCTAAGATACATGGTATCTCAGCCCTGCCAAACTAACATAAATGTAAACCCAGCCCCTAACTCTGGCCCTGTGTCTACAAATAGCTTAACCAAGCACAGCAAACTTAAAATGCCACAAGTCCACCACTCGACTATCACTACCACTCTGAACCCTCAGATCAAGGGTGCCCTAATCAACTCTAGATCTTTAGTAGCGCATGCTACAGAAATTGCTGACCTGATCATAAACCAGGACTTAGATCTCCTCGCCATCACCGAGACATGGTTATACCCTGCAGCAAGCCCTATGCTCATGCTCGCTGTCCCGGACGGCTACTCCATATTGAGACATGACAAATTCAAATCTAGAGGAGGTGGCATTGCTATTATCTACAAATGTAGCCTCTCCATGAGACTAGCCACTCTGATTGATGTCCTTTCATGCAAACTGCTATCTGTTAAAGTTCCACTCTCCAATGCCCAAACCCTTAATATCCATTTGATCTACCGCCCCCCAATGCCCCCTGGAACATTTGAGGATGACATCAAAACCATTTTGTCCAGTAACCTCAAACGCTCTACGCAAGTACTTGTACTTGGGGACCTTAATATGGGCTTCAATGACCCATCAGACCAGCTTGCCTTGACTACACTCAACACTCTCTCTGAATTAGGCTTCACCCAAAGAAGTAACGCACCATCCCATAATAAAGGTAGAATACTTGATTGGGTGGCAGACTACAACTGCCAAGCCAATATGCTCTCTATCTCACCTCTAGCGTGGAGCGACCACCACCTCGTGTCATTCTTGCTCTCCACCAACAGACCTACGCCATTAACAGCTATCAGGGCTCCACCTACGTCATGGGTGCACAACATACGGCCCGCGGGCCAGTTGCGGCCCGCCATGCCCTTTTGACCGGCCCGCGAGGCACAAAGACTTTCCTAATGGAGGGCGGCCCACGGCCGCCCTCCATTAGGAAAGTCTTTGTTGTCTTCCGGGCCGGTGAAAACACTGGCCCTCATTGGCTCAGCACACACACGCATCACGTCGCTCCTACGAGCCACGTAATGCGTGTGTGCTGCACCAATGGAGGGCCAGCACTACGGCTGGCGTGGCCCATAAGGCTTGATGCCGGAAGGCATTTCAGCCTTGGACCACGCCAGCCGTAGTGTGATTCCAGCGACTTCCAGCTTACCTGCCTGCCTGCCTGCCTTCCAGCACATCTCCGGTAAGTGGTCTGTTTGTGTTTGTGTGTCGGGTTTGTTTTGCTTTATGTTTGTGTGTATGAATGTTTGTGTTTGAATGTATTTTGTGTATATGTTGAGATGCGGGGGTGGGGGGGTGTGTCGGATGTGTATGAATGTTTGTGTTTGAATGTATTTTGAGTGTATGTTGAGATGCGGGGGTGGGGGGGTGTCGGATGTGTATGAATGTTTGTGTTTGAATGTATTTGAGTGTATGTTGAGATGCGGGAGTGAGGGGGTGTGTCGGATGTGTATGAATGTTTGCGTTTGAATGTATTTTGAGTGTATGTTGAGATGCGGGGGTGGGGGGGTGTGTCAGATGTGTATGAATGTTTGTGTTTGAATGTATTTTGTGTATATGTTGAGATGCGGGGGTGAGGGGGTTTGTCAGATGTGTATGAATGTTTGTGTTTGAATGTATTTTGAGTGTATGTTGAGATGCGGGGGTGGTGGGGTGTGTCGGATGTGTATGAATGTTTGTGTTTGAATGTATTTTGAGTGTATGTTGAGATGCGGGGGTGGGGGGTGTGTCGGATGTGTATGAATGTTTGTGTTTGAATGTATTTTGAGTATGTTGAGGTGGGGGGGGGTGTCGGATGTGTATGAATGTTTGTGTTTGAATGTATTTTGAGTGTATGTTGAGATGCGGGGGTGGGGGTTGTGTCGGATGTGTATGAATGTTTGTATTTGAAAGTATTTTGTGTGTATGTTGAGATGTGGGGGTCTGGGGGTGTCGGATGTGTATGAATGTTTGCATTTGAATGTATTTTGTGTGTATGTTGAGATGCGGGGGTCGGGGGGTGTCGGATGTGTATGAATGTTTTGATTTGAATGTTTTTTGTGTGCTGAGTTGGGGGGGTGGGGGGTTCGGGTCTGTATGGGTGCATGTTTGTGTGTGTGTGCTGAGTTGGGGGGTGGGGGGTTCGGGTCTGTATGGGTGCATGCTTGAGTGTGTGTGTGCTGAGTTGGGGGTGGGGGTTTGGAGTTGGGGGGGGTTCGGGTCTGTATGGGTGCATGTTTGTGTGTGTGCTGAGTTGGGGGGTGGGGGTTCGGGTCTGTTTGGGTGCATGTTTGTGTGTGTGCTGAGTTGGTGGGTGGGGGGTTCGGGTCTGTATGGGTGCATGCTTGAGTGTGTGTGTTCTGAGTTGGGGGTGGGGGGTTCGGGTCTGTATGGGTGCATGTTTGTGTGTGTGCTGAGTTGGGGGGTGGGGGTTCGGGTCTGTATGGGTGCTTGTTTGAGAGTTTGCTGATTTGGGGGGGTGGGGGGTTCGGGTCTGTATGGGTGCATGTTTGTGTGTGTGTGCTGAGTTGGGGGGGGTGGGGGGTTTGGGTCTGTATGGGTGCATGCTTGAGTGTGTGTGTGCTGAGTTGGGGGTGGGGGTTTGGAGTTGGGGGGGTGGGGGGTTTGGGTCTGTATGGGTGCATGTTTGTGTGTGTGCTGAGTTGGGGGGTGGGGGTTCGGGTCTGTATGGGTGCTTGTTTGAGAGTTTGCTGATTTGGGGGGGTGGGGGGTTTGGGTCTGTATGGGTGCATGTTTGTGTGTGTGTTGATTTGGGGGGTGGGGGGTTCGGGTCTGTATGGGTGCATGTTTGTGTGTGTGCTGATTTGGGGGGTGGGGGGTTCAGGTCTGTATGGGTGCATGCTTGAGTGTGTTTGGGGCATAGTGTTTGGTTGGGGGTGAGGGGGCCATGGGGCATAGTGTTTGGTTGGCGGTGAGGGACAGGGGGCATAGTGTTTGGTTGGGGGTGAGGGGGACATGGGGCATAGTGTTTGGTTGGCGGTGAGGGACAGGGGGCATAGTGTTTGGTTGGGGGTGAGGGGGCCATGGGGCATAGTGTTTGGTTGGGGTTGGGAGCCATGGGGCATAGTGTTTGGTTGGCGGTGAGGGACAGGGGGCATAGTGTTTGGTTGGCGGTGAGAGACAGGGGGCATAGTGTTTGCTTGGGGGGTGAGGGACAGGGGGCATAGTGTTTGGTTGGCGGTGAGAGACAGGGGGCATAGTGTTTGGTTGGGGGTGGGAGCCATGGGGCATAGTGTTTGGGGGTGAGGGGGCCATGGGGCATAGTGTTTGGTTGGGGGTGAGGGGGCCACGGGGCATAGTGTTTGTTTGGGGTTGGGAGCCATGGGGCATAGTGTTTGGGTGGGGTGGGAGCCATGGGGCATAGTGTTTGGTTGGGGGTGAGAGGGCCATGGGGCATAGTGTTTGTTTGGGGTTGGGAGCCATGGGGCATAGTGTTTGGTTGGCGGTGAGGGACAGGGGGCATAGTGTTTGGTTGGGGGTGGGGGCCATGGGGCATAGTGTTTGGTTGGCGGTGAGAGACAGGGGGCATAGTGTTTGCTTGGGGGGTGAGGGACAGGGGGCATAGTGTTTGGTTGGAGGTGGGAGCCATGGGGCATAGTGTTTGGTTGGGGGTTAGGGGGGTGAGGGGCCATGGGGCATAGTGTTTGGTTGGGGGTGAGGGGGCCATGGGGTATAGTGTTTGGTTGGCGGTGAGGGACAGGGAGCATAGTGTTTGGTTGGGGGTGAGGGGGCCATGGGGCATAGTGTTTGGTTGGGGGTGAGGGGGCCATGGGGCATAGTGTTTGGTTGGGGGTGAGGGGGCCATGGGGTATAGTGTTTGGTTGGGGGTGAGGGACAGGGGGCATAGTGTTTGCTTGGGGGTGAGGGACAGGGGGCATAGTGTTTGGTTGGGGGGGCCATGGGGCATAGTGTTTGGTTGGGGTGGGAGCCATGGGGCATAGTGTTTGGTTGGGGGTGAGGGGCCCATGGGGCATAGTGTTTGGTTGGGGGTGAGGGGGCCATGGGGCATAGTGTTTGTTGGGGGTGAGGGAGCCATGGGGCATAGTGTTTGGTTGGGGATGGGAGCCATGGGGCATAGTGTTTGGTTGGGGGTGAGGGGACCATGGGGCATAGTGTTTGGTTGGGGATGGGAGCCATGGGGCATAGTGTTTGGTTGGGGGTGAGGGGACCATGGGGCATAGTGTTTGGTTGGGGATGGGAGCCATGGGGCATAGTGTTGCACTTCAAGAGTGAACTCAATAATAAAGCTAAAACAGGCACAGTTAGGAGATGTACATCCTTTGCTTTTTTGAGGAAACCTGACTCAACGAAGGCCATACTCCTCTTGGGTAACCCAAACAGCAAACTATAGCAGTCCAAAATAACGGAATGTCCAATCAAGGGTCAATAAAATATATAAAATTTAATTAAACATACGATATACAATAACTAAATCGAAATAAATGATAGCAATGGAAAATGTGTAGTACAAAATGTAAGTTTGAAATGCAATAAAAATCGTTACCCCTCAAAAACATATCTTTTTCCATGTGTTTAATACAAATTGGGGGTTGAAAAAGCCTCCTGACATGTCCCGCCTACCGCCCCGCCCACTTTTACTTTTCGGCCCACTATAGCCCTCATGTAAGGTACTTTCGGCCCTCTGTCAAAATCAGTTGTGCACCCCTGACCTACGTTAACCAGAAATAAAAAGAGCATTACTGCGGACAGGCTCATCCCAGCCTTACTCCCTACTCTTAACACGCTCCCAGATAACACGGATCCTGAGATCCTGGTTGAAGAATCTAATAAAATTATGACCGCCTCCTTGGACTTGATTGCCCACTCCAAACTCAGACCAAGTAAGCCCAAAACTCACTTGAACAAATGGTTTACGCCTTTCCTAAAAAACCTATGAAAACAAAAAACAAACTGCCCTCAGTAGCCAACAAACTCAAACTCACTAAACTTTCATCCCTCTACAAAAAAGAAATATGCCTAGCAAAACGAATCTGCTTTGACACACGCATATCTCAAGCCAAATCCAATATGAAGGAACTTTTCTCTATCCTCAAAGAGATAGAGACACCCATAGAACCTCTTGACACATGCATTAAAGACGAAAAATGGTGTTCAGAGATCCAAAATGCATTAGCTAACAAAATATCCACCTTACTACATAAGATTTACAGTAAAAGAGCTTCCTTAAACGACTCTCCCCCTTCTAAAATAAAAGAGCACGACTGCTAATGAATCTACCCGATTAAACTTTTCCAAAGTCTCCATCCTGGAAGTGGAAAGAATCATCCTGCCACTGAAACCATCTAACTGTCAGGGCGACCTCTGCCCCGCACAGCTTATCAAGGATGCAGCCCGAGACCTCTCCCTCTTCATCACGAAGCTTGTCAACGCGTCCTTCACCACTGGCACCATCCCTACCAATCTTAAAAAATGTTGGGTACTTCCACTTCTAAAAAAAACTACTCTCGACCCATCCGTTCCGACCAACTACAGGCCAATCACAACTGTACCCTTCCTCCTAAACATTCTGGATAAGGTTGCCTATGTACAAATCCCAAAACACCTGGAAGTACACCATTTACTAGGAGCCAGACAATCAGGCTTCCGTCCCCAACACGAAACAGAGACAGCACTTATCAACCTTATGACCCAAGTTGACGAGTGTAGAGATAACAGCAAAGCTGCCTTACTCCTCCTCCTAGACCTCTCAGCTACATTCAACTTAGTCGATCACACCATCCTATGCAACCATCTCAACTCAGCTGCACACTTTTCTGATAAGGCAATTACTTGGATTAGATCCTTCCTAAATGGTAGAACTATGAGGGTTTTTTCGCCTACTGCAGCTGCCGAGCCCATACCTATCACTTGTGGTGTCCCCCAGG
The DNA here is from genome assembly GCF_040938575.1 of Ambystoma mexicanum. Taxonomy (NCBI): domain Eukaryota; kingdom Metazoa; phylum Chordata; class Amphibia; order Caudata; family Ambystomatidae; genus Ambystoma; species Ambystoma mexicanum. Next base: position 958,049,032 of record NC_090921.1, on the reverse strand, counting down.
GTTCTTGTGTCTCGCCCACGTCTTACAACATTTTTACCAAGCCCCTTTTTTAGGATCTGGATCATCTCGGTATCACCTGTACTAACTATGCAGATGATACCCAAATCCTCCTCCTGCTTTCTGGGGATTATGAAAAGGATTTGGCCTTGGTGAATAGAGTGTACATCAACATCCAGGCATGGATGGCCACACATGACTATGCCTGAATGATGAGAAAACCAAACTCATCATCCTGGGCACTACCTCCAGCCTAAAAAAACTAGGACCCGATTACTCTTCATTTTCAATTGACGGCAATATCATCAAAGTAGGACATGAGGTAAAAACGCTAGGCTTTTACCTAGACTTAATTTGCCAAACAGGTTAACTCTCTAGCGTCCTCGGCCTACACGTGCAAACTTATCCGCACAGCTAAACCATTTTTATCTGACTCTAGTTGCACTACCCCGGCCAGAGCCCTCATCCTGTCTTGCCTTGATTATTGTAACGCCCTTTATCTTGGGACAACTAAAGCTACCATTAGAAAAATCCAAACCTTAAAAAATAATGCCCTTAGAGCGGCATTGGGCTTATCCAGAAGAGACCACATCTCTGAGAGTAGCCAACAGAATAACTGGCTCCCAACTATGGATAAAATCCACCTAAAAACCCTGTCACTCACCCACAAATCCCTTAATAACGCCGCACCCTCTTACCTTTTCAACAGATTCCATAGACAGATCTCCTTGAGACCCTCTAGAATAGCCTATAAAGACTACCTTTCTATCCCTGCTTTCAATCGCTCGACAGTCGGTGGCAACAGCTTCCCGGTGAAAGCAGCTAAACTTTGGAACTCCCTACCTCACCCCCTTGGTGATTGTTGTGTACCTATGAAGACATATTGTGATTAAATGTTAAATACATAAATAAATATTTACCTTTGCAAACCAGCCTGATTCCTGATTCAGTGTGACCCGGGGGAGGAGGGTTCCAGGAGAAGGGCGTGATACGAGTGGTATATCGTTAAGAATAAAGAACTTTTAGACAAAAATAAATAAGGATTTCAGTTGTGCACTACATGCTAGGCGTTGACTTGGGTGTGTGCCGGATTGAAATCACTTACAGGTGCAAGTTCCAAGGAATATTAGGTCGGACACTGGTTTCAGC